>NW_027249168.1:0-648387 GCF_030848795.1 Temnothorax nylanderi | reverse complement strand
TAGAAAGTTATTAATAAATGATATCAGCAGAAATTTCAAGCACTTTAGAAAATTTGTAATATAACTGATGTATAAAATTGATTAACTAATATACGTGCAGCAATATAGTAATCATATATGAAGATATTTACGTCGTTTTTACTCGATAATGGAAATGTATATTTTTACTCACTATTTTTTAGAGAATCACAATATCTAAATATTCCTTAGAGATCGATTATTTCGTCTATCACTTTCTTTGTAGTATACAACATTGTAGTATAAGACATTTACATTCTTTTAATAAACAAAACAAAATTTTATGTGCTAATAAAGCTTTCATCATTACCTTCATATTTTTAATATTAAAGATTGATATACAATTCGAAAATTATATTCGCAAAATATATGTTAAAATTAAAATATAATTTGTTAATTATTAAACATAAATAAACATATTAAGTTATGTATAATGCCAATATGCTAGGAAAATTATTTTTAGTATGATACATTAATAATTACTTTCCTGTAACCGACATACAATTAATTAATTCTGAGTTTGTTTGGAGAAAATCCGAGTTATCGGAAGGCAATGACGGAAGTGTATTTCGGTTCTTTTATCCAATTAATACAGCTCTGACGCCATGACAACTCTCGATCCTCCTTTTTTGTCTGGATCTTGTGGTCTCTCTCTTTCTCTCGATCTATCTATTACTTTTTGCTTCTGCCGTAATCTATTCGATCGCGCTCAGTTGTAGATACCATCGTAACGATTCCGAGAACGAGTACGGTATTACATTGTCTCTCGTGCGCTGCGTAATGCCCACTAAATCGACGGGAACGACGAAATTCGTGAAATTTCGAGGCTTTTAAACGAACACCCACGGTTTATAGCCGTATTACATCCACTGCTGGAGCACGCGCCAGTTAACTGGAACGCCGGGCGGAGTCTTTCGCAAAATTCCTGATGTCTCTTGTAATGCGATAGCGCATGATGCATGACGCTGAGGATGTAATGCCACCGTGAAAGAAGGGATTTCGAGTGAGATCCTATTACTTCGACGGCGCTTAAATTGAAAGAGTGTTGTTCACGCGATACTAGTTTGAAAGAAACGAGTAGATTAACTCCACCTCTTCTGAAATATTACACATTAACGATAAAATAGCGAGTTCGACTATTCATTAATTCATCTCAATTTACAGTGAAACGCGCACGTTCTGACACACACAATGACACTTGACATGATTCATGCCTTTTCAGCCTACGTTAGTTATAGATAGCTAATTTTGTAAATCATTCTCCCGTACGTACAAACAATGTAGCGTGTACGCGAAATTGAAAACATCGTTGGGGTAACGCGTTAATGTTCGTTGGAGCCTTGACACGTTTAGCCATTTGCGTTTGACGAAGGATTCGGGCAAATTGCAATTTTCCGGTAGGGTCACCAGACGGTTAAAACTTGAAAAATATCAGCCAATTTTCAGTACACTGCGTGCCGACTTTTCGTACCTGATGAGCATTTTTCTATCCCATCGTTTACGAACCCATCCCTTCTCGTTTATCACACGTATCTCGTTTATCACTCTTGTCTAGGAGACACAGAGGAATTTTTCCGATTAGTGTCCAAGCCTTCGGCTGAGCGTAGCTAATCGCTCCGAATAACATTTATCGCAGAAAATATATAACGCAACGACATCCACCCAATTCGATAAATTAATAAAAGTATAGAATAGAAAAAGTTATAGAATAGAAATAATAACATAAAAAAGTCGTAGCTTTCACGAAAGATCGCTTTGATGAAATTCCGAATTATGTGACCATTCCACTTCCACTTCGACGTTTATTTGGTGCGATTATGGCGATTTCATGTTCCGCATATATTCATCTTCGGATGCTACATTTAACTAACGTATAAAGTGCGCATCCCCGACGCGAAATTCGTACTGCAATATATGTATACTCGCGTTGCGCTGGAAGCGACATGTAGACAGGTATGATCTACGCTATGGGCACGAAGCGAGCTGGAACTTCGCGAAATAGGTTAGCGGAATGGACGCGGAAATGGGCTTCGAATATTGAAACTCTTAATTTACATACGTCCGCCCGGCTCTGCCATCAAATTATTAGGAAGTTTAAGGACACTCGCGGCGAATGCTAATTCGCGACTGCCGGGTCGAAGGGTATATAAAGATTCCCGGCAGCTCCATCGAAGCGGTAATAGACTCCATAAGCAAGTCTCGGCAGGTGCTCCAAAGTTTTACCTTCCTCTTCTAAAGATAGAGGCGAAAGTTTCTCAAAACCGTAGCGCCCTCGAAGACGGTGAAATGCGGGCGGAAGACGCCACGGATGCATGGAACTGAAAGGAGTAACGAAGACATCCTTCTGTTCGCGACATGGTCACGGCTATGCAACTACATTATACCGTTAATATTTAGTCAGTGTCTTCTCTAATTTATAGCTCGATGTAAGAAACGAAATAATACAATAAGAAGATTAGAAAAGCTCGATAATCGATTACTTCAGCCATGTGATTGCTTTGGAGCTTTCAATGCGTTAATTCATTCATGTGCTAATCAAAAGCTTAAAGAAATATTGTTACAGACGTTAAATTAATAAATCTGGATTTTCCCACGTGAATATAAAGTCTTTCTTGTGGTTTCATGCGGCCTTCGAAATTCTCTTTCTTCACAACCACTTAAATCTTCGGTACCTCAGAGAATTGAGGTAGTACAAGGCTAAGTACCGGAATAGTTCGGCTCCTTCCCGAAAATAGTACCGAGAAGAGAGAAAGAGAGGGAGAGGGAAAGAGAGAGAGAGAGAGAGAGAAGAAGAAAAAGTGGTACGGGGGATTTTCATGCAAGAAAGTCCCGATCTCTACGAGCTTATCGCGTACGGCGTCTACGCAGAAATACGTTTCGAGTGGTATAATACAAAGATTACGCGAAGGACGTGACTTAACATAACTCAATGAAGCTCAGACCGAGTTAATTAAATCCAAGGGCGGTCGACGGAGAGTACAGGGAAGATAAAGGCTGGTGGATGGAATGACAGAAGAGACGGAGACGGTGTCAAGCGCGAAGAGAATTGCTATTATCGAGGCGTCGTTTTCTCACTCTGACACTCTCCTTTTCCTCTCCTTCCCCCGTCTCTCCCCTCTCTCCTTCTCTCTCTTTATCTCAAGTTCTTCCTCATATTCTGTCGCGTTAGACGAGAGTATACATGTCAAACCTTGTAGACACGGTGGAAAGTCGGCGGTGGTGTACGCGATGGAGCGCATGCAGGTGGATGCGCGCATAACAGTGTGCCCGTACCACCTCTACCTTGTTCGAAGCTTCGTCGGGTTGAGCGAAGTGCTCTCCACCGACCGTCACGTATATCAAAGCGGGTTAAGGACTTCCCGTGATCCCTTCACTTATACTTCCGCCGTTCGCGCGCGTACGCGCGCGCGCGCGCGCCTGCGGCCCACCAGCGAAATAATATTTCGCGTAATCTTCCGCGCTCAAACGAAACTTGAGTGGATGCAAAATGCGCGTAAATGAGGTGCCCGCGAGGCCCTCTCGTTGAATGCACGCTTGCACTGATAGACCGGTGACGTTCTTGAATACGCCTGCCTAGCAGAAAATGTGTCCCAGAATTCTCTTTGCGATCCTCTTCTCGAGATGTGTTCGTTATGAGGCCGGATTATCTTAATAATGCGGAATTTATCGATCAACGTTACTCTTCTTGTACAAAGTATTATAATTGTATAACCTGAGTTAAATTTTTATGTAATTTTTTCACCGTTTGAAATACTCTCTCGGACAATACATTTTCGGAGTCAAGCATGTTTCTTCTGAGTGCATAAATATGGTATTTTGCGAAAGGTATAAACGACAAACCTTATAAAATTGTAGAATAACCGGCAGAGAAATGGCAGTCCGTGCAATTTTTTATTTAAGCTTACATTAGGTAAAATGCATATATTAGATGCGAACCGCAGCGCAAACGTTACGAGTTTCGCGAATTTGCATTCAGAAGTATTTCGCGTTCCGGATATTTATGGAAGTAGCATGACCTTATAACGAAGAAGTTCCGAGACAAAGGACAGGATGAGCCGGCCTGGGTCTGAGATGATAAAATATTATTGCATCACGCGGTTTTACGCAGAAACCGGAAAGTAATGTTGGTAATTCACGTCTTCCTCTCCAGCGTTCGTAACTGTTTGTTCCCGACGGATGTTTATATCCTGTCGCGCGGGGCTTAATACAATTTCCTACAGCCTTTAGGTACCGTCCACTTACCCCGAGAACGATCTTCTTTAAAAGGAATGTAGGTGACACGGAGCTTCGCCGTCGATATCTCCTGTCCACCCGCGGGATTCTCCCGCCCGCCGTGCGGCAATAAAACCTACAACCGGATATTCATTTCGCGGTTGGATAAGAAAAACGAGTGCCCGGAACAAAAGGAGAAATTGTTCAACTTTATTCCGCGCGGAAGTAAAGCGATATCTTCTACGCCGGACGCAAAGAATACCGCAACGAGGCTAATTCGGCATAGTTTACGGCAAGGTAAAAAGGGGCGAAACTTTACAAACCGGCCCGTAGTTTGCGATGCACCGAGTGATACTTCGTAATACGCGGACCGGAACGATCTGCTTTAACTTAAATTAATACGATAAACGTTAAGAGAGAAACTCGAGATATTTTTTCCGGGAAACAATAAAAAAGATATAAAGGAGAAATGTTCGATACTTTTATCTTTCCTCATGTAATCTCTCTGGTGCTTACTGGTTCCTATAATAAATCATAACTATGGCAATACATTATATCGCGCACTTTAATATAACTGGCACAGAATAAAAAATTTCTTATTCAATGTTTGCTCTCAATATCTATACTCGTTATTTGAAGTTAAACTTGTGTTGCAACAGCGAGCGCCGTACGACATTCTCAATGATTAAGCCGCACTTTTGTAATCAGTGAGGCAGACATGCTCCCCCTTTTTTTCCGAGGATGCGCGAGACAAGCCCGTTGGGCTTTGGCGTCGGCGCTGCACGTCGTCGCGATTATGGCTAATTATCGTCGGGTTAATAAGCCGCGGCGACAATCGCGTTGCGCCGGGAGAACGTGCTCGCCGCGAGAGAGAATTTTACGCGAGGCTGTTGTTGCCACGAGTGGCTGCATCGTCGGGGACAATCATCCGCACAGAAGCAGCCAGTTACACACCGCTAACTGGAATAGGTCAGAAGTTGAAGCAATTAGCCCAGTTTGTCGCTCGCACGGAAAACAATGCCGGAAAGTTGTTAACGATGTCACACCGACCACTGCATTCCCCACTTTAAACGTTGTTTCCGGCCAAATTTGTCTATCCCCGTCCCGCCGCGCCGGCCTTTGCCACATTAACACGTCACTCTTGCTGCTCCTTCTATCTCACACTGTCGTCAGATCGGCTCTAATTATAAACAAATAGAACTATGTTGTTCATATATGCACCGTTTGCAGAGCAAACAATGGAAATCTCGACGGAGTTTCCTCGCAATAATTATTCAGATTAATAAATATTCTATTACTTTGACGGATGAATGTTCCATCAAATGTCTTTGCGTAACGTCTCGTTGCACGGTATAAGAACGGAATTTCCATTGTAATTGAGTTAATTACGCGAAACATCGTATGCTCGCAGCAATTAGCTCTCATCTTCCGCCTGCTTCTAAGAGGCTTCGTTTTTCGCGCAACTCTGTCGAAGACGTTACGAGATGCCTTTACGACAGTCGTAATATTAGTCGAGTGCCGAAAGCCGATTCGGATGAAATAGCATCTGTAGTTGGTAAGCGGCGCGATATTTACCGTAGCTAACGGCACGGGGCACAACGTTTAATGTTTAATTAGGTCGGCGCACCGGCGTCGCTATGTGCCGCACAATTAAGGAAACATTAGGTAGCTAAGGACGTACTAACTGAGAGACTTGAAATCTGCCGAGGATTGTGTTATTAACCTGCGTCGTTCTCTTAAATAGAATATCAAGATATTGTCCGCTTCATGCCGCTTACAAATTTCCCCGTAAATTGGAATATTACATGACATGTAATCTCGCGGATGCTTAATAATTGCTACACGATGATATAATTATTCAAAAATATAAAATAAATAATAATGTTTTGCATATAAAAATTTAAAAAATTGTATATATGTGTGTATTCTATTTATCACAGCCATCTATTTTGCCGTGTTGAGTAAAAAAAAAGAATTAAAAAAAATGTTGATGACAGCAGATTATAGTTTAGCGGGATGTTAATTATGGAAAAAACCTCCCGAAACGTCTATTCACAGCGAGCTTCAATCGCGCGATAAAACCGTGCTCTATACATCGGTTTGTCGAAAGAAGTTTTAATTATGAGAAGCGTTGGAACGTCGAAAGTAGGGCAACGACAACGACCTATCGATTTTTCACGACATCGCGAATGCAGAACGCCCGAGTTCGAGAGGCGGAGAAAAAATGTCTCTCGGCGGTTAGCGACGAAGAAGTATAATGACTTTCGTGAGCATATGCGCCGCACCTGGAACTACTTGCTTTAAATCTGCGTGCGACGGTATCCCGTATTAACATTTTTTGTCCGAGAGAGTCCTTCTGCAAGAACAAAAAGTCCGGCCATTATGCTAATCGGTAAGGACACGTGTTTGTAATGGCCTATTTTTACTTAGCAGTGTTACAAGGACGATGCAAATGCTCCTTACCGTTCTACGGTGGTCCTGGAGAATTACGCATCTCAATTTAAACTGCCGATTAATTCGGCCCGCGCCTCGAGTTTTTTTTATCAGGTAATTCACATATCGAAATTTTGTTTTTTGTACAAATAGTATGCTTTCTCGCCCAAATTTTTTGTGCGCAATACGAGAGAATGTGATTAAAATTGTCTAAAATTCACATCATTTAAAAGGTTTTAAACAAATAGAAAAATAATCGAAAATTTAGTTGCCAGATTAAATTAACTTCAATATTCTTTAAATTTATATGAACTTAGCTGCCGGGTGTGTATCGTTCGTCGGAAGAGAACAGTTCTCCAGTAATTAAAACGCAAACTTTAAATCGATGTGACTATTTACCGAAATTACACCGTGCTAGAAGCTACGACGATCTTCCGCAGATGATAGTGATAATTACGGCGTTAACTTCTTTCGCAAGAAGGAAAAGGAGGGGGAGGAGATTGGGGGAGTTGGCGCGGGCAATTAAGCGAAAAGTCGTATAAATATCAGGGTAGATCCCGAGCATACGGCTTCGGAGAGGGTTTAGGCGCAGAGTTAAGTTTTCAACGGTCTCCCCCTCTCCCAAGGCTCGAGATGGGGACATCAGATATCGCGAAATGTACGGCGAGAGCTTATTTCCTTCTACGTATTACGTTCCAACCGAGAGTTTCGCGTCGGTACAACCGTGAGCTACAGCAAATCTCTTGCAATTCTGGACGCGGCAAAGGAACGAGAGTGTTTGTACAAAGCTGTATAGCATTAACAACAGCATGCAAAAAAATGGGGTAAAACTCTCTAAAATAGCACGGTGTCAAAGAGTAAATTAATATACATAGCTATGCTTTTGCTTCATTTCTGTCTGTACAATTTTATATGCATGATGTTGCCGCGTTTTAATTTTCTAAAGATTCGAAATGCGACATATTTTTGTAGTTGTTTTTATTTTTACGTTTTCCATTTTGAACGAAACGGGGCTGACATGAATGTTACAGTTAATTAGAGAAGATGCCATTTTTGCGTTAAATTTGGTAGTCTAATAATAATATTTCTGTGTGAATTTGTATACTTTTCCAACTCGGTAAACTGCGCGATGATTAATTATCTGTCGGTTTTAAAACACAGCTCTTTGTTGGAACAGAAAAGCTATATTATCCATTTAAACCGATAATTGATTTAACTTTTGATGTTAAGCATCCTTTTAAATCACTGTAAAGAATTTATTGCGAAAAATATATATATTACCTCAGCCCGAGTTCGAATCTGAGCCTTTCTACAACCCGTGACGAGCGCCTTTACCGATTTGACCATGTGAGACATGCACAGAAATATTATTAGGTCAAGATCCAGCCCGATTGAAAATGGCATCATCTGTATTTAATCTCTAATTAATTCTCCATTTTGATTAATTTTAAGTGACGCAAAAAATACGGTTTTACTTTTGCATCACACTTTTGCTTAAATTTTCACGCGACATCTGAAAATATCAATGGCAGAATTCGTTTCCTCGTTATAACAATTAAATTTAATACCTACATGGTGATTGCGGATGCATAACTCCGTTGAATTATGAGACGATGCTGAAACTCTAAGAGATTAACCTGCTCATGCGCTTTAATGCATATTAAATGGGTCTAAAAGTAACTCCCATTTACGAAATTCGTTCCAAGAGCCGCAAGAGCTCAGCTCTTCTGCTCTCCTCCTTTATGCTCCGTGAAACTTCATAGCAGCCGGAATTTCTTTACAACAAATTACATCTACAACAATGCGTTAGTCGACGCGATGAATATATCTTTGTGCGGCGTGATTGCGGATTAAATAAAACGTCTTGGGGAAAATGTAAAATCTTATTATGCGCGAATTATTTCTACATCGCCAATGATACTTTATTGACTCGATACGAATTCTAAGCGATCGCTACATCGCACGCTGCGGCATAAATCGGAGAAGTGCGATGTAAGTGCAACAGTTTATCACCGATCCCCGTGACAGTTATAATGAGCACAGGTTTAAACTTTCAGGCCGCAGCATCAAATGACAAAATGTCGCTGCGACATTTCGCATTTTAGCATCAACAGTGGAGTGCACGGTCCATATATCACCTGGTACATACAGCACATATCGCCTGGTTGGCAGGTTTCTCATCCGCCTCATCCTAGGAACCGCCTCACCTGGCGAGAGACTGTTACTTAAGAACATCATGCGGAACCACCTAGCGAAGGGCCCCGTTGTCCAAGAAGCATTCTCGCCCATCCTCGCAATTCATGCATAAGCTTCCATCTCCATAAAGGAGTTAGTGGTGTCATCCCGGTGGGTACTCATGTTTCATGAGGCTTACCCGCGATACTAAGCTGGCGGCGACCCACATAGTACGCGAGCCAGAACAACGCCTCGGCTAAATAACTCTGCCGAAGCAACCATCCCTTTCCTCCGGCTACCTCCGCCGTCCCTGCGGAAACTATCCCCGGCTTCGCAGTCACTCCCCCCCGCTGCCATACCCCGTTCGCCCGTTAACGGTCGCGTGGTTCCACGCAAATTCAGCCGCGAGTTACAGGGCATGCCAAATATTGTCAACCGTCTGACCCAGGACACTACTTTACTACTGGCCCGACTCGCGCGAACGCTCCGCTACTACTGGGTAAATTGAGATTTTATGTCTGACGCAATAATTGCCGTTACTCCTTATTACTGACCGGTCAGCTGATTCAGCCGCTTCAATTTACGTATGGCTTTTTAATTAAATCAAATTAAAAAGTCATTTTCTCCCTTCGATTATTATTATTGTAAATTATATTATATCAAACGATATATCAAATTTTCTATCGCAACTATTTGCCGCATTATCAAATATTTATATCGCAAGTACTAACTCATCAAGAGACTGCATTACTTATCTGTGCGTGATCCTCGGTTCCTACTGTTAGATTATAATTTTATACCTGGTACCAGAGACCGAATAAGAAGATGACTAATAATAGCGCAATTACAAAGTTTTATTACATCGATTTTAGGGGAATAATTGCGATATCCTATTCTCTTCTGCTGTCGGTGCTTTACGTTGCAATTCGCGCGGTTGCAAGACAAACGAACAATTTTCTTGACCGATGATTTCTCCCGACCGCAAAATTCTGTTCTGCAAGGACCCGAAATGAACATGGAGAACAATCAAATCGCTTTTTGCTGCGCTGCAGCCAGACCAACGGTTGCTTTTTGCAAGACTAACCTTTTGGCACAGCGGGATTGGTTTTTCCAGTTGGTGGAGACGGCCGCCTAAGAGAAGAACTTACTACGAGAGAGGTCGAGAGGAAAAATCGATGAGACTAGGAAAAAATAAAGACGCGTTTGCAATAGTTATCGCACATTTCGCGGAACAATGAGGTGAACCTAGATCGTATTACCGTCCGGTAAACAATCCGTTACATCTGCTTTTCCCCTCATATCGATATCAGTATACTCGAGGCATCGAGGCCCATTGCGCAATCCTTTACATCGCGGACTCGAAATACTTGGGCGGATTCTCGACGCGAGCTCGCATTTCGAAAGCTCCTGAGAGATTCTCGAGAGCGCGGACGAGGAGTGAACACCGGCGTGTATATAGTGAGCGCGGTATTCGAGTAACGCGCGCCTTGCAAATTCTTTCCGAGACCCTCTTTCTCTCTCTTCTCTTACCTCCTCCACCGTTCTGCATCGCCCGTCTGGGGCCCACCCCGTCCACGTCGCGCATCACCCGTTTATTCGTTCGACGAAAGCGAGAAGCGACCTGCAATCCGACACCGCGGCGCTGTACGCTCGGCTTCTCTTTTGGCGCGACATCAGCGCGGCGGCGCCTTCCACGAGAGAGAGAAGCGTGGCTGAAATACCATCCTGCTACCCGCGCACTCCGCTGATATCTCTCGGCGAAGTGAACACGATACCCCGCTCGTACCTTACGATCCTTACGTACTCTTTTCGTCGTTCTCCGCGGAGCGATATCGCGCCGTTAACGGTGGTGAAAAGTCGGAACTGCAAGAACGTCATTTTTTGCCATGGCTGCCTGCGGCGATCGATCCTTCAAGGAAAAAAAAAGAAATGATCTCAAATGTGTTAATGTCACCGCGGCACGTGTTAATGTCACGCTACTTTTTACTGGCGTATTTACACACACAATTTACTATAATTCTTTTAGTTTTCCCGCTTCCCAAGTGGCAAGTTTATATATCGAGAGATTGTTCAACGAGCGCTGGCGGAATTGGAGTTGACTTTTCGCCGGATACACAGCAGATTCAACAAAGAACAGATAGAATTTTTCGCGTCAAAAATATCTCGTGTTCAAGATCATATCTTTTACAAGTGTATACGTGAAGTATTCGCGACCATGTGGCACAACGGAAAAATATTCCGAGAATGTTTCTTGCAAATATCTCCGTGATATTTTCAATGTAATATCTTTCAAATGCGCGTAAAGTAATATCGTCCTACGTAGCAATATTGC
Source organism: Temnothorax nylanderi (assembly GCF_030848795.1). Lineage (NCBI taxonomy): Eukaryota > Metazoa > Arthropoda > Insecta > Hymenoptera > Formicidae > Temnothorax > Temnothorax nylanderi. The sequence continues at coordinate 637,217 of NW_027249168.1, read as the reverse complement.
TTGGCATTATTCCGTGAACTATATACGGAAAATAAACATTATAGTGTCAAAATTGTTCAGGCCGAGGTACACGGTGATTTGTAAAGGGATACATATCGCTCGAAATTGCGCGAGGATAAAATCTGCAACTTTGCATATTGCTGTGATCAAGACGCGAAATATTAAGATGAGCTTGTATTACACGGAGATTCGTTGGGTGAAGACAAAATAAACGAAAATTATTCCCCTAACAACTTGCGAGGATCAACGATATGGTCCTCCATGTTTATTAATAGCGCTTTCCTTGCCGAAACTCACCAGTAGGTAGATTTACTCAAGCAAATTGCCGGATTCGTAATATCGAGTTAACCCTCCGCTACCGCCCCTCCCCACTCCCCCCCCCCGTGAGAAGCGTGAAATGAGAACCGAACGTCCTTCTGCACAACCCCGCGAATTCGTGCTGACTCCCTCATGAATTTCGAAGCAACTCCTGAATCCCGGAGATAAAAATAATTCGAGCGCCGGAGATTACCTCAGCGGAAGGTGCCACTTTGTTTCGTCCTTGTTTCACCTTGATCTCACTCAAAAGAGCAACTTTTCAATTAAACTTTCGAGAGCACTCTCACAGGAATCGTTCGAATCTTCGACAATTCCACGAGCAAGTGCGCTAAGCCGTAGAATTGAAAGTCAAAAGTACTGTATTTATAATCATTGCATGAATCTCGTGAAAGAGTGTATGTGATATTCAGAATAAAGTTTTAATTAATAATATCTATCTAACATCGTTTTTGTAGAAATTCATTGATAACATAACAAATAATAGTTTATTCATCTCACTTTACAATTTGTAATTTAGTCAAAATTTATACTCGACTTCCATTTATAATGTTATATGTCTAATGAGAAAAACATTTGAAGATTAAAAATACATACATGTGTGTGGATGTATTAAAACATATCTCAAAATACGCCGCATATAAAATTATAGGTAGAATTCTACTGTGAAATCTGACATAAATTATAGTTATAGATTTCCTAACTTCTAAAGTGAGCTTATATATAGCGAATAATGTAAATTATTATAGATGAATTATTTAATTCTTTCTTTTATTAATGATAACTTAATTGGCTTAATGATTGTTTAATTATCATTAGATATTAATAAGTTAATTAATTTAATAGTTTAATTAATTTAAAAAATTATTAAATTTAAGTTCTTTAATAGAAATGGAGCTTTAAAAAAATGGTCAACGAGTTATGTGTGTATTATTAAATTTAATATTTGTATTTGCGTATATTTCTATTATTATAATTGTCAGTGTATATCATCTAAAATATAAAGAATGCCCGTAGCAGCTATCTACACGAATTTAGCAGTAAAATAGAAATTATATTTTTCCCGTTTGTTTTCTTTCTAATAAATTCGAGCGAATATATTTTCTTTCGGTAGCGACATGTCGCGTAAACATTTGATACGACAAGTGAAAACAACGAAAACAAATGATATCATTCATCATTGTAGCTTAATATTAAAAACCTTCCTGTGTTCTATGTAATCCGTATTTGTGAAATATACTGCGATTATTTCTTTATTGTGCTACAAAAAAAATATGGAAAATTTGTTTCTTTATACTTAAAGGCAATATTCTAACAGATGGTCAACAGGTCAACAGATTATAGAAACCTCTGCCATAATGTGGAAAAAGACAAATTTATGAATAACGCTACATTAATATCGATTATAAGTCTGGACGTAGTAACGAAAAGTTGGTTTAACCACGTCGTAAAATACTTGATTAAACAGCAAGATGCGGACCTCGCCCATTACCTACACTTTCTTCGCCATTTAACTGACGCTAATTATCAACTATAAACAATTTTAATTTCCTGTGGGTGGTCTAAGAAGTTGATTAAGAGCGGAACGGCCTCATGTATATTAATTATTATTTTTATGCGGTCCGTAAACGCATCGCGCCGTTAAAAGTTCTTTTATTAATACGAATTGCTACTCGTAAAGTAGCGGCTACACCAACCAGTCCCTGTGCCTTACGAGTCCTTAATTAAACGTAAGTATCTAAGCTGTAGTTCAGTGTTAGTAAATGGACGAACTTAACATGTGTTATTCAGACATTTGAATATTATGTTAGATATTGGAGAAACTTTTCATATCTCTCATATTTTATTCAATAATAATTTTACTTTTATTAAGCGTATATTTTAAATCGGTTTTGATTAAATTGACAAAACAAATTGTATATATAGATATATACCCATTTCATGTTAAATAAAAACATTTCAAAAGGTAGTAGAATAAATTTTGTTATCTAAATCCTCTTCTATTCGTATTTTTACGTACGATGATAGTCGGGTCAGGAAAGTCGGGACAGCTCTGGATTTATAAGATAAGATACGGAATCTCTCAGTTTATTTTAGTAGTATCAAAATATATGTGAGTGATATCTCAAATCTTCAAATATGTTTTCTGCGTTCGGAGAAAAAGCAGCTAGCCGTTGCCGTCCGTAATACAAGCCAGCGCTATATGCAAATTTAATAGGAATCGTTCGAGTCCGAATGAAAGAACTTCACCGGTTTAAAAAGGGTATTACTCGCGGACCGCTCGTGGTGCCGAAGACCGGAAATGTAGTATATTCCTTTCGAGGAATAGGAAATTCCGATGATATCTCTGTTTGAAGTTGCTTTGGAAGAACTGGAAGCCAATTTCCACATCCCGCCCGTCTCGACGCACGTCCCTTTCGCCTCGCAGACGGATTTCATCTGCAGCCGCGGAGAGAGCGAGAGGGATAGGAGGAGGATCTTTCTCAAACGAGCCGCCAACGTTTACGCTTTTTCAAGCGGCCTCCGCTGGGGCAAGACCGCGGCTTCCGGTCTGGAATTTACCGGAAATAATACTGGCGCGCGCGCGCGAGGCGACTCGAGCCGAGCCGCCGCGATAAGGTCTCCCGGTGTCGCGACGCGGACGCCTCCTCCTCTCTCTCGCAACTTTTAAACTGCCAAAGCCAGCCCGAAGTTTCCGGGGCTTGCACGAGTTCTCTCCCTCGTCCTCGCGACTCGGCGCGGGCGCGTCGTGTCGCGACGCTTCAACCCGCGACGTTCACGTCGCTGCAGCCGCGGATAAAGCGTCGGAATTGCTCGGCGCATGGCGCTTTCGTCTGAAATTTTACATGGATTTCTACGTGGACGTAACAAGTTGGCACTGTGCGCTTCCTGACTAAAATACGCAGCCACAATTCCACGCTGTGGAAAGCGTGGCGTTATAAATTGCAACTTATTGCGTGAGGTTTGTGTCAAATCTCAACGATTTTTTGATGAATTTCTAGGCAATTTCCACAAAGATTTAAATGGACACTTTTTTCCTACAAGTTTGGAGAATATTTAGCAAGCTTAAAGTTAACACTCTGAAAGTTTTATGAACTATTCTCTCAAATATCTCTCAAAATCTCTTGGCGAATTATGTTAAATGTTAGTTTTCGACGTCGCGCTATTGAAACGTTGTCAGCGAAACTATAAGAAAAAGCACGTCGCGAAATCTTCGCTTCTTGAATCGCGGCAAATATTATTTTGGCATGAAAGCGCGGAATGTCACGCAGTACAAGCAAACGCTGCGCGTTTTGTGCCAGTCAAGAAGTCGGTATGCTTTTAGAAACTCTCAAATTTTGAGGGTATGTCGAGCACCGTTAAATATTATTTCATTGCGAGCGTGGAGATCATCCTCAGCGCGACGTCAAGAGATCTCGACGTCGCGGATGTCTAAATCCCCATGATCTCTGTGTTGAATGCGTGGGTGAATCTGTGCATTATATTTGTTTAAAGATAACTCTCGGTCGTGTCGAACGGAATGCCCGTAAGTGCGAGCGCAAAACAGGGCGGTACGGCACGGTAAGTGGAAGCTTCGGAGGCGTTAATGGCCGGAATTTCGAAAAGCTCGTTCTTAACTCTAGTCTACGAGGTGACGCGCGGAATACAAAATTGATCTTAACGAGAGATATTAGCGCGTTGTCCCTGTATGTAGAAGATGCATTATAATGGCGCATTCAACGCGCCGGTTACTCGTTCGTTTCCCTGACGAACTTTGTATGTATCCAGTCAAATAAAAGGAGAAAGATTATTTCGTTTTAAGTATTAAAACGAAAAAAAAGAAATGTAATCAAATTAAAAATGTAATCGAACGAGATGGTACAACGCGCCTATTCGACTGTTCAAACTATCGAGGCGTGAGCGGCCTGCAATGATCCCATTAAAATTCTACTTTCGACAGCTCTTACTTTCTTATTGACCACAACGTCGACTACGACGCCGCAGTGCTCGTCGCGCGTCAGAGAGTTCGTTTAACGACACTCCACCGCAAACTCTACCACGCCGGGCGTGCACTTTACGATCGCTCCACACTTTCCGCTCGTAATTCAAAACGGACACGGTGCTGTTCGTGATGAAGATTCCGCGAGTTCACGCACGCGCCGACATTTTCGATGCGCCACGATTTTCACCGCTCGCTCACCGACGACGCTTTAATTAATATTCCGCGTATAACGCGATAGCGCGCAGTTTCGGTGATTTCTGTGCGTTTATATAAACCGACCGTTTACAGCCCGGTCACGCTCTCAATTTCTATACGCGGCCGGCCGATTCCGTATCGGTGCTTTAAAAAATAACCCGGCACCCGTCGCACGTGCGGAAAAAGACTTCGTTATTTTATTTTGAATGTAAGCTTAATAACGAGTTGTATGTGGCAGTGATAATAATACTCACATTTATGCTAACGCAGTTCCTTAACATAATTTTATCTTCTCCGTCGTAGTTATATTATGGATTTAACAATGATTCGCGGAGGGATATGATAATCGGGCTCACATTTATGCTAATACAGCGCCGTAAATGGTACTTCCGAGCTCTCGCTAGAATTTATTTGTTGTCTCGAAGTAGGAATCGCGCGTTGTGTCGGGCCACTGGATTCTCATGTTTCCCCGCAATATCATCAGCAGCAGCGATGGGGTAGGATTGTCAAAGCGAGAGCCGTCTCGCAATTCCATTCCCCCTTTAAACTCGGCGAGATATAATCTGTTGTAATTGAAAATTATGCCGCGCGGCTGAGCCTCTCAAGAAAGCCGCGGCTCACCCCGTTGCCGGCGGCCGTCTGCGATCAGTTTGTTCATAAAAGAAATCTAATAAATTCCACGCGATTCCGCCGCTGGTCGGCACGGCTATAAATAAGTGAGAGCCATGAAATTTCGCTCGTGGCTGGCAGCCGCGGGAATACGTTACGCGGTGTCTTTAGAAATTGATTGCGGCACTTCCGCGGAACATGAAACACAGTAGTTCGAAGGAGATTCCGTGTGATATATTGTATAACCGCGCTAGAGGCAAATGAAATATGCATGCGATAATATATCTGCTAATAAAACGCGGCTTGCAAGCTGCTAGGAAAATCTCGCGCTGTAGAGGCATAATATTAAGGTGAGAGGTGAGGTTAATTAATTAATTACTCGTGCAAAATTAATTCCCGAATAATTACGACCGCAAATTTTTTCAGGTATAGCATGAGGCGATGAAAATATTTAGCATCGTTTAAATTATCGGCAGATAACGCACGATGCGGATAAATTTGTTGTTAATGTAAATTTATTGTTAATGCTGTTTTATTATTACAATTTGTATATATGTTACATATGTACAATTATTCAAAGGAAGAAGAGAGTACCGAACGCGCTTGTTTTGTTCTTCAATGTGCATTGAGATCGACGGTACAACAATAATCTTAGTAACGGGGCTGTATAGGCGCTACGACATGAAGCTTACGTTTCACCTTAGAATGAACGGTGATGTGCGCCCCATTACAAGAATCAGAGCTTATCGCGAAGCGAGAAGCGTGGAACGGGAAGAGTTCCAATACCAATGGAGAAGCGGAAAATCGTCTTTACCCAGCCGACCGAAAAGACACAAATCTTGTATGTCGCGAGACCTAAGATCCGGTTCCCATTATTCTAGGATTTCGTGTATTACCCATAACGAATGACAAAGTCGTGAATGACAAAGGGGAAAGTTCTGCGTCTTGTCGATGTCGCGATTTATCGTACGAGTTCGATGCCTGGACTTTAAAATTTACCCCGTGTTAAACATGGAAATATCTTTTTCTTATTTGATTTTTTTATTCGTTGCGTGTCTTTCTGGATGGAGAGTTCTAAAGGACGTATATCGACCATGCGTTCACACCAGAATCACCGAGTCCTGGCTCGATAATCCTAACAAGCTCCGAGAACTTACGTAAAATCACGTTCTTGCGCACCCTCATCAGTCGTGCGCCAGCAGTACCATCCGTCAGCTCGGTATATATGGTCGAAGGTGCGTATACCGAACAAGTTCGCTGAATCTACCAAGGCCAATTTAGCAATTAAACTACCCGAGGAGAAGAACCAAAACTAACCAGACAGACCCCCGCCTCAGCCGCAACCGTCGCGATCACCGCCACGGATCACCATTGCCACCGTCACCCCGGTGTTAGCACCGGTAAAACCACCCCTCGTAGATTCGTGCTCATAGAGACCGTGATTCTTGTACGAATGAGGGACACCGAGATCGGTAAGAAGGTTACATTATTGCCGCGTTTCGAACTTCACGGCCCATAGACCGCCTGAGGTCGCGGCAGTAACTTAGGACCAGCCGGTAGTAACGCGCGTGCACGAACCACGACGTCAGGGGAGAACAATGGATACGATGGAGGATATGGGGGTACCATGATAGAATTATTTCTGTGTTTGGCAATATCTTCCGGCTGAACTTATTCTGACTTATATGTTACGCGATGGAGAAAAAAAGAAGCAATTGTCTCTATCGTGATACCGAACATGATCGATGGAATGGGGGTGGATGTGGCTTTAGATCTCAAAGGAATCGCTTGCATTATCATTCATCTACAAGCTATATTACATTATTTGTAGGGTGGATAATTTTGGCGCAATATTCTTTGTACTCATAAATTATTTTACAAATTTTTAATTCTCTTCCTGTTTCTCCAGCAGTAGAAAATGACGCACGTGAGTGCGTCCAAGATGAGTTCGGGGTACTTCCAAAGTACACGCGAATACAATAGTGTCTGCGGATGTAATTATACATCCGGTGCGACCGTGGGTGTCATTACAATTGGAAGAGCAAAGTTGCACTATTAACTTGGAGCTACATACGTAACGGAGGGGAAGTTACGATCGCTGTAACCTATCATTCGAGTTTCAGGAAGAAATTTCCTCCGCTTCCTTGGTCGGTATCATCATCATCTAGGATCCGACCTCTCGCTAAAGTTAGGCCGATAACGTATGCGCCGGATTTTCACGAGTCCGAAGTCAGCGACGATGGGCAAAAAGATTGGAAAGAGAAGAAGAGAAAGAGAGGGAACGGCGGGGAGGAGAATATCCCCGATGAAAACATAAAGTTCGAACATAACGGAGCGAAAAAGCAGATCTAAGCGATTCTGAAGTATGACGAATGTATACAGCAACGGCTTTCGCACGTAAGAAAAGAGAGAAAGAAAGAGAAATAATTTCCCGAGCAACCGTTTTTCTCGAGACTTGTGCTGGAGTCAGTCACATTGATGCGCTCTCTTTTCACGAACTATTCATGCAATATTATCACCTAATATATACGGTAGCTAGTATCGAATCCCGTAAAAAAATGGCAGTTAGTCACCGTGACGTAAGTAAAATATTTCGCATAACTCGCGCCATCGAATAGATTTTTATAGAACGGTAATAGCCCATGCACCGTGCGTAAATCATATTTTATACGGGATCATATTTCGAATTAATTAAAAATTAGTGTGCGGTACATGACGCGGCAGCTCCCGTTGTGCATTCCTAAAATTATTAATAAAATTTTTCACGAAGCGATAAAAAAACGCGGTGATTCCAGAGCACTTTGCATGTATGCGTCCAACTGTGCAAGATTCTTCGAAACCGTCGTACGTGTATTTCGCAACCCCAAAGTGCTCCATCTCGAAATGTCTGTAGATTATGCGCAGACCAGTATGAACGGCGAGGGGGCCGCCACGGAATTAGCAACCGCACTTCGGACGATAGTTCATTATGCTAATTAAAGTTGGGCAAATATCCTGCGAGCGTGGCCGGCCCGCGAATCCTACCGGTTTGATTTCCATCCCTTTTCACGTTTTTTTTTATTTTTGCTGGCTGGCTGCCGCATATCTTAAGCCGGCCAGTAACGGCAGCTCCCTTTTCACATTTTTTGTTCAACAGCCCTCGTGAGAGTACGTTACCATATCATGCCGATTGGATCGTTGAACCCGAAAAAATGCGGCAAAAAAATAAAATTGCTTCTCATACGATAATTTCATTAATATTCTACTGCAGTTATTGATTATATTCGAATGATTTAACCAATACCTCGCGCAATGGAAAGTATGGAGAAACATCGACTGTAAACGCGTTACAAAGTTTGAATCTCTCGTCTGTTCATCTTGTCGCCAATTACTCATCCATGCGAACCCATCTGCGCGCTGCGTATCGTGATTGCTTTCGATGTCTGACTTGCGAACTTGAAAATATATACGGACAACGTTAAATGAACGTTTCGGACGTTCTGGCGTAGCGGAAGTAATTTTGATGAGCGAATTTTGCGAAATATAATTTTGGCAGCGTTTCAATAACAAGGAGCCTCTCATGCAATATCCGTCGTGTCGTGTTTTTTTAAATTAACGAACGATCGCGAACCGTTCGCGAACGATGATAATTTTCGAGAAGTAGGCCACGCGCGATCGAGTACATCGCATGCACTCGCGGGAATTCGCGAGTGCTCTTTTTATTGAAGCGCAGTAAAGTTCATTACGACTGCATTATGGTAATCGGGACCGTAATAAGCTGCGAAAGGTATCGATGCACTTGGAACGAAAATGGAACGCGGGCGCATACGCGAGAAATTGTTCGCGGCCCGCTGCGCGATCAATTGCACTGCAGCGATTGACCCCGTTTTTAATATAATTCAATTTTCTATACTCCATTATATCGCTATTTTATCCAAGTGAAATGAAAATTAATTCGATATCCTCAAATTATTTCGAGATTGCTTTATCAGAAAATATAGACGCGCCGATACGGCACGCACGTTTGCTTCATTTCAAACTACGATAAAATTTAACGAAATTTAGTTTATAAACTCCGCCGATTAAGTACAGTTAAATAACACACGAGCAGTGGTCGTTGAGTGGGTACACGGGTGAGGTAAAATTTTTATCGTAAGCAAACATACTGTAATCGCCGCAAATTACGAGACCGTTGGCACGGCCGATTACCATATCGCATTATTAAATTATACACGCGAGCCGATGTAAGAGTGAACACGATCGATACGATCCTTTTATCGCATCAATTTTAAAATCTGCTCTAACAACGCGGAATTACTGACACGCCATTCGTGTACGATCGTCACGAAGTGAACTGGCCTTAACGTCGAAAATTTCGTCGAAATGAAACGATTTAAACAACAACAAAAAATTCGAAAACCGTCTAAACGATATTTATGATAGTCGAGTCGCGATAAATGTCGGCTAGAATTTACGACGAATCGATCGTTCGTTCGTAGATCAAGCTTTCCGCACCTCGGCTGGAATTTCCCGCGGCAATTCGCACGTATTACTCGCGCAAACACGCGCGTGCACAATGGCCGTGTGCCACCTATAACGGTACATAAAGTGAGCTTGCACCCGTTATCGTGCCCGACCTCGTAGTCCTACACCGATCTCATCCCCTCGCCGTCGCCAGCGCTACCGCCTCTCGCACCCTTATCGGCTCAACAAATTTAACTTGATTTCCTATACGGACTTTGCGGAGCTCCGGGGAAATACAGAGCCGTACTGCCTGTCTGCGTCTAAACTCGCTTTACGATAAGGGCTAAACCCAAGCTCTCGCGCACCTCCGCAACGGGCGACCTCCATTCATCGATGCTGGAATCCTCTTGACCCGAACAGACAACTTTTCGTTCGGCGCGGAGCGCCGGGATATCCGCAAAAGTTTTTAAAGCAGCAGGGAATCGGCATCCCCCCTTCGTGGAACACAAAGCTGTGGATGGACCGCAAGAATTTCGTGGACACGGAAGACGCTTTGCACGCTTTCGTCCGTGAAAGAAGTGTATCGTCTGTGTGAAACGTATTATGATAGTCAAATTTTTTGAAAAAATAAATAGATAACACTTGAATTTTAGACATAAAAAAAACCAATGCACAATTTTCACCCTAAATAGTCTATTTCCAACACAAAGAACAAATTTAAGTATCGTAAATCAACACTTTGGTACCGCACAGGTGGCTCGTTAACTCGTAAGAGCTCATAAATTCGCCACGCGAATGAACAAACGGCGCGGTAATAATTATCTTCGTCCGTGGCTCGTCCGCAGACAAATCTCTATGTGCCGCGTTACGTAGGGATTTTTGTCCGAGATGAGCTCGGCGCACGAGTAAATTCAATCACGAACGGGCACGTCCTCCCGGATTCCCGTTCCGCCCGTCCGTGCAACCTTTGCGCACACTGTAAAACTATACTCCATTACTGGTGTATTAAACATCGCGCAGTTGTTCCAGGGGATGACGGCTCTCCGGAGGCCCGGGATGCCGAGAGTTAGAAAGACAGAGGCAGCGGAAAGAGACGGAACCACACGCGCTGGCGTGTGATACACACAGTCTGGCGCATAGTCTGTATAATTCAGTCATATCCATGCTAATCCCACCGGCCGGCTTGCGTTATTCTCCATGATGGATGCATGGCCACCGGAGAATTGCCCTTTTCATTGAAATACAACTAAAATTAAACTCATTTGCCGCCCTCGTGGATTTACGGCGGGGGTGGCGATGGCGTCCCACCCCTAACAGACGCCTGACACTCTACGAACGCGAACACGTTTCGGGCGTACATGCGTGTGTGTACGCGCCGCGTAATTCCATGATTTTTGCTTGATGAGTTGTGAGAGAGTTCCATCGCGTTAGACAATACCGGTGAAAACTGGTCGACAAACGACGGTAATTTCGATGATGTTATTGCGTTAACATCGTCGCTACACGCCAGTCTTTTTCCGACGGCAAAATGGTGTAGCGGTACATTCACCGCGTATAAATAAAAAAATCTTCGTTTAAATTTCTCTCTCGTATTACACCGACGAAAAGGAAAAAAAAAGAGATAATGTATTCCTCGCCATATGGAAGTCCCTACTGAAATAAATCTTGAATAGCGTCATTGATCGAAACGAGAGTTCCTTGCCACGTTCCGCCGAGAATGTAGTTGGACGGAAATCGTGGGCACTTCGTGCGCGCGAAGAACGGGAAATGGGATAGTCCACGACGAAAGAAGTAATTCCTGAAGACAGCGAGCTTACGTTCTCAAGCTTCTCAGTTCCCGACAATCTTCCCGGACTGCGGAGGTATTTCCCATCTCAGAAAAATGTTGCACAGTGCGCTCCTGACCTGCTCACGATGTGAGAATGTCGACTGCGAGCAGTTTCTTCTACACGTTGTAAGATTTTATACTTGCTGTCAAGAGAACAAGAGAGCTTAAGTCGATACAAATTTCATTTCGTTTATTATACGTTTCTTAAGGTATCTCCCCCATACTCTCTTGCGCAGAACCTCTTTACTCGATTTGGGTGTCAGTTTCTCTTTTCAAAGTTAATTTTATTACGTGCCGCTTTCTCAAGTTTTTCATTCTTAAACATTTTGTAAATTAGCAAAGATGAGCAAAAGGATTCTTATGTTTAAGCTGCAGAAGTAGTTATACTTTTAATTGTGAATCTATTTTGCTTTAAATTAACATGTGTAAATCAAATATGTATATATATATATATATATATATAATAACATTATAGTATAAATCTATATAATATTGTAATATTAACTAATTAATATATGTATATGTGATATGCATGTGGTAAATGTCATGTACGCAATTATATAAATGTACGGAAGGGTACGTGTATTGTACGTTGCGCGAAAATGATTTCGCAGGCTGTTGCAATTTGTCGCCTAATACGCGTATAATAGCGACAATACGCCGTGTATTGTCTAAATTGTTCCCGTGTGTAAACGAACGCGGCCTAAAATATATCGTGTCTCTAGATCATAATCGATATTATTATCGATATTAGCCGCAGTTGGGTCGGCAAATTGTCCATTAGGTTTATATATATAGACAATAGCTTATTGAATATGGGTTCCCCAAGAAATATAAAAGGTAAGCCAACCAGACAATCTCACCGGATAGAGATATTACGGCAGATGTAACGGGTATTTATTCGACAGATGTGTCGATATTTTCTCATGGAAAGTGCAAAGGGTCGGGGTGGAAACATGCCAGGCAATATCGGCGTAAGACGCTGTGTGTCGCCCGAGAGGTTTCACTTAGCCTCCGAAAAACGAGGACAAAGAGACATTCGAGCGATCGTATCGGGACGTTTCACGGATCGTTCCGCGCTCGATTAAATGCGATCGGTATCTACGCGCTAATAAACGACAAGGATGGCCTTAAAGCGCGCTTCTAGCTCCGATGAAACCTCCGTCGCACATAACACTCCGCCACTTTGCCCTCGCACTTCGTTTTTCCCGATTTTTAGATCCACTAGCACAATTTATTTCCCGTACTTTTTCGAGTGACGTTATTACGCTCGAAGGTGCGCGTCTGTGTGTAATCGCGCGCCCCAATTGCAGTATTTCCGAGAAGTTTCGCGCGAGAAAGAAGTCATAATGAAATTTCAATGTTCCGGCGCAGTCACTTTTACATAAGTTCCGGCCAAGTACCATCGGAGATACGAACACCGCCCGCGCCGCTAACTTGGGGAAACGTCGCTCGAGAGATCTTACCCCTTGTGGAAGCGAAATTGGAAAATCGGAGGCGGTCGATTGATTGAATGACTACTCGGTAACACTGTCAAAGGAACTTAATCTGCATTTCATTCGTACTTTAGCAGCAAGCTATATACCAGAAAATGTTTCGAGTTCGACGAGGCAAGGAGTGGGCAAACGGCACTCGCAAGTGGCCCAGTTTTCCCTTTCAGATATCGACGAACCGTGTTCGAGACCGGCTTAGTGGGATAGCGATTGTCGAGATATTTCAACCCCCTGTAGAGCCACAAACGAAAGAGCCGGGACGGGAAGAAGGGAAAAGGGAGAGACGATGTACTCCTGATTTATTACGACAGAGATCAACCTTTTCAGTCTGCTTTGCGGTTCTTTCTCAATCGATATGCAGAATCCTTTGGTTAAACAACGAAAGTTCGCGAGAGCTCAAGTCTACCGCGCGCGGGCGGCCGCGATTTTAATCCTCCGACACATCGAAAGTTTTCCCATGCTAAGAACATCAACGAAGACCGAGCTGAACAAGCGAGTCGAAGTACCTAACAGAAACAAAGTGCCGCGATTTAATTCTCCCGATCGAGGGTCTTCGGTTCGGCGAGGCGTGGCGAGGGACATCGAAGCGGTAGCGGGAAAACGGAAAGAGAATTTTATTGGGAGGGTACCACCGCATGGAAGCATCCCGGCGAAGAATTCGTTAGGGTCCTCGCGATCTTTGTGGCGTGTGTGTGCGCGCACATATGTGTACGAGCCGACGCGCCCACAGGCAGATACGCGGACCCTCCTCTTTCGTGAAATAGCCACTCGGCCACGACGTTTTAAACGGCTTCCAAACGAAGTTTAGCTCCGAACGCACGGCACGTACACACGTGTGCGCGCGGGGGCGCTTACACAGCGCGAAGATCGGGCAACGCCTCTTTCGATTACCCCGAGGGCTACGAAACAAATCAAGCGGATGAATACGCGCGGATATTCAGGTGCATTTCCCACGGGTGGGATGCAGACGGTAGAGTACCTCCACAGCCGGAGAAGTATTCCTTTGTGCGTCGGGACTACCGGATCGCCTAGGACAAGAATCTATTGCACTCTCGACATGCACCGCAGTCCCGTGATTGAAAAAGTGTAATAGAGGAAGCGAAACTTTCTACTCGCGAAAGATAACAAGACTGCATCACTGATATATCGCGAAATAAACCGATATAGCAAATATCAAAGATTTAATTGAAAATTGATTACTTATACTTGTTACGATACTTCTTAAAGTCGTCGGAATTGATAACAATTTTAAACTATACTCCTCCATGAAGTTGAACAGCCACTTCGAATAAATGGTAGAAGTATATATATAAGGTTTTTATCTATATATGTTATATATGTTATGTAAAGATATTTGATAGAAATATATATGAAAATTCAGATTTGTCAGTTGTCGTTCTATACATTCGTATCACTTAAACATAGATTACTAGTAAGAATAAAATCACTAATTCGTTTTATGATGAGCGAGTTATTCGGCATAATAAAACGGAGATTAAATTTAATTTCCTTTAATACTAATCCTTTTTGGCGAAATGGAAATCCGAGAAACGCGTCAAACCACTGAATTCCCTTGAATATTCAACTGCATTTACCTCAAAGTGAATGTAGATAGTAAGCTCTGGCGGAGAAATATTCCTTTGTTAGGATGATAGCCACGTATTCGGGCTGTTGAATTGATGGAATATGAGTGTGTTCGAGGAATATACATGCCTGCACATCAATTTTAATGAACGAATTATCTATCACGTCAAACTGCTTATCTTGGAATATAAATTGCATTAATTTCATTTCGAAATATTTCTTTCGCAGCTAAATCTGGTATATTACTATAAGAAATTATTCGAGACGATAAACCGGCGGTGGTAAATATAAAAAATATAAAAATATACTCTCTCTGCGTTGTAAACATGTAATTCTACTGTTTTCGCAAAATGTGGCGATACATTTTTCTTCCATCAACCGGAATAAAGTAAGAGATCTTATTTGACATTTTTATCTCGTCTTTTGTATTCTATGCGGTGTACATAATGTATGCAAGACTGTGTTACGTATTTATATGCGTACAGTATGCGAACCGCAATGAGAGTGCAAGCTGCTTTGCAAAAGATAGAAATATTCCTTTGTCAGACGACACGCTCTGTTACGCGCATCTGTAACACATCGCCGCGGGCCATGTTCCAAAAATGTATACGTTTCAATTTCAGTCACGCAGAGATGCGCCTTACAGTTACATCGCGGTCCTATACGCTGGAAAATGTATTAAACTCCCATCTCATCGATATAAACAGTAGAAAACTATTTTCTTTAACTTATCGTAGCAATATCCTTATATTTTTATAGTGTATTACAAGCTATTGCTGCACATGTAATAACACTTTCATCCAATATCTCGTTTCTTTCATAACTCGCGTTACGCAAACATGCTGATTAAAAAAGTGAAAGAACAACAAGAAAAATGACATTTGCGGATACATCTATGCGATTAGCGGGCTTTAAAAATAAAGGCTGGAAAAAAAAGAACCGTTCTCCGGTTCTTTTTAAATGACTGCATAAAAGAAATTGTACATCGAAGTGATTCTTTCACGGGGAAAGATTCTTTGATATAGACAATGCTTAGGAGTTCGCGGCGATGCATCCGTAAAGTACAAGGCTTGCCTCAAAGTCTACGAAAGCAAAGTGTATCTGACGCCGCGGGCGTCCTGTCAAATATATACGTTTCAATTCCTACTATGAAACTGCATTTCACAACCGCAAGTCGCATGCACCTGACGCGTTATACGTCATTCTACACGTATGTAATGTATGCAATGCACTCGAATATTAATGCCTGTAATGTGCCAGGATGATTGAATCGCAAGGTAAATCAAATTTGAGAGAGAGAGAGAGAGCTGTGCTTTAAGGCAAAAATTTTCATCTGTGAAACTCGCGATATGAGCTTTCTTACAATATTGAAATAACGGACTGAATACCTTAATGGATTAATTGATACATCTCTCGTTGCAAAAAAGAGTATAAGTGATATTTACATTATCGAGTTTGCGAAATGTTGTAGTAAAAATGTTTATTTATCACCGCGTCGGTGCAGTGTGTGAGCTATCTGCGCCTTTTTTGTGTATTCATACGGTGACCTGATACATCACCGTGATATATCCCATTTCAATTAATCAAGGGACATATATCGCTGTCACGGGCATAACGTTTGAGCGCGTGACCGCGGTAAAAATTAAATGCGATTCGTACGGAAAAATATCCCGTTCCGCTTCCGTGATCGATGCCATTAATAACGAGCGAAATTGCGCAAAAATTGTGCGTATTTCCACCTCTCCCCCCGCCCCCTTCGGTTAATTTTCCCCCCGAAATCAATTAGTTGCGCACTCTTGTGCGAGAGATGCGAATCGATTCGATCCTTTCGTCGTGTCGGGCAACCACGAAAACTAACGTGAGAAGAGACGAAGAGAGAAATACGGAGAATGCGCAGTTAACTGTCCTGAAACGATTAACTGCAATTTTCGTGATCCGCCGTAAAATACGGAAAATCTCGTGACTCCTTGCAATTACGGTGGCACAGGGAAAGGATTTAGCGGAAAATAGAGGCGCGCTCACCATTTAAAAGCGATATCCCTCAAAGAGTAGGTGCGGGTTTTTCGCGAGACATAAACCGCGCCGAGACGACGCAAGCTCGAATGAATTATCAGTTACTACTGGCTCCGATGCGAGAGAAAGGACGAGGGCGGAGAAAGGTTAAGCTGTCGCTTGACGTACGAGGCTAATGAAAGCTTAGCCCTGTAATACAATCTGACGGAAAGCAAGCCGGGCCCGTCTGACGTGATAGGTCAGTCGAGGCCGGTCTGAGTTTGTGCGCGCCGGCAAGACAAGTGGATTACCCGTGGCTCTGGGGATGGCGGCCATATAACGGACGATCTTCGACTCTCCTTTTGATTTTGTTGCCCTTCTTCAGCGCCGAGTGCCGACCTATCGCGCCTGGATATTTCCCGCCGTCAATGTCCAGCTACTTTTAGTCTTTCTCTCCCCTCGATCCGGGAATGGCGCGCGACAGTTATTGCCGTGGACGATTTGTCTCGTTCGTGTCTCGAGACGGGGCTCTCCCGGCCCTCTCGCAGAGAATCGAGATCACGACGTTGACGGAGAACAATGACCGATTCGCGCGATCGCGGTCGACATGACCGCGGAGTGAAATATTATATCTTCTACCCAAGTAGCTATAGGTATTTAAAATATCGCACGAAACTAAATTAATTATCGGCTATATCGTCGCTATGATGCTGTGATATTCGGGAAATGAGTTTGGATTGAGTCGCGGAAATATTACAGAAAACTCATTTTTAAACCGCCGCGTCCGCGCCGCGCCGGTCTAGATCGCACGAGCGAACCCGAAGTTGTATGTCACATGCGAGAATTTCGAGACCGCCCTCGTATTTCACGCGACGCGAAAGCGCGTGGTTTCCATCTCTTTCCCTTTTCTATACTCTCCTCGCTTTCTCGTTCTCCGCGGAGACACGCACCGCAATTCTTCCATGGCGGCGCAGTTTTTTTTTCCTCGGCAATACAGCTTTCCGGCTGCGTGATATCGACTCCCGTTACTTAATTCCATTCGGCACGACACTTCGCTGTTTCCTAGAAGCGTTTAGACATCGCGATCGATTGGACGAGTGCGGTAGTCGGTGCCGCCATTGTTCAAAAGTCGCGTTTCTCTCGGCAGCAGCGATGCGATATGCGTCTGTATGCCCTCGTATGCACGGCGGACGCGACGGCGACTTCCCTTTTCCCGACGGGAAAAATACAGCCGCGCACGACACGAGCTTAGATCGCTATCCAGTTTGGCGAATTAGATCCTTCATTGGAATTGACATGTTCGCAGAGGCTTGGTCGTTTACTTTAGCAGACTACCAAGCTAGAAAACTCATTTTGATCTGCTTGATATTATCATACACTTACTTATTACTCCGAGCGTTACAGTATATTCTTGGGACACATTTAAACTTAATAAATTTCAATTGTAAAAAATATTCTTGCAAATTCTACGTTTTACAGGTAAAGATAAAAAGATGGTATGCGGGACGAAAGTGATTTCTCAAACACGCACGTACAGAACGATTGCTCACGCCAATCCATCTGGTAGATATTAAACATAAAATAGCTGGTTTGCAAGTAAAATCATATTCGCGGTCGGCAGTTTCGTCTTGGGAGCACTGACAACGATTGGTTTGATGTCGGACAGGGTGAATAGGCAATAATTGGTTTTATCTGACTGTGCCGACCCGGGTGGGCATAATGAAAATGATAGGTCGGCACGCGAGCGAGCGAGTGAGCCGGCAAGCGAGCGTTACACTCGCACAGCAGCAGCCAGCAGCAGTAACAGCTTTTAGCAGCCACTCGGTCTGCACGATATTACTATTTGCACAAAATTACGCCGGCGCGCAAGATTGCCGCACTTATGAGCACTCGATCAACTGACGCGACCGACGTCGCTCGAAACAAATCGCGTGCATTCGTCTAGCGGGCGCCCCTCGTAGTTTCTCTCTCTCCCTCTTCTTTTTTTTTTAATGAGGCGATACGTGACTGGTACCGCGATAAAATCGACCGTGGCAGAAGAAAACTCGAGCACGGCCATAGCCTTCGAACGATGTTCGAGCTGATATAAGGGATAGTTCAAATCTATAGCTTGTATCTTACGCTTTGGTAGCAAACTTTTCGTTTTCAGATAATACCACGATTTTGTTAACAGATTTTTTTGTTATATTACATGACGTACATAAGACTTTGATAGTTTCCGTTTTCCTGTGATTAACAGAGCGATTTCATTTGCTTACCACGCAAATTTACGAATTACTCTCCGCTGTTAACAACTGCTTTACAAACTGCATTATTGCGAACAAGCGCTACTAAGCTCGGATTAATATTGTTCATGAAACCGAATTGCGGTTGCTATCTATGAATGTTTACGTTAAGAGTTATTTAAAATATGCGCTGTGTAACACACGAGATAACGCATATCGTAGGGCGGATCTCGCATCTGTGCTGATTAATGTGGCACATGTAAAGTTTCGACAACGCTCGAATCTGCATATCCACGTTACGTCGTAACTTTCTAGGGGAAGGATTAAATATGGTCACGCGTCGCTGCGCACAGTCGAATGCACACATTTCGAACTGTTGCATACTAATTTGCATACTATCAAACTCTCGACGGGGACCAAATTGAATGATCCGTCAACTGCGGAACTTATGGCTGAGGGACGCGCCGCCGACTCGCGTTAAGCTCCGAAATCTCTTTGGCGCATTTAATTACCGACGCAATCTGTCGAAATCGACAAAATCCCCTCTTTTCTCGACATTATACTAATTATCCGAGACCATAAACGCGATTTTTTTTCCCCGCGAGAAAGCTAATGGCGTTTCGGGCTGGAAGGAGACTCGGGATGGTCGGCTGACGGGGAAATGTGATAGATGACGAAGCCTTCGTCTGTCCGACGGCGGAACGAAGAAGTAGGTCTCATTCGCTTCACTGCCCGTTCCGTGAACCATCCATCATAGCGTAAGAAAGTGGCGAGTTGCCTTCCGTGTATGAATATTTACGAGTGCAAAACAAGGCTGCAAAGGAGTACAAGGATCGCCGTAGGGCGAAAATCCGTCTAACAGCCTTAATCCTTTCACGGACAAATCTTCACTTTGCGAACTTAACTGTTACTTTGCCGCTTATTTCTATGCTTATTTTTCCTCAAATAATAATTCAAGACGACACTCATCTCTCTGTTCATTTGAAAGTTATAAAATTAATAATAAAGTTTTCGATGATTACGTAATCAAAAACGATTATAGATTTATGGGTGCAGTTTGATTCATTGAACTCCGCTGGGCCGTATAATGAAACACGGTTGCATAAACTCAACTGTAACGAAAATTGATTAATTAAGTATCTTGCTAAATTCAGCCGGTAATTCCAGGTTAATGCATACCATAATGCTAAGGCCATTGTTCGTACGTACACCGTCGCCCCCGAACGATACGCCGCATTATACCGGGTAATGACGAGAGAAATATGGTTATTTTCGGTCCAATGGGTGAGCGTGCTTCCATAGTTTATTGCGTTTTCTATCTGAAGTATGCCATCTTTATTACGTTATCGCGCGCTGCGTGCCGAGCGCCAGTTTATGTCGACAGATCCGGCCTCCGATAAACTTTATAAGAGCAATAATTAGCAGTTTCTTTTTCAATTTTAATACCGCGCTAATCAGCCATGTACAAGGTCCAAGCATGGATAAGATACTATTAAAGAGACCAGGAGTTTGCATAATTTGAAAATTTCATTGTGTACCGATGCTTTTTTTAACAAATTCCATCGCGAGAGCAAAAAGTGACATGGAAAAATACAGCTGCACGAAGAACAAGAGACATCCAATTTTTTCAGTAAATCCACTTGATCGACGCGAAAACTTAGCCGTAGCTGTGTGGCTTCAACACTATCTCGTCGATTGTTCCGCCGCAGTTCTTCTCTTGGGGTTTTCACGGTAGAATCCATTTACTAACGTCATTAATATTGTTTATGTTCTTCGATCGTATCACGATTCCGTCAGGTAGATAGATAACGAAGATAACGCAAATGTTAATATCGGACGATAACGGTATATTCGTTACGACACTGAATGCTAAAATTTATTCGCGGGATTGCTTGAGCCAATTCATTCAACTATTTAACACGTCTGCACAAAAATCGAATCGTAAACATCACTCATGGCGATAAATGCACATAATTTTCTCCGGAGCCGATCAATCAATCAGTCGCAAGTCGTGAATGGCGAGGGTGGGAAAAAATATCGTTGAAATAAATCTATAAATCTATATACGTTTCGCTCTCTTCTCTTATCGAGTGAAACGACTGCGCCTTGAATCGCGTCGGCGTGGAAAGCCGGAGTGATGGATGGCGGTTAGTTATAACGATGTTTTTATTAATTAGAGCGCATATCTAACGTACAATATTATATATAAAATGAAGAGCGGATGTGCAGGCGTATATACCCCTGCACTTTCGCGCCCCGGCGGGCATTAATATTCAGAGCGGCTCTAACAGTTATTTTGTGCCCCGTTTTTATGTTCCACGGGAATCGGACGGGGAATATTCAATATATTATTGCCAGGCGTCGCGCCGCTACCGGGGTGCCTGCCTGCCTGTCTCAATATTTTATTGAAATATATATCGCAATATACCACGGCGAGCGGCGGTCGCGACAGGGCCGTCGTGGCGCGGCGCGCCGCGCCGATTCGCGGATGTATTTTGGGTGGAGGTGTTTAAATTCTCATTGAGGCTCATAATGTCACCGCCGTTAAATCGTCGCGACAGGAACTACGACAGGAAGGCGCGCTAGCGTGGTGTATATTATTTCTCTTTGTCCCCCGCGATACGCTCAAATTTACACGGCTGTTATAACACGGTATATACAACGTGTACATAAGGTATTTCTACATCTCTGTTTGGCAAATACTTTCGCGTTCAGCAGAAACAAATGTAACAACCAATCGATTTTTGTCTTAATATTCGATATTACTATTAAAACAAAATTATACCGCAATCATAAATCATTAAAAATAAAAGATATGTGAAAAAAATTATTGAAAAAGAGATTATTATAATGTAATTATGCAATCGTTTCTCAACATTTTTGCACAAAGTTTGTTCAGGGAGGAAACGAAACTTTGCCTACGTCGTATTTTCCAGGGAACCAGCCGGCCCTGCACGCACATGGCTTTAACACACGCACGCAGTTCGGGAAATGCCGAAATAGCAGTGCGCTAAAAAACGCTGACACTGACAGCTAAGAGCACGCAGCGAACGTATCTCACGTTCCTTCCGCGACTCGTTTCTTCCCGTTGCGTCCCTACTGGCGCTAACTCCTTGCAATCGATATATCCTTTTTTTTTTGTATTTTTATATCTTGCTGTGTCCTATCCCTAACAAGTTTCGTCAGCCACCTCGAGAACTCAAGGTGGTCGCACGCGTGATATTTTCGTGCAGAATACGAGGGATGAAAATTGGATGCGCCAAGATTCAAAAGAAGAGGCGCGATACAAATACGTATACTTCATCCCGTATATAGACAGCGTGACAAATTTTCCTTGTGCATCCAGTTTATGCGTGTAATTTAGAAAGCACCGTCGCTGTTTGCACGGTACAATTAATATTTCCGCGTCCAGAGTTGCGGTTACCAGGCAACGTGATGCGTCGCATCGCCGGGCGTTGTATATATACCGGTCGTAGTCGCATTTGCGACAAATGCATATAATTCGTCGCTCGTTAGTGTAACGAACTTCTCGTTGAATGGTTCGACAAATTCGAGCATTATGTTCGCGGGCGATTGTGCCGCAACGGCAATCAATATATCTCGCGCGGAAATGCTTTAGGAGGGACAACGTCAGGGATCGAAGCGGAGAACGTCGAAACGGTGAAGATTCAAAGGTCCTCGTGGAGGCAACGTAAGATGGAAACAAGGAGCAGAAAGTCATGTCGACGGCAGTAAGAAGCTACTATACGAAACGGTGAAACTATCCATATGAAGCTTCGATGTTTCGAACGGAAGCTAACGCTACGATCGAATTGCATCGTTTCCGATGCGCTGCGAGTTCCCGTGAGATCTCTTCGGCAGTTGTATTGTCTCATTCCAAAAATGATCACGAATTGAGCACACGCCGTGGCATTACACATACACGTTCAGAAACGCGCTTAACAGTACTCGTAAAAAATGCAGACGCAAGAGTGCTTTAATGTGTCACGCGACTGCGACGTGACAAAATCTGATCTCTTTTAATATCATTCCGAAGCGAATTAAATTATTAGCAGAGGCCAGGATAATAACCTAACCTAATTGTAATTTCACGTCATCTGCAAGTTTCATGTTTTCCAGGATACATAGAGCGTTCGTATAGGTTTTTCTTTTTACTTTGCACACGCTTTCGTCCTGCGACAAGAGTTTCATGTCACTCGTGCGGGATATATACTGACCGCCCGTAAAAAAAAGAGAAAAAAAAAGAAAAATGACTGTTCCAGGGGCCCGTAAAATCGACCGTAAAATATTTAACGACAACGAGACCCTATGTTTCGTTACCACTATACTGTGCCGTAAAATCGTATAAATGTTCAAGATAACATCGATAACGTATCGGAAATCAAAACGTTCGTTTAGCCGAGATCGCGGGGCGGGCGAGCTGCGTGTTACCATTGTAACACGCTTCGTTGCTCGTAAAAAGAAACAATCCACTCTAAAAATACATAAATATTCATAGGACTTATATCCAGCTGTATCATCAGTGTCATTTTGCTATTAAAAGGTCTCTAAAAAATTAAAAAATTCCACATCGCGACCACTGTGACTTCGTCATAAACGAGTTACTGGCTTCGGTCGCGATATGATTGCCTTATCGGGATTTGAATGTGTCACCGCGTAATGTTCATTTGCGCGGTCAACGTCACATCACCTGTCTCATTTGGCGTGACCCTCTCTCGCTAAAGACAGAAAGATTTTCATATAATATCCGTGCGAGGGGGCCGCGAGCCGAGCTCGTTCCGGAATGAAAAGAGGAGTGGGTTTCGATGCCGTTGCGCGCTCGGCGGGGTGTACCTGTCTCTGCGCGATGGATGATTGCCGCCGCGCGTCATTATTCATTCATTAAATGAAAAAGCAATGGCACTTGCCGGCTCGTGGATATTTCAGACGCTTCGCGCTAAAGTCAGCCAGGGCAGCGAGGGTCGTCTCCCCTGGGACGAGAGGTAACACCGAGCGGGTTGCGTGAATCCCCATCACGAAAATTCCATGGGTTTCCCATAAAACTAAAGCGTCCTTGCGTGTAATGGACTCGACATTTTGGAATGTTACGAGCAACGAGGAATTGGTATGATCTCTACCGAATTTGGCTGCACGAATAAAAACCAACAATATCAGAGAAAAGAAGGAACGTATTTAAGTAATAATAGAATAGAATAGTACATTCGTTTGCTGGCAAGCCTTACGCGGTGGGGTGTTTAATTAATTAATTGTGAAATAAGGAAACACTGCGATTATAAAAGAACAATCTCAATCTTTATTGCAACGTCGCGATACAGAAGAGCGTGGACACACGTCCGTTCGGTCCAGCAGCTCAAGAACAAATCCATCAGCTGTTTCATTAATCAATAAAATCAATAAATCAGGCTCGTTGCTAAGGACAGGCGTTTCGCATCTTAACGGAAAGCTTTCCGTTGCACGCTTCAGCTCGGTGTCAGAAAAGTATACCGGGCGTCTCGGACAGACTCGCACGGGCGCAACACTGCCCCCCTTCTACAGATTGTCGTCCCGACAATCCAGGAGAGCAGTTTTTTTATCAGGGCGTTCCCTCATTGCGGCTTCCAGGGAACTCGGCTTCCTGCCCTACCCTGGGCTGCTGCCTCAGGTTACCGGGCGCCGTTGTCCCAACCGCTCCTCGGACGTTTTCCCTCGTCACGGCTTCCAGAGACTCGGTTTCCTGCCCTACCCTGGGCTGTTGCCTCAGGTTACCGGGCACCGCTGCCTCAACCGCTCCTCGGACGTCCTCTTCCTCAACAGCGGATCCCCACGGCGTCCAGAGAAAGATGGCCAGTCCTCCTCTTCTGCCTCTAGGGCGACCCCTGCCCTATTCCGTCACAGGGAACCTCGCCCTTCTTCCTAGCTTAGCGCCGGCTTTCCGTCCTCAGCTACTCAGCGCGAAGGCGTCTTCTTGGTCCTCTTCGGCATTTCATGCCGTTTGAAGTTCTTCGGACAAGGGGGGGGAAACTTCCTGAGGACCCAACGTCAATCAGACTCCCCGAGTCCCTGCCTCGGCATTTGCCCAAGTCCCTCGGAAAACCT
Organism: Temnothorax nylanderi; assembly: GCF_030848795.1. Taxonomy (NCBI): domain Eukaryota; kingdom Metazoa; phylum Arthropoda; class Insecta; order Hymenoptera; family Formicidae; genus Temnothorax; species Temnothorax nylanderi. The sequence continues at coordinate 612,476 of NW_027249168.1, read as the reverse complement.
CAGTCGAAACCGAGGGAGAGGCAGACTTCTTAAAAAAAAAACTGAGCGTTCTCCTGCTTCATGCCTTATCCGTAAGATGTTAATATCTGTAACAAAAACATTTAAAAACGCAGAAAATTTGAACAAAAACTAATTAGTATTTTCCTAAAAATAATTAAAGTACGGGCTCAGACTCATTTCCCGAGAAACTATTTTGATCAATAAAACCGAGCGTCTTCGTACGCTCGATCGCTATTCTAAGCGACGTAACTCCTTCCACTTGAAGGGTGCGCTTCACAAAACCATCGGACAACGCGGCGACAAATTGAGAGCTCGCAATCTTATCGCGAACCTCATGAGAGCATTCTGGATACGCCTTCTGCGAAAGTCTCTCTAAATCCGCGCCCAACGCTGCGAAATCCTCGCCCGGGCGCTGTTTCCGATTTGTGAACTGTAGATAATAGTTCTGAGCGAGTTCACCTTCACCGAAACGCAGCTCTAACTTCGCCTTTAATTTCGCGTAATAGAGGGATTCGATCCCGTCGGCGAATGAATCGAGTAATGAACGCGCTTTCCCCCGCAAACTTGACGCCAAAACGACCGCTTTTTCTGCCTCGCTCCATTTGTTCGCAACGGCAATGAGCGTGAATTGCGAAAGAAACTCGCGTAACGGCGCCGTCCCGTCGTACGTATCGGGCTTTAATTTTATTCCGCAAGAAATTCTATCTCCGGACGCGTCAACACCCGCGCCCGTCACTCTCATCGCGCCGCTCGCGTTTTCACCCGAAATAAAATGACTGGAGGGACTTAGCTCTGCAATCCTCTCCTCGATTTGACGAAGCTGGTCATCGCGCTGCTGGATTATTGCCGCGAACTCGGCTTCCCTCTGTGTGCGCTCCACGCGCATCTCGTGGATCTCCCGCATCACCGCCTGCAGTGTCACCACTTCCGCCGTCATCTCCGGAGCGTCCGATCGTGGAGTCGCTGTCCGGAGTCGTTTCCTCGTGGGAGCGGTCGAGGCCATCTCGTCTTACAAGCGCAGCTCGTCTCTTCTATCCCGGACGAGCCCCCAAAATGTTGCGCTCACCGCGTCGCTCGTTCTCACACTTTACACTCACTCGGTCGCACTCCCGACGCTCGCGGAAATAAGGAAACACTGCGATTATAAAAGAACAATCTCTATCTTTATTGCAACGTCGCGACAATAGAATAGAATAGTACATTCGTTTGCTGGCAAGCCTTACGCGGTGGGGTGTTTAATTAATTAATTGTGAATAATAGATTTATTTATTTATTTTAGTAATTATAATATGTGTGTGTGTGGTATTATTAATGTTTTTCTTTATATAATACTGCTTACGGTAAAATCATCTTTATATAATAAAGCAAAAACCTTGTTTTGAAAAGCGGATATATGCAATTGTATGTGTTGCATAATGATGCATATTTTATGCACAATTGTGGTAAAGGTGGAAAGATATATTGTATGCCCGCGATAACTGTCCACACAGAGATAACTTTTTAATTTGTTGTCGATCAAACCACGTTTCATTAACGATATTTAAAAAGCCGATGATTGTTCGGAGCGACGTTCCGTTTTCATCGTCGATATTAAATGATATCGCTTTGTCGTGTGTGATTCGTGTCACCAGCTTTTCCATCGCGGCGCACATAAATTGCATTTCAATAACAACACAGAATTAACTCTATCTCGTCTCCACATTTATCACTGCGCACCGCTGATAGAAGCCATCGATCCGCTCAAATCGCGGATAACGAACGCATCATCACAATCAATGTCATTGTCGTGAGTTTTATGCACTCCTAACTCTTAATAACACACAATATCTGTTTCGCCAGTCGACGATCCTATTACCGATGCGCGCAAATGACAACACATGGAGGCGACCTCGATATCGCGTACCGTGAATGTGTAATGAATTCGTCGTGTTCAAAGACGTGGAAGTTAATCAGACTTTCGGTCGCGAACGAGCAATTTGCCGGATTACAGTTCGCCAAAAGAACTATAATTGTTTATCGAGATTTTCACGGAAAACGTAGAGATAATGCGCCAGAAACGCACCAAACACAAATCGCGCGGGGAAGAGTAATTATGCATATTTTGCACAAATGGGAAGTTAATTTAGCACTCTTTTCGGCATGCATGGTCCTCAATAATATTAACATGCGGGTAATGCAACATTTTTGATTGTATCGCCATCAATGCATATAATATTCGCGCTCGTACTGTATTTCAGATTGAAATTTGTGTTAAATAAAGCATTTAGAAATTTTGGTCCACGTCCAAATGCGCACTTTCTATGATGGAGATTATTTTTGGCAGAATTAATCGTGATCAATCGTTCGTTTGCCAGACTGCAATTTGCTGTAATAGGGTTACAAATACGGGCGAAATAGCATTGCAGCATAAATTACATAACACTTTGATTTTAATTTTTCCATGTTTACAATACAACTACACGCGTAATTTAAAACAATTACGACCTAATGGCCACCAATACCCATTGTAGCGTACAATTTTCCATTATTATTAATAAGATTGATGTTGCATGCGTTCGTGTACCACACAATGCTTTATATTTTGCGGACCCTTTCATCAACGGAAATCGCGCGCAAATCATTAAATACTCGTTGTATACAAATCTTTTAAATTTGCAGCTTTTATTTCCTTACTTTTCCAACAATTTTTTAACTCTCTCTCTCTCTCTCTCTCTCTCTCTCTCTCTCTCTCTCTCTCTCTCTCTCTCTCTCTCTCTCTCTCTCTCTCTCACGGATGACCGAGATTTGTTCGATTTGTATCACGTCCGTGAATAGCTTCCTAGCCGCGAACCTGCGCCATAACGCTCACGATGCGCTTAAGCGCGCAAACCGTCGCCGTCCTGCGGCGGTAATTCAAACTTGCACGAGACATTAGGTTGTACCGGAGTAATAAAATCTCCATTTCCCGCAGGACGCAGTCAAGTCGGGCGGTATGCATATTTAATGCCGAGACAGCACGTCGAAGGAACGAAAGGCTCTCGCCCGGCTACGGCGCGCCTCGTCCCGCCTCGTCTTGCCGTGTCTTTCTAAGCTCCCTCTCTATCCCCGGCCTGACTCTCAACCCTCCTCTCTATCTCGCACTCTCGGCATTCGCCAGCCATCCCGCTTCTCCTTGGATTAATGCCACGTTCACAGTACTCGACGTTGCAAGCCCCCACGACGACGGTAATTCCCCGTGTAACTGGGCGATTATGAAGTAAAGCGACTTTCAACCGGCGAAACCGTCCGCCTCTCTTTTTCCCTTTACTTCTCTCTTTTCACGCTGTCTGTCTATCTCCCGATTGTCCGATTGCGTATGCTTCAATCCACATTATTTCAGCGAAAAAACGTAGAAGATGGTTCGGTATTCACATCGAAACCGAGCTGAAGCGAATATCAGCTAAATCTCGAATCTCAATTTTAATGAACATGTTACGAATGAAAACGTAATGCGACAGGTTCTAAATAGAACGTTAACGTATATTTGTAGGGGCGAGTTTAATGTTACCTCTCCAATATAAGATGGATGACTCCGTGGCTTCATTAAAAGCCATTGGTAATCTATCACGAGACATTTGAACTTTAAGAGACCGCAGGATAACACGAGCGCTACCTAAAATAGAGATCGCAATGTGGAGAGCTTCTCTTGCGAAAACTGGGCCATTGGTACATTGTACCCGCCTCTACCTCTGGCCTTCCATCGCTGCATCGAGCTGGCATTCTCGAACGAGAGTAACCGATTTTACCGGCGTGTAAATCTCAATCCGTAGCGCGACGGCCGCAAGTCCGTTACATATGTAACAGAAACTCGCCCGCGGATGTACATTTCACTTATGGCTCGACGTAAAACTTGGCATACCTCCATCCCTTTTTTTTACTACCTCTGACTCTCGGATCTACGTTAGCGATCGCGCAGCGGTATCGGGTGGTGCATGGACAAATATACAAAAGTAACGCTGACGGAAGAGGGAAATGTTGCTCGTAATTCGCATTTGGCCGGAAACCTGTGCTCGTATTTACAGCGCAAACACATTGTACTGAACATACCGTGCGTTTTAAGTCTTACAAAACTAATTAGCGATAGCCGCGTGATGTCCCAACACGTTCAATTGCGCACGCAATAACGCACATTCGTCCTAGAGGATATCTTCTCTCGTTACGCGCAGTACGAAACTTTATGACATCTATATGGATATTGCATGTGTTACGAACAAAGTAGCAAGTTTAATTATAGCGCTTTGTTTCAAATCTAGATATCTTCTTCATAAACATAACAATGCAGTTGTGTAGAAATTCGTGTAGAAATAAATGTTCTTATTGTCTAACGTTTTATTAGCAAATGTTGCTTTTCAAACAATTTAAATGGATTCGTCTATTTAATCTTTCCAAATTCAATTCTCCTCGTCATAAGGCATCTTTTCGTTTAGCCACAGTTCTCATTCGTTCGGTGCCTCGGTCGTAAAAAAATCAATGAGTCTTTATGAGATCTCATCGATTTTGAGCCGCGTGATTCAGTCGTAAAACGACTTTTATATACGCAATGCTGCACTGCGAGAGGGGGGGAGGGGAGTATTGCAAGTCGCTTCTCGAGGAAATCGAAGACAAGAGGCGTACCGGCTCAGCGTGGTTCTACCCTCGCGCGAGACGCCACCCTCTTTCGCCGCCCTAAAGTGCCTGTGTGTGCTCAAGCATATTGCCGGCGTGCATAAAGTATGTTTAGGTGAGTATACAGACGCGCGCACGCGACAACGGTGCGAGAATATAATGCGATCGACGCGAGAACGGCGTCGAGTCGCGGAACAAGAGAACATAGACAAAATATTATTGCTCGATGGGGGTTGGACGGGGGTTGAAGAGCGGCGCTGTTGCTATTTTTCGAGTACCCTCTAACTGTTGTCGAACCACTCGTGATAGCGACGTTCGTAACTACCTGACGCGAATCGAAAAGCACGGTATCTGCCTGCGCTAACTTTTTTTTTGCGGTCGCTCGTGAGTACTCGAATAGTCTTCCGTGTTACTTTCTGAGGGTAAACGTGGGGGCGAGGAAATCGATTTTGCGGTGGATTTAAGCGATTGAAAGTCGCGGTTGGCTTCGATTATAACGTCTTCGTGATTTGAAAGCCTTGCAGATGTTTGATGAAAAATTATTTTCATATATTCGGTAAAATAAGTTTTTTTTTTATAAAAAGAACTTGATGCAAATAATAAAATGTAACATTGCTGGATAGTATACAAATATGTACTATAGAGTTATAATTTTGAATAATTCTAAAAACAGGAGATCTATTTTAAAATTTCGATAGAAAAAGAGAACGATCTTTTAAAACCGGGGTAATTAAAATCAGAAACTTTATTAAAAAAGAAATATCCAATAATTATTTCGGTAAAAGTCATAAAAATGCTAGATTACAGGAGTTACTATCTGTTAAAACCTGTTACTATTTTTTAACCTAAGGTTCTACTTTTGATATAGATTCCAAATTTAAGATAGTTTCCATTTAATTAATAAACAGTAATAAACATTAAGTAATTACACGTTCTATCGAGGGAAAATTTTCTTAAAGTTTTATTTAAAAACTTATTTAATCGTATTTAAGATCGCAAATGAAATTTTCATTGCTTTTAATTGAGCACTTCGGCATTCGAATAAGAACACGTTGACCTACATGTCGCGTTCGATGAACATTAATGCTTACGTTATGTCAGCACAGTTTGGTTGTTGAAGTGCATCGTAAATTTACCGTAACGACCACGTCGGTGCTCGGTCAAAACAAATTGATATTTACAGCGTCTCTCGAGAAAGAAAACAACCATTCTCGCGAGAATTTCCGATGAGAAGGATAGCTGTTTTCTTACTGGATAAATGATGCACATGTGAAACTGTTGATAGCTAGATTAATTAAATAGATGACGGATTTCCCGTCAGTGTGAGTCGCGCAGATAAAAATTGCATACGTCGACACTTTAAAATTAAAGCGTTCATATTTATGTTGAAGCTGCGAGACATGATTTAAAACTGCGTTCAAGATTCTGCGTGTATAAGATTATTACCGATCTTGTTGCTAGATAAAACTTATGGCCTAGCGAAGGAACATCGTGGTGAGTCGTTTACTTGCCAAGACCACGATGATATCGTTTAAGGCAATTTACCAGAACGAACTTTAAGGCACAAAGCGAACAATGCTTTTGAGAGATACGGCAGAGAGTGCGGGAAAGGTTGCCTCCGCTGGCGATCAGTGCGCTTTGTGCACTGGAACGCTTTTTAGTTCCTTTCGTACAAAGAGTCGGCTAATTAAACGCATTTGCCACATTATTACGTGCAAACCAATCGACGGAACACCTAACGGAGAATGCTTGGAAGAATTGTTATTTTCCAGGTAATTTGAACATCGTTAATTTTGACGATTACGAGACTCAGAATATTTCTATGGGATATATTCTTATAAAAATTGCATGCATGGTATGTAACTTATGGAGTATCCTAGACGTACGTTCTGCATGGATTTCAATTCCTTGACAAAAGGTAAGAGATAAACTAGACGTAATAACGATTGAAGGGAAGGAATCTTCCTGCGAATTTCGTCGTCCTTGCAAACGAGGGATACACGTATATCGGGGCTCGACTATGTGTCCCATGCGGGCGTTTATGGAAATATAATTCGTTGCTGCCATATCCTTTATTCATAAGTTGCAGCGCCGGTAAAGGAAGCGATCCGCGCCCGCGCTCTCGCTCAGGAATAGTGTGTTTGAGCACACCGAAAAGTAGACTTGCCGCGACGGCAAAGACACCTACCGAAACACTCACCCTGCACCAGTCAGCTGCATTTCCCAGTTGGCTGACTATACGTCGCAGATACATATGCAGCGTGCATGCAGTCGAGCGTACGAGACGTATACCTACATAGGATTTCAGAAACATGACGCACCTCGGCGGCCCGTATTCTTGCGAGGAGCGTAAAATAAGGCGCCGGTTTGCTTCTCTCGAGCACACACAACGAGCGCGCGGAAAAAAACTAATTAATCCCGTGTCCATGCTGGCTCTCACGAATTGTATGTACGGGTCTCTGAATAGTTTTCCTTGGAAAGGAAAGAGGAATTGTTCTTTTTTTTCATGTGACGCAATTTCTCATGCAACGAGCGAGCATAGGCAATAAGCAAAAATTGATATAATCGATTTGTCTTACGAGTGTAATGTATACGCGACCGCAAATTAGATCTTCTCGGCACGAGAGATAGCAATTTTGCTCAACGATTACGCGAGAACGCACCCATGTGCGGTTTCCAGAAGATGCGCTGGGATTTCGTTGTACTCACGCGTACCAGAAGCCGCGGTTCGCGTATCTTAGCTCTAAGCTAAATCCTGCGTCTTCCATTTTGCAAGAGTTGGTTGCCGTTAATCAGAGCGTGGAAAACGCAACGTTTAAACAAACTAAACTTGAGACCATAATAACATAAATCTCGTAAAATGGATTATTTGTAAGCATTTACAAATTTTTAAAAGAGACTATGAGATGTACACCCTTAGTTATATTTGATACGTCAAGAATAGCTATTTCGGTCCCGGCGTGCTGCATGTGGATAGTGTTCTCTCGCTTTTAACAACAAGGATATCCATTTGGATATCAATCAGTAGGCGGTAAGATTAATAGCATTCACGTGGCACTCGGGGAAACGTAATTTGCAATTAATATCATTCAATATCAATATCATTCTGAAATTAACTGTAAGTTAAACGATGAAAAGACACACGAGACAGGTAGATAGATAATTTGTAATTAATATCGCATAGGCCTGCGGGTAATAATTACTCCACTCGAATTTTGTCCGCTACATATATATGCACACGCATGCCGCCACTCGTCAATATGATCGAACATCGAACTGCGCGCGGACCACTTTGCAAGCATTAGCACTGTCCCGTCGTTAGATTTTGCTTCGACCCCGTTGCCATTTGCGCGCCCGAAGCTGCACCACCGTGGTGCGCACAACGAGCTCGTCGCGTTATTTACCTCCGTTATTTGCGACTCGTCGCTCCCGTTACCAGTTGCGTACTTTTCGTTTTCGTCGGTTTCTTTTCCTCGCGCTCGACCGTTCGATGCCGTTTCGCGTACAAAACGTGGCAGCGCACGAAAAAGGGAAGCCAGCAGGACGGAAATTTATCACCCGCGAACAGCAGATTATCACCTTGAAAGCGGATTTTTCGGAGCAGTTACGGGGCAGAAAGAGAGTGCACGGAACCGCCTTGTGGTTTTCGTGTTAATGGCGGCAACCTGCGGCCGGTGGACGGCGGACGGAGAGCGAGCGAGAGTGAAATCGCGCCATAGGGGCAACCGCGAATGAGAGAAGAAGGCAAGGAGATGGAAGGCGAGAGAGAGAAAGGGATCACCGTGGGAAGGCGTGCGAGAGGACGGCGCGGTTAAAAAGAACGGGCGGAAAAGACTAACGGAGAACAAAAGGGTGGTGTGCTATGAGCGGGATGCCACGTACGTCCAGAAAACACGGTACTGTTATAATAGTCGCAGGGTAGAACAGAGAGACAGAGAGAGCGCCGGCGAGTGAAACGAGGGGAAGAAAAACGAGGCGCCGTTTTCGTAAGTAAGGCACTCATTTGAAGAACGAAACCGCTGGCGAGATGAAGTCTCGCCCGGCCAACTCGTAACCGTCTAATTATCCGGCAGATACTCTTTCTGACCTACACTTAACAACCCTCTCGGTAAACTTTTTAATTACTCGCCCCACCTGCTTCTTCACCCTCGCGTCGCCCATGACTCTCCCTCGGTATAGCGTCTCTAATCTACGATGAATATTTACCCGCTCTACTAAATTAGTCAGCGACATGCTCCCCCCCCCCCCACCCCACTGTCTGCCTGCTGCGTTATTACAGTGGAAGGAATCTTTAAACGAAGGTTCGCCGCTTCAATTTCAATTTTAGCATTCCGCAGACGAGAACTCGCACTAATGTCGTGCCATTTTCGGCTTCCTTAGGGAAATAGTTGTCGCGTAACTGCTCACAACTCGCCTCGATAAGCGTATGGAAAACATATGTCAAAATATTCCTCCAAAACAACCGTATTAATGTTTCGAGCTTCTATTGATACTATAAACTACCATTTATTGTATCAAAAACAGAAACAAAAACAATTGCAATTGAATGTTATAAATAGAAGTTAATATAGTTTCTATTAACAGGTACCTCGATATGAGAATCGCAGATTCTCGTGATACAGGGTGGCGCGCATAAAATCTATTCCAAAAGGCAAAATACAATTTCAAAGTTATGTTTCGTCTGCGTCTGTCTGCGTATGAGTCATGCCGTATTCAATTGAACTCGTTTTTATTGTGGAGAAGTATGTTCGCACATGTTCTTTCGTAAATGCGCACAGAAATACGAAATATAACTTTAAAATGTATTTTGCGTTTAGGGTCGGTTTTATGTGCGCCACCCTGTATCTTCCGAAAGGCATAAACGACCTTTCTGAATTCTAACGCGCAGCACGCACGGCACGCAATCTACAGCGAAGATTTCCGCTTCATTCTCTTCCTTTCGTATTCCTACGATATTACAGATATCGCCGAAAACCTCCGACCAACAGTAAGCAACCGTCTAGTGGCAGCTCTCTATGTGGGAAATACCATTACGAGCCAAACCCGGGGCCCAACCCTGCATCTTCCGCAAACCCCCTCATTGCCGCTCCGTTTCCTTACCACCTTCGGCCTCCGACGAGAGAACGCGCGGGTTATATTACAGCCCATAGTGGTAACCCTAGCCGGCATGCACTTAGAGACCCCCCCCCCTTCTTGTCGTCGCCGACTCCTCGAACGTTCCACCATCCCTTTACGAAAGTATTTCTGACGGTGTTACTTTTTGGCGGGCGCGGAAGAAACCACTGGCCTGCCGTCCCTTCGCCTGCCTTATACTTATAGGGATAAGTGGATCTCGCGTATAAACGTTGCCAAGAGGATGCCGGCATGAGACGATTCAATTTGATTATCGGCTCAGAGAGAAAAGTTGCGTCTCTAATGCGTCGCCACAAGATCACGTGTCAGAGAGAATATTCCTTTAGCAGAAGATCCTAAGCACGTTATCCGTCCGGCGAATCATGTACCACGATAGGCAATGGAGAACGCGTTCGGATGTATCGTAAATTTGTTCGAAAAGCGTAAATGTGCAACTAACATATATAGATTAGTGATGGGATTAAGTATCTTAAAAGTAAGTTTGAATCTGTTGGCGTAGAGTTTCGAACTCTCAATAATTACTTCGAAAAATAAAAGCAATTCTTCAAATAGTCGAACCTGGACGAAATATGTATGTTCAAACCTTTTACGAGTACTCTACTAAAAATATAATAAAGTGTTGTATAGAATATATATACACACAAATCTCTCTTCATTACAATTTTACATTATAACTTATACATTATAATAACATGACATATTCGAATACTACTTGTGAAAGATTTGATTCTTTATGATAGAAATTACTTATAAGAAGTACATTTCGAATTCTGCAGATACTCATTCTAAAATTCAAAACTAACTAATCGGGATTCGATTACTTCGCAAGTACAATATTACATATAAAATATTGAACTTGATCCCATCTCTAATATAGATCGGACAATTCTGTATGCTGTTCACCATCATTTGATATGTCTATATATCTCTGCGACATACTGTCTGGGTTATCGAGAATCGAAGAATCAAGCGGAGAGCAGAAATCACGGAGCTAAGAACGCGATAAAGACCGGCTACTTGAACCGCCACAAAGACACGTCGCATACCCGCGGTATTGCCTCGATCTCGAGTCATACCTTTTCTCGACTGCACGAGAAGAATTCAACGGCAGAAGTGGTTCGTCGAAAAGCAAAGGGTAGCGAGAGGGTGGCGGACGGACGGAGGTATCCCGACAAGGCTCTTGCTCGAGAGAGACACCGGTAAATTGGATTACGGCCTTCTCTCTGTTTCCATCCCCTCCGGACCTCACTTAAGATCGTTCTCCCTCGTCCGCTCGTCTACTTCTACCGTAAAATTAATATCCGAAGATGAAAGAAGTGGCGCCGTGGATCTGGTGGGCGCGCCGGTACACCCTTCTCTGTTCTTCCCGCTTCGTTTTCGATCTTCATCTATCTTATTCTTTCCTCTCTCTCTCTTTCTCTCTTCTCTCTTGACATTATATGAAATAATCCTTCGAATTTGACAGTCTAGTTAATATCCTGTGGCATCGAAAGTTAATCCTAAAATTGGTGCACTCGAAGAAAGGCTGGGCAGGATAGGGGAAAAAGGGAGATTATACAAGAAATGAAAACGCAGTGTCGCAGTGGACTTAAATAAGAAGGAGAAATGAACAGCCATTTCGCGCGGACCAATAAGTAATTATGGTATACGCGGCAAGGAGAAATGCGACTTCGGCAACTCGGCAATTTATTTCGGAACTAAAAACTTTTCGCCGCATATTCGAGGACCATACGTTATCGTTAGATCGTAAATTGCGTAATTTGCCAGGCGAGTTTGCTGGATATTTATCGCGGTTATCGATTCGAGTCCGTGCTGTTTTCGCCTCGTTCATTCTATTCTTTTTTTTTTATGTGATCTGCAAACAGCTGCGTTGCAAGCAATGTCTATGCGCAGGGGAAAAACGTTGGCCGAATTTTCCGTCGATTCGACGACGTTATTGTCGGAAAACGTGTCGTGTAAACTTCCGCGCCGTATGGGGATAATATTAAGCACATATGTCGTCGTATGCCGGAATGGTTCTTCAAGCGGGTTAATTAGATCGCGATGAATAAGCGACGCTGTTGAGCTTACTCCAAAGTCTGAATTTAATGCCGTGCGGCCGAATCGTAATCTAAAATTTATCGACGAATTTATATTACGCCGGCACACAAAATACAACGGCCTTCATCGTAAAGCACGAAATGTAGTATTGTATAATATTTATTCAATGGTCCGTAGCACGGAATATCTTCGTCGTATATAACCAAACTAGAGAAACAAGATGCATGCGCTAAATCCTGTAATCCGAGCTGAGTCACGAATAATATCGCTACCAAACACGCTCTGCACAATGTCGTGTTGCCAATATCAGCGACAGCTTTCTATTAAAAAAATCTTACTTCGTTGTACATTACAGCGATATTTTCAATTTGTTGTGGCATCGAGCAACACAAGGTTTTACAGGAAATTGTAAAAACCTCTATCTTAATTTTAATAGTATAATGTAAATGTGACAATTGGCTTAATCTAATTCCTAATGCACTAAGTACGTGGAAAGTGTTACATATCATGACCTACGACTATATCCTCCTGATTTCGAGACGACAAGTGGGCTTGTTTCCAGCAAAGAGCACGAGCGCGTGTATCCCTGTATGTACACGGGAAACTCGCCATCTTTCGGACGGCGTATCTTTCAAATAAACTTCTATTTGCCGAGCATCGTTCCGGAGAATTGGGGATTATTGGATTCTCGTTAGAGTGGCTAGCGGGCGTCTCACCGAAATCCAGAAGCGGCTTTTCACGGCGCTACGAGGGGGGTCTTCGGAATCACGGAAGAAGGGTGGTTTATTGGTGGGCGGTGGTTGAAGAGAGGTAACTTCGTAAGACGCGTCCTATCCGCTCGAACCCCTGAGGGAGTCGAGATCGCGAGAGGAAGGGGAAGGAAACGCCGGTGCACGATCCTGGGCGGCTCTTATCGATCGGTCGTCGCCAGCGCGATAATGGCTAGAATAATTACCAGAATAATTAGGACGCGGCGATGAGAGGTATTGAGGATCGCTGGAGCGCGCGCGATCGCTGGCTAAGGCCGACAATTCCTAATGCAAGCGCCGCCGACTGCGTAATTCGTCGTCGGCGCCGACATTCTCATCTTTTAGCGGCTCCTATCGAAAACCCTTTAGTGCCACGAGACCAGGCACTTCTAATCCGCCGCCACGTTGATTATACCGATCGCATTCGAGTTCGACGATGCCGCTTTCCGAGATAATTAGGGCGCGAGAAGCACCGTTCGAGCAGTTTGCGAGATTAACTCGGGAAAAGCATTCGCTCCAACGGTTCTTGAAACGACCGCTCATTTTCACTATGCACAGAAAGGATAAAAGATCTCTGCACGTAGGGCTCCTCCGACAGATAGCGAAATAATTTTCTTTTATTTTAGGTGTAAAATTTGTTTAACGCTATCGCGTGTTAATTTCTTTACTCCGTAAGCTGGCACCTTGATATATTTTATGTAAAGTAAAAGTATTTAATCGAAACGTATTATATGATACTGTATGCGAGCGTGTGCATTACGAGTCGCGAACTTAAAGGTTTTCATATCGCTGGCGAAAATTAAAGGAACGTCCCTGCCAATGCCTGCCTCAGCAATATGTGGCGTCAATAACGCGACGGGGGTACGATATGGCGCTCTCTTCCCGTCTCGACTCGAACGCATTTCCAATTCAAGTATCGCGCGTTCCTTTCACGATCGCATCTAACTTCTGCGATCCGTTTCCACCTTCTTTGCCGCCGGGGCGCGCTATTATATTCATGCGCGAGAGAGCTCGCGCGCGACCGAAGCACACCGTCTTCGGCTTCGCGAACTTTTGAACGAATTAATCACCTCACGCGCTTCACCGCCACCGCCTCGAATTTGGGACGCGGGGAGGTTGCGAGAAACGATGGGAACGAAGGAAGGGCGGCGGCAGAGGATACGTGCCGGGTCTTACCTCGTATGGTCCATAAATGGCACACACTGATCCAGGAATGCATTAACAAGTTCGGCGTTATCAATTCCTGCATAATGCCGCGCGGGAGAGAAGCGTCGCTCGCCAACTTCGCCAGTCGTTCGCGCGTACGAAATAGTTTCGCCTCGGACGTGCTCCGTGCTCCGCGAATACCACGTACACGACGACGGGACGTATATGTGCACGCGTGACGTGCGTGTTTCGCACTAAAGTATTCGCGAACGCATACCTAGTTACACGTAGAAGGTGTGCGCGCGTCGTGTCGGAGATGCTGTCCTTTAGCCATGGTGCAAGCGTGAAAGTAGCGATTACGCGCGTGTATATCGCGAATGGCATACAGGGACCAGCCGCATGCGACATATGTACACACACGGTCTCGTTGCACCGGCCTATTTAGACGGCAGACGCGCATTCGCGCTGAGACTAAATACGTGACACATAATTCAACCAACTCCATAACCAAGTTTCAAGTTATACCGGTCCCCGACCTATCCCCATCTAGCCCCCTTACTCGTATCTCGCCCTCTCAATTTCTCCCCAGTATGCATCGCTACCAATAACGCCGTGACTCCTCCGGGCTTTGCTTATTTACGCCAGTGTGTGCTCGAAGGTGCAGAAAGTTTCCTTTGAATCATTGGCGAGAGACATCGAGGACGCGAGCTATTAACTCCGAGATAGATTAGGCAACTCAGTATCCCGGTTATACGTAAAGGCACTGATGCGACTCAAAGTCTGGTAGCAATGTTTGAAAACGTTACAGTGACTCCATGGAAAATTGGTACAAAGCTGCACTAATGTAGAAGCACGAAAATAAGTCTTTTCATATTTATATATTTTAATTATTCAAATATATTTAAATAGAAATGGAAAAATTTTCAAATTCTCACGAGTTAAATACCTTTTACAAAAATCTATTATTTCTTTATAAATGTTGGGTTGTATACCGATTCGATGAATTAAGTATATATATTTCGTTTAATAAATTTTATATTATTTTAAAAGGTTAGTTAAAATACATGTTAAGAAGATATCGCGAAATTCGCGATCATAACGCAAACACGCTTTAAGGCTCGATCGAGGATTACGAGAGATATACCGAGCAATTTCTCGGAATGGATTATGAAACGTATACTGCAGGTAATGCCCGCTTAAGCCCCTCTGCAAATAACGAATATACAAGGCATCGCGTCGGTTCTGTGCGCGCGGTTTTGCTGGCAATACGAGCGCCTCGCCCGCGGCGACGTTCGCGAATCGGTCGCCTGATATTCGCTGACGAAAAACGAATTGCGCTCGCTCGTCTCTTTAACCAGTTTCTCGCAGTCCCGTCACGACTGAAATCGAGTCACGAGTGGAGCGTGTACACGGCCCTCGATTTAAGGAGCGTCGCTGTAAAACGCGGCCGACTGGAAGATTTCTAGCGCGACAAGTCGTGTCCTCTTGTTGCGGAAATCTCGTAAGAGCGGTACTCGGCCCTCTTATTGCGAAACGTGGCTCTATCCGTAAAATATTTAATATATTTGGTCGAAATATATTGGATTCTAATTCCTTCTCTTGTCATGCTATTATGATAATTATTACGCAAATATCAGGAAAGCGGTAAAATTTCTAGAAAAAAATTAATCGATGTAAAGATTATCGAAATATTTGAATCATCGGACATAATAAAGTAAATGAATACGAGTCGCTTTGACGAGTGCAGACGAAACCACCGTATCACTGTCAATAAAGGCAACCGATTGCAGAATACGTGCAGTAAATCCTTCCGAGCGACGACGAGGGAGACGACGCCGGGAAATCTTCTCTGCTCACGAGATAAAAGCTCCTCTCGTAGAGCCTGGCCGTCGATTTATGCGCGGATATATTCGAATGAGCGCAAACACAGTCTAGCAATAACTTCGGACGTAAAATTGATATCCGCCATCAATCTGAGCTGCGAGCGCGACAGATAGATGTGCGGGCGGTAGACAGAGGAAGATAAAACGGGAAAGTTTCATGAAGCAACGTTTATCGCGCGGCGGCTGTTTGTGTTGGCCGTCGCAGTATCTGCGATGGGGAAAGCCTACAAAAAGACAAGGCGGCACTCTGTAAAATCGTCAAAATCGTCTTCCGTTAGTTGATACGCCGCGATTTCTCCTTTTTTTTTTATCCATCGCCTATCGAAGAAAAACGAGCGACTTGAAGTCGAAACTTTTCATCGAAAATAACGGCAAGCGGGGATGAGAGGCGAGGAATGCAAGGTGGAGACAATCGTCCGAAAGAAACTGTCGATTTCCTGTCCTTCGAGTTCGTCCTACGCGAAGCGTTGAGGAAGCAGCTCCCCCGGAATTGCGAGCAGCGCTTCACATAATCCCGCGGTAATGGCTTTCGATAGTTGCTCCGATAATTGCAACGACGATCGTGCCGCGTTTTTCGCGACGGGGTTCGAGTTACTAAAGATAACTTGCACAGCCAGCGTCGCGGGTCTTTGTAAGAATATATCGCGCGCTTGCCTGCGCGGAAACTTTTTCGTCCGATTTGTCCCTGCGCTAATAAATGAAAAATCCGATACTTGGCACTTAAACGCATTTACTTTAGTTCCGAAGCAAATAATTTGAGAACAAGCTCCTTCACCAACAATACATTTGTTTGCGTTTCATTGGACTTTCTAACTTCAATTATTTGATGATTAACGTTAAACATTACTTCAAACTTTAATTATTTGATGTTTAATGATTAAAGTTACAGCATAATATACTTGAAAATTATAAAATTAATTGTAACCATATATACTTCTACTATATGTTAAACTTGTTTTCAATAGCATACTATATAATTGTCTTTTAATATTCTTTTATATTCAATTATCTCGCATGAGATAAAGTGATGTCAGACAGAAACCATTTATTTTAATCGTAACTGCGTGCAATAAAATTCGGTGAAATCAGTAATGCTCTCACATCGATAGCCGAACACATTCAGTTAAAACGCTTCGGTCCCGGCCGACATTGAATTTCGTAGGCCAATTTCACGGTACGTTTCTCGTTAAAAAAATAGCATGTTGCCGTAGCCCGACGCGGCGCGACGCACAGCCGTCTGTTGCCGTCGCGGTTGCCGAAGTGATGCGCGCTCAGCATCGGCGCTCGCGCGTCCGGCGAAATACGAATTCGGTGATGAATCCCCTCGAAATTCTCAAGTTGCATAACCATCGCAATTTCGCCGCGCGTGACGTAATTTTGAATGGAGATTATTCGGATGTGCGGGTGTACGCGCGCGGATTCGCCGGAATTCGCTTTGGCGTTCCTACACGCGGGCGTCTGCGGTGGTCGGTAGCAGGTAGGTAGGTAGGTATGTTTGGTGGCAAGCTTTGTGTCAGTCTCGTAGACTACCTGTCAAACTAAACCCGCGCCATGGTGGATTATAACGCGGCGGTGGTACGCGGGATTCTAACAGTGGCAAAAGTAAGGAGAACAGACGGTAGAGAGTCCGATTAGTACGGAGCGAAAGAGAGAAATGTACATTTTGGAGGCTGCGCTCTCTGTGGAAGGGGATGAGGAATGGAATGGGTTAGAAGAAGGATTGAGATAGATGGAAAGAGAAAACGAGAGGATAAAAATAGAGTCGAAAATTGCACTTATTATGAGTCGTATTATATCTACAAGCAACAGAAAGCAATTATTCCGCTGGATCAATTGTAATAAAGTTTTTTCCAACATTTCTTTAACATGTATATTATTTCTTCCAGTACGAATTTTGTAAATCCTCTATCATTTAATTCATCAAACTATCATAAAGTTTCTGCAAGTTGAGCCTTGAAAAATCGCCGAAGCGTTGAATCGATGAATCCGCGGTGCGACACCGCGAGGAAATTGATGGATCGTAAAAAAGCGGGAGTAAGGATGCGGCAATTAAAACGATAGAGTGTCTTGCGCGAACGTCCTGGCAATGGAAACTTAAGCGGTAAACTTGGGCTCTAAAATGGAACTTCGTCTTTTAAGCTTTAAGCTCCTGCGGATAGCAGGCGTCAAAGCACGAGAGCCATAATGTCACTTCGTGGCTGTGGATGTCTTTACGACTTTCGTTTAAGCGTAGACAGTTCCAACGGTATCGCGATAAAGAAAAACACCCCGTTTTGTAGAGACGCTGAGCAATTTAGAAAATATTACGAGCAAAATATCTTTGTACGTCTCCAGCATCGACTGTGTTTCTGAGAATATCTGCTTGGTTTACTTTTGTTTAGAATTGAATGATTCCGAGCTGCACACTGACAGCGACGTACTTTAATATATTTGTGCATTTACATACTAGCGGGAACAGTCGACGCTACCGAATCCCTTTTATTCAGAGGGATTCGGGGTAAGGCAATGCGAACCCAACTTCTCTCGCGAACGAACCAATCGTAAAAACTTTTCCAATAGGGTCCTTTAAGCAAAGTACGCCAAGGGTGTGACTTGAGGGCGTCCAGGATCGAAGAGATGCTGGACGTGGAATCTTCTGCGAGCTTTGTCAGTATAACTCGTAAAATCCGGAGCTTTGCTCCGACCTCCCGCGATTCAGAGATTTCATCGGCACGCTTACATCCTCGAGCAGCTCTGAGGATGGACCCGCGAGACTTTAAGTGATTTCCCCACGCTGTTCCTTCGCGTATCTAGCGTTTATCGCGTCGTGATATAATGAGTCCCGAGTGGATTGATTCAACTATAAAATAGTTTAATTTTAGAACTATTGGAATCATATTAAATATACGTAAAATTTTAATAAACAAATTCTTTTCGGCGGTATTATTCATCAATTTTTATGCGCACTTTCTTTTATTAATAATTGTTATTTTATAAGATGCATTGACCGATTAATATAATTCAGTTATTCTAAAATTTATCTGAAAGGTATATATTCTATTCTTATGGGATAATAAAATTCTGGCTTTTCTGCAACTTTTGTTTGTCTGCATTTTAGTTTGTTCCTGATACGTTTAAGAAGAAAAATATTGGCATTAATAATGTCTCAAGACACGGTGATAACCCGCAAACTTCTAAACAATTTTAATTTTGAAAAGAAAGAGTTAGAAATGAGAATCATAATTTATCAATTACATTAAAGTGCTGAAAGACATTAAGATATTAATTTTACAAAGATCCCCTACAATCTTGTTCGATTTTAATATCACAAATGACACATTTCTTATATCGATTACAAATTTAATTTTAATAGAATCTAAAAATATTAATAAAATACTTGGAATAATTTTGTCACTAAATGTTTTAGAACTCATAAACGAGGATTTATCTTGATGTCGCGGTAATTATGTAAAACGGGGATATATAAATCGACCTACAAATTTGTAATTAAAATTTCGATTAAGCACGCTTATTGGAAATGTGAAACTTGAACAACGACGTTAAACGGCGGATCTTATGAAAGGATATATACGAGACGGGAAATTAGCACGACCTCGCTCGCGAATAAGTGTTGCCGTTACGTCGCAGAATATATGGTGGCTTAAGTAGAACTTAATTAGAGACTTCGAAGCGAGCAAGTACTTTTTCTCGTGTAAAGGAGGACACGGTTTTCGCGTCGCAACAAAATGCAAGCAGCAACCAAGAGCGCGGCGTACCGTGGTTTAATTGGGGCGGAATTAATGTTCGCGCGGCTAAATGTAAATGGAAGACAGAGAACGAAATCGCCTTTAATTTACTTCCCTGATGCAACCGTGAAAATAGATGCGCCATCATTGTCTAACAACATATCTTACGACGGTTTTCCCATTCAACGTGAATTGCGTTCTATAGCAGTCATCTCGTGTATTTTCACAGGAATAAAGAGACTATATACGACGAGAATCACTCAGCATCGAGCTAAAAGCGCAGCAAAAACGTGCCCTTTTTGCGAACGGAAATATTTATCCCGTTCGATAAAATTGATCAAGCACAGCGTTACGCAGCGGCACTGTCAATTT
This sequence comes from Temnothorax nylanderi, assembly GCF_030848795.1. Classification (NCBI taxonomy): domain Eukaryota; kingdom Metazoa; phylum Arthropoda; class Insecta; order Hymenoptera; family Formicidae; genus Temnothorax; species Temnothorax nylanderi. Next base: position 592,805 of record NW_027249168.1, on the reverse strand, counting down.
ACTCGCGCGCATTAATCCATTTTCATTTCTTCACGGGCGAGAAACGAGTATCTTATATCGCGCAGAATTTATTTTATACTAGCGATCCATATAACACCGTCGAGTGATTTAAATAATAATCCAATCCGATCCGCCGTCGACGGTCGTCGCGCTTCGCAAGTTTACGTTTCGCCTCCGTGCCTCCTCGTCGGGACAAAGCAAATTTGCGAGATTGCGTTTCCACGAACCCGTGGAATGAGGAACCGGGGATGTACGAGGAGGAATAGGAACGGGATTAGGACAAGGCAGTTTGTACAGCGCGCGACAGTAATGACCTCCGACAAATGATTCTTAGCCTATTTCGCGTCCACAAATACAAAAATATATACATATATTACGATAATTTAATAAATGCAGTTTTTCATATCCGTTTAAAAAATAAAATAAATTTTTACGATTCTGTATATATTTTTAATTTATAATAAAAATGTAGATTCTAAGAAGAATATTTTAACTTCAAGAATTCCTTTTAATTCTTTCTCAAGAATTTACTGCAAGAGTGAATCACCTGTTAACAAGAATATTGTGAAATATATTTAAGTAATTAAAAAGTATATAGAGTAATTAAGAAAGTAAAGAGTAATTATAAAGAATATTTTTGTCTGTGATAACATTGTAACACCCTGTACCAAATAGAAAGACGAAGAGTAAGTGATGGGGAGGAAAGAATGTAAGAGGGAAGAACAGATCGAGCGGAGGATGGTGATGGTGAAGCGACAAGTTCCATTCGCGATCCACGGGACGGATGGGCCGAAGTTTTAAATGACTTTGGTATTAAAACTTTGATGGCATTTGTCAGTTTCCCGAGGCTTCGAGAATTGTTTCGCAACTTTTAAGCCATTTTAAAGCGCCATTATTGACTCATCGTTCCTCGCACGGCCGATCTCTATGTTTCGGGAACAGTCCTTATAGCTCTTCACCTAAGTCGCAGACGCACCTGCTATCTTTACGACACCGAGGTACCGTTTAAAGCGATCGGTAATAATGCTCGCGAAACACAGGAAAAGTCCTGGAACGTTTGCACAGCTGCGAGAGATAAGGTAAACTCCGCGACAGTTTTGCAGTGCACTGTTTATTTTGCCTTAATTATGTTACGGATGTCTATTTAAAATTTTCCCGTTTTCCGTGTAAATTCTTACTACGTGCGGCGTAGGAGCGCCTACAAATGTAATAAGGTAACGGCTTTTAAAGACGTGTGGCATTACCATAACTGTGCTGCACTTGTTTTCGCGTGTCCACTGCGCGTCCTCGCAATCACTACAGTAGTATTCATTATGGAAGTACTCAGTAAATTGCTAGTGCAACTGAATTTCATCAAAAACACCACTCCGTGGTGTCCTGCTCCGAGTTCAACTGTATTTTAACATGGTTTCCTCCGCAACCCTTCGCCATTTTGTCTCTGTACTTACGTGTTATTAGAAATAAATGTTATAAAATTGCTGCTATAAATATTATTTATCTCCATTGAGATATATCTTATCCGCTAAAAATTCTTTCATAAATCGCATTGTTTCAGACTAATATAAGAGATTTGTTATTGTTAAAAACGTAAACGTTAAAAATAAATCTACCATATAAAACATATTTTGCAGTGTAATTTCTTTCATATTATGTATATTAAAATTTTTATTTGTATTCACCACTTTTATAAGTAATTTTAAATCAATTTAATTTTAACTCAGTTCTTCTTTTACATAAATCGTGCACTCAACTTCGAATAAAAGAGCGAATGTAAAAAAAACTATTTTAAAGCATCTTTATTTACGCGCAATTCTCCGACTTCGCTGTTCATCTCGATTGTGCGATTCGTTTGCACGGAAGTGTCCGCGACATTCGAGGTGGCAATTCTGCTAAGTAGTCTCCCCGTTTGAGCGGCCGAGCAGCAGAGAGTAGTAGGAAGAACCTACTCGTGAGCTTTGAACGGCGACAAGACGGGACATTAGCGGTAATTACCGGTTAACGTCAACTTGCTCTATCCTGTCGCGGGCGTAGCTCGTTTCTGGATTGTCTTGGGAGACAAGTAAGGAAAACTCAGGTAGAGGAGCCAGTGGAGAACCGAAAAGAAAGTCTTATCTGTCTCAACCAATCAAGACCGAAGCACGCTTCCTCTGTGCCGATATTATTGATATTATTGCGTATACCGTACCTTTGACAGAAAAAAATCACATTTCGTAAAAATTAAATGAGCATCGCAATTAAAAAAAAATTATTTCCAATTATACAAATCTCACGAAAGAAAAATGACATAATTATTTTTCGACGTCCAGCAGTTAAATAATTTTTTCAGTCTAAGGATTAATTGTTGGCAACTCACGATTATTTTTCAACTCAATCTTTCTTTTTCTCCCCCAAAAATCGGTTCAAAATTCTTACGGAACGGTATTTAAGAGGAGATACGCGCGGGCGGAACGAAATAAAGAAATATGGCAAAACGGTGCGAAGGAGCGGAAGAAAGGAAATTTGCGGCGAAGGCACGGAGGATTAATCCGTAAGATTTACAGCGTGGCTGAGCCATTATCGCGTTTCGTCGAGTGGATAAGAGGAGCTTGCCCTCCGGGCTTTTAATTCCGGTGCGCGTGTTTCGCCGTGCCGGCTTCTTTTTCTCTCGACTTCTTTTCACGGCGCGGCGGCGCCGACCGCAGCCTTAACCCCTTAACCGCCTTATCGTCCGCGGTTGCGTGTCATCTTCACCCGGTGCGTCTGACACTTAATTAGAGCCGTTGTGCGCGAATACGGCGTGCTTGCTGCAACGCGTCCGCCAGGGACGTGCGGAATCTCTCTCTGGAAACTGCATGGAAGTCCAACTTTGCGTTGCTGCTAGCATTGAACTTTAACATGGGCGAGGACATGGGCACCGTGCGCAATTAGGACGAGAAACAACGACATTGTTCGATCTCATGCTATCTTATCGATAATTTCTAGCCTTTTACAAGGTAATTGGATAAATACAACAAAAATAAAAAATCTGATTTAAAATTGGAGGAATAATTAGTACAATATGAATAAAACACACGAAACTTTTACATGACAACAATGTGCAATGGAAAAGGCTAGTATCGAAAATATATGTAATCCTAAATCTATGATATTATGATGGCATCCGTGTACATCGATAATGCGTATCGATAATGCGAAATTCAAATCGGACATATAGGAAATTCGCGATTTTTCGACTGCGAGAATATAAATTAGTATATTTAACATCTTTTATTTATTAGCTTAATCGCACGGAAGAATACGCAGCGGGCTCGCAGTTACAAAATTGCAGCGTATGTTTGCACATAGAAATGTCAGTCACGAGCGAATTAAACGGCTTAAAATGGAACTTAAGCGGATTTAGATTTGTAAAAGGTGCTGTGCGCGCAAAATATGCTTACCATGAGTTTATGCGTAAGCAAGCGTTTTCACGAGTTCATAAATTGCCGTATCGATCCAGATAAAATACAAGTAAATATACAATTTTGAAACAATTCTTACGATGTATACACGTACCAAACAATTATAAATTTCTGAGCCATCATTATCACGCACTCCCTTAAATTGAAATTTATTATATCTCTTCAGGAATAAATAATTAATTGCGGAGCAATAAACTATAAACGAAAAGGCAACAATTACATCAAAGAGAGATATTAATATCAAAAGCGACCGTATTGCCAGGTTAAATTTGTTAAATTCGGCTTACCCGTTCACAAACTAGAATCTTATTTTAATTAATTTGGCCGAATAATTAATTGCTTTCCCAATTAAAAGTTTCATAATTTGTTTTGAGAGGCGCTTTTAGCAGAAGATGATACAGGGCAATGTCCGATCTCATTTGTTAATAAAACGCTCATTTTCGATCTTTTACAGTCTTTCTTTTAACGAAAGAGAAAATAATATAATTCTTGTTACCTAATATCAAATGCGGGCCAACAGATAGCGTAATTTGTATTACCGAAATGATTATTATTCAATAATACCGACTTAACAGACAGCTCGAAACGCGTCCGCAAAGTCTAGACACGATTTTCATGAATCGTCCAGCTCGACGCATTGCAAATTCATTTACCAAGAATAGATCACGTGAAGCACTGTCACTGTCACTCATTCATGTCGCGGCGAATCCATACGACAAATTGTCAATCAATTACGATAATCGCGGTAGATGACGACTTTCCGAAACGATTATTCCTAAAATAGTTCATAGTTCCAAAACGGTTTACATACGGTAAATGATCAGATCCGAAACTATTCGGAATTGCTTTTATTACATTTAAAACGATGTAAACGATTGAAGAAATTACCAATGCGCATATATCTCCGAGCATTACGATCGTCGACCTATTTTATCTTGACTTAGCATTGATAAAGCTAAAAAAAAGTTTTATTAACTAGTTTATACATATATCAAAAAATGTTAGATAACTCACAATCAGCTTGTTTTTGCACGGTTTGCATGGTCAGTACTTACATCGTTGATCATTATTATTCAATTTATAAACTCCGTTGGTGCACCCTTTGCGAATTAAACCGCGGCGAACGTGTAGTAATATGTAATCTGAGTTCTAACTTGGTGGCCGATATATACACCTACGTGCAAACTCGCGAAGCGCTACGTAGAACTTGGATAGAGAGGTATAACGATGAAAAGTGCGGCAAAAAAAAGGAGCCAGCGGATAGCGGGAGAGGAGGGATCGAGGAACGGCACCGTTGAGAGATGTTGGGATTAGACTTGCAACTACAAACACGGGCGAAGTATAGAACGGCGGATAATTCTTCGTTCGCGGCTCTCGTGACCCGTTTTCGAAGTTAAGGCTATTGAGGCGCGGAAATATCAAGAACGTGTATTGCGTTTACCCTGCGTTTGCCGCGGTCGGGCTTCCGGGATTTCCGGCGTTCGATTTACGCTCCGTGTTTACTCTTATTACAGTTGCAAAGATTGAACATTGCCATGAAACTTTTATTATCGCGATATGATCCCTTCGTGGAGTTCTTTTTACGCGTTTTGTTCCGTGATATAAGAGTTTTAACTTTCTAGTCGTTGGGCAACACGCTGTACGAACTGTGTCAAACGTATCTCCAGCTCCCAGAAATAACTGTAATAAGTAGCGAAAGTAACAATAAAGAAGGTAATATTTATAACTATTTTTCACAGTAAATATTTTAGATAATGCATGGTATAATAGTGCATAAAATTGAACGTGATAAGTAAACGAAAATATTTATTAATTTCAAATGTCATGAAACGCTTAATCTACTCTGCGCATATCTCAATATGTAAGAATATCTGCTATAAAAGTATAACAAATATATTACAAAAAGTATTAGAAATATATAGACTGTGACAGTTATTGCGACAAATCCTCTGAGAGAGCTAGTCGATATACGGTTCGTAATCGTATATTGGAATCAAATCATGAATCTATCATAAATCCTGAAAATATCGCTATGAAAATCTGATATCCAAGCTTCTATTTCCTCGCGGTATGGTTTCAATTTCGCAGCTATACTTCTGATAGAATTGATGCTCTAAGACAAATGGTATCCATCTTAACTTTACATAATACTTTATCAATCAAATAAAAACAAAGAGATCAATAGCGTTCACTACATACGAATATTGACTTAAACCGTTGCCGAAATATTCGACGTACATATTTAAATTGCTATTAAAACGGTGCTAGAAATCACATTTATAATGCGTTAAAAAGTCCAAGACTACCGGCGAGGTTTAAGTTATGTTGCAGGAACGGGACGAAGTTGAAAATGAGTTTGGGACTAGTTCTAGGCTACCTAGAATACCTTTTACAAAAGTTTGGCCAACTTTTGGATTATACCTGCTTCAGGCTTTCGACTAGAACTAATTTTCGTTTTACGGAACCGCCGTTACCTTTCAAAGAAATATAACTTTTTTACTTACGTGAGAAGATATACTTATGATGAAAAATATAAAAAGTATATGCTTTGAACTAATCAAAGTCAATTCGATAATTTAGAAAATTAATATCAATAATAAGTATAAAGCGCGCAATGCAAGTCTCTTATCAACAATGAACATGCGCATCAGACACAAATAGAATAAAAATATTCAAAAGAGGCTCCACGTTTCTTGAACATAGGGGAAATGTTTAAACGTCCGGAAGAGAACGACAAAGATAATTCGCCGTGCCAAGGGAGGATCAAGGTCTAGGAAACAAAGAAACTCCCTCGCCAAATTAATGATTTAATTATAAAGGAAACTTTTGCGGCCGACCGCCGTCGCGGGCGCACTCCTTGGGGAGACGACGGTGGCTATCCCCATGGATAATTGAGGATGCTAAGGTCGAGTCTTATGGGTAGCCGGCAGACAACCGTGGGGGTCGGACTAACCATGATCTATGAGCAGCCTGCATATGAGTGACCTTTGTCCGCCACTGATCCCCTCGGGAATCGAAAGGGTCGGGGCGCGCACGAGGTACCGTCGGCTTGTACCAGACGTAATGGAGAAAAACTCTCCTCTCTCTCTCTCTCTCCCTCTCTCGTTGCTCTGTCCGCGCACGGGCTAAGTCGATTTTCGCTATCCGACGATCGATTATCGATAACGGGCGGATTAACGGGCGTTAAAACGTGTCCCGTCGGTCGCGCTCGGCAGTTTTTGCAGTACATTTCGCGGATTGTATATTTTTCCGCGGCCCCATCGCGTTTGTTGCACGTTGTTTCGAAACAAACGACGACATTTCCGACTTGGAAATGAAGCGCAAGGCGCGTTTATCCTAAGCTGGCTTTCTATTGTGATTCCAAAGCCAATAGTATGACGGCCGAATGGATACAAATGTCCGAGCTCGTTGCGACACGGTCTTTTATCTCTTCGAACAATTTCTGATCTATTTTAAATTGATATTTTTACTTTTACGTTTATTTCCTTCGTTCTCAATACTGTAAAAATTGATTGAATAATTCGCAAGTCGCAAATACGCTATATTGTAAAACGTTAATACAGTATAATGTAAATGTCACGGTATATTTTTCGTACTTTTATGCTTTTCATATTTCTTTTGTGATGCAAATGCCCGAAAGGCGATCTATTTTCTGACGGCAGCGTAATTGAGGTCCGATTACCAGATTTGAGAAACAATGGTTTTCCACGCGCGGCTTAATTAACGTCATGGTACCCCTCAAATTTTTAAAGAAATCCCCGAGGGTAGAAAAGAACAGGACGGTTTCAGTGATTCATCGTCACAATGCGGTATTGGGACCTCGATGTCTCGGAGATAATATCCCCTCAAAACGAGCGCAAAACGTGGAGCAGGGAGCGGTTGACTGACAAGGCGGGCTGGCAGAAAATCTTATTCTTCTACTACGAGAAGGAAGAAAAAAAATGATGGTAACACAACGGAGGGTGACGCCTCACCCCCTAGCTTCGAGATATTTAAATCATCGTCGGTCTCGGAGCACGTTCGCCATCTCACTCGCATCATGGTGTCTACCAGACGATAAATCATATCCCCTTGCGCATAATTGCCGTAACGATAAATATTTGTCTTGACTGACAGTGAAAGGTACATTCGATCGAAACTTTGTTCACTTCGTTACTCAATATTCTATCTCAGACACGGATCTAAGGTGACGGGATGAAATCCATGAGAGAGAATAAAATATTGCGAACACGGAACAGCATCTTATTTGCATCAAACATTTGCGTTGTATATCGTTTTCTGGAATAAGTGGAATATTTTCATCTACTGAGAAAAGTGAAATTTCGAACGTTCGTCTACTTAAGAAGAGCTTGTCTACGTAGACGCCATCGTGTTTACCTCGCGTATAAGCACGAGTGTGTGCATTCTCCCCGGTAACAATATCCTGTACCTTTATTTTACGCAGCATCACATTTCGATGAGGTACACATACTGCAAGCACGATAGTGGAACGAGAAACAACAGCTCCGGCGGATAACGCGATTATGGCGTAGATAAGTGTACTCGTTATTCCTCCCTCCTTTCTCTCTCTCTCTCTTTTCGCAATAGCGCATTTTCGAGATACATTCCGTGTTATTTCTAGCTCCCGGAAGAAACGAACGCAAGATGGAGTCCAACGATATCTCACTTCTTATCCTCAACGCGCAACTTTCTTGTGTTTTTGCTCGCCCCAACCTCACGCTTATATACAGGTGATGCAACGTCAGCCGGATGAAGATGGATAGAAATCTGTTTCCGAGATAATGCGCGGAGCATCCAGTGATTTCACGCTCGTCATTCTGCGATCGAAAACTTCCGACCCTGCCGTGTCGTACCGTTCGTTTCCTCCCGGTCCGAGAAATTTCGAAATTACTCGGGCGTTGAAATTGGCTCGGCGCACGGTGTCCCGTTCTTTTATACGGTCGCGCTGATATATATTTCAAGATTAACGGAATGTTTCTTCCATGTATACACCATCGCCTCGATTATCCGTGGGATCGGCAGGATTAAATGCCGACGCGGCACTTTCCCACTGGATTAGACACGTCGTGGACCAACCCACCGCTTGGATTTAGTACATTCAGCAGCAAGAGGCAAAATGGAAGTACGATGAAATCGAGCTTGGTTTGTGCTAAGAAATTTCTTATTTATTAAATAAAAGTATATAAAGGTCGCCTGCATGCAGCAGTATAAAATAAATATATCAATATATAAATTGATTCTGTAAGCGTACAACATCTTGTACGCTTCAGTCTATTGTTCACAATAAACAACAGGACGAAAAGTTAAAAGAAATGAGAACTTGCTCGATGACCTAATGGTCTTAATGAGAAAGTTTTCCCTTCTCGACGCAGAAATTTTGTTTAACTCCGGAGAAGTTAGTTCTTTTAATAAATGAAGGAAGACTTAGTCTGTAAAAGTGCGCTTGTTCCTCTTTTCTCGAGACTCCAACGAGACAGACGGAATCGATTAAAAAAAATTAGGTTTCTCCGAGAAATTGTAAAAGCTGTTCCCATTAATACTTTCTTTGCCTTCGCAAAATGCAGATTCGTAAGCACGAACGAATATGGGTAAAAGAACTAAAATATGCGCCATTAAATTGACCTACGCGCGATTGTTCTGGCGAATAGATTTTCTTTTGAATATGGGACACGTACCATTTGTGTCAAGCACACCGCGATATTTATTTAGTGCCACGCTTGCAGTATAATGAACTATTGAATGTTTAATACGTTGTGGATTAGATGAACATGCAAATTGGTGGCACATTACCATAAAATAGCTAATACCACCCCATAAAATATTGGCGGGCAACTCGATCTAATATCGCATAGTTCCACGCGTACGATTACACTAATTCGCAATGAAGTCAAATTTGGATTGCGTTACTGGAATTTCGCTTTAATAGCAAACACGTCGCTTTATCAGCACAGTACATTACAGCTGTATAGCGACGATGGTTAAAATTAAATTTTGCTGTTAGTACGTGATGCAATTTCTTTTGTGTATATATAGTAGCTTTTCAACTCTGCATCTGTGTATGTGCTTGTACGCGTTTTTGTGTGTTGTGTATGTGTTGTACTTAATACTTTCTCCGTACTTAACTTATTACACTTCCCTGTACTTCTTGTGCACGCAAACGCGGAGCTCTCGGAAACTCGGGGAAAATATATCTCGTATTACGGAAGCGCGTAATCACCTAGCAATGTACCTCCAAATTCTTCCCTCCCCAACAATCATATTACACGCGGCGGAAGGAATCGCGGGAGAGGAATTAGCAAAATTCGTTTCCTCGTTCCTTGCGTTGCCGCGATCTTAAATCACGAGAGAGGGCAAAGAAACATTCATGCCGGAGAATAGACCGCCGAAAGGGGACGGTATAACGGCAAAGAGCAAAATTGGGATTGCGATCGGGCGGCGGTGAAGTTGAGGTACGGCGAGGGGGGAGGGAATAATCCACGCGGTCGTATTTAAACGAGTGGTCCGGGCACGCAATGCCACGTGCCCGAAGATCATTTTCTTGCGTCTACGGTGTGCAGACTATCCGGATTACAGACCAATTTCATATTAATTTCCGGCTGTGTGGAAGGAGTGGGCGGAGGGGGTCGCGAGGGGGGGACTGAGCGAGGCGACTGCGCAGGGTTCACCGTCAGCCCATATCCCGGAAACGTGGCATGGGACACGAGCGTGCAACGGTATTTGTTAACGTTACCACGAAATTGTCCGCGGTTCCGAGACTTACACGGCATTCGCTCAAATTTCACCGCGAAATTGCTCCTCAGGCGAGGAGGGCAACGAGGGGGAAGGAGATGGAGGAGTGCGGTGAGAGGAGTTCAGCCACTTTGTCCATTGCGCGTGCCCGAGGTTTGATAACGCGCGGCTGGCTAGGCGACACGAAAGCGATCCGTGGCGACCACTCTCTCTCATTTTCCATCGTTGCACGCTCGAATTGTCGCGGTTGAACCCAGACTACGACGCTAGAATCGACGATAGGCTGCTTAAAGGGCTTAGGTCCTTTCGGCAACAGCCTCGTCACGAGATTCTCGATGCAATTTATATGCTTAAATGCCGCTATTTCGGTGTTAAATAAATTATACGTAGATAATACTTGTTGATCTTGTATGTAATTATTCGCGTCAATATGGATAGTTCTTCTACAATGCTTGTAGAAGAAAGTAGGGTAAAAGCAGATAAATGGGAAAATTAGTACTCCATCTATACTCCTATTCGCGATGTGTTTATCGAATCTCTCCTATCTCTCACAAAAATGAAGGATTATCTGATTTAATCCACTTTCCCAGATTTGCTACGCTTTTCCCCAAGTGAGAACAAAAAATTCTTATCGGTAAAAAGACACATTAGTCTTTTTTTTAGCACTGTGGTCGTGGAGTAGATAAACTCTATGATAAACTCTATTTGCCATTAACGAAAATGTCTGTTAATGAGTTCGCTGAAATTCCTGTTTCAGAGATGTTTCACATTCGCTAAAATTTCGTTGAAATTTCTTTTTAGATAAGAACAAAAAACGAAGGAAAGAGAAAGAAACATTACGAAACTAAAAGGAGAAATAAGTTCGAGAAATCGGCCACTTGGTTCATTGTGCGTGTTGGAGGTTAGAAGTTTGATAACGTACGAAGGGTAGAACGAGACAAAATCGATCCGCGCCGGCGACAGCGGCGACGGCCCGCCGAAGCGAGAAGTCTTTCATTTTTCGAATTCCGGCCGCGGTCTTGCTGGCCATCTCCAAGAAATTTCATCCGTTCTCGCCGAGACGTTCTCTGAAAGCGCGACTGGAAGAGAACGGCACCGTAAACCCGTTCGCAATTTTGTCCATTTCACTTACCGCGATAAAAGTAATGTCCTACGAAATAGATTGTCCCCATAAAATCGTATCGAGTCCCTTTTGTGGTCCCGGATAGCGGTGAAGCGTACACCCCGTTCTCGGAAGCGCGAAACAAATGACCGTCGCCGCTTTATTCCGCGTGACATTATCGACCCGTCGATATCGCGAAGTGCGATTAGATTTATGCGAGCGAGATCCTTACAAGGCGCACGAATATTCGTGACCGCGATTATCGGAAACCAATGTGACTTAATTCCGCGACGATAAAATTGTAAGCTATTAAGATCTCCCGAAGTTAAAGCTACATATTCTAACGTGGATTGCGCTTGCGCTGCTATCTTGTATAAAATGTAGGAATATCAGTATTTCCGTATTAAGAATCGATGCGACCTAATTCGATATCGATAAAGGTAAAATTAAGTCTATTTTTCTTGCGGAAAAACGCTTTATGTAGACTATATGTAGAGCATGCAGAAATCATATTAGAAATTGCCTGCGCTTGTTTAAAGATTAACCGAACAAGATATTGGAATATCGTGGTTGGTGGAACGTCATGTTTGAAGATTTCATATCTGGAGTAGATATTCAACGGAGAAAGAAGACATAAAGCCATGTCTATTGAGACTTTACTGTGGAAGAGAACGCGGACGACATGTTCCCACTGAATTGGCCGTGCAAGCTTCCTCAAAGTTGGATATGAATGTCACTCGAGCTGCATTCGAAATTGCACGACATCGAGAGACGTGTTTAAATGTAAACGACAGTTGAAGTTAATCGAAAAGGAGAAACGGCCGACCTTTGAAATAAATATCGAAGTAAAATGTCGCTTATAAATCACAGCCGCGCGAAATTGAATCTCCGCGATATCAGAACGCCATGTGAAAACCATACGTTGCATTCTCGCGGAAATATTGATAGTTATCGCGGAATCTAGTCTCTTTTTCTCGTCAAAACGTCTCGCCAGAAGGTGGACGACATTCGATCGATCTCCGAGTCGTGCCATCGCAAGGAGCAACAGTTGGTTTTTATGCAGACTAATATTCGGCAAGCGTGACAGAGGACAATTTAATTCGGAATCATCCGTTTATAATGCATCGTTTCCATTGTAGTCCTCAGAATTGTCTCTTTCTCGCTATTACCGGCTACATATATGTATACAGAGTTGCGTTGCATCAAAATAATGATAACTTTATAAAAAAAAAAAAACTTTTGCTAACAAAAGCGAACAAAAGATCTTGAAATTTTAATGACAGCGCGAATTTTTCTAAAAATTTTATCCACAAAAGTAATATTGTAAACTACACGCTTTAATTAGACCTATTGAAGAAGTGAGCTCAAGGTTTAAGAGAAATAGAATATGCAAAACAACGCAGTTTCAAAGTCCTTTCGTAAAGGTTATTGTCGATCTAGAGAATTAGAGGATTAAATCGACCCGTTCTTGCACCTGACATATCTCAAATACGGGCTTCGAGAGAACAGACGCGAGGAGGGGGGGGGGGGGGCACGATGGGAAGTTCACGAACATACAGTTCATTCGCCCCCGCCGGCGTGCGCAGTTGTTCGGTGGCATTATTGACAGGGGTGCGGGTCGAGTATGTAACTTTGTTAGGCCGAGACTGAGGAAGCAAGCCGTCGTGCCCTGAATTCGCAATGCGTCGCGCCCCGCCGGATTCCGCATACTAATAGAAAATGATTTTTAAACTTTTATACATGATGTAGCAGCAGGCAATCGTTTTGGAAGAAGAAACGGAATCCGGAGAGTCCGCTCATGTTTAATTGATATCACGTTGTGCCTGTTTTATTTTAATTGTATGAAAACTTATAACTTAAAAATCTTATTGTTAGTCTATCTTTCCTCAGAGAGGAAACATAGACTAACAATAAGTAGTTGCACTCATTTGTGCAACTACGAACTTAGTTGCACTTAGTTAAACTTTATGTTATAGGTAACATGTGTGCAAGCAACCGTGATCGAAAAAGTTAATAAAATTATCATTTCTATCTCTCGATCACATAGGAGAGAATATACTTAGATTATTAGAATGTATTTTGCAAGTTAAGCCCGACGCGTAAAAGTTTTTATCGAAATCGCGAATCAGTATAATCGTTAATATCTCTATATAAAAAAATCGCAGAGATATGATTTTGGTCTTGTTTGAAAACTGAGATTCTAGCGCTAAGTATGGCTTATTTTAATCAACTAGTTTGCGAGGTGTCGTCGATTCATTACAAAAATAAAACTAATTTTGCTCCGAGAATCGACTTCTATTTTAAAATAAAAATCGTTATATGTTTAAATTACAATATCTCGGATGGTCGTAGAGATTTAAAATAAATTGCATTAATAAATACAAATTCTCGTGTTTATAACGATATTAAAATCAAACACTGTTTTATTCTTTCATTAAGAAAAGAAACATGAAAATATTATACAGCGCGTTTTTATTGCACAAATTTGGTTTAAATAATTATTATGAATTAATCTAAGTAAATGCATGATTACTTTTTCTTGGTAAATAAATTGTCTAACAAATATAATAGAAATGTGAAAAGATGCAAGGAATAATTTTCTTCTCATTACAGATAATGTTATTCAAAGATGTTAATAAATGACAGATTATTACTAATTAAAATTATTATTGGGCGTATTAAATTCTTTCTTAGTTTTTACACAGATATTTAATATATATAATAATTATGTAATTTAAAAAATCTTTTCCTTAAATATAATACTTTTTCAAATTTTATTAAAATTTGAAGCGTAAAATGGAGCGACATTTATATAGTATCAATTAACTTCATTGTTTATTTTATACAACACTGTAGTTATGAATATAAAATCTAATTTTCTGTACACATTTTATTCAATTTTTTACGTCTTCGTACCATTTTTCTACATTTAAAACATTTGAAATGTACAATTGCAAAATATGAGATAAAATATGATATTTACCTACTTCGTTTCTATATTTTTACATTTATATCTATTATATGATCACCGTAATTGCGGTTTATTAAATATTATCAAATAGTTTAAAAGCTTCTTTTTTAATTCTTATTTTAATCAATCGAAGAAACGATTTAAATAAACAAGAATAAACAATTAATATTGTAAGTAACACATAATACATGCAATTATTAAATCACTTACAATCACTTTCAATATTGCTCCTTCATCATCCGTTTCCTATGATTCCTCCTCCTCTTTTTTCTACTCCTCCTTTCAGATTCTTTCGCTGCAGTAGTTAACACAGTACTCGCAAAAGAACAATTAATAACGACCGCACGCGAATTAATTATCAAAGTACGATTGCGCGACATTTTGCATGGCACGTTCGATATTAATCGTACACGACTCGCAATCTCCCGAAATACACGAAATTATTAAAAAATGTATGTATCTCGACATCTACGTGTCACGATTTTCCGTTACTTGAAGCATTCGATCTGACAATTCATGTGTTATTCCCCGCTTTCTATCTAAAAACCTTTAACATTAAATTACGTTTGAAATGGCGAAAAACGCTATGCGAACTAAATTCAGATCTAACTATCACGGAATTATTTGTGAACCGTCGCGAAACGATAATGTATAATTTCTATCCTCTATCGCTTTGATTCTATATATCTTGAATGAATGAATGAAAGAATGAATAATAAATTGTCGCGAAATATCATCGCTGTCTGCCGGTTCGACTTCCACCGCTCGAGTAATAGTGCGGTATTAACATCGTGTAAACAACAGCCCGCTGTGTATTGCGAAAATAAACACTGAGACCGTGCGCCAAGCATTTTGTTGTCTCGAATATGTAATTCATTTATTCACTAGCGTCGAATCGCGGCGGAGGGGTGGGTAAGTTAAGAAGTAAGTCAACTAGCGAACAAGGCGTGCCAACTCGCTCTGTATTAGAGCTCATGCACAATGACAGGAATAAGGAACAAGGAATTAAATATAGAGAGAATTTATAGGCACGGTTTTGAAAAAAGGTACGACTATGAATTCTCTCTATGTTTAATTCCTTGTTCTTTATTCCTCTCATTGTGCATAAATTGTCTATTCCGTCTATGGCCACATCGATATATCGAACTCGGATCAGGAGCCATTACCGTTGAAAGGAAGAAGACTAGCGTCGAATATTCTACTACTTTTATCTTTGTATTAATTTTGACGGGTGGATTATCGTCGCGCTTTTCCGCTGTCCAAATTCGACAATGTAAGAGCGGTAGTGTATAACTAACGTTGACGTTATTTTAAAGATAATGGAAAGAGAGAGAGAAAAAAGGAAAAGTTTTTTTGTATTATACATATATAATATATAATGTTCGCGGGAACAAATGTATAATACTACAATGTCGTATTTTAGATCACGTAGAATCGAAAATCTCGATATGACATTGTGCGGGTCGTTTCTAATAATCGTTATAGCTCGAAAATTATGTAATCTCGACATTAGAATTTTAATCAATTTTTAAAACATATCTATTATTATATATAAGTACAGTCGTGGGACTCTTATATTAAATTGTAGCTAATTTCATAAAATCATCAAGTTATCTCAGCTCCTTAGTTAGTCAGAAACTTTGTTTTTTTAACATATATATATATTGCAGAAGTCCATGAAATAATACGAACAATTAAAATTATATAGTTCATTAAAATAATTTAAATCTATGAATTTTTTTTAATGCAGTCGATAAACTAGCGATGTCACGCATATTCTGCTTCAAGATATACAGCATATATTCATGCACGATTTAGCAAGGGAAACTTTCACGTCCAGACAGTTAAAGTAGATATGTCGTAAGTTCACATGCATTGTCAATGAAACTTATGTATGACGACAACATCGGTCATTGATATTAGATTATTCCGTATATTTTACAAAAATCTTTTCCTTTATTATATATCGTATCTTTCTATATATTCGGTATCTTAAATCCTTTAAAAATAAAATGCACTTAACAAGAACTTGTAACTAATACATTAAATATATTTTCTCTGAAAATTTTCTCAACTTATATGATTGTAAATATCACATTTTTCTTTCTTCCGTTTCTTTTCTTAATTATCTTTCTTCTTGTAATAATAAACATTTTACTAAATATACTTAATAGTCACACTTTAACGATACTTGATCATGTACATGATTCAGTTATACTGCCTGCACATTTTTAATTTACATAAAAATTACGACATAACAAATAAGTGTCACGACACGATCTGTATGTCTATTTTGAGCGGCGGTTTGGTCTATTGACAGGAGCAAGTCATGCAGGAACAATTACGAAGGAATCTGAACGTTCGTTCACACACTTTACGAGCAGCAAAAGGGGAGGTTACGCGCTGCAGGCGAGAATGGTCTTCAGGATATTAGCACGTTATTGCCGGGGCTTATTGGTTTTATCGATTTTCTCGTTGTTCTACCCTGGCGGCCCTGTCTACCGTGAAAACGAATTAACATCCCGCCGTTTGTGAGGAGTGAGATGCGAATCGACGGCCATCGGAATCTTGTTAATGGCCTTGTGTCACACTCGGACCTTTGTTTTCGACGGTTTTTGTGTATAGGTAGGTGATTTTGCATTTCGTGAACCACTTTATCGCTCTATCGTGATTCACTAAATACCCGTTGTGTTTGTATTTGTGTGGTAATATATGTGTTTTATTAAAAGTCAATTAATTTTATAAAAAATAATTTTACGAAAAAATATATTATCGTAATAACAATTTTCTATAAAATTATCGTACATTAAAAATGATAAGCGGCATGTAACAAATGGCAAAGCATATATACGTACGCATTGTCAAACAGAGATATGTTTTTACATGAGACATGATGGTGATAGACACGATTTTAATTGCAACATAAATACTGCGTAAACGACACATGGAAAATTAGACAGATAGCAGAGATATTTGTATGGATCCCGTAGCGGTAAAGCTGCGTGAGATGAAATCGGTTATTATACCTCGAGCGCGTGTTGGTGGTACAGTACAAAGAGTAATGGGAGCCCATTATCGTAAAAATATAGTAGCTCCGCGGGACGACCAGAGAAATTATGGAAATAATTTACGCAATCGTGGAAAGTGCAGGGTACAACAATCCCTGCTAAATGCTGCCTTTCTGACAATCGATTTGTACGCGACGCATGAAAACACGCACGGCCAAAAACACACCCCCGCACGTAGCCATAGCTATATATTTCACGGATTTTTTCACATTATTGAAATATCAGAAGTTATTCCGCGCGTTTGCTTGAATCAATGAAAACGTTTATTATTTTCGAAAGCAGGACCAGGAATATGTCAAACATATTTCCACTCAACTCCGAATAACGAATGTCATAATGCCATATTTATGAGAAAATTAGCAAAAACCCATTTGTAACATCCATTTACAGTTCAAACGGTATACAGGGTGTACCGAGGTATTCGAAACTCAGTTATCAAGATATACATAATACTGGAAATAATGTTTTGAAGAAAGAGTAGATTCTAAATGTGCGAGAAAATCGAGGGAATTATTAAATACAAATATCAAGTAATGTTTTATACGTATATATTGGAAATTGTAGTTGAAGTTGTATAGTTTCAAGCAACAGAATTGAGACAAGATAACAATAGACATTTCGCATACTAAAGGAACGAGACGAACGCACTTAAGTAACGAGTCAAGCAGGAATAGTAGACGCTTGTAAACAACTATCAAACTCTCTCTCGTCGTACGTCGAGTTTTCACACCCTACCTCGTTTACATTCGTTTGTCGTCGGCGTTGCATCCGTACCGCTTGTCTTTCGCTTGTCTTTCGTTGCTTTACCTGATGATACACCAACACCGACGAAACCTTCCAATCCAGTTTTTCGCGAGAGAAAACGAAAATCTCTATTCGCAACACCAAACAAACCACCGCGGCTAAATTTAATGCGTCCACAACCTAGCAAAATCAGCTTTTTAAACCAGATAGAATTTGAAATACTGTTTTTTCCGTTTACTTGCCAAGAGATCAAGTAATGAGCAAATTTTTTAAAAATTATACTCCTCAAATTACTCTTTGTTTCAAAGTATAAATCGCCCTCACATCTTACGTATTTTGATCAATCACCGATAAACTTCGAGTACATCTGTACGCGAAACGTCGAAAGCCACAGGTTTAATTCATTCCTTCACGTGGAAGCCCATAGGTATGCATTGAATTCTGCGGATTCTTCGCGAAATTGCTCGCCGTTTCCGGCTCCATCGGCGAGAGCCGGCGCGGCGGGTCGCATAGAAATGGTCAATCGGACCCGTCTGTGTTCCGCGCCGAAAAATTCTTCTCGCAAATAATATTCGTCAATCGGGATGGAGAAACACCGATCTTGCGGGCGAAAAAGGGATGAATGCGGGGAGAAATGGAATTTCGGCGAGTCATTACCGAGCGCGAAATGTCGATGGCCAGCCAAGTCCCACCCTTACTTCCTTTCCTTCTATTGGCCGCTTATTTCCACCATTTTCCACTTCTTTCCTCTTCGCTCGCCATCTTTTTCACCCACGGAAATGGATATGTTTTCCTCGGACCAAACGCCTCGTTCTCTTATTCCGCCCTCGGCCGAGAGAATGAGACAACTAGATATTACTATGCCACCGCTGACCCGTGCAAACAATGACGCCGTGAAAAGTATCCCTACACAGTAAACAGGATGAAAAATATCTGGCCTGGTTTTTCGTCCGTCTGCTATCCCTCCCATAAGCTGATTGAACGCGCCGGAGAAACTCCGAGTTGGACATGCACGCAGCTTGTCGACGAAACGACGCGTCATCACAGAGATAAACTTTTTTGTCAGAAGATTCATGAAAATTATGATATACTTTGCTGATTGTAGAACCGCTAAATAGATAGCGAGCGTGTTTAAAAATTTATTTCAAACAAATTGCTGAACGTAACATAAATATTTAGTAATATAAAGATAATATCTGCAACATATACATATTTATAAAAAGCTTGCTCCAGTTATACGCTAAAAAAAAAAAGAATTTTATTTATGGGCACGTTTATGCTTTGAGTGCCATTCTATACAAGAAAATGTAATAAAAATGTAAAGAAAAATTGCTCACGACCCTATATTGTAATATAAATGGAAAATGTATTCAATCGTTTTCCCTCCGCTCCCCTCCGTATTACTTCATTTCCCATTGCGTAGCAAAATCTACTTTTGATCGGAATTATAGATAAATAGGTAAATTTCTGCTGCTGTTTTCCCTCGCGGCATTCGTTGATCGATACCCATATTACATCCGCCGAGATACGTCGTCGCTCCCGTATATTCTCCCCCCATTACTGTACTCGAGGACAGCGGTGATCTACGATCGCGGTGTGGACAAAGGGATCTGTTTCGCGACTTTCATAAAAGCCCCTTTGCACGCGCTAAATCCTTCACTTTTCCAATCGCAGCTGCGCACCCTCCCGCACCCCGTAACTCATCCCGTTCGATTAATTAGGCGTGGAGTAGGACCCCACGGAGACACTTCCACGGTGTTTTGGAATTTTTTGCATAAATCCGCTTCAGAGACGGACATGGGGAAAGTACTGACGGCTGATTCAGACCTTGCGCAGCGGCAGAAAGAGAGAGACAGTGGGGGGAGGTCAAACGAGAGACAGCAAACGAACAGGGGTGGACAGCGTGAAACATTGTTTTAGGACTATAAATAATCGTTATTGCCGCGTTAATCATGGATAGTCGAGAGGCTCCATTATTCGTAGTACTGCAGAGGCAACTCACGGTATGTTATTGCCCCCTTCAACTGTATAGGGTCGGCATAGCGCCAACCCTTACGGTTTCGGTGCGGCTGGTATTGCTGCTCGGTTCTCAGCATGCCGCGAATTGCTGAGAACGAGCCGATCGAATCGCGCACGTCGGATGCTACGGCCCACAGCCTAGAATCCCCTTTATTGATATCTACATACCCGATGAGTTTTCGAGGTGCCTATTGCCTCGAATGCTGCGCCTCGAGGATTCCCATCGGAACTCGCGGTGGCGGGCGCAATTATTCCTACCCCGTGTTAACTTAACGCAGATCGCATAGATCCCGCATAACGAGATTTATCATAAGGCTCGCTTTGGTGCACGCGTACTAATTTAGATGTAAGGTAAGTTGGTATAGAGTGAGACAGAGAGAGAGAGAGAGATAGAGAGAGTCGATAAAATATGCAAATTATTTCAAATCTAACGCCTCCTATCAAGAATCATGCAGAACGTATTTACAAGATATTATAAAAATAAATTAAAAATTTGACCTCGCGATAATTATAACTCTCATACACCATGATATTTGCAATTAAATGTATTCATCGCTATACATATTCAGTCAAGCATTGGAATTGTGTTAATTGGATAAATAGTATATTAAATTAATTAACCGCAATTATAAATACTACAAATCAAATATTCAAATTATTGAATTATGAGGTTTTGATCGTGAGGGAAGTATATATTAATACAAACGTATACGTATAAATATTAATTTCGAAAAGAATCTTATTAATTTAAATATTGATTTGCAACTCATCTCTCGAATTATAATATTCATTACTTTTGCATGTTGCTTTTAATAAATGGAGTAGAGCGTATATAAATTCGGAACCCAGTTATCGACGTAATGTTAGTTTAATTTTAGTAAAATATTACGTAGCACATGTGTAGCTAGTTAAAACCGAAAGCGTTGGAAAAACATATTAAATATTAAAAATTTTAAATATAAAGTCAGTGTATTTCAAAATGCAAAAACTCAATTAAATTGGCTAAATTTACTCTTCCGTAACATTTATGACTTCGTCATCCTATTCAAACACACTGAAAAATACTGAAAAACGACCAGAGTCAGCGATTCACTTGCATGGTAAACACATAAATCTAACGTGGTTGAATGTTTCGTCTTTTTACTCTTTCTCTTCAGTGCTGTCATATCGCCATGCGTAGGTAAACTTCAAGCATATCGAGAGACAGGCAAACAGTCACATTCGAAATTCGATACGGTCCATCGCGTGGGGTTGATCGACGTTCTAATAAATCAAAGGGCAATGTCACGAGCGTCACGAGCATGCGGAGGAGTAGACAGCCGAGATTAACTTATCGAACCGAGAGTAAAGCCGGCTACTACGGATGACTTTCGGTCCGATCAGTCCGCCCAGGGTCGGATTAAGGTACGAACAATCGACAGAGGTCCCGGAATATCAAAGTAACAATGTCGTTTCTGCTTTACTAATTATTTGAGATTGTATTTTTGTACAATCTCTTATTGGTGTTTAAAATTTAGCTGTTTTTAATAGAATACGTAATTTTAGAAGCCACTGCAGAAAACGAATGATATGCTAAAGTATAAACTAAAATACCCAGTGTTGTCGAGAATTAAATTAAAAATTTGAGCAATCAGAAAGATCAATATATAACGATAATTTATTATGCTCCTTTTCGGCTCGTTTGCTCGTACCACGAATATTCGGCTATTCAAATCGAATCGTGCGGAATCGGCTATTCCACCACTCCGCCGCAGTCCGCACACGCACGCAGGTACGGTTGTTTTAGGAACAGATCCTTCGTACGAACGTTAATTATGGAAAACCAGACACCGCACCGTCGGTCTACCAGTAATCCTACGTCATCCGACGCCACCCACAATCGGACGTTGCGTCCGTCGAACGAGACGGAGAGAACGGAGGACCCGGCAGGTGGAAGGACGACCGATGCGACCTACTGGTTATCAGATTAGTCCGGTCCCCACAGTCCGTACCGAATATCGTTAACTGCTCTCGTAATCTCGTTCCGAGACCCGGTGCCGTGATGCAGCGTCGAGGAATTTGCAGTCGAGACACTTCGCAAACTTCGCCAATGGAAATGCCGTGCAAACGGGCGATTTTTCTTTTTTCTCCGGGCGCATTGAGGTATTGAGAGATTCGACGACCATACGATTCGTTGATTAATGAACGGCGCAACGACTAGCTTTGAAAATCGGTTTTTTGCGGACGGTCGTTTAGTCGGTTGTCGCTCGCTTCCATTCAGCTTGTATTGGAAAAGCAATGAAAGTCGACGTGAGCGGCAACGATGTATCGGCGATTATAAAATCAAGGCGTTTCAAAACATTGCTTTCATTTAAAGTGGTCCCTACTGGCTCCGCGCCTTTTCTAAATTACACTTCGTCCGCGAATCAATCACGTTCATTCTTGATAGAGCAATAGTTTAACGTAGACAGTGTCCACGCTCTTCTTGTATACTCCATACGCGGAGGAGGCTGATCGATGGGCCGATAATTGCGCTAATCTCAAATGGGAATGGCGATACATGGAAAGGGAGAGGGAGAGAGGAATGGGGAGAGAGCGCGCACATACTCGACCCCCCATAGTCGTCGGGTATGCAGCGCGGATAATACACGCCGGATAATATTCCTACGTATGTAACCGCGCATTATTACGCGTTATTACGCGTACCGCGAATGCGTACGCTCGCACACGCGAGGGGGCATCGATTCCTCGCCATTATTGTCGCTTCGTGTCCCGGTAGATCGGAGCGCGTGCAGAGGCGCCCCGATAAATGCCGCGCCTACCTCTTCCGAGTCTCGTGGGCACACATCAGTAATTGCATTCTCGTAGGTGCACATGTATTATATGCGTGCCCGGAAAATGTAAGAGCATACGCGCGCGAGCGAGATGTGAAAGCGTCCCTAACAACGTCACGGGAGTCCTCACATGTATCCGAATATGACGGTGCAATATTAATACTGTCTACATTAGCGATAGTATCTCGATACTATTTCAACTTATTTTTATTACATACGTGCGTAAATATCATCTTTCACGCACATCGTGATGTAAAGGTACAGAATTTTCCGAACGAATCAAACGTACTTTGCGAATTAATAATTTCATAACGATAATTTTCTCTCTCTCTCTATTCCTCTCTGGATTGTTATTTACATTTTACTAATTGATAAAAATAACATTCAACCCCCGACCGTACTCGATGAAAATCATCAATTACGCGCTTCACGTTCCCGCTACTTCGCAATCGCTAATTACTTACGAAACTTTCCCCGTTATTCCCTCCCTGATTTTATCATAAATATTGTTACAGGCAATTTTCCTACGTAGTTGTTACCCCGTAGTCGTGGAAAAGAAACGGCTTTCCGAGTTCCGCAATTATTTCTTGCCTTACGGCTTCCCGATGAATGTTATAACCACAGCTAACTAGATCGCGTGCAAACATCGCGAATAAAAATTGGAAATGCGCGATCTGCACACATTTATGTTTGCGTAGCTTTTTTCCTATATATAAATAATACTTTTTTCACGATATTAAGTTTATATTTTACGACTTGTTCAAGCGAATCAATTTTGTTTCGAAAGTTTTGTCGTTCTATTCGAGATTGATAAATAATGAAGATTACTTCTCGATGAATGGGGATTCAGAGAGTGAAATGTTCTCTGCAAAATCTAGCAAATCTACTAAACAGCTTTCCCGAGTCGTCATTGCACATTCACTGTACAATAAATATTTACTGAATGTCTCGCGATTCAATAATCGACTCGTGAGAGGAGCTCGTATAGTTTTGAATATTGTAGGTATTGTAAGTATCGAAAAGCTTATCTTGAAACTCAATGGATCTGTAAAACATTAAAATAATTTCTAGCAAAATAAAATAAACTTTATTCTTTAAATAATAGCTGTAATAATTTTTTTAATGTGGTAATTAGTCAATTATTAAGATTATCATTAAAAGAGAGAATTAAGTAATAATAGTTGAACAATTTAATATATCAGACTCATTTTAGACAATCTATAATTTGTGGCAGATTTTACAATGGAATTTTATCTACAAATTTATATCTCGTGCTTTTTGATAAATGTACGTATTTTAATATGTATTTTATATACTCATGTATTTTGATTATTCTTAAATGTATATTATTCAGAATATAACATTATAAAACTTATATAACAAACTCTATTGTAAATTCTGAATTACAGATTGTCTCAAATGAGCTTTAATAATATAATTTATGTACGAATTAACTCAGTTGAAATCCTTTCATTAATTAAGATTCAACTAACAATATTTCCATTTCAAAATACTTTTTTAATTGAACAGAATTAATTGTTACCTTAGGCAATGCCAATCAATCTGCAAAATAAACCGCCAACTGTAAGATAACAGTTTATTGATCGCAAAGAACGAAATAAGTTTATCGTGATTTTATATCACGTGGGGCCGCGGCTTCTCGGCAGCATGAGTGGTGGAGATGGAATGAAGGTAGGCTGACTGGGCATATCAAACTGTCATTTTATAGTTAGTCAATCAGGATACCGGAGAAGCCACGGTCCCCTATCACTATCACCGAGTATCCGCGCGTAACCTGTATAATATAAAGTCGGCAGAGGATTATAAATTATAAAAATATTTTTTAGAGAGGCTCTACAGAGTGAGAGAGAGAGCGAGAGAGAGAATATGTTATAAATATATATTAGTCCATTTGAACTCACCGACCGATGCGCAACAGCGGAGTTGTAAGCTGTAACCCTGCGTTGATCTGTAACATAAAAATAATTTTACATTAAAGCAAGAAATCGCGCCGGAGTTAAACCTCGAACGAAAAAATGAGTATTACGAACGAGTAATGGAGCGAATCAAGCGCTTGAAAAACGGAATCCGTCACAGAGCAGCAAAATAATAAGTAAATAACAATTACCTCACGGTTGCCCCGCTGTCGCCCGATGCCTCCCAGGCCCCCTCCTCCTCTCCTCGGTCCTCCTTCGTTGTCGCATCTCCGTCGGCGCACTCATTCAATCGCGACGTTCACGAAAATCGACGATATCGTCGCTTATGATCGCGCGACACTTTGCACGGCACTCCCGGTATTACCCTGCGTTGATCTGTAACATAAAAATATTTTTACATTAAAGCAAGAATTTGCGCCGGAGTTAAACCTCGAACGAATGAGTATTACGAACGAGTAAGGAGCGAGTCAAGCCGCGCTTGAGAAACGAAATCCGCCACAGGACAGCAAAATAATAAATAAATAATAACAATTACCTCACGGTTGCCCCGCTGTCGCCCGATGCCTCCCAGGCTCCCTCCTCCTCTCCTCGGTCCTCCTTCGTTGTCGCACCTCCGCGCTCCGTCTCTCACTCACCCGCGACGTTCACGAAAATCGACGATATCGTCGCTTATGATCGCGCGACACTTTGCACGGCACTCCCGGTATTAATCTCGCGACGCGGCGCGTACTTTGTTACACGGCAATGGAAGAATTGCGGCGGAGAAGCTACGAACGAAACTATACGATCCGCTTGACGCCCGTCGGCTCGTAACGTCAACGTTTTCGACGTTTTCGTAATCGCGCGGCCAACTTCACTCGCCGGGAGCAACCGTCGTGTCGCGTCGCGAGGACGCTACACTTGCTGCTTGATTAACTGCGATTAAATCATCGATTTATGAACACTGCGTATATCACCCACTGTCGCCAGATATCGAAACACAATTGAATACGTTCAAGTTAAACGCACGACGCACGACGTTAATAGAGACTGCGATCTACGATCGCTAATTAAACACGCGGCGTCACTCGACTTTAGGGCTCACCCGTATCCTTTATCCGCGTTCCAAAAACGACGCTAACTTTATTCCGAAGACCGCACGAACACGACGCGAGACGCGAGTCAAGTTGACGGTTGAGAAAAGCAAGACCGATCACCCGAAAGAAATGTAATCGAAAGTCAATATTACCGAATGCGACATACCTCGGCGTCCGTATAAATTCCGCGAAGCACATGTATCACACAAACATTCGATATACACAGCTTTCCGCAATCTCAATCACCGGAGTCCAACGATACGCATTACTCCGCGATGCGATCCGAGAGCAACGACGTACGTGAGAAGGGAGAAGGGAGTCGCGAGCGCCGTGGTAAACATGAGTAGCAGAGATGGAGTGGGGGGTAGGCTGACGAGGCACGCCGAACGTACGCACCGCGTCTAGTCACCCTGTCCTGTCTGCCCTCTATCCCCGCTACACATGTTACCGCGGCGCCCGCGACCCGCGACGGCTGAAGTCACTAGATATCAATCCAGTGACTTTAGCGACGGCCGCGACCCCGTTCTCATGTCGTTACTCCCGAATCGCATCGCGGAGTAATACACCAATCGCCGGTCCGACTATTCAGATTACGAAAAATTGTGATATCGCGCGATCATAACTATCATAAGCGACGATATCGTCGATTTTCGCTCGTGAATGTTCATTTAATAGGTGTGCTTCGCGGAATTTATACGGATTCCGAGGTATATCGCATTCGATTACATTATTTCGGACGATCGGTCTCGCTTTTCTCAACCGTTAACTTGACTCGCGTCGTGTCGCGAGTCGTACGGCTTCAGAATAAAGTTTTCGGAACGCGGATAAAGGAATCGAGCGAACCCAAAATCGAGTGACGCCGCGCCGCAACGTGTTTAATTAGCAATTATAGATCACAGTCTCTATTAACAAGTCGTACGTTTATCTTCGTATAACTTAATTGTGTTTCGATATTTGGCGATCGTGGGCGACACAGTGTTCATAAATCGATGATTTAATTGCAGTTAACCAAGCAGCAAGTGTAGCGTTCTCGCGCCGCGACGCGACGCGACGGTTGCTCCCGGTGAGTGAAGTTGGCCGCGCAATTTATGAAATTCTCTCCGCCATGTTAGCGTCTATATACTTGCGAGCTTACGGGCCGACGGGCGTCAAGCGAATCGTATAGTTTCGTTCGTAGCTTCTCCGCCGCAATTTTTCCATTGCCGTGTAACAAAGTACGCGCCGCGTCGCGAGATTAATACCGGGAGTGCCGTGCAAAGTGTCGCGCGATCATAAGCGACGATATCGTCGATTTTCGCGAACGTCGCGGGTGAGTGAGAGACGGAGGTGCGACAACGAAGGAGAACCGAGGAGAGGAGGAGGAGGCCTGGGCGGCATCGGGCGACAGCGGGGCAACCGTGAGGTAATTGTTATTATTTATTCATTATTTTGCTGTCCTGTGGCGGATTCCGTTTCTCAAGCGCGACTTGATTCGCTCCTTACTCGTTTGTAATACTCATTCGTTCGAGGTTTAACTCCGGCGCAATTTCCTGCTTTAATAAGTAAAAATATTTTTATGTTACAGATCAACGCAGGGTAATACCGGGAGTGCCGTGCAAAGTGTCGCGCGATCATAAGCGACGATATCGTCGATTTTCGTGAACGTCGTGACTGTCGTGAGTGAGTGAGTGCGCCGACGGAGATGCGAAGGAGGACCGAAGAGAGGAAGTGGGAGCCTGGGAGGCATCGGGCGACAGCGGGGCAACCGTAGGGTGAGTATTCGTTTATTATTTTGCTATCCTGTGGCGGATTCCGTCACTTTCTCAAGCTGAACTTGATTCACTCATTACGCGATACTCATTATTCGTTCGAGGCTTTCTTGCTTTAATGTAAAAATATTTCTACGTTACAGAGATCAACGCAGGGTTGCAGCTTACAACTCCGCTGTTGCGCATCGGTCGGTGAGTTATTTTTTTATTTTCGGTGATAGTGATACCTCTGAATAGGACCGCGGCTTCTCCGGTATCCGGATTGATAACTATAAAATCACGGTCCTGCATGCCAATCAGCCTACCCTCACTTATTGCCGAGAAGCCGTGGCTCCATTCTGATCGCGCGATCGCGCGGCGATAAATCGATAGAACGATCGCGACTGTTCGTCGATCGTCAGTATTAAGGGATCGAACAGATGATCCATTATGTAGCTCTACAGAGAAGTGCTACACAAAGTAGCTTGTTCGGGCCCTAACATTCTCCTGGCGCGTTGCCTGATGTTTATTATTACAGCGAGCAACCGTGTGACAGAGTTGTATTTACACAAAGTCGCCACGCTGTCATTCGTACAGTGAAACTCAAACCGGCAAGTAGTTGCGCGAGCCGTTCCGCATATGTCGTCGTATATATTATTCCTCGAAACATGGGGTCAAACATGGGGAAACATGACTAGAAAATACCAAACTTCATAATTATTACAGTAAACAATTATTAGCTCTCGTAATTAAGAATTCATAAACGTATTAAGGCGACTGCTTATCGAAGCAGATTTCGAGTGATTTATTTACAGTAAAAAGAGTGAAACGATAGAGAATTGGAATTATAAATTATTATTTCGCATGGTATTGATAGCTTATATCTTTATTTTTAGCTTATATCCAGAAGATTGCATAAATTAACACGAACCACCACCAAACCATCCACCCAGACATACTTCCCATTGACCATTTCCGACAATACAAATTCGTTAAATCGTACGGAAAATTTTTGGTTACGCTGGCACGCCGGCAATGCGCATTAATAAACCGACGGAAAGGGAGCGAATCAGGGGGGGTCGACCAAAGGGTGAACGCAGACATTTCAGTATTGCGCTTTCCCTGCGAGAACGAAGCTTTTGTTTAATTGCGTCGACCGTCACGGTATAGCGGATTCGTGGGACACTAATGCGAATTTTGCGAGGGGATCTGAGATATAATGTCGTAGGTGGACCCGCGCGGAGTTGTCATCCGTTAAAATGTGTCTAACGTAGCAAACATTTTTCATTTTCATAATGCGCTCGCCAAATATAAAATACCATCCACATCAGACTTATAGCGCCGTTGAATCGCACTATTATATTCCATCTGGATTTTAGTATGAATGTATTTTACATATCGACGATTTACTTAAAAAATTATTATATCGTTATCGCTGATCGATGATTATTATATGGAGGGGTAAAAACCAGAGTGGTGTAAGTCAAATTTTTTAAAATATATTCTCGTGTGCATAGATGCAATCTGTACAATATATAAATTGCATCTATGCACACGAGAAAATATTTTAAAAAATTTGACTTACACCACTCTGGTTTTTACCCCTTCATATCATTATGCTAATCTTTCGTTGAATTTCAAGTTTATTAGCGCAATAGCATCAATTCTTGTGTGAACGATACTTAAAAATCGAGATTCACTTTCGCAGAAATATGTTCGTCTCCTATAATTCATTGCTCTAGCGGATTTGTTTATAACGTGACAAAACGCGCGTGAAATCGCGCCCATAAATTTTCGTTAACACCGTATATACTCTTGTACCGATACGACTTTCAGCCCCTCTTAATTTCACTCTGTGAAAGGATAAACCTTTTCTATATTCTCTCTCTTTCTCTCACAATTGTATCATAATTCGCGAAAGGCGTAATTGTTAGCTCGGAGATAGGGAAAAATCGTGGGGTGCTTGCCACGAGGCAGAGAGAACGGGAGAAGTCTTCACCCTCCGCTCGTATATCTCGCGAGTTAGGTATATTTCTGAATTTTTAATCTCGTGAAATTTCACACCGTCATAAGAGACGCATGCTAACGCCCAAACTTGCACGCCGCTCCGTACCGAAGACCATTGTACGTTTATTAAACGCATAACACCTCCCGCCCTCTCTCTCTCCGAACTTTCGGAGATATATGGAGCGATTCGTTCTTACCCCGTGCCGTCGTGATTCTGCCGAAACGTAAAAACCGTCTGTAAAAGCTTCCTGGCGTGAGCTAACCGGGAGCTTGCGGCGGCAGCCTTCATCTTGGGAAATACTCTCGTTAAGGTACTCTCGTTCTCGTACGAGCATAAATATTCGTAATGCGAATTTCAAAGAGTTCATGAAGCAAACCGAATGAATCGAGACAAGATATTGACTGATAACAGAGAAACGTTCTCCAACGTGGTTTCGGTGTTCTAGTTTGCATCCTCTTTTATTTATCCACTATTATTTTACTGTCGCACCGATGTCAACGTTACACGTAACAAAAGAGTTAATAATAACTACTTGCATTGCGTGGTTTACTTTATACTTGCGTACAGAAAATAACATATACAGAGATGTGTGGAAATTCGGTTACATCAAATGTGTCACTGGTGTCAAAGGGGACGAAATGGGAATATAAAAAATATGAGATGTTTGAAATCTCGTTGGCGGAAATTCAAAACGTCCGGCAACAATCGCGACCGCAAGGGTGCTTGTCCGCTTTAGAAAAAACCCCCCGTTTCCATACGTAGATCACGGGCGACAGCCGTACGTCGTAAAAAAGCGTGTGACGGCTCAATATTTCGACCGGGCCATTCTCGCGGCTTGTTCCTCTGTTAGCGATTGATTCCAATCAGCGATGTCGGGACGCTTTGTTGGGAATGACGGACGACAGGGGCGAGGTGCGGCGGCTCCCCTCTTTATTGGTGCACCGTCGAGCCATTACTTGGTTCACTGTTAACGTTAAGTGCATCGCCTATAGGTACACGGTGTCAGGACACCGAGGTAATAACGCCCTGCACTCGACCGTGCGCTGTAGGTATTCTGTGGCTGAGTGAGAACCGATTACCTCAAATTCTGCTTCCAGCACGAGCGAGACCTGCTCTCTCCACGCGCTGTGCTGTAGCTACGAGGCTATCTCACATTCGCCACGGCTTTGCTTTGCAATCGGAGAATACGGATTCGTCTAGTCAACGCTCTCGCGTAACAGCGTCTGTTACTATGTCCGCCTATTTTCTCAGGGAGCGTTAGATATTAAATTACTTATGTATATTAAATTTAAAAGAATATTTTTCAAGTTGCTCATTATGAAAGCGGACGTCTGATGAACACTTCTTGATCTTTATGAAAGATTTGTCATCCATTTAGTCTCCTCTGCTTAAAACATCACCAATGGTTCGGAAACGTTCACTGCAGATCTTCGTAAAAGGCTGCTGGTAATCCGACAGTGATTCATAAGGCTATTCGCGTTAAGTGGGTCAGCGTCTCCTGAGTGAGAGATTAAAAAAGGAGATTAAGCACCAGCCATCCCTTTATATTCAGTAATACGTTAAAACGCCCGGAAGAATCGCCATTTAATGGTGCTAGCGCACGATCCGCCGACTCGCCTGAATTTCCTGATGTAACGAAAGGAATGCCCGGTTGGATATTGAAGCTCTTGTTTTTATTACATCGTTACGCGTACCCCGGCACGTCATATGGTCGCATCGTCATATTCCGTCCCCGCTTTTCCGCACGATTTTATTATACTGCTCGAGTTTTTGACTTTTAAATAACGCTCGTTTTACGAGAGAGAAGGACACGCGGTAGCGCCGCGATATATCTTATCGCGTGATATTAACGGGAGACAAAGCACAAAAATTTTGAAATATCCCAGCAAGATTGATATTTTTAAAAGAAATTAAATGTCTTTTAATTTAATCATATAATTTAATTATAAATCAAAGAAGACAGTATACCGAAAGTAATATTTTACTTGATACAACATTAATTCGTTTCAATAGTTTTTTTAATAGTTTTAATAGTTCCCAAGATGTAATTTAGATGTTCCACGAACATTGCGTCCTAATTCGTATTTTCTCGATATAACCAACCGCGGTTTCCGCACAAATCAAATTGAAATTTAACTACTTATCGAATATTGACATCGTGCGACAGATACGGATCTAATTATTATCAATTTATATATAACTTGAGCACACAGACTAGATCTGGCGTCGTTTTATCGATGACTATAAATAACGAATTGATAATTCGTAGATATATCACGGATTTAAGATTTACAAGGTTCAAATAGGTATATTAGAAAAGTTAAAGGTCCTTTTTATTCTTGGTTATAGTTCTATTTTTCGTATACATTGCGACATTTACCGAAATTAGTCGCGACCTGTTTTCGCGTAACGAGTCTGACGGGGCGTGCTAATTCCAAAAAAGGTGCGGTGCATAACTCGATGCAAGAGGAGAGTTTGACCTAAGGCGTTCGATTGGAAAATGCCCTATCATGCAGCTTAGATCGCGAGAGAATGTTTAGTACCGTAAAATAAGCGCTGCTACACGGCGATTACAGCGGGTATAATTGAGGCGAGTCGAAAATCCCCTATTATCGGATTTCGTTTAACTTTACGAATATCCCCATAAATATTTATCGATATTTATCGACGCGTTGGCTCGCGTCTATCCGTGGACTCGGAAATCTTCCATCAGGTATCCGCAAAGTTTGCTAGCCAGTTGCTGAAGCGGAAGTGAACTCTTCTTTCGGAAGGTGCGCGCTGAATTATCGCCGGATATTGAGGCCGGTTGTCGCGGAAACATATTCTACATGGTGATTCCGCCGGGGTCCACGTCCCATTGACTTTTCGGTTATTACGTACAAAACTGACACGAAATTTTCCTCTGTCACGATACATCGGCTTTTGAAACTCTCAAATATTAAATCACATATTGCACTGAGCGTCAAACTTCAAAATCAATATTCGTATATCACACAGACGTACGTTTCTACCCTCCATTTGTTCCGACAATTATCGTTATCCGCGCGTTGAGTTTCCCCGCGAGAATCCTCTCGTCGCAGATTTTACTAGTCCTCGAAGAGAAAGTCCACCCAGGATGATCGCGATAGAATTACGCGCCACATCATTACTGGTGCATTTCTAGTTGTTACTTAAAATAATACATTGCCGGGCGAAGGCCACAAAATATGCACATGGTATTATAATACCGACGCGGTATAATATATGTCGAGTTTACGAGCCTATAAACCGGAACGAACCTTAATATAAGAATGTTATAGTGTGGTGTTCATAAATTTTACAGAGTAACACCGCATTTTACCGCGATTCGATCGTATTTTATTCATACGTATCTGCGGTATGATTATACCATCCAATATTTTATCGATAGGTCCATCGGGATAATGAATTGGTTATAGTTAGTACTGAGGATAAATATGTCGAGACATAATATTTAACAGAAACTGATACGATTCTATTTTCAATAAAATATGATGCAAGCATATCGTAAATAAAAATGCATAACAATGCATAACGCAACGTAGTTTTGGAGACCGCTTAAGCGCGTTCGCCAACATCGTTTTTCCTCCCCGTGAAACTTGCAATCCGAAATAGTCATCCGGAATACGAGATTAGTAATCGTAACTTTCGAGTAACATCGACGACGATCGCGATTCTGACGAAAGAAGAAATACTTTACGGTGACTTTTCCTCGCGAGAGAAACTTCTACGACCGGCAAGGAAATTACTTTCCACCAAGCTACGTATCCCGCTCCGGGGGGTTTATGGTCTTGGAGCAGCAAACGACATTCGCGGCGAAAGACGAAAGGAAGACTTCGACGATTCAGCACATTTTCGGTCTTTCGTGTTTCATTGAGGCGCGTGTCATCGCCGAGCTGTCGAATGGAACGGAGAATAGGATGATCTGCGCGGAGATTGCGTGAAATAAATTTACTTCTTTTCGGATTTTCACGATCTTGTCTCGAAAATCTAATACAAACCTCTAACATCGAATTTGTAAATTGTTTTTTTTTTACAAATTATTTTTACAAATTGTCCAATAGTTATTATAAACCATGGAAAATGTAACTTTTCGCAAATAAACTTCGCAAGTAGATTGTTGCATTAAAAGCAGGCAATACTATATGTATAATGTGCGGTACCGATAATCGACAATGAAACGTGTCGTATTCTCTTCGTATTCATACAATTGCACGTCAGCAGCCGCATTGTGGGCTGGCGAATCCGCAACGGATGTGAACGCGGAACATTCAAAAGTTTTTGAACATGTTGTGGCACTATTGGACTTGTTAAATATCCTCTCGTGAAGCAACGCGGTAGATAAGTTTGTGTTAAATAAATTCAATTTCTTTCATTTTAACGCGACTTTAAATAGTAAAAGTATTTCTTTTGCAACACAAATATAGATACCGTTTATTACTATTTACGATACTTACAAATTAAGTCACATTAAAATTGGAGATATTTGCATATTAATACATTCGTTTCATTTTGGGTTTACGAACTTTCGGTACTTTCGTCCCTCTCACGCCATATTTCCGGATTACGACAGCAAGTACGCGGCCATACCGAACGAGCCCACCTAATTAAGGCGTTTGTTCGACCCCATGGATTATTTAAATCAATGTCACGCTACTGGTTCTCGAGAGGCTCGTTAGAAATAGGGCCAATTACCATTAAGAGGTCGACGCGGGACGGCGGTTCTCCAGCCCCCGCGATAGCGAAAGAGTCCGAAATTATACGCTCGTGCTGTTCCCCCTTACCCTCAGCAATAAACTTGAAAATCTTGCATCAATCCGCCCCTTCTGGGAACAGGAAGAGAGATTGTCGCCTCGTGTTTGCTGTACATACACGGGTATATGGCATGCTCGTGCGATATGTATGTGCGAGGATACTCCGCGCTGAGTACCGACGACAGTTCTTCGCTTACGACGCGACGCCGGGACCCCGCAATATCTGGCGGAATTAGTTGTCGCCCGGGTTCCGAGGTTAAAGGGTTGCCAGACAACTGGTTAAAAGGATTATCCCTACTTACGTTACTCGGCCCAAGCTAATGCCCCACGCATTATTAAATCATTCCTGGAACCGTCGCGGAACAGTCTGTTGCCGGATGCCGTAAGACACGAGCGCCTCGTTCTCGCCCATTACTGAATATTCTCGTTGGCGTTACTTGGAGAGTAACCGTCGCGAAAACACGGAATTACCACTTAGAGGAGACTCCTCCAGAATTCCTGCTCTAAGAGCCTGTTCCGTGCCGTATCCCCTTGGTACTTGACCCCAAGTTCAAAGAAGTTACCTTTGTCAAAGGGTGCTGGAGTACGGAAATTTTATTCCACAAGTACCGGCCTTGTGGAGGCTCTTTCAGTATTTTTTCAGTTATTTAACGAATAAAGCTGTTCGCAGAGCTTCAACTTAAATTTGACCTAGACCGAATTAAATGGCACGATTTAATGTTGGAAAATATCACTACCTGTTTTCGAAAGAAGAAATCTAATGTTTCTTTTCTTTCTAAAATATGCTGATTATGTTTTGACAAATTGAATCGTATGAACAGCCCTATAGAGAAGAAAGGCACTCTTAAAGGATAAAATCAAACAGACGTAACTGGAAAAGTTTCTACTGTAACTATACATCCCCTGAATGAGCAATGAACTTTGTCCGCCAAATGGGACCGAAGAGCTCGCGATTACGCAAATCTGCCATAATTCACACGAGCACCCTTGCTCGCTGAGGTTACACGACTGCTTACCATACTGAAAGTTCCTTAATCCGCGGATTCGAACAGTACCAACTGCATCGTCGTGTCGTGGAAGAAACTCAACTTTGAAGCGTTGTAGCATTCGGTAGCGCAGTCTATAGTTTCTTTCGCGCCCCGCTTTCTTCTCCTTTCGCCTCTCTTCCTCTTCCGCCACCTTCTTTCTCGAGACAAGCGCCGGTCGAATAGCTTCCTATTTAAAGTTATGGACGCTGAAATCCTCCCGGAACTGTCCGCGTAAGTGAAGGGAACGACGAAGTCATTGTTCCGCGGGTCGATCGTTTATTCGCCCGCGTTGCATGCCTCTGCACCGACTGGCCAGGTAGATGCAGTCGCATTTCGCGTCTTGCTCGCGTTGGCCTCATGTGCGATCCCTTTACGCTCCTCGAGTTTATGGGCGCAAGCCATCGTGTCCACGTTTGCTTCAGGCTTTACCATCGACACGACCCTGCCCGCCGGTAACTCCGTGCCCGCTATCGCACCGTGCTTACGAGCTCTCGCTCAGGTTGTATCGCGAGGAACAGAGAGAGAAACGACCGGAGCTAGCGTGGAATGGAATAACGGGGTAGCAATCTCTCGAGGTTCGAGTCCCCGGGGAATGATTCGCGTCGTAATCACGGACTTCGTCTTAATGAAAATTTCGTGGCTTTCACGTGGCGGTAGTACGAATGTTTCGGGGAAAGAAGAACGCGTGTTCCGTACGCAAATAGGACTTCCGTCCATGGAAGTCTTCTGTAACAAACGCAACGCTGCTCTTGAAATGTAAATCGGGTCTACATGATAAGTGTTTAAAACAATTATTTGCATACGCATTTTTATTATTAATTATTATATAATAAATACAATTGATTAACATTGCTATTTTACTTTATAATTACATGAGTAAGAAGATCGGAGATTATGAGAAATAAAGATTAAAATTACAATGTAGAAAAGACTTGTGTTCGACACATGTGAAAGCTCCGTAGAATTATAAAATTTATCTCTGGTCGCCCACACACGCAACACACACAAGAGAAAGAGTTTAATTCACGTTGCATATTTGGAGAACCCTTTTTATGCTTTCGTATGCGTAGCCTTGAATATTGCATTGCAAGGTTCCACGCAAAGTAATTGCTCTACCAAAAGTTAGTAGTTTTCATGACTAATGTAACGTTAAATTGCGATAGCCAATTGGAAATGCGAAATGGAAGTAATGAGTTGAATTGCGCGCTGTAATTAAGTGCCGATGATTACGACGATGTATCAATCAACAGGTGAATCCGATCGTTTTAGACCGCTACGATTACAATGTTCTAACGTGTGAGCAAGTATGAATTATGACCAAACTTAACTTATCGCGCGTCATTGTCGGCGGCATCGTCAGTCGCGTCGAGATACCAATACGATCACGCGGCGCAAACATTTCTGTATGCATTTTTCAAAATTTATCGACGCGATAGCGTCAATGTTACGAAAATTTCGCGCGACCTGAAACCACTCGCGCTTGCGATGTCGCGGATATCCAAAATCGATTCCGGAAGCCAGCTGAAACGCTAAGCGCCGTTTTGAGTGCGAGGTCGCACACGCTACACAACGCGCATTGATCGGGGAAACCGCAGCGGGACGGAAAGTGCTCCAACAGCAGACCGCTCTGGCTATTCCGCTGGGGAAAAATATATTTTTGCAGTGGCTTAATCTGAAAATAATTCGACTTTATGGTGACATTTAGCCGCGTGGCGGCGGCAGCGGGCGGCGGCCTCGAGGGAGCGCGAGCGCAACGCGCAGCTTCCGTCCCGTTCCACGTACGCTTAATTGTTAGACACGTGTGTGCAAGTCCAATTAAACCATTATGTGAGGGGCGCGAAGCGGGAGAGAGTAACAGAAATATAAAATCTCGGCGGAGTGCAATAATTCACTGGCGTTTCCGCGTCGAGTTTCGCTCACCTCGGCGTTTTAACTGGTTTTTATAGTTTCTCGCGTTTCCCTCGTTACAGCCCCGGGGTTTTGCATTCGTCGCAACTGCCTTACCGGTTGTAACACGGTCGTTAAACACCAGCGCGACGTCGGGGTTTGCGCAAAGGGAATGGGGAAAAAGAGCGGGATAAAAGGAATATGCCGCGCAAACCCTACTGCGTGACTCGCCTCGCGAAATTTGAGTCGCCGTGTCCCTGTGCGGCCGGGATACGTTCAACCGCTGTTATTTTCAGAATTCGCGGGCGAAAATGGAAAGCCGATGTACCGCTAACGAGAATTCGTGCGGCGCAAATCTCACCGGTACAAGCCCTCGCACCCGCCGTAAGAGCATCCCAGAATTTTTCCATCGCGATTTTATTTTCAGCCGCGCGTTTCACGCGCGGATGCCGTATCGGGTGGAAGAGACGCGGCGGTGACGAAGAAAGCGCGAGAATCACGAGCACGTGAAAACACGTTGTCGATGAGGGCGAAGCGAGGGTAGGTCGGGGCGGCGTGGCAGTCGGCCGGGAATAAGTTATGAACTCTATGCATTTTAAATGACTAAATCTCTGGGCCGAACGTACTCTTTGCTGGATTTTTCCGGGCGAGAAATGCATTATTGGCCCGGCAATCTCCCTAGACGCCGCGTCGGTCGGCGTGGCATCACCCGGCACATTGTACGTGCGGCGTTATCGCGCGTTACACCCGCTTGTTCTCGTGTTTCAAGAGGACACAACGTGCCGCCCCCTTCCATCGTCTCCTCTTATTTTCTCCCTTCGCGTCCCCCTGGCGCTCGCAGGCAGTCGAGTCGTTGCGCTTACATTGCATCGTTCTGGAAGGGACGCCCGGGGACCTCGTCGCACGTGCGTAAAGTCACCACGCGCCTATTGTTCCCGCAGACGGCGATGTCGCTGTCAGAAGCACAAATACAAAAAATCTTAAGAGCGAGATTTGTTCGTAAGAGAATATTATTGAGGAATTGTGAAGAAAAACTAAATAATGCAATAAATTGAAAAGCAATTTTTCATTTTATTTCTGTATTATAGACAAAAAAGCAATAAAATAGATTGACGGATATCAAGCAAGTGAGTACAAATTATATGACAGTTACAGTATCATTATAATTTTTCAAAATGAGCAGGATATATCTCTTACATTTTTATCATTTTCGATACTTTAATTAACATTATACACGCAATCATCGTAGATATCAGAGAGAAATAACAATCTCGAGGATAAGTCACGGGCCGCTCCAATATTTACGCGGCCGCACGACACGCTATTATGTAAACGGATGAAATTTTATCGTCGCTCACGCGTATGCAAATCGCGAAGGAAAATAAAATTTGCATTGCGCCCTTTTTCCACGCCGCCCTTTTAGAACTTCGGAATCCAATCCGACGGCGCGCACTCTCAAATTCAATATGGTGCGGCGGTGCGCATATGGCAGTATGTATCTCGACGGGATCATAAATATAATAGGTCTAGAGGGACGCGTTGCATGATGTATCGTATATAAAATTAAAAATTTGCGACGAGATAATGATTTTCCATAAAATTTTGCCAAGGAAAAATTAATTTTCAATTGATTATCCGGGATTTTTGAAAAACTTTGTACAGCGTCAGATGCGTTATCGTGATTATTACGATTGAAATCTGCGCAGATTCGCCTTATTGTATTACTTGTTTCTATGTAAATTTATTAAAAAGACGCCGCGCGCATAATCGCGCCGCCAGACATTCCGCGGTAAATTAGATTACTATCCACTCATCAATTCCCTCTCTCTTCTACTTGGTCGCGTTATCTGAAGAATTAATAAAGGCCGGACCCTGCGGAAAGGTACGGAGGGACGGCGCGCCGAGCACCACTTTCAATTCCGCATTTGCATAAAATAATCCATAGCGGCTGGACGCGGTGAGAAATTACATCGTGCCGTGGACGATCTCGAGTACCAACCCAAGGGGCGTCGGTCGAGTGGAGATATTTATTATAGGAAATCAATTTCAAACGAAGGAATGCGCGCGATCACGGAATTCAGATAAGAAATCAGAGCCGGCTTCTTATTTTGCGCGCCATTATTGCCGCGGAATCGACTGATAACGCTTTCAATTATTGAATTATTGAATTATTAAAAGAGTCGAAAAGAGAGAGAAAAAAGAGAGAGGGAAGAAGAGCAGGGTGCGGTCATTTCGCTGGTCTAAAGCTTTAACGCGCGACACATAGCATACGTGTTCGAAAGTGCTATTTCGCCGGGTTCTGTGTGCATGCGAACTTTTAACCAAAAATAAAAAAAAAGATACGCACTCTAAAAGCACGCCCGCGTCGACGATCGACGAAGCGCGAAACCATATCAGGCGGTAGATTTTTATCATCGTACGCGAACACACATCGAGCGAGAGGCTCGCCTTTTAAACGTACGGCACCAGCATTTGCTCATTGTACTCATTGGCAAAAAAGCCGGCGAAGCGTGCAAAATTTATTAACTTCTCTCTTCCTAACGACGCGAGACTCCATATACCGCACATCCGGTGCGTTCGGATACCTTCCCGAAGCCCTCCGTTTCCATTAAATACACCGCACCGCGACCGGGGAGTAAATTTTTTTCTTCCCCGCCGACCGTCATATATCTTAAATCAGTTTTACGAGCGGCCGGCGTCTTCGACGCACGGGAGCGTCGTGAATGACACGTGTGGACGAGGGCGTGGATGCAAGCGTTTTGCAGTATTGATGCGTTCTCGGTGCGCGCCGAGCTAAGGGGTCGAGGTCTCCCGGAGGTCACGTCATTTCGTGTTATTAAATTTATATAGACGACGCGGACCTCTCTGATCCCGGCGACGTAGATTTGTCAGGAGGACGGTGACCCCGCAGGCCTTGTGGGAATTCAATATTGCACTTTCCCGTGTCTCTGTCCCCCTCCCTGCTCTGGAGCACCGTTCTTCTACCCTCTTGGGGAGGCGCAGCCGGCAAATGTTTGTGAAACTAATGCAACCGTTCTGAGATTTGATGACACAAAGAGCGAGAGGACGAGGAGTGAGCGAGAGAGAAGGACAGAGGCAGGACAGGATGAGTAGTACGGGGATACATCCGACAGTTAATCTTTTGCTCAAGAGCGATCACATTTTCGGCCGACAATGAAGACGTAGGAAGTGTAATATTTAAAAGGCAGTCTCAGACAGCATAACAGTGAAACAAAGTTAAATAGTTAAAATTATTTATGTTTTAATAAAGAATACGTAATTATATCATGTGCGTGTGAGCGGTGAAAATATATTCTACTTGTTTTTGAAAATATAAGAAGATCATATTATAAAGATGTATATTTCTATAAGAAATTATGGTCTAGAAAATGAAAACCTTGAAAAGAGAGCGTATTTTGGGGAAGGGGGAGTCCACTCTCTCGATTCAAGCAAAAAGTTTTTCCAAGTAATTACAAAGTTCCACGACAAGAATTTAACGATCAGCTCGCAATGAAAGCGTAGGAATTAAATAAGTATTTATATATATAATACGAATTTTAACTTTCCGAGAACTTCATTTCAGAAAACGATGTTCTACTTGTTCTTGTTCGTAAAGAAATGAAGAAGTCTGACCTATAAGACACATTAAAGTATTTTAACGGGAAATATAACCACATTTCTGTGCCGAAGTTAATTATTTAAGTGCCAGAATATTTTTATTAATATTTTTATTATATTCTTTCATTAAAAATATGGTTTATTACTAATAATTAAATAACACGAAACAAATTATTTATATAGAGAGGACACTACAGTTCACAAATACAGACGAATAGCTTGTTTTTCATATCAAAGCTCATATTTTACGCTGCTGGAATATAAGCTCTGCTTACTCTTAATTAATTAATTATTATCAGATTACTAGTGCATATCCATTATTCAGATTTCAGATTATAGAGTACACATACCGCACAGTATTCGGCTTCATGTTTATGCAAAGTATACAATAATGTTTGAATAGAAGCGACCAATATTCTAATCAGACAATAGCCTTAATTAATATTACCATATGTCAATTATTAAATAGTAGTAAAAGTAAATTGCGCGATAAAAAAATTCAGAAGACTAAACACCACGATATAACTTGAGACATACTTTTAAGTGAAAATTTAAATATTCTTATATCGTGATGTCAATTCGAAAGAAAAAGAAGTTTGATACGTAGAATCCCACAATCAATTTACTATATTTTAGTAATGTAATAAAATATTACGTACGGTGATATAAATAAGACATTGTATACTTTATACGTATATATATTTTTAAAATGCATTTCATGATGCTGAAATATGTCTGTACCCTTTAATTTTTTTCGCTTCTCTCGTCAGAGACAAGTTGTTTCGTTTTTTCTTCTGTTTTTTTTATCGAAAGAAAACTATCGTCTGCTTAGGAATTTGATCAAGACACAACATTTAAAAGACGTGGAAAAAGGAGACGCGAATAACGAGGGAATCCGATCAGGGGATTAAAGCCGTTTCTCCTTCATGAGGCAACCGGTGACTGCTACTTTTTTTTTTTAATCGCCTGCGTGATATTCCGCGCGTGTACGCGAGTCGTATGTTTACCTCGCGGTAATGGGTGCCGCTGCGTGACGTGGTTTCTTAATTTTGCCGGTTTCAGTCCCTCGGACCGGATGCGGAAGGGCGGAAGGACTGCTACGAGGACGGAACACCGCACTTTGCGGAATCCGACGAGAAAAACGAGACGGTGCGCTAGGCGAGAGGCACGGTGAGGCGAAGGGGAGCACTGACGGAGGGACGGGAAGTAGGTAGTCGTGGAAGAGAAATAGGGATAGGAAAAAATAAGGCGCGGGAGGGTAGACGAGTGCGCGAGAGGCATGCCAAACAGGTGCCCAAAAGGGTATCGCGCCTTTCTATTTTTCTTCGGCTCTCTCGCGCTACCTCGCCTTTTAATGATGTGGCTGACTCCTGCCCGCGGTTCATGATCTCGGCGAAATTGCAGTTACACACGTGATGCGTGCACCTATTTTCTTTTCATATTTTTTCCTTTTCCGTGACAGCGAAATGAAACCACTGCGATGGATGAGACGCTTCACGCGCATACAGTGCTGATGGAAGATTCATCATTGCGTTCGGACCCGTTGGAAGAGATTTGTTGTTTAAAAAATACGTAACATGTGCTGTGGAAAAATTTTGACATTAACGATTTCATGATCCAAAAATACTGGAATATTTATAACTCTATTATTGTGTAAAACCTGTTGCGCATATACATTATTTTTCGTGGAATCCGAGGTAGATCGTTGCTTACAAAATGCTCATCCGTTTTTAATATAAAGGACAGACATTCTGTGAACGAAGAAAAAATGAAAATCTTGCAGAGTTTAGACGAACTTTAACCTTAGCTATAGTGCACTATTCAGGTTGCTCCTATCAATCTCATGATGTCGCCGTTTACAGCGAGTGCTAGAGAACAATGCGTCATAATGTGTAATTTTAGTTCGTCGAACTCCCGTAACGTGGGAAACTATACATCACGCTCGATGCAGCATTTATATTCGCGCAATTTCAATTTCGCTTCTCTATAGATGGGCATCGATGCATAAAGTACCTATTCTGTAATATACCTTCGATTTTTTACGCATTCATCGTGCCGCTTCGAGAGGTATATATATCTCATACGCCGCGACTCAATTATGAACAACCAAAATCGAAGGGAATCTTTATCCTCGGCATCACGCGAGCGCGATAATCGCATTTTAACGAGTCTCCCGTCGCCGAACGACAAGTACTAATTATCCAACAATCTGTCAGCGAGATACAATTAAACCGACATTATAAAGTCTCGACGACGAAAGACAGAGTTGAAATTTCCAGACTGCCTCCACTTCGACCCTCGCGGGAGGCCAGTCTTAAGGGAGGATCCTTTAAATTCGCATAAACGCGAGAAACTATCCCCCGCTGAATACTCGTGTACAACATCGCGACGGGACTTCGCTTCTTCCGCTGCTTGCTCCCGATTTCTTCCTCATTCCCCGTCCGTATCCCCCCCCTTCTCCCCCCGGCGCTACGTCGTCCGTTCCCCCGGCACAATTCACTCGCGCTCAAAGTTAAATACTCGGCGCGAAACTTCCGCTTTTCACCCTGTGCCTTCTTAATCATTGACACTAACTCACGCCCGCTTGGAATGTATAAATAACTAATTAGACGGCTGACGCGGGCCGAGAGAGCGCGAGGCGCGAATGCATAATTTAAACATCCATTAACGCGCACACCATAGTTCCGCTGTTAATACGCGCGGGAAGGCCGCATGCCTTAATTCGTCCCGTGGGAATTCGGCAGAGTTCCGAATCTTATCCGGGCTCAATTCCGCCCGTACGCGTGTGACATCCTTCTCGACAGTGCGAGATGTCTTTAATATGTAGGCTGGAGCGTTTATAGTACCGCACAGTACTCGAGAAATCACTACGAAATTACTTCAAAATGATCACTAATACTATTTATATTATACTTGTACTCTGGAGTACAAGTATAACAAAATAAGATATATTTCCAACATTTAAGATTAGGATTTTAGGACAGACAAAATCATGTATAATAATACACATTACGTGAACGTGCTTTAATTAATTTTATATTGTTCTGTAAAACAATATTTATTCTCAATACGTATATAATTGCAAAAATCGAACAGATTTGATGATCTTAAGGATAGCAGCGTACAACTGGCGTAACCTTTTTTTGCGGGCGTAACAACAGCGTGTCCCAGCGCGGAAAACATCCAATACCGTGATTGCTAGCGAACAGCGCGAGTAAATGTAACATACGTGTACGCAGATACAGTCCATCGCCGTCGATATCTGCGATAGGCGAAAACGGCGAGGCCGGCGTCGGAGGGAAAAGGGTGACGAGAGGCAGCCCCGGCCCTCTGTCTCGCTCCGACTTGGTGGCACCGAGAGTTGACAGATTGGAAACAGTCCGAGACTTTTATGGCAGCTGTTTCCCTCGCGACCATAAATCCTTTATCTCGATTGTTTATCGTACGGCGAGAGAGAGAATTTCTCATTTGCGTTAAAATTGTTCCCGGGATCGTATACACGCTCGATGCGCTCGTCGTCTCCGCCGAGAGCACTCCCTCGTCGTCGCCCGTCACCCTTACTGCTCTTTCTACCCGCGAGAGTCCCGGTATACCGCCAACACCCAACCCCGCTCTTCCGTTGTCCGTTTCGCCATTCCCGCGTCTCGGTGAAAGCACGCGTGCATCCGGCTGGATGCGACCGCACCTGAATGCGCGTACTTATATTGGGGAAATGTTCAATTTTATGGGTCATTTCGCGGAGCTTTATGCCGTGCCGGGATTGCCCGGATTCGACGAAAAAATTCCGACCTGACGACGCCGTGGAATCCCGACCGAGCGGGCCACGCACGCGCGCCGCCGCGGCGGTCTTTCGCTTTTACGAACGAGAACGAGAAACGTGGCATTCGGCGAAATTAAGAAGCAGCTAGTCCCTCGCGCTATTATCCGTCCGTTCCTTCGCTTCTTCGCTCCTTCGTTTTATCCGCCGGG
Source organism: Temnothorax nylanderi (assembly GCF_030848795.1). Lineage (NCBI taxonomy): Eukaryota > Metazoa > Arthropoda > Insecta > Hymenoptera > Formicidae > Temnothorax > Temnothorax nylanderi. Next base: position 547,900 of record NW_027249168.1, on the reverse strand, counting down.
TTCACCGGGTTCGACGATGGAATTTAGTAGAAACGAGAATGACGAGCTTCGAAGTCCCGGGATAATGGCGTGTTCCATAACGGCGGGAATGTTTAAGGCGGATGGCGGTGGTTTGGGGGGCGAAATTTCGCGCTCGGTGAATAAAATTAGTCGCCCGCGCGATTAAGAGCGGAATGGAGTTTTTCGCGCGAGTATTCACGACGGTAACGTTCTTGAACGTTTTATTAACGGGACGTTATGCTCTCGTCGATGCTCATCGCCGCCCCGGTGTCCGAGCGAGGCATAATAAGTTCGTACGATATAAAAATATGTATGCACGTAGATGCGCCTCGCCCCGCTGCAAATCGGTCGTGCACAATACGCTCACGTCGCAATAAAAATACGCGCGCACACTCGCGGCTACGAAAAACGTTTGCAGTCACGTCGCGGTGGATTTTCAGTTTTACGTTTTGCGGAGGGGAAAGCGTGCGCGCACGTCGGTGGAATAACATTTGGCCTTTTGCAGCCGTCGATTTTCATCAAGTGATCCAACTTTGTTGCGCGGTTCGCGCGTGTTTACGCTCATCCCGTTACACCTGGTGCACGCGCGCGGCGCGGCGCCCGTCGTGTATTATCCAAATTGCATTATCGCTCTCTGTTTGCGCGGTTATAACGTCAGCCGATGTATTTGTCACGGAGCGCCTCGCCTCGTACACGCTCGGTCAAATGGCTTAATTGCTTTGTCCACGCAATTACGAAATTGCTTACAATTTACAATCAGCCGACCGGACTCGCGCGCTTCTCACCCCGATCAATTTTACGAACGTTTCGCGCGCAGACCGTCCTTTTTTGAAGCTGTTTGCCTCTGTGCATAAATCAGCGCCCGTCGTTCGTGCGATAAACGCATATTGATATAAACCGTTCGGGGCAATTAGCTCTGATTGTTACCTTTGGCCGATTATTCTTGTCGAAAAAATTTCGAAAATCACTGAAAATTTATTCCACGTCTTCTTATTCCGCTCGCGGTACTTTCAAATCGCGAGGCACACCGATTATCTCCCTGTTTGATTTATGAGTGTTGCCGACACATTAAGCTCAGTCGCGATCGTCACGATCATTCTTGCGCATTTTTTTAAATCCCCTAGCATCCCCCGTGCTCGTGAATCCCGCATCGCTCGTATTTCACAAATATCGGATCGCACGCGGGCCGTAAAGTATTCCCAAAATTCCCGGCGCTTAAACGGCCGCGCGTGGGCATTTTGCAAAATTTATTTTCGCGAGAATCGACGAGCGGCGACGGCGGCGACGGCAACAACGGGACGATCTGTCGCCCCTCTCGCGAGGTACGGGCGGACGATTCGCGCGATTGGCGACGAAACGGCAGCGACGAGCCGCGAGTAATCGATTTTTCGCATCCGATGGGGCAATAGCAACTACGCCGTATAATCGCGAACGGCAGAATAATTTAATAATGCCGTGGACCGTGCGACCGTGCCAAATTTAACCGCGCTTACTCGCACATTCGACTACCGATACACAAAACGCGAGCGGGACATTAATAGAATTGGAACGGATGATCCTCGATTGCCTCGTTCGTATATCTTTTGCTTTGCTGCTCTTTCCTTTTCCCTGATTTGCTTTGTCTTTCAGGTTGGATCTTTTATTGGACATTCAATGCACCGTCCATTGATTTTACGCTAAAATAGCCCCCTTTCGTATTGACTCACTCACTTGCAGAGCTCTTTTTGTGAAAAATCGAAAATGCATTCGACAGTGTACTCTTGTCCTCGAATCGACCGATGCGAAAACTAAAATTTCGAAATTTCTCGGTGAGAATAAATGCGCGCAGTGTTAAAATAAACAGGGGCGGGGGAGAAGTCGGCGAGGGACGAGCGCATATTTTTATACGCCCGGGGAAAATACCGGGGTGCGAACAGCGGACCATTTTCTGGCCATTTTTCTGAGGTATCCGGCGTGGCGGACCGTGCTGTATTTGTTTTCCGCACGTAACGAGTTTCGTATATAGACGAGGTCGTTATTTGCACGCGCGATTCGTTACATACTAATTTTGATGTCGAACGTGTGAACTATACAAAACGACACGTTTTATACAATGGATTTTACCGAAATAAAACTAAAGCTTTTACGGTGGTCAAGTGGTTGACGAAACTGTCAAAACCTCGATGAAATTTGGATTGCTATTGCTGCGCAGAAGAAGTCGTCTAATTCCGATCAAATGTTCTATAGTCCACGTCATTTAAGATGTATATTTTATTTCGACGTTATTTGAAACATTTATATTTATCTAGCAATGTCGCTAATTCGATCTAGATATTTCATGTCTATAAAAGCTCCAACAGTTTCTGAGAACTTCGCGATTCAATATTACTTTGCGAATGTTTGATGTACGACGAAATTGATAGCCAATCGAGCGAATGAATCGGAGGACCCCGCGTAAGTTGGAAAGGTTTACGTCCCCCAGTCAGGCAAATGCTAATCGTAAGTACAGGGAAGACGAGGAGCTATGGGGGGGAGGAGGGAATACCCACGCGCCACCGATGGAATCGAACGAGAAGGCTCTCCGATTCGGGAAAGCGTCAGCTCGCCTGTCTCGCTCGCACGATTTCATCCGCGCCGAAATAGCCGCGTAGCTGTGGCGTCGTCTACAAATCGAACACTACGGCCTGGCATCGTGGAATTCCTAAACGCAAGCCAATAAAAACTTTTCCAATTGACTTCCCCCGGCTTAATTCACTGGAACCGAACGTAAGTAGTGAGGCGGGTTGTATGGCGAGCAGAAGGTTACTCAACGACGACGACGACGATGGCGACGGCAACGGTGGTGGCGACGACGGCAGTCGATGACTAAGAGAAGAAAGAGGAAAGATGAAGGCAGGAAGAGAAAAAGGGGTGACATGACTGCCGACACGCTGCCTCAGAAGGAGCGAGGGTTGCGCGCGAGGGCTGCGATTCGAAGTTCGCGTTTCCGTCTGCGATCGCGGAGCTCCGATTTCAATTTAGATCGCTTGCGGGATCTGCGCGACCTGATTTGGCTTCTTTCAACAACCCTGTTCCATTTCGAGGCCCGGTTTTATTAGCCTCCTTCAATAGAACACTTTGTATACAGTGGTGCGGGGCTACGAGTCGAACGTAGTCGACGGAATTGTGAGATCGGCCGCGAGGAATATGAATGAGATTTAAGGAACTCCGTATGCCCCGGTTCTTAAATGAACGATAGATGTACAGTAAACGACAGTTAACATATCGAGGGTAACATTATTTATTTGTAATATAACGGACGGCACGTGTATCCATTGAAAATAGTTTTTCTTCATTAAAAAAAAACATTTTGTCGTAAAGATCTATTAATATTATTATGCCGCATGAATTCTGAAGTACAATACTCTTGAATTCTAAAGATACACACTTCAGAAATAAAAGAATAAGCCACACACATTAAAGTACAAACCGACAATGTAGAAGGTAGAAAAGGTGAAAACGATAAAGAAGAAGACCGCTTCAGAAAAATACGGCTACCGGGATACGATTTATCGGCGGGGCCCGAGAAGGAAAAAGGTCTTTGTAGAATAGATAGTGACGAGGGTTCGCTGTCGTGGCGGAGAGCAGATTGGGAGGAGAAAGATAGGCAAGAGAAAGGGAGAGAAGGCGGCGGTAGAGGGGAATCGGATATCGGCGTAGTTCCGTAAAGTTTCGATAAGTCGGTCCCGAAGCGTTTACTTCCTAGTGAGCACGACTGCCGAGCATAGGATGGAAGACTGAAGGAAGTCTAGACTTTGGAAGATCAAAAGGCATCGTCGGCCTGGAAATAACGCGGTCCTAGTGTCTGACTTCGCAGTCGTTAAGTTTCCGGAGAATTCTCCTCTCCGTTCTTCGCCTCTTTCCTTCCTATCAAGTTTTATCTTCTTTCGCGTTCCCCTATTCTAGTCCCAGCACGATGTGATTGTCTTTCTTCTTGTGCATTGCTAGTTCTACAAATCAAATGATCGTTGTTACCCTTTCAATACTATAGGCACATATATACGTAAGATGTTCGTTTCGAAGTTACAGATGCATAACGTATAATAACACGGTCGTTGTGTACATACGCATATTTTCTTTTAACATATTTTTGATGTATCTATGAAAAAATTAACGTTTAAAAATGAATAATGTACATATTTTAGTAAAAGTCCTACATTCAGCCGTATGTTGCACAACCACTCGGTACTTTAAGCTTAACGCGAAAAAGAATTCCGGCTACAGCGCTTTCTATTGCCAGGTAAATCCGGTCACACAGAACACTCAACGTGTCGCGCTATTTTGTACTCAAAGGATTAAACGCGCTTAATCCTTTGATATTCAACCGAGAGTCACTTGATATAGCAACGCTAACGTCAATCTTATTGTCTAAATAAAAAACCGACTATAATTACTGTTCGCTAATTAAAGCAAAAGTATCAACGAGAAGGAGCAAACCGCAGTGATTCATTGATTCGGTGCAATAATATCAGACGATCATTTTGCGCAGGCGGTGATATCTTAGCGGGAAACGCAATCCCGAGGAAGAGAACCGAGCGCGCGCGCACAGCATGAATGAACCGGTCCGCCCTTTCATTTTTGTATCGTTTCTTGCGGGAGATTTTCCATGAGATCAAAGCACGCGACGGAAACTTTGATGTGATTACACGTCCGCGTGTAAGAACCAATTGCATCTTTTTCTCGGTGGTGAAACGGAGGTGGTGAAGCTACATTCTCGCTCGACTGTCCGAAGAGAAGAAGAAAACGCTCGCGCTCTCGAACCGCGCGCGCGCGCGCGCGCTCGTATTAGGATTCTATTAACCTATTTTTCCCGTCTATCGCGCGCCCGGGTCAAGCCACAAAAGAGAACGTTAATGACATTTCTTTTTATCCCGGGATCGGGGCGAGGCGGAGGCGCGCGTGGCCTCGGCGTAGCCGCGGAAAAATAGCTTTGTTTCGCCGCGGGGCGGGCAACGCGGGTGGTGCAGATTGCATTCCCCGCGGAACGTGGAAGCACGAGGGCAGAAGTGCCGATTGTTTCTTTATGACGATGTTGAGTAATCGCAGGGAAAACTTTTGCCTCGCAACTTCTTTTCGTTCACCACCGAGCGCGTTTCCGAGAAACGCGCTCCCGGGTATACGAATACGTACAAACGCGAAATTTCATTGCGAATCCGACGATTGTCCCGATTCCGGCTGCGCGCTGTGTCATAAGTACACCTCAACGATACAATCGCCCCCGTTCCACGTGCAATTTTACCAACAACGAAAGTACGTTCTTTAAAGCCGTAGAAATTCTTTCATTACGTGCGAGCCATTATGCTCAAAGGATATTCATTACTCCAGTTTTATTATTACATTTCACCCAGTGTCTTTTATGCTTTACATTCTTTGCGCAGTTTCGATTTGCAATTTTAATGGAGTGGAAATATAATTGTTCGATTTGTACGCTTTATCAGTCCGTTGTCTTTTTAATTGATTAAGCAATCGATTGCGCTTTCAAAGCGCGTACCTCTGCCTAATATCATAGATTTCATTACGTAAATGATGTTACATTCGTATATGTATGCGACATTGCATTTATTAATATCAATTACCTCGAATCGCCGCATCGTTATTATCGTGTCGATTTAATATTGAAATAGCGATTTTGTACTCTCACATAGTTACGCGAAATCGCAGAAATTATCGCATTTATATGCATCAGTATCAAGTATTACCACAGAGAATGCACGACTGATTGTACAATTACTATTCGCGGATACGCATTACGGTAATATCTGACTTTTGCGAATTTTATCGGGCAACAGTATCGTGAAATCTCCATCTGCAATCTAGGAAATTAGGGCAAGTCCGTGAATCGAAGCAAAAACCCTCGTTACATTATTTATTTATAATCAATATATTTGGCCATTTTTTTGCTTGATCTTTGCGCTGAATCTATAAAGAGACAAGACGGTGTATTCCAATAGAGCCGGGAAGTCAAAGTTCCGGAATGGGAGAAGACAGGGCAAAAGGAAGGATGAAAATGGCTTTCAATATCCCGTAAAAGGAATCGCAAAAATTCGGATATTAGCTCGCTTCACGTCGATAGTAATCATATGTGAGGAGTCATCGGTCTACAAGGGCTGCACGAGCGGCAAGGGTAACCACCGCGGGAGGGAGAGAGCTGAAAAGGACGACGGAGCGAGACGGTGGGCCCCGGCTTGCCTTTGAGGTCCTGCCAAAGAACATTCCGTACGAAAATAAAACAAATAAATCGCGTGCTTCAGACGTTTACGTAATGGGAAATGAAATAGGATGTTGATGCGACGACTTGTTTCTCGCGCCGCGCTCCCGCTTTCGCCGTTGCAAATGTACAGCACCATCGGCACCATCGCCGCCCGCGATCCGTTCGTCTGCGTGTGCGAAGGCGCGCACATTGCGTTAGGCAAGGCGCGAGCCTCAGATGCGATACGCGTCTCGCTGGTCCGCCTCGCAGGAGGGAAAAACCAGGTGCGCCACAAGGAAAAATATCCAATCTACTCCTGTCGGTCAAAGGGAAAGTATCTCGAGCAAAAAGGCCGGCAGAATGACATGAACGCGGTAACGTAGAAGTAGACGAGCCAGGAGCGCAAAGGAGAGTAGAGATGGAGTTCCGCGTCAGCGCCGAACTTACGCTAAAAACGTCTCTTAGTCACCTTCTTTGGCCGCCTCGCAGTTTCAGTTTGTTGCACGTAATTTATTACATGCTCTGTACTCGAGTATGCTCGAGTAAATGCTCATCGAGACAAGTAGTCGACGAATTATCAAAATCACCAATCGATCGCGACGCAACGAAATAAATTATCATGAGAATAGCTAATATTGCTAATATTGCTATTTGCGGAAATGTAATTTTATTTCGTAAAAATTGAAAGAAACATGGATTAAATTTGTTTAATTATCATCATTTATAAAGATTTAAATTTTTAATATTAATTTCTTTGCCTCATTGTAGTTTTATTCATCATACAAGTATTCTTATGAATATTCACCCTTGGGGTTCTCGCTGCGTTGTGCGTAATGATAAACGCGTTTGATAAGAAGCTCTAAGCACTCTCTAGCGCACATCTCAGAGTGTATTTTAGACGGTAACTTTTTCTCGTTGTTCTACTCGGAGCACCTGCGTGCACAGATCGTTACGAAATTGCACGCTGCGCTCATGCAGGTTTTAAAAGCTCACCCGACGCGCGGCGTTTGCGGCCCGGACTTGTTTCTTGATACCCGCAGATGCTTTTCGGTGGATTTACAGCCGACAGTACGTACGTAGGCAAGTGCTCCGGTGCCACGGCGGGTAAGGCTTTGCCCGGATGGGGGTTTACAGAGGAGTGGAGACAGGGAGGAAGAAGGAAGAGAGAGAGAGAGAGAGAGAGAGAGAGAGAGAGGGTCCTCCTGGAGGCAGGAGGCAGCGATAAAACCAGCACCGCGAAGGCGCGTCGGCCGGGATGTTTTTAAAACTTACTCCTCCATCCGCACCGACACACCCACACCATTAAGAAGTACGTACCGGGGATCCTCTCTTTCTCCACAATTTCTCTTTCGCTCTCCTCCGTTCCTTCCTTGCTCTCTCGCGTTGTCTTCTTTTTCCTCTCTGGCGAACGGCCTGTAAAGTCTGCTGTGTACTACGTCTTTCGGCCTCACCCTGACAAGAATACACGTCACGCTCGAACAACTCACTCCGCACTCTTCCTATATCTCTCCTACCGCCTTACTTCCATCCTACTATTTGCACCGCGTTTCTTCCGTTCTCATTTAAGCCAACCAGACAAGAGCCTGGATTCGCCACGCCTGAAGCCTCTCGCCTCTCGCGATTTCGTATATCGTACGGGGGAAGGGTGATCCGCGAGCGGAACCCCGAAGTCGTTCGCGCGGATTTAAATATCTGAAAACGGCAGGGAAAACGCCCTTTTCGCCACGCGTTTAGTAAGCCCTGTTTCCCTTTTCTTTTCCCCCCGCGTCGGTCTCTCACGCGCTAGAGCGTCAATCTCCTATCAGACGGGTCCCGGCCTCCATCGTCTTACTGTTAAAAGCCGGGCTTCTTTTCTCTCCTACTCCCAATCTCGTCTCCGCTTCCTCCACTTTTTGCCGTCTGAAAGCCCGATAGACTTACAGCGCCGCGCCGGCTGTGCGCTTATCTCCCAGTTGCGTGCGAGTATACGTGCGAGGGACCTTACCCGGTATAAAATAGGTTGAATTTAGGCGAAGTTTGAAAGGAAGATTATTAGTTCGGCGTATTGCAGTGTTACATTTACCGTATAATATCTTTTGCATTGCTTCATTTGTATATAATTTTATATGACAATTTTTTTTCAACCCTTGACTTAGCGTGACTGAATACATAGCGATCCTGTTTCACGTGATAAATAGACATGCATTTGATGGTGCATAAATAATTGCAAGAAATGGATAACTCTTTCAACTATGAAGATTACATCGCATTCAATTAGAAACGAGACAAATATTTGCTCGTTTGAAACATCTGACGAGCGCCATCCTTTCGATCTGAAATACCCGAATTCATGTTTCGTCGGTGAAGTACCTCTTAACTAAAATTTAATCGGTATTTACTTGAGTTATAGTGGCAGCGCGACGTAGCTCAACTTTCGCGAATCTCTTTAAGTTACGTACACACAGTTAATAGATCAGACCGCGCGATAATCGGATCCGCCGCGTCGGTACGGCAATAACGCCGTTCTCCCCAATCCGGGGGGAGCTCTCATTTTTCGGCGGGCGTCTTTAATTAAGATCTTCCGTGGAAATTTCCCTGGCGTATTCGGCCGGGGGGACTCATCGAAAGCGTCCGCAATTCCTCGATAAACCGTGTTGAAAGGAAACTCGTTAAAACCAATCTGCCAGGGATCGAGTCGATCGTTTTGCACCATTCGACTGCGGCAAACCGAAGGATGAAACTGAAAATCGAGTGAGGGATCGCTGAAGGATAAGCAATAGACGTCAGAGAAAGACAGCGTAGAAAGGCGATTAGAAAGAATCTTGAAAGAACGACGAGGTTTCGACGTCACCTATACAGATACCGCTTGGGGCAAATCTTATTTTTGATCACATCAGAACGGTTGATCATCAAGGAAGGAAGAAGCGGCGATCTAATTAAAAACTTTCGGAAGCCCGTCGATCCTCGGGGCGACTTGCTCATTTATCAGCATAGGCGAATAGATAAATTAAAATTAAGAACGCATAGAGAAGTTGCACAGGGCTGTCTGTCTTTCATGGTCTCTACTGAGATGCTAATGGAGAGAAGAGAGCAAATGGACGCAAAGAAGAACACGCAGTCAAGAAGGAAAAGCAACTGTAGAGAGAGAAAGAAAGAGAAAGAGATAGAGGATGGGTTGATGGAAGTAACTACTAGACGTAGAAAGTGAACATGGCAGGTCGGCCAGGACGGGAGGATAGATAATTAGACAAGAAACACAGGCTCGCTCCCTCGCCCCTCTTCGCAGCCCGGCACTACCTGCTTCATCCGATCTCCTCCCCCACGCTTGAACCCGCATCCTCTTTAATTAATAATATAAGCGTCGGCCTATCCCTGTTTCCCAAACCGAGCACCCATCTTCTTCCCCTCGCACGCATCCTTCGATTCTCTCGCGAGTTCCAGCCATATCTATGTTTATAGGATGGGGGCACATGTGCCTCTAAATTACAATAACATGCTCTGCCAACTAATTCTGATGTACATTACGCATTCATTTTTAACACAAAATCATAATTTCGCAAAATCTGTAACAAATATCGCGTCTTATTACATTCTTTTAATGTACATTTTGTTCTCTTTCCATTCTCATATAACTGCATATTTAAATGAGCTTCTAATTAATCTTTGATAAAAAATTAAATTACCTTGAAGTAATAAGCTTTAAAATAATCTTGATGTATTTTTATTTATGAGAGAATATAAACGTGATATATTTTAATATTATACGTAATCAGTAAAGCATGCAAACTATTCTACAATTATATAAACGTATGATTACGATCATCATAGTTATATATGTATATAACTTTCATCTCTGTTGCAATTAGTCTTTCTTTCTGACTACCGATTACGAACTATTAGCGAATGTCTTCGAAGTAGTTATTTGTAATACCGTAGTGCGATTTAAAGTTTCGTGTTCGCTTCGAATTACCGGCGACTCGGTAGTAACAATTACTCTGAAAGCATGGTGCGAAGCCTCGAATTCTCGATTAACATCGCCACTTCGCTGCCTTTCTAACTCGAACAATTGTCCGTTCTCGCGTTTTGTTGTTATCGAACTCGATTCCATGGAATTGTTACTTGTTTTCTCAACAAACGCGTCATTTAGATCAATTTGTTTTGCGGGATTTATAACAAAACCATTACTAAAACCAGATTTCTGAATAGCATTTACCGAATAATTGTCCAAACTTGGCGACGATACCGATGAATTTATCTTTGAAATATTTTTATTGTTAATAAAATACGGCTTGATACGTACTCTTCGCCGTTGTCTGTCAAAGTCCAAATTAAAACCCTTTTGCGACTGACGACGCGACATCTTAGCTTGATTCACATCTTGATGTGCTGTGTAATAATCATTGTCCTGCCTCGCATGATCATAATCATACCTGTTTCTATATTCCTGATTCTTTTCCGTTCTACCTTTATTTCCTGCATAAAAAGACGAGAGCAGCGCATCATTAAGATGCAACGAGTCAAAATTAGCGTTCTTATGATTTATATCGCGATTATTCCAAGAAAATCCAGCGACTTCCATATTGTCCATCGAGGAAGATAGTCGATGGCCATCTGCGTTGTCCGGTGACTCGAGGAAATTTTCGATCGATCGTCTGTGCGTGTTCAAGGAGTCGAAAACTCTGTGAAATATCCGTTGATAAGTTTGCCTCTCGCGTTCGGGGATCGAATTGTTTGAGTGTGTCGCCTGACTTTCCACGAACTGCGACGACGTCGGGTAATCCGGAGGAAGAGAAATCGCGGGCGACATAGTGGTCGTCGGATAATCCGCCGGCACCACGTGAACCAAGTGCTTCTGACCTTTTTGATCGGTTCCCAGGATCAACCTCGGTGCCAATTGATTCGCTTCTTCCGCGACTTTTTCCACGGGTCTCGGTCGATGTCGTGGTCTCATATTCCTAAGTCCATGCTTCAGCTCGATCGATTCTTCTTTCTCGGTCTTTTCGGTACTCACGTTCTCCTGAACAGTAGCGCGGTTATCCTCTTGCGGCGTCCCGTCCCAGTCGGCGTTCGAGTCTCGTTCCGTCAACCGCCAGAGATCCTTTGATCGATGATGATGCTCAGAGAAACTATTTTCGAGATTAGGCAGGGGACTTTCCGGACCGTTGTCGTGCGGCGTTGCCCCTATTCTAATCGTCGTGGTCGGCGCTTGTTCCCTCTGTGGTGTCACGTAAACGTAATAATTCGGCCAGAGATTGCTGGCGTGGAAGTGATCGTCCGCTTGCGGCATTATCGTCAGCTGGAGATCATGTCGCGTTTCCTCGGAATTTGGCGGTTGCTTGATCCTCTGGAGAATCCACGTGAATAAGGGACTCCCCTGAACTGCGCATGGCTCGCAGTCGATGCAGCCGTCCTGGCATAGCATCCAGTGGCCGTTTAGCAGACGATAAACGTTTCCGCGCGATAGAATGACATTCTCGTCGTCGTTCGAGTACGCGGCGATCGGCCCGCCGTAGTAGGAAGCGTCCAACGGGCGCTTATGGGGCACACTGGCATCCAACGGCGACGGGGTGACCGATTTCAGGATAATCTCGCGTAGCATGTACTCCCAGGGTGGCACGAGATGCCACAAAAGTGGCGATATCGCAGGATTGTATCGCTGCCGGAATGGATTGCCGTGAACCAGAGTAAAAAGAAGAAACTGAAAAGAGATTCCAGTTAAAATACCGGATGTTTGCTCGGTGAATAATTTATAGTACGAAGCATCGGAGAGTTCGTTTAAGCTAGACTACAACATTTCGGATTCGTTCAGGGCTGTGAAATTATTGTTCGATGCATTTTAAATGCGTGCGCATGTCCGGGCGCGTTTCGTGCCGAAACAATCGGGAGACAATCGTGGAACGCGTGGAATCGACTCGGACTCTGCGTGTGGAAATGGACCTTTCTCTAACTCGAATATATTATACTCCAACTGACAGTCTATACGACGCTAGTTACACACAGGATAAAAGCCGAAATTAAATCTGCCGCGAACTGGCGAACAGAGATACGTCAATATTTGAGGAGCGATGTAACAGACTAATAATGGCGAATATAAAACGGCGTCTTAAAATTGAATTGTTCACACTCACCGTCACCATGGCGTACCTTCCCTTCGACGTATACATCATTTCAGAACTGCGACTGCCGCCGCACTGACAAGGTGGCCGGGGAAATCGCGAAAGAAGACGGAAAGGGGGCTGTCGCTCACCTGACGAACGAGTAAATCATAAGAACGACGTTACTGTCTGCTATCGAATACCGAGAGATGTCCGGCCATCAAGAATGCTGACATTACTCACGGTTAAACATTCACCTGGCGATCAAACAATGTAACTCAAACATCGCCAATCCCGGCTTTATCATAGGTAATTTGAAACCGCAGCTATATATACAGTGTAATCACTGCTGCTGAATCATTCGCTTATAGAACGCGATACTTGATATACAGAATCTTCTCCATATTTCGCCAAATATCTCAATGGTGAAGGGAACGTGAAGGAGAAATAGATCTGTCTTTGAAAATATTGTAGATTTTTCTAATAGAACCTAGCTTAACTGTTTTAAGATTACTTTGCGCACTGCAGGCCAAGTTCTTCAGAGTGGAAAAATATTTATAGTCGAAACTACAAATATTCGAGGTTATTTAATTCTATTAGTTTCCATCTTTAGTCTGAAACGACTTATTTGCACTGTCTCTGGTTCGTGTATGAACCGATTAGGGAAGTATGACAATTTTAATTTATCTCCTCGATACGGGAGGATTCATCATCGTCGCAGGATTGATATGCGAGCGTATAAATACACGATCGAGCTGACATTGATCGTATCTATGGATAGTCTAACGGAAACATTCGAGAATATCATATCCGAGAACTCGATAAAATATATACGATTCGATGTAATCTCTGCGGTAGTGTAGCCTAGCTTGATTCTATTTCACATTTCGGTCTATCGGCCACGTGCAGTTAGATAAACCGAGCCTGTTTGTGGAGAAACGACGCGCACTGAATTACTGTTTCATTAACCCGTCGTCCTATCGATGGTATTTGATCAACGGAGATGATTGAAAAATATGCCTAGATTGCGCACTATATTTTATTTATTGTTTTATAATATTTTTACAAAATATTGTGTTGTTCAAAAAATTATTTTGTTTGATGATGGTCTTATGGACACACTATTCCAAATTATTCTATATCTATGTATACGTAAAATATATAAAATATGAATCAAAATAATTAATAATGTTTAAATAACGTATTATTTGAATACTCATTTCTTAAGCAAATAACAAAGACAATAGTGATATTTAATTAAATTTTAAGAGTATTATTTTATTTGCATAAAGGTAAGTAAAAAAATAATAAAGAGATTCTTTGAAACTTTTAATGAATAAAAAGAACTACTGATACAAATATCTTCCATAGGGGCACGCTACTTGTCGACCATATTTGTGGCGCCAACTGTGGAGATATAGACACAACTTCACCTCCCTTAATCTACCGGATAAGGGATGAATATAGGAACGGAAGGCAATTAATTTTCAAAATTGACAATTCAGTCAATATCTTTCACAATAACCGCACTTGTGTTTAATGAACAAGAAGTTAAATGTAATTATGATTCTCATGTAATTTCTGAAAAAAATTAATATCATACAAAATGGCTGCGAGAACTGCCCAAATGCCGGAAGCACCAACAGCAGCTAACAACAGCATCGATGTTGTTAGCCTGCAAATTTCTCTTCCTCAAATGCTCGATCTTGCTCTCGGAGCACCGGAGGTAAAACAATAGCAATTATCCATCATTTACGTTATAGATAAAGCGATTAATAAAGTTATTGATTTCAGGTTGGCGCGGTTAATTTTAATATTCTTCATAGTTTCCTCCATATCTTGTTGCATCAAATAAATTTGCAGGCTACCAAAGTTGAATTCCGTGGTGAAAACGCGGATCGCATTAAAGTAAGAAAAATAATATCTCGAGTAATTTGAAAAAAAAAAAGGAAAGTAGCAATTCTTTTTCTTATGTTCACGTGAGAGCTATTGCAGAGGATGGTAACATCCTTGAAGCCGAGCCCTGCTCTTCAGCTTCACGAGTATGATATTACCGATGCTACCGGCGAAGTACAACGAATTCGAAGAGACGATGGCGCAGACGCCGATGTACTTACAGACGGTACAAACTCGTGATTTTTGTTGTTTATTTTCAGTTATATTTAATATTTTCAGTTATATTTAATTAATTATAAATTGTACTATATAACAAAGTAGATTAAACTTGATTCAGATATTCAACCGCCTGCAGAGGAAATTTTGAAAGTGACGAATGATGTGAGGCCACAAATAGATTTTGAGAAAGTCCCCAAAGCTCCGACGGTCGTAACTGTCGTGAATGGCTCTCCTCCTACAGCATTGGCGTTCGAAGAGCTTGAACAATCTGTGCGTAGGACAAATTATTTTTAAAATTAACATTATATACGATGACAATGTAATTTATTCAGTAATAATGTAATGAACAGGTAAAACAGCTGCAGCAACGATATCAAGCTTTGGAGGACTTGTCTACGTCTCCGGAAGTAGTCGAACGTTTAAAGGACAAAATCACAGATCCCGCCGCGGATGTATGGCAATTTATTAACATTAATAACAGATTGGACGCTAACGAACAAGGTATCGATAAGGTATACTGCTTACTAATCTCGTAAACTTTTCGCGGATGATATTTACACTCCGCACCGTTAAGAGTTTAATAAAAGAAAATAATAAAAGTTAAAAATTCTTAAAACGTTAAAATATTAAACTTTATTTTTATTAACTTATTAAATTATTGGTACAGCTCACGGCAATGGTACAAGATGTAATCAAAGGCGATACTGTCATAGCAGACACATCTTTGATTAACGCGAGATTGGATGAACTCGAAGATAAAGTCTCCAAGATGGAGCAATGGCTTATCAATCTGCAAACAATTACTGACATGTTAACCGAAGGTATACCTGTGCCAACTACTGGTATTGATGTAGCAGCAGTAGAAGAAAAAGAAGAAATAGAAGCAGCAGCAAAAATCATAACAACCAACGATGTGATAGTACCACACCGTGAAAAAGAAGAAATAGAAGCAGCAGCAAAAATCATAACAACCAACGATGTGATAGTACCACACCGTGAAAAAGAAGAAATAGGAGCAGCAGCAAAAATCATAACAACCAACGATGTGATAGTACCACACCGTGAAAAAGAAGAAAATGAAATCTCTAAAGTAGCAGTTGATAAAATACGCAAAACAACACCTGAAAAGCTCGCTCCTCTAGTAGCACCTCTGAGTAACAAGTTTAATGATTTAATTAATATGAAAATTAGTCCAATGTTGAATGTTACTTGAATTGTTTATAAATATGTAATGTAGTTGCTATCTTAATTTGAAAATATATTGAAAATTACTTACTAATATAAATATATATTAAAAAATATATTTAGATGGTGCTGTTATAGCAGAAATACGTCAAGATGTTACTACATTAAAAACGGATGTAGCTCGTATACAACAAGAATTGCAAGATCTTGACAAAAGAGTTGCACGTACGTTGAGAATTTTTATATTCATCTTTATTATATTTTATTACGTACATATTATCTTTGAACATAGAGAGAGAAATACCAACAACAACTGTCGATGTGCCATTGGTAGAAGAAAAACCTGTTGTTAGAGAACCGATTAAAGATGAAGAAAAAATAGTCGAAGTGAGTGATGTCGTAAACTTGGAACAATGCCTGGAAGCTATAAAAAGTGTAGAAACAACACATGACAAAGCTTTGATTGATGTTACCCAACGCGTAGTTGCATTGGAGACGGAAGTTGGAAATTTGTTAGAAAAAGTGGATAGTATGCAAGAAGTCGAGAAGACGGATGAAGTCAGCATTAACAAACTTGTTGCAAAAGTGCAAGAAATTGAAACGGATATGGAGAAAATCGGACAAGCGATGAACAGATTGTTCGATGACAAGGAAAAACAAGAAACGCACATTAGCGTACGAGCTTTAAATAATAAAATAAGACTAATTAAAGCATTGTTAATCTTTTAAATAGTATTTAAGTCTAGATTATGTAAGAGCAGCTACTTCGTGTTTAATATAATATAATTTATTTGAATTATCGTATTTATCATAATTGATAATAACACTGACAGACACTACTGGAACAAATAGAACTTTTAAAAACTGTCAAAGCAAACAAAGAGGATCTCGAAGATGCTTTGGCCGACAAAGCCGATGCTCAAACTGTGAACAGAAAGGTATAAAGCATTACCAAATTCATTATTGATGCAGATTAAAGTACTATAAAAATTACTGTAGGTATCACATGATCAATTTGATGCTGCCTGCGATGATCTCGCTCGCGGTCTCGAGGAAGCAATCGACAAATTGACGAAGCAAGAGTCGATTTGGCAACAAGCGCTTGATGAGGTGCAGAATGAAATCGCCGCGAAGATGGATAAAGTCGAGATGATGCCACTGAAGGATTTCGTGAACAATAAATTAAAATCGCTTCAAGAAAAGTTAAAGATTATGATTGAAGCGAGACGGGAGATCGAGGCTGCAGGAACGAAAAAGCTGCTTAGGTAAACATTTCAGGCTCGCAAATAAGACTTCAACACGAGACTGTCGACTTCCATCTCTTTCATTTAGAGACGTTCAATGTATATCGTGCGACAAGGATGTTGTAATGAAGACAGACGAGCTCGGTAGATTTCGCGCTGAACCGTTACCATGCACTACCAGCATGAAACCTTATCTAACGTACGAGTTGGACAAAGTCAGAAAACAACAGAGAAGATTGCCTCACAGCAAAAATATGATCCAATTTGTAGCAGTAATGCAAGAGGAGACCAAAAAGATGAAAACGAAGGAAGAGATGCTCGCGAGGACTCCTAGGTAACCGATATTGTTTCGTCCGACCATAGAATCTCGAGAAAATATTACATCTCGAAAAATAAATATGTTATAAGCTGATATTGATAAATATTAATAATAATATTAATATTCAAATGTCAATATTTGAAATAATATTGAAATATGTTCTTTTTAAAGCAAAAAATTCTCTTGCTTTTTCTCAATATTACAACTGTGAACTTAATAGCCACCAGAGTTTTTAAATAGCTTAATGATAAACATTATTTCCTTAAGTTTAATAAGTTTGATGCACTAGAGATCATCTCTGCAATCGTTACTGCGGCGGGAGTCATACGATTACGACTCCTCAGCAAAGGGTCATGCGAACGGGACATTTCCTTACTCAATGGGGACCGGAAGCGATACAATTAACGGACGGGGTGGTAAGGGGGAAAGACGGTCTAATGTATCGCAGTCGGCGCATGCCGGGTAAGGACGTCTGCGGGCTAGATTGTTGGGAAAGCCAGATTAGCGAGGAAACTGGACCCTCGGTGAATATCAAGATGATCTAGCTGTCATAAGTAATTCACATACTCATTTCGCGAAATTTACCATTCCACTTTCACAATTCTCTCAGGAATGTGCTTCGACTGCGCCTCGTAAATCTCTGACATCCCGACGAAATAGCGCTGGAAACCGTGAGTGAATAATACAACACTTTGCATTCAGCGAGTTTACCGTATTTGACAGAAGTTACCATATGTATAATTAAATATGCTTATGTAATTATTATAATTGTTATTGTTGTTACGCGATCTGCGTACATCTTTCGTATTCTCTTATCGCGAATTACAGAAAAGCGAAACTCAAGGAAACAATCAAAAGAACCGAAAGTATCGGAACCGGAAGAGAAATTGGTATATTACATGTGTTAATGAAACTTAAATAACGTTTAAGATATTAAAATCTAAGCTCTTTATGCAATTTTATTTAAATAAATTACAATGTTTGATTCGGCACAGACAGAAACGCACCAAGTGACATCTCCACAAGAAAATGGTGACCGTCCGCCACTTGTTCCAGCTGGACTTCAGAGTGAGATTACCTTACACAAAACTGACGAAGAGATAAAAATAGAATAAATTAAATAATCTGAAAATATACGTAGCACAGAGAAAATTTATATAACTGATATAATTCAATTGATATCAATGCTTTTATAGTTTTTTCGAAACGATACGCATTGTACAATCTTGTAAAAATTTTTACACACAATTTTCTATTCTCATGTAAAAGACTTTCTTGGGTTATCTAAAATTGAAAAGATGGTAAAACTGCGACTGTCGTGACTAAACTGGAGTTATTAACTATTTTATTATTAAGAGAAATTTCCAGAGTACACAAGATTATCTAGTGAAGTCGATTTGGAACATCGGTGGTTTGCTTACTAAAACAAAAATATTGGATCGCACTTCACGTTTACGGCCGTACAAGACCGCGTCAGAATATTGCACATCGCCGTCCGAGACATCCCTTTTTACGTAAAGGGCGTGCATAGCGCTTAAGATATTTATTGGACTCACCCCGCTTTCGCTAGACCTTAATTTATGTATATCCTACAAACGAGAACTATGCGCGCTAGTATAATCGTTTATAATAATATATATTTATGTATATATTACGTAATCTAAATCCTACTTCATACAAATTTCAAGGTACAGGAAGTATCTACAAGTTAGTCTACCATATAATTTACGGTACTGCCTTTCGACAAATAATATTACTCTACGTGTACGAAGTCTAGAATTACTATAGGTATACAGCTCTATGATCTCGCAATTAAATTAATGGCGCACAGAAACTTCATCCTTATCATCATACTCAACGATACAATGCAATAAATATAATAGGAGAAATAAATATATATAGATTATAGTTTCAATGATCGGGCTATAGAGACAATATAATGTCTTAAACATTAACATATATGGATATGCATTATCGATTACAGTTAATAATACTGGCAGCTTACAGTACGACGCATGAATTACACTCAACCTAATTAGACGCGAAAGTAGAGAGTGCCTCGCTCATAATTCAAGTATTCCTACGAGTGCGAAATTTAAATATTTTTAATTAGAAAACTAATGCTTTGCTTTTTCGTGTATACCGATTAAACGGTTAAACGATCAAACGAGGCTATCGGCTGTGACAATTTTTACAACACGGTGCTGGCACTCGCTACTTCTCGCCGTAGATTCCCTATGTCACTACTTAATAGCAAAATTTTTCTTGCTTGCTCGGCCAACGAAAATTCGCTCACAACCTCTGCGAATCGAATTTCTAACTCGAAAAATTATTGTAACACCACGGACGTCTCGTCATCGCGTCTGAATGACGCGTCGTTGCTGATTCTACGTAATAATAATAGCAAGTTTAATTTATTTTATTATCATTATCGCGTGCAATCGCGCGAGAACGCCGACGCGCACGCGGACAAGGGGAATTAAGTAACAGATCACAGGTGAAACTAGGCTATCTCTGTAACAAATTAATATCACATGAAAAAATATGTATCGGTTGCATCCTATCGCAAAAATCTCCTCCGCGAGTGACTCCGTCTAGTTTCTCGGACGGATGACTCGGATAACGAGCCACCGATGGTTCAGACTGTCGATCACTATCATTTTTTTCCACTTTCCTCGCGTTTCCGACCGTTTCCTGTCGGTCGCATCGTTTTGCGAAAACATTCATTATTATTTTCTTCGACTCGCAATTTTTTTTATTTCACGAAGTTACGCGGAACCTTCGCCTCACCCAATATTCGAGCCAACTGACTGTCGTACGCTTGCTTATCGTTCTAAGCCTATTTAATCACTTATCAACGACGAGACGGACAACTAAACCCTGGACTAAATGATTACGATTAGAAGTAAAGTTTGGCATTTTACTCGCGCTCGCTGCGCGTATCCAGCCTACTAGTTCTGCTCTATCCCTCGACTGGATATTAGGATTAGTTTTACTTTGGCTTTCAGCTCACGCCACGTCGGGCTGCTTCCACGCGGCACTCTGTGTGAATTTAAATACGCGCACCTTTCCTTCGTACTTAAATTATACCATTTCGTAAAACAGCGTTTCTGATCCCATTTAAAGATTTCTTTCGTAGAATTCGCATATGAACCGCGGATTCAAGGAACAACCGGGAAAAACATCCTCGAGAACGTTCTCGCGTATCCTACTAGAATCGTCAATCCCGAATTCATTATTCTTTGAGAGTTATTGATGGTCATCACTGCATCGAATTCATATCCGTTTCAAGTAATTTCGTTCCCCTGACTCTCACTACTGTAATTTCTGGTACCGCTTCTATATCGTGCCGCGATGTATGCGTTTGCCTATGAGGTAGGTTTGCGCGATGTTTTGAGGAAGACGAAGCATTTGGACACCGATCTTTACGCTTTCAAGTCCGAGAGGAAAAGAAAGAGAGATGGGATAAGCACTCGCCGTCCCTACCGATTTCTAATTTTATTTATTGTGCAATAAAAACTTGGACTCGGCTATAGACATGCGAAAATAAAGTGTTGTCAAAAAGACGACGTCCATGAGCAGGTATCCCCACTTGGAGCGACCTGAGATTCTTCACACATAGCTTAAAAACTGGCCTCTCGCAAGGAATTGCACAGACCCGGACGTTTTCATCTAATCGATCGCACTGTGTATCGTTGAGCAGCTTCGCTCAGTCACCGTTTATATTTTTGTACTGTACTCGTACTCCCCCTAATATTTCACGGCGAAGCGGTATTTCCCCGTCAATGCCATTATTGTCCATTATCTCTGGCGCTCTTCGTGCGGAACGGTTCATCCATGACCAGAATGCGAATTGATACGGAGGATCCTCGCGGAAGTCAACCGCGTCTCACGGACGTTCGGAAGACTCCCTCTCGTTCGAGAATAATACTTTCTACATCTCGTTCGCGGGTATCAAACTTATCGTTCATTGCAATCGCGCGCGCTTCGGCATTCGTCGGGGGAAAAGAAAACGGATTATCAAAAGAGCTATTCAGCGCCTTAAATGGCGCTACGATAGATGCGCTACAAAAGCTGAACTATGACCGGATGCAGGAGACACATGTGCTCGGCACCGCGTATCGGAAGACGATTCACGCTGAAATGACGGACCATTTCCGGTATGTTCTCGAACGGTTTGCTAAACTGCCCCAGAATGTAAGCATTCAGCTCTTCGTTCTTCTGGATGCGCATATGCATGAAGCCGCGGGCGCTCCTGAAACAATTACAACGACACAATTAGATGACTCACACTCGAGAGAATCCATAATGTTCAATGAATATTAGGTCAATCGCAAATTATCGAATGTGTGAAAATGTTCATTTATGTGCCACTTACTTTAGGGATAGAGAATAATCTTGTTTGGTCGACTCGCTGTTCCTCACCAGATAACTTCCTTCTTGGTGAACTCGCAGAAGGCTCTCCGCCTCGATGCGTGTGATAGAGCCGTGATACCATCTAAATAAAAAATTTCTCTTCAAATATCGTGCCTTTTAATCCGCAAAATTCTAGCAAACAAAAACATTCCGCGGAATGTATTTTTCGAAAATTTAAAGATGAACAAGTATGAGCGCGTGAATGGGAATAAGAAAGCATAATTTTGAAAATGTTAACGAGCTCATTAGCGATATTCGAGTCGTGTAAAACTTGTACATTAGCGGTAACGCTACGACCTCGAAAACTCGCGCAAAAATAGAGTTATCTCGAAGTATCACAATGAAAGGCGACAAAACACTTACCCTTGTCTCTCCAACGGAAGCTCCACGTCAACCAGATCGGCCGATATTCGTGCGGTGCTGATTTCCAGCGGTAAGCCGAGGCTCAGGCCACCGGGTTTCTTCGGCACCAATTGACCACTCAGATTCCCACTGCTCGTTCCCGCCGTGTTACTACCGGCATCCAGATTCAGAGTCATCTTCGGGCGCGCCAGACCGCCGCCTGAAATGAGTCACCCGACAGTTAGACGCATCGTGGAACTCCCGCCAGTAAACACCGATGATATACCGACTATACGGAGTTGTCTCGGCGATCTATCGTCGCAGGCTTTACGATCCCTTAATAATTGCTACAAATCAGAACTTGGATACGTCAAAATCTATCCCAATAACGAGCGGATTAAACTGCGTCATCCATGAAAAATTGTTACGGGATTATTGATATCATTTTGTCACTATCTTCAGTGATAAATTAATATTGATAATCCGGTAACAATTTTTTTGTGGATGACACCCTTTGCTATGATTGAGATTAGATTAGGATGTAATAAACTGATATTTAGCATCAAATAATTATCATGAATGATGATAAACGACAAAAACCCTTAATATATTATAAAAATAACTGACAAATTGTTGTGTAATAATAATATTAAAATTAAGCGAAACAGTAGCATGATTTGCGTATTTGTATGATTTGACAAACGTAAGACATAAAATTGCTTTCTAAAAAATCTTTCATGAAAGTGACAGGGCACTCTACCACGAAGCGTTTGTTCATGCCCAATTTTTTAGTTACATGATTTTTTTGCTTTGATAATATCAGGGTTGAGGGTTCGTCGCGGACGATAATGATCGACGAAGGACACTCCGTATCAAGGAAACACCCCTGAATATAGTAGGACGCTAATTTCATTTGTTGGCGCAATCTCTTAGCGGTTGACTTCTCGGACGCGGTACATGACGCAGGTAAAACAAAATTGCTCTGACAGGTGTAACGTCGAGTTAGCCTCTTTTGCGGCTTAATGTGCCCGAAGGGCACGCCAAAGTGCTTTCGTCTACACGCAAACACATGTAGATATTTACGATGTCTCGGGAAAAGAAACAAATCGATTACCAGCGAAGTATCTGCAGTTACGGAATTATCAGGCGTGAAAGAATTTTAGCGAATTGAGCTTTGAGGGAAGAAATCATTATATAATTAATTTTAAAAGATTATACCTTCGCAAAAATTTAAATCTCAATGCAATGACATGTACCATAAAAAGCTGTTGTAACAATAAGTAATTATATTTGACAAACTTTTCGCTGAGAAAAAGCCGTTTTTAAATTTGTCATACAATTTGTGGAAACGACCAGTTCTGGAACATCCTCTACACGCACATCAAATTACGGTGAGAGAAGGACCCGAAAGCCGGTGGGTATTTCTCACGCGCCATTTCTATTCAGTTCCTCTTTGTGAAACACACGTTTCGGGAATGGTTAAACATTAACGGCGCCGAACGGCTAGCGTTACTCGACGAGATTGCGTGCGTCTGTATTATTAAATTCAATCTGGCGATCGGCCCGGCAGATTTATCCGCTTGATTTTCCTCTTTCTTTTCCCCGGGACACGAGACGGTGTAAACGGTTTTTCTCTGTCCCTGTCTTTGCTGGAATCTTGCTCCCGCGACCAAACTCGTCTTTTGTACAGCGCCCACCCCACGAGGGCCACGAGTAATTTCTCGTCCTGACACTCGTATCCTTATTCCCTGCCTCTTCCTCCTCAGACTGTTTTAATATCCGTCTCTGACGGAGATACGTCTCAATCAATTTCTTCGCGGGCTTTCCGACCGCCGCATGCTCCCGCGGGAAATGGGGGAAAGCCGTCGAGATGTTCGGTACCGGATCGTACACAGGAACGTCAAGGATACGAGCAAACTCCTCCGCCTGTGATCATCATATACGAATTCGTAGCGCGTTTGCCTTAAGACTCCCCGAAGTTTCGTTGAATGATGTTTCGAAGTGCGGGAAGAAGGGAACGGTGATTGCGCGCGTCGTTAGAAAGTTAGAGAAGAGAAATGGCTGGGAAGGGCAAAAAATATTCCTTCGACGGGAGACACGCGAGAGGCGTCGCCGCAGACGCGTCTCCGGGGAAATTCCTGGTCACGAATGAGGCTCCGAGCAGGGACGGCGTATGCAGGCGGGAAATCTCGCAGCCGTTCGCTGTCGCGAGGGTACACACCGTATCGTCGGCGAACGGAAATTTTAATTCCCCGCAAAAATCAGGACGTATTGCGTATCGCCGGACGTCGGCAGCGGGACGCTCCTCGGAGTGACGGCGAGCCAAGAAGCCGAGCAACCCCCGCGCCCAGCGATTCGTATTTATTGCCGAGCGAAGGAGATCGAGGGTGGAACCCGCCGCAGAGATTTACGACGCTGGCGAATTTACGGCCTCGGGGAGCCGGCATGTCAAACGCGCTCGAGAAAGGAGTCAATGGCGATTCCATTGAGTGGCAAGACGCTATTAAATGGAAGATGACACCTTATGACGGCACAGTTGCTGCTCGGCACGTAGGCAACTGTAAAGTCTGTCGTTTTACGAGGAAAAAGTTTGCGAACGGTAAACGCGTGGAAAGAAACATACGTATCGCTTGAAGCGGAATGTTTCGATAAATATTCAACGGAATTGCTGAACCGATCATATTTGTGTTACGGTTATCGTTTCACTCGACAGATATAAAAATATTCGCGTTGAAACTCTGGTTTCGAAAACTCTCACATATAAAATAAAAATAAATGGAGAAGAAAGCCGCCAGTCACGATGAGTTTGCGATCTTGACGACTCGCCACGGACGCGTCTTTAGGTTGTATGGCAATCGTTACGAGGTTCTACTCTCCCCCGAAGAAATTTTGCAATAGCGCCGAAATTCCCGAACAACAGATGCGAGATGCCGTTATGCTGGATAGGCCTTCGAGATCTCTCCGCCAACAGATGTTGCAGTTACACGCCCTTGAGCTCTTCTATCCCTCCGTCGACGGGCCCTTATCGACGCGGTGGCAAACACTTCGAACCTGCTCAGAATAGTTGATACGTCCGCGATCCTCATGAAATATGAAGTACGATAGGCGCACATCAGACGATTCCATCGTACGATTCGAATGGTATTCGTACAATTTGTACAAGGATCACCGATACCTCGGTCCACGCTACTGACTGTGATCACATTTCTTATTTACGAAATAACTCACTCTGGG
Source organism: Temnothorax nylanderi (assembly GCF_030848795.1). Classification (NCBI taxonomy): domain Eukaryota; kingdom Metazoa; phylum Arthropoda; class Insecta; order Hymenoptera; family Formicidae; genus Temnothorax; species Temnothorax nylanderi. The sequence goes on along the minus strand of NW_027249168.1, from coordinate 522,763 downwards.
ACTCTTTCATTTTTTATTTATTAATACCAGAAAACTCAAGTTGTTAATCAAACCTGCTAACAGTGGTCATACGTTTCTGATATCAGAAACTCGTTCATAAAGTATTTAATATTAATGTTAAAAAAATTACATATGCATATTCCTAGTAAAAGGTTTGTAAATAAGTAATGATCTATTTGCTTTAATTATTATATATTGCTAACATATATATAATATTTTACTTTAAATGAACGAAGTTTCGACCATCAAGAACGTAGTTTTGCGCATATTATAATGAAATGTCAACTCTTTGAAATAGGAAAATCAGAAATGATTAAGATCCTTAAGTCTGGTGGATAATGACATGGTTAGTTATTGGGAAGTCCTAGCTTTGACATCTGATCGCGTCTTTGCTCTCGTCTGCCGGCGGCGGCATATAACGACCCTAAAGATTTTACGGATGTTGCTGTCGTCATCTTAAAGAGAAACTGGTAGAGAATAGTTATCGCGAAAAGAATAAATGAAATGGCATGAAAGATATGCGCTTTAATGTAAACTAAAGTAACAAATTAATTGCAGATACGAAAAACTAACGAATTCCTAAAACTGATAAGCAATGCAATTTTTTTTTAATGGCAATAAAAATTATTTAAAACAATGTAAATGTAAGATTATAAGCAATGTAAATAAAATCTACATGCAAGTAGTTTAATTATTGCGGTTTTCGTGTGTTCTGTTGAGCGGAGTCATTAAAACGTGTTAATCCGAATTAGTAAAACTTGCCAGTAGAAAAGTCCGAATATGATCAGCCGAATGGCGGTTCGCGCTGCGGTGGCATTTTGGATCGGTACCAAATGGATAACAGCAGACAGTCGCGACGCGTGACATCGGGCAAACAGTACGTGGTTAGATTCTTGAAGTTAAGGATAAAATTGTGTTTATCCGGAGCTAGGACGATCATCATATATGAAGTTTAGTACATACTACATCACATTTGTAGAAAATCCACTCTCCGAATGGAGAATTTGGAAACAGAGCGCACGTAACACATGCAATTTGCAAGCTCTTCTAAAATTCACGAACCATAAAAATTCGCGGAGGAAAAAGACGGTCGTTAAAAATCTGCATTTGCAGAAAACCATGAAAATTAGAGCTCGTCGGGCTACCACGTTTTAATTTTGCTTCGTTAACAAGCTTCGTACGTTGCAATAAGAATAACTAGTAATTATTAAATTTTATTTTGTACAAATATAATAATCCGAGCACGCAGTGTCCTTATTATTTAACGAACTATATAAAAATTATAACTATGTAAAATTATATCACGTCGCTACGCTTCCACAAGACACTGATTTGGATCTACTTGCGGAAGTCGCGGAAAATGACGACGCAACAGCTTTAAAATCAAGTTTCTAACCGTGATCATTCATGTGGTAGTTTGACCAACTACCAAATGGTCAGTAGACTGCGCGTGCGATGTTGACTAAATTGTACGTGGTTTGCGTGTATGAATGGCCACGAAATTGCGGATCTTTCCACATTGGGAATGGAGTAAACAGGGTAGTTTGTAACGAATTTTCGAGGCCACGCCGAACTATCGAAAACAGTCATAAAATCACAGCGATATCTGACCCCCCCAACTCGCATATAGTACACTTATTGTTAGATAAGTATTCTCCATAACTTCTACGATTGGATCTAGCGCATTACGATGACCAAAGAAATGAAACGAAGGAAACGCGTTGAAGTTATATTTTTCGTTAAAATCAATTCTCTGAAAACATGCTTTCGAATATATAACATGTTTCACTCTTAAAATTAAATTAAATCAGTAAGGCACGATTTTTGTTTTAGATATTATCTCTTCTCCTTTTGTCTTCTGTCTTTTCTTTTATTCTTTTGGGCATTTATCCTTAAGCGACAAAAACAAGCTGTTTTTGTGTGAAACTCTGGGATCGCATTTGGTAGATGAGAATACGGATCGTCACGCTGGAAAAACAAAGACTCTGATGTAAGTTACACTTAACAACTTCAGTCGTAAACAACCGGAAGAAGTCTTATGTGTGCGTACGCTTCTTCTCTCGTTTGCCAAACCTTCCCCCGTATATCCAACGAACCGAACCGAGCCAGATATCACCGCGTCAATGCAGTTTTTTGCCTCCCTCTTCCCTCTTCTCTAGACCGTTAACGATCGCCACTAGCTACGGGTTCACGTGGTCGGCCATTAAATAGCCCTGTGCGCGAGACAGATGTGCTCGTCGAGATTGCGAGTATCAATTTTTTCGCTGTCGTAAACGACCTAAAGCGATAGTGCAAAAAAATCGAATGTATTTACAGCCCAAGTGCATGATGCATGAACAAGAAATACAACTACTTTACTTCTCGCTTTCGCGAGATCTACTCGATTTATTATATTTATTTCCGCGAATGCGATAATGCCGTCTATCAAAAGGGTCGTTTCAACGATGACGTTTAAAAGATATGATCAGAAAGGGGACAGTGCAAACTTGTCGCAAGTAGGGCGTAATATTTCCGATACTTTCAATACGCGCCTATCTTCCTAGTGACACGTACTCGTATACATTGACATCCGTGTATAAACGTGTGAACCCGTTGTATGGGGGAGAATATGCAGAATAAAGCGGTAGCTTTAGGCTCTATCCTCCACTCCTGTCTCTATAACGTATTGTGGACCGGCACAAGCCGATGGCTTTTATCTGAAAGCACAATGCACTGTTTTCCTTCCAGAAGTTGGCTGTCCATCAACGCCACTGAAATGTAAAAATAATGCGTCGAAGGAAAAATCAATCTACACTCGTTTTCGACCGACGCATCATTCATCGTTTTCGAAAAAGTAGATAAAGACGCCTAGGACAGAATATTTGGGATAGTATTGTCGATATATTAACGAAAAGAAATAAATCTTTAATCCGATATATATAATTCAATAAGTATGATAAAAAGATGAATAAATAACTGCTAATCAAACAGCCAATAATAATATAATTATGCCAATAACATTAATAATTATGATATTACTAATGAGTAGAAATGTGTCGGAAAAATGTAGATTGTGATAAACTGAATCGCCTCATCGGTCAAGATGGCTTATCGTGATCGACGACCTATTCGCGAACTGACAAACCAATAAGACGATCCGCTAGCCATGTGCGATATTCGAAGGCAAAGAAACCGATCGATCACATCCCGTAGAGCTACCCACTCCCGAAAAAGTAATTGTCGACAACGAAACGCATAAAAAAGCGTATATCTTTGGAGGAATCTGGTCCTGATTACGTGCTAACGCATTCGACGTCTCGTTCCCTTATATCTCCCTTTTTTCCTGGTCCCTCTTCAAAAGCTAATTTACGAATCCGACATCCATCAACCGGGAAAAATATTACGGGTCTCGATTCCGCTCGCAGCCGACTGCCAAATCGAGACGCGGAATATTGCGCGCGGTGGGAGAACGCGTTTTGCATCAGTCATAAAATGACACATATTTTTAATTTTTTTAACAGAATTTGTTTTACATTTATAACAAACAAGTAACGTTTTAATTTGGATTTATTTGCGTGTATTCATAAAATTTTAAAAACCCTCTCGGAGGCATATACGAGCGCGACATTGCATAATCAGGCGTTGTACAAGCGAGGTACACAATTTTTGCTGTCATTAAAACGCACTCGTAGCTCTGTGTGTGTGTGTGTGTGTGTGTGTGTCCGGAAACGTTAAAGCTTTTTTATGTCTCTCGTGCATTCAACGGCGAAGAGCACGTCACAGTAAAATGTTCGACCAGCCATAGTCGAAATAAATTGTATGTAGTTTCGCGAGGACGCAACGCGACAACCGCACTTTCGTTATCTGACAAACGGAAAGGCCCGGCGCGACGAACGCGCTCGCGCGCACGTCGCATTCACGTATTTACCCGCACGTTGATTAAACTTCGTGCACAGGCGACGGCTATTTATTCATATTTTCGACCGAGGTAGTTGCTCAAAGAGCGATTGCAACTGAGTGACATGACTGAGCTTTTATCGGCGGAATCGAGTGCGCCGTACGCTTCATTTTCGGTCTGCTTCATATCGCTTCATATCGCACTTTATTGACGAATGAATGCATACACTCGTGTCAAATGGACAACGAAGAAACTTAATTCTGTAAAAGATCCAATTAATTTTTTTCATTACGCTTGTTTAAAAGACGCAAAGAAATTTGCATTTCCTTAGAGAGAAAACTTTTTAATATATTAGCATCTTTACGATCGCATAACGATGTAAAAGAAATAATATAATTCGTCCCGTAATCGTAATTTGTCCTCTGCTCGGCAAAAACCTACGAGTGATAATCGATTACGCTTTAAATCACCCGGGCAACGACGCTAAAGCGAGGTGCCGTGCTTTAGAGCCCCGGGGGCCGTAATTGATTAAATAAATCCGCGTCGGCGTATTTCACGGCGTGAGGAATCACTCGTCGCACGGTCATCGTCGCCACACCGCTCTTCGAGGCGAGAAAAAAGAACAGTTCCCAAGGACCCGTAAAACTTCCAGGCAAAACGGATTTACCGGGCATTTCGTGCCTTTATTGACATTCGACCGACGATAAAAATAGTTGGTCACTCTTTTTCCCCGTCGCCCACGTTCTCGCGCCTTCCTTCTCTCGCCTGCCTACCACTCCCGGTAGGTCTATACATCAGCGCACGTAAACCCAAGCGCCTATCCCTCGTGTAACAGCATTTACCGTCGTCCCCCGCGGATCGGCATCACCGCAGGTTGCGGCTCCCTCGGCCGTAGGCGGTGCGCGCAGCGCGAGAGAGCCTCGTTCTCGTAGCTCTCGCATTAGAGCTTTCGCAATTTGGGAACTCGGAGGGTAGACGACGCGCGTTCAAAGTCCCATCAGGTCGGACGATACAGCTTCGGGGGATAATAGGAGAGGGTGCCCGATGCGACGGCAACAGTGGCGGCGGCGGCTTAATCACCCGACTAATTCCGAGCGTTTCGCGATGCACTCGCATCGCACGCGCATTGAGCTACATTCACTCGCTGGCGATAAATTATTGATGTCCTATGATTCTGCTATTAATGTGATCTAAATTACACACTGCCGGCTGCTTCAATACCACTTGATAAATTGTAGTTGTCAAACATCGGTCCGTAATTGCTGCTCGTTCCTTAATTATAGCTATGGGTTATTATATAAATGCCGATATCTATCTATATCTACATACATATTGGAAAAGCTTCGTATATATTGTAGCTCAATATATTATAGTATATATATCCAATGTACTAAAGGATAGATATATGCGGCATTAATACATGGTTGACAAAGAGGCAAGTGTTTGTAGTGAATATTCAGCTGGTGGGAGCAACTAAGTGAAGCTTAACGATGTTACCTGTTGTCTGGAAGGTTCATAACGATCAGCATCAAATTACCCTCTGCCCCTCTGCCCTGCCTGATGAGTACTTAGCTTACCTCGAGGTGCCGAAAGTATGGTTTTTATCGATTTAATGGCTAGACACTTGATTAAGAAGAAAGATAAATGGATTTCTTTGGTTCCCATTTACGTTAATTATCTTCATTGAAAATGAAATATGGAAAAAATATTTAAAGATGAGTATAATCGTATTAACGGTGATTATACATTTTTAATTACGCTATATTTATTTATTTATTACTAACATGTGGTGAAATTTTTATTTTTAATGCTACAACGCGAAATTTAAAGATATGTAAAGCAACGAGAACTTACCAAACAAAGAAGGTGGCTCTACGTCGCGTACCGAGAGACTCGACGACGCTTGAGACGCGCTGGATTCGATATTCTGAGTACATCTAAGACGTTTTCTGAGCTTCGGCATGTCGAAGGGTAAATCTCTTAGGTCCACACTGGTCGCGCTTCCGGATGTAGTGGCATCCTGTTGCATCAGCAGCCGCCTTCTTCGCAGCTTTGGCATATCGAAGGGCAGATCCGAGAGTTCCGGCTCGTTGTCGACGAAATTAATATTATCAAGCTGCGGCTTCAACAGGTGAAACCCGAAAGGCTTGCATTTGATACCAGCGCGGGACTCGATGGATATACCGCTATCCGATCCCTGGATCTCCGCGTCGCCCGACGACGACGATTGCAGCGCAAGATTAATAAGATTCTTGTTCTGCGGCGTTCGCCGCTTCTTAAAAGACGTGTCCATGGGCGAGGTGACTGTATTTGTATTGGTGTTGTTGCCCGCGGTGATGTTATTCTCTGCGGTGACGTTCTCCTCGGGCGAGGCCTTCTGCGAGTTGTTGTTACGATTGTTGTCGGAGGTCTCCGAAGCCGGCTCCTGCGACGATTTGTCGGAGATCGGTGAGAGGATATGCAATTTAGTAGCGTGGTGATTTAGAAAGCCAGGCAAAGACTGTTGATGATGATGATGATGATGGTAGCAATTGGTGCCGCCGCTGTCAGAACTGTGGGAGCTCAACGATCTGGTGCTGTGCCGACTGTCGGAGCTGCTGGTCGACCGGTTGCCCTCGCTGGTGCTACTCCTGATGGATTCCATGCTGCCACCGCTGCTGCTAGTCGCCATGCTCTCCGTGCTGGAATATCCGGCGCGACGTCTCGAAGTACGTAGCTTGAATTCCAAGAGGCCGGCGTCTCTTCGCGGTCGCGCGAGATTGCCCTCCGCTTCGTGGGGCCTGCCTTTGAACTCCATTATCGGCCTGCTCTCGCGGATCAGACTGCGCGGTCGTTGCCTCTCCTCCCGGGGCCTGTCCTTGAACTCCAGTATGAGCTCCTTGTCGAATCGACGACCCTGCGAAGAATCGATGTTCTCCTGGACGAAGGTCTTCGGCCGGCTCTTGATTTCCAGAATGCTACCCTCGCTACTCTGCGGCGAGTCCTTAGCGTGCAACAACGATTTCACCGGTAATCTCATGTCTTTCAAGCGGGGATGATCCTGCTGCGAAGGTAAATTCGGGGCGCTGCGAATATTCAACAGCAAGTGGTCTCGGTTTCCATGAAATTTCGCGGGTAGAGGTGCAGTCGACGGCGGTGACGGCGTGTAATCACGTGCTGGTAGTCTCGGCGATCCGGTTTTCTCATCGCTCGAATTGATCTGGAGGGACTCGATATCTTGGGACAGAGTAGATATATTGTCTGACTGTTGTTGCGATGGCTGTTGTTGCTGTTGCTGCTGTTGCTGCTGCTGCTGCTGCTGCAAGCGGCTCGGAATCGGTTTTGGGCGGAGAAGTACGACTTTGCGTCGATGGTCCTTGCTCGATTGCGACTGGCCGGTGTAAGGTAGCGATTGTTGATGTTGCTGCTTCGACGTGTCCGTTGACGAACTCGTTCTACTCACTGGCACAGTACCGCTACTCCGTATCTGCATTTTATTTTATTTTATCCAAAACTTGCTCTTTACAAATGGAATAATAACGGCATTTATATAGTTCACTTGTATGCTGAATAAAGTGCAGTTCAACGAAACTTAAAGAAAAAGATAGAAATTAATTGGCATTAAATAGAAAAGAAGCAAGATAAGAACAAGACAGTTTGCAAAGAAAAATTCCATAGCTGCGCATTTAACTCAATATCGAAGTATTGATAACAATTTGAAATCTCCGAATGTACGTACCTGGGAATGCAGTACCGCGTGATTGGTGACGCGATCGAGATCGTCGAGATCATCGTCAGAGCGATTGACCTTGCAGTCGAAGGCCGTCTCGTAGAGGTGACGTTGCCTGGCCATCCCTTCCTCGTCCTCTTCCTCGGGCTCCGCGTCTTCCTCGTCTCCCTCCTCCCCCTCGTCCTCACCCTCCACGTCGTCCTCGTCCTCGACGAGTATCGGCTGCGGGTCTATCCTCCGCGTACGTCGTAGCTTGCGCACTTGGTGCCGCGTCACTTGCGGCTGCCGTCGGTCTAGCTCATCCTCCTCCTCTTCGGGCGATGCGACGCAGGTACAAACGGTGGTAGGCAGATCATGGCTCAGCAGCCTATGCGGAGGCATGAGGGTGTGATCCCACTCGGTGATGATGCACGACGAGAGGATCTCGTTTCTGGCTGGAACCACATGCTCGCTCCCCGACGTGGGGCTTACTAGATCTTGACTGCGATAGTGCGGCGGTGGCAGCGGCGGTGGATACGGCTGCTGCAGTTGCTGATAATGCCGTGGCTGGGACGAATACGAGCCTCCATCACCCGCTACCGAGTTCCTCTTGGGTATACCGGGTGTGCGCGAACGCTCGCCCGGTACATCGAGACTGACGCTCTTCCGGTACTTGCTCGGCTGCGATTTGGACAGTTGCTCCGGTACCTTGAAAAGATCGCCGTAGTAATACGGCGACGGATGACGCACAGGTTGAGCGGACTCGGTCGGGGATTGATCGGTCAGATGCACCAGAGCGACACAATCCACGAGCAGGCCGTCGGTCGAAGTTAAAGTGTCCCTGTCTGCCGATGGGGCACGGGTCGAGGAAGCGTAAACGCTATTCTTTCGTTTTTTAACAATCACTCGCCCGTCCTCGTCGTCCTCGCAGGACGAACCGGATGCTGAAGGATCTGAAAATTGATAAAAAATGGAACGAAATGTTATTTTTATTGAGACAAGTGCTAATAATTATAACAAGTTATAATTTATATAATTCTTGTGCAATGTAATAATATTTTAGTTTTAACATATGTCAGGAGATGACAAAGAATTCATTGATCGTGAACGTAAAGATTCAGAAGATTTACGCGTAAAAAGATGTCCTGGCCATACAAAGCTCACTTTCGAGAACCCCGAAAACGGCGCGAAATTTTCATAATCGTTCTGTTGTGGAAGGAAGCGTAGGGGACTCGGGCCGCCGAAGAAAGAAAACGAAGCTTACAGGGAAAGCAAAATTGCCTTGAAATGGCAGCCTTATCTCCTTAAAAATCACTTCCTCCGTCCGTGGGATATTACCGTAATGGTCTTTGGCTTCCTTGTCTGACGTCCTATGCTTGCTCCACCCCACAACCAACCACCTCTTTCAACCTCTTCGTATTCGTCGACCCGTTCGAGCATCATCTAATGCCTCTTTAGGCTTTACGATCGTGTCACGGCCATTCGCGACATCAACGAGAGAAAGAGAGAGAAAGCAAGGTCGAGCACATGGAAGAGGCACGAAATTACGCGGACACCCGGTACATTATTATATAGGCAAGGTACACATGCGAAATAGACGAAAGGACTGAAGATAATGGGCACATTATGCTCGACCGGAGAGGGCCCCACCGAAATCCTTCCTCGTTCCCTCCCTCGTTGCGAGGGCGGCAAGAACGAAGATGCGCTATAAACCATGTTGGTTGCTGCTTTTGACAGGAACCACCGCGGATGTACAGACGAACTTGCCGAACGAGAGAAAAAAAATTATTATCGGAAGCCGCTCTGGTCCATTGCATCGTCCAGCCAGCACCGCTGGACCAGACACGGATATCGACCGCTTAGAGTGCAATAGGCAGTCTTTGTACGTCTCTATGTCGCCGGGTAATTTGTTTTTGATCGATCTCCGTTCACACATTGTGAGTAATCATATCGCGCACGCGTATGCACACAATGTACATGTAATTATTTAACGGTGAATGACGCTTTGTACATTTATCTTATCATTTAATGCGTCCAACTTTATCAATACCCACGATTTATTTAATACTCGGCTAACTCAAATTTTCCAAGTGATATTTTCTATATTAAAGATATTACTATGCTGCTATTAATACAATAGATATTTTGTAATTGCTTGGTGCATACACGGCGGAATGTACTTTAATAATTTCGAGTTTGATTAATCTCAATACGGAAAATTAGATACGAATTCAGTCAAACGAATTATATCATGTTAAATTCATAAATAAATAGAGAAAAACCGACAAGTCCATTAGAAATGCGGATTTGCCGCATATTCCGGTATGATATTTAGGTAAAATCACTGTGGGATCCATAACGTGGCAGGATATCCCCAATTTCCGGCGTATTTCACTATCACGAGAGGGCTTGAACTTCATTTTCCACGGTCAAATACAAAGGAGCGGCGGCTGGGGGATTCGCGAAGCGCGAAATGGGAAATTAATTCCTGGACAATGAATCCGGCAAATTATCGCACAATCCGCCTGTCGCCGTAAAACGGGGACGGACCGCGTGCGATTCCATTTTACCTTTCCTTCGAATCCGCGGCACATTCTTGGCAGCGAGTGACAAACGGCGAAGAAGCCCCGGATACGAGAAGCTGCGGAAGAAATGGTCCCCGCGAAACCAGACGTTGTCTACGTATTCAAACTTTCACAATGGGGCAGGTTCGCGGAAGGCGACTGATGACCCATCCCCTTCGCGGGGATGAAAAACGGGAGTGAGGATCCATTACCTTTTCTTTTCACCTGAAGCTACTTTTCTACCGACTTTTCTCGGCGAAACTTTTCACCGTTAAACTTTTAAACATTCAAAAACGGTGCGATGCGCGGGATTAGAGCGACCACCGATCCGCAGGATTAATGGTAAAAATACAATACCGGATGTTGCGGCAGAGAAGAATGCTAACGAGGAAACGCAATATTGTTTGCGCAGTTGGTGTAATATCACGATAAAATTATATCAGAGAAACGTGCCCGGAGATAGGGGAACCCAATCCTCGGGAAACAAAAAACAAAATAAAGAAAACTTCCCGTGGAAGTGAGATCGAAGGAAACATGAATATGTATTTGCATCTGCTTCGTTCGTGCAACTCAGGCAAGACGTAGGATTAAATTTCGGGAAAGTAAACATATTAAAATATACCGCAATAAGCAGGAAAACGATATCTGCGTTCCGTAGCAATATCTGAAACAATCTACGGTTGAATGAGGAATGTGAAAACTTCTCTCAAAAAATCAGAATGTGACGACACGTGATTTATTTTGCTTTTTGTGATGTGTGGGAAAATATACGAAAATTGTGTTTCAAGGCTGCCCTATATACGACCAATTGTATCGACCACCCACGTCGAGACCGGTTATTCGTTCGCAAGCGAGAAAAACTGCAATGGACAGCACAGCCGGGCCTTCCATTGAACGCGCATACAAACATATATATATAAAAGCACACTACGTACTGGCGTGTCGCCAAATTGCAGCGATATTGATTAACGATCGATAATCTGATTTGCGAGATACCAGTCGAGGGACGACTGCATGAAAGAGAAACTAGGGGACTAGAAGGTTGATGATCGAGCAGTTCGATTAAATTGGACTGGATTACATACAGTAGTTGAAAAAAGTGCCCACGTCCACTCTCGTGCGATGGAAACGATTTTTTTATAAATTGATGAGTAAAACATTCGGGACAGTTCAATCAGCTATCTGCAATTGATGAATGACATATCTGAGTAAATTTATAGAGTAATATAAAGATATAGTTATGAGACCGATTTCTGTCTTAATTAATTATTCACTTCATCATCACACTTTATTAAATTATATATATATATATATATATATATATAATTATTGTGGCGTTATGCACAGTAATTAGCCATTTATGCGTGCATTAATAAATCCAGCAAACAAAAATAAGCTGCATGTAAAATAAAGCTAATAATGAAAAATCTACTGACGAATGCACGAATAAATGGCTAATTATTGTGCATAAAGGACGTGTAGACGAGTCAGTAACGGATACTACATGCGAATGAGTGATCGAGTGACAGAAAATGAAAGAGGGTACGTGTATGCAGAGTTAGGGGCGACGATACGCCGGGGATAGGCAGTGGTGCCTACCCTAATGAATCTATTACGGCCGGTGAGCGACAACCCTCGGCCTAGCAATCACTACAGATAACACGAAACGCTGTCGCATGCACCCTGTTTACATGAATCTGTAGATAACGAAGATGAACGTCCGAGGCGATCTATCTTGGATTTACAATGCACGGAATCAACGTGCGAATTAGACGAGAGCGCAAAAGAAACTCACGCACGAGAATTGTTATCTGCGTCGATTAAGGTCAGTAGAAAATGATATTGTGATTGCAATCAATTTTCGATTAGGAACAGTCGGCAAGGCCATAGAACGTGACCCATATCAACTCGCTTTTAGAAATCGCTTATCAACCTATAACGAGCATACAGCTCATATTAATACTTACTAAATTATCTAGGAATGATCAAATACGATAATGCAAGTTTAGTTTGGTTCAATATAATTATCATTAAATAATCAAATAAAACTCTTAAGTACACAAATAATTTTATATTAATAAATAAAACGCAAATTTAAACAATAAAAATTTAATTCTAAAATTTAACACAATGATGTAATGTTAATCGAAATTTTCAAAATATGAAATTTTTTAAAGTTATACATGATTATATATCTCTGTAAATCTCATGATAATCATATAATATATCCTATTCCGAGGGAACATTATTCCGTCAACGTTATAACCGTCTCGCTATGCTGCTAACGCAAAGCTCTAGAATGATTTTCTGTCTCCGGATCAGACTCTCGATTATATGATAATCCCGAACACGTGACTTCATTTTTATCACGACGGTCGCAACGCCGTTTATGCAATCTTCCGTTTCTTCTGCGATTGACGGCCGGCGGTAGGGCAAGGAAAATTCAGGGGGAAATCTTTATATAAAGAAGATCGCAACGCAAGCTCGGGACCACTTCGCTCCGCATTTTATTAGATATTGTCCCCGTAACGTGACCGAGGTGGCGATAGTGTGTCTGCGGTATATGGATCGTGGGATTGTATCGCCTTTCAGACGGAAGAGAAGAAAAGCGCTAAAGAAGAAGTAGGAAGGTATAAGATGGGCGGCGCAATTGCCCAACCTCGAAAGATATCGCCGGTCAACGTTCAGGAGGATCTTCAGGGCGTCTTACGAAGCAGCTAAAGATTACGGGCCAAGCTGAGCAGCGACGAAACGAAAGCCAATCTCGGTTATTGGCTCCAGGATTCGCGCCAGGATCCACGGTTACGATCGCGAGATTGGCCAAAGTATCTCGTGCGAAATGTGTCAGCCGTGTCAAGGGTCGTGGAAGGGTGACGCTTGGTCGCACGAAGATGAGCATAAACCATCCGAAGATTATCAAATACGTCCAGGAAGTAGATACCGAACTGATGAACGTCGCGATAAGTTCCTGGTTATGCTAAGTAGCTTGAATTAATCAATTAGTGTCGCCTGTAATCTCGCATTATCCGATGTAATTTATGATTAAAGCAAAGATTGTAACGTAATGGCGACAGAGCGATGCTTGCGCCTTTTCTTTATGAAAGTATATTTTCTTCGAACCCCTTTTATTACGCTTTTATTACGCCGCCTGTCATCTTTTCGAGGCAAAAAGAAGCTACTAACAAGCCAAAGTTATGAGGATCATGGCAACGATTACAAGTTATCACTTCAAAGGGAAGGAGATATCGGAAACAGAGGGGCGGGCCACTTTGAAGAGAATCTATCTGTTTTTTAGAAACTCGCTACGGACGCATATTCTCGAACGCGTACGCATAGTCGAGATGATTGAAGCAACGACTGATTACGAGGGTACGTCGATCCTTTGGAGCGCCGCGCCGCGTCCTTTGATTACTGTTTCGTATAAAGCCGTTCATCGATGAAACTGACAGCTTTGAATCGAAAGGATACGTTCCTGCTTGTCGAATTATAAATGTTGTTTGCTTTTTGATAACTCCATATAAATATCAAATAACAATCTTTTACTTAGCTGAGATCTAATAAATCACAAAGCTCTTCTTAAAATATCCATTGATTCTGGAATATCTCCTGCACAGTGACACGAACCTCTCTCTCCTTCTCCCTGTTTATTCAACGCATAAGACCCACAGAAAACCCTAAAACGCAGTCCTAAATCTCCTCACGCTTCGGCTGATCCTCGACGGTGATTTCGCTCCCCGTTAAGAGCGGCTATGCGAATGCAGCTCTGCGTTGTTAGCTTCAATTGATTTTATTGCCAATAAAATCAATGTTTAGGCTCGCCGGAAAGGGTTTTGCGGCGGTAAAAAAGGGGGTGCGAGGTACGGCACAAAGCTGTCGCTCACGGAGGCAACGCGACGCGTGGATTATTCGCTTTCCTGTCAGTAGACATTGCGCAATTGAAATCTACGTCGGTGGTCACACGCGGGCACAATCGTTTGCGGCGGAAAGGGGTCGGATCCGACGGAGGTAAACCGAGAGGGTTTCGAACGTGCCCGAAACCTACCCGCCGATTTCGAGCGTCCGCCAAACCGTGCGTACCCCACCCCTTTATGGACTCTTCGAATTAATCGTGTCGCGAGTTTACTTTTGCTTTCAAATTCAATCTTACGTTCCGCTGCTCACTGTGCGGCGGCTCATCGAGTTAACGAGAAATCCCGTATTCGTTTTCAAATCGTGCGATGCAATTTTAATCACAACCAAGACTCGGGTACCATTTGATATACGAATACTCGATTTCATTTTTACAGAAATTTTATTTGAAATTTTATACTCACTACGAAAATTAGGTCAATTGAAAAGTTACAGCAGGTAATATTTTTCAATATTTTACTTTTAAAAGATCAATATCAAATATTATATAGTACGATTTCTCTCTGGTATATTTCTGTCGCTGCGCTAAACGTTATCTCAGGGGGATACGGATTTCACCGGAAATTTCAATAGTTTATATGGAAAGATAGGCGATCTTCAGCAGTTATGAACGTTTCTTGCATGACGGGAAAGCATCTGACACAGAGATTAGGCCAAGCGCGCGCGAAATTGTCTCGCAACGATATGCAAATCGTGGCATAAATGCTAATTGTAATTGCCCATGAAATGAATTCAAGGGCTCCCTCCTGGCGAAGGGTTCGCTTCGTAGCTTAGTAGCGATCTTTGCCCTCCGAGTCTGTCGAGTATCGAGCGACAAGGCTACGTGTGTTATTTTTAAAATTTTTCATCGAGTTTGCAACCGGCTAATAATAATAATATTCATTCGTTTCATGGTAAACAAAGAAAATTATTACAAGCGATAACATTTTTAGCACAAAAAAATAACCCTGCTAAAAAGTTATCTGAAAACACTAGTCACATACAAATCTCATTAACCACTTTTTATTCACCCTGCACTCTCAACATGAACATCCGAAAAGGGCAATTGCCAAAGAGAAAGCTAAAACAGTTGCTAATTGGGGGGGGGGGGACTCGGTTTTACAGTAAACGAAACAAAATGATATGATTAGGACGTTAATTCGCTTTCCGGTATACATTGCTAACGAGAATAGGACGCGGTGAGTCAGACAGTTTCGAACAAAATCCAATAATACTTTTAACAGAGCTCTCAAATAACTTTTTCTGATAAAAATCGTGTAGCGAAACCGTAAGCTTTGATGTCAATTCAATCATCCCGATATTGCAAGGCACGTCCCTCGATACCGCTATACGTGATAAACTTTCCATCTTGCCACCGCGATACGCGAATTTAACTTGCGAAATTGCGCGGGGATTAAGATCTCGCCTCTAGATCTGAGCACGTACTTACCGTCGGACGAGCCAGAATTATGCTGGTGACGGTTTGTAAATGATCTAGTTTACGACGCGAGAAAGTGAGGGATATAGTGAGGCGAATGCCAAAGTAAGGCGGAAAGGGAAACGGCGGTGGGAAGAGAAAGAGACAGAGAGAAAGACGGAGAGAGAGAGAACAAAGAGAATGGAGGATGAGATCGAAGACAAGGACAGAAGGGTCTGTGGTTAAGTATTCATCTTCATAGCGATTACATTTTCGAGTCGTTTACATACGTAAAATAGGGAAACTGGTAGAAATCGGATACGCTCGAGTCTACTTAATCGTTATAAACGCGTATTTATTGTATTTAGCTGGACAATGAAGCCAGACCCCCCTCAGGGGCTCACGTATGTGTGAGTACGGGATTGGCAACCCCGAGGTACCCTAGCCACTCAAGACCTGAGAATAGTCAGGCCACACTCTGATCTTCTGGGGATACGAAAGTGGAGACCGTGCATATCACGGTTATTTATATCACATATTTAAATCGCATAAATCAAAAAATTGAGAAGATTATAAATATTATTACGAAGTTAAAACTCAAGCATGCAGATCATTCGAGCGAATAAAAAAAGGTCAGACGGCATTACGTTAAAAAGTCTGTGGCTTTAATTCAGCGCTCTGCGCACGGGTATAAATTTCCGCTAACAAATATATATATACGTCGGCAGCTTTTGAACAGCGTTTGATGAACACCAGGCCCGCCTTCTCCCGCTCGGACGACGGACAAACCGACGGACGGATTGACATTTGCATACGATGGACCCGCACGGGCGTTAACTGCTCGGGGACGCGGAATGAGCTACAAGTCACCTGGTACCAGTAATTGAAATGAGGGTAACTTTGAAGAGGGGTCGCGCGAACAAACGAGGAGCTCGAAAAGTTCTTTCAACGACATATCGTACATTCACGTAATATTGAACGGGATTAAAATTATGGTAGGTTTCTTTACAGAAAAAAAGATTTAATTAATATCGACGGAACAATTGAAAGAAGGTAGAATATACGATTGTTCCAGAATTGCCATTATCATTACTGAATTGAATAATTATAGAACAATCAATGTAGTAATTCATTGCATCTATATTTCTCTTGTAATGCAATTGTAATGTAATTACTTTAAAACACTTGAAAATTTATAATCTTATTTGACAAAAAGCTTTCTTGCTTTTAGTTCACCGTAAATTGTTAACAATATAACGTGCCGTATTTGATTCAATTTACGGCAAAGTGCGTGCTCCACAGAAAGACAAGAAAAAATCTGTTGGGTGGGCTCTGGCTGCGAAACACGGTTAATAAGTGGAACGGCGCTGGAAAATGCGGTAGTGAGCAGGCACACAAGCTGAAATACCCCTCGAAACTTTACGGACTATGAAAGCGAAATGAGAATGGGCGGGCGATACCGCGGGTGGTTCGGCGCAGCAGGGATGGGAAGTTTAATTAAATATCACACGACATATTATGGGAGGCGGGAGGTGCCGCGCATGGTGTCGATGGCAAGTAATGTCGGGGACAGCCCGCGAGACCGAAAAGTTCGTGCCAACGAGTGAACGAGCCGAGCTCGTAGTAACGGACAACGACGGGGACGGTACCGGAAGTTAACGGAGGGCGGTGAACCGTCCAGACATTTCAGCGTCATCGGTACCCTTTTATAAAAGCCGCCAGTCTGAAAATTCCATTCGGTCCACCCTCGTGCGCGCGCGCGCGCGCGCATTTCCCTTATATTCACCCCTATCGACGCGACTGCTGATTCAATTCTCACGAAAGGAACGGCATTCCTCGAATGGCAAGGACGACAATTTATTTTTAATCTTATAATGTCTCCGTCGAAAGCCTGCGGAGATTTCATCGCGAGATGGCGAAAGAAACGTTACGGAGCAAATATTCAATGTACCAATAACAAAGAAAGCTAAGTAAATTGCTCCTCTCGTTTGATAATGGCGGGGAAACAAAACAGCACATGTAATACATTTAGTGATATTATCATGTCGCTAGGGAAACACGTGGGAAAACACAAGTCAAGAGGTCATATGTCTTCCCCTGTTCCTACCAAAGGACTGAAAGGACGCAAATCTTTGCACAGGCCTCGCGTTGATCCTTGCCACATTAACAATGACTTGCGAATTAAAAGCCCATGAATATGGTAAGGATGCAAATTCCGCCGGTGTTTACTCGGGATCAGTGTTACACGGCAATCTGCATACTCGAGTGTCGGGATGCCCGGTGACGCGCGACGAGGGTTGCGAATCAGGTTCGTATCGTCTACACGTGGGACAATCGTGCGGAGATAATAACGACCCACAGCATTCCTTCGCGAGGATAACGCGGCAGGAATTTAATCCGCAAGCTCTCTCGCTAACACGTTCAGAAGTTTCCTAGCCGCTATTTAAGGTCGCGTGAAGATACGAGAGTTTCTAATTCGTGTGGAATCTCTCTACCGCCCGGTAGTTTTGCAATCTCGCCGAATCGGTGGGTATCATCCGCCGCGAAAAAGAGACGATCCTCTATTTCGCCCGACCCCGTCGATTAATCCGTTAGCCGCTCTCGCGACCAACCTGTGCGTACCGTTCAATTATCGAGGGGCTCTTCTCCCTCTCTTACCCGACACGCTAACTGAGTTGTTACCTCGATAATTCGTACGTCGTAGTATCGGCCGTAACACCGGCGGCTCGCCACATTAATTTGCGGCCTGGCATGAGAATTTCCGCTTAACTGCGTTATCCCGGAACTTATCGTACACTATCAGTGATCAATCAATGTAGAATCCGAACATTTCGCCAATATTCAGCGCTACGGCTCATGCTTCGAATATCATTAATTTTACCATAATTATTTTATTAGTATATTTAGTATCATATTTAATTATATAATTATATATTAATATAATTAAGAGCGTTTAATATTATATTTAATATTATATATAATAATGTGGTTAAAAGTACTTATAGCATTACATTTAATTATATTGTTGATCGTTGATACAAAATTGAAATATATAATTATATACTTCGAATTTTTTCTCTTTATTAAACCATAAATAGGATAAACTTCATGTTAAATATTTCTCTTTGTTTCTCAAAATAGGCGGATGCTACTTTTATGTCTATTCACTGTACAACAACTATTACATATTTAGTTAGAATTAAATCCTTGCATTATCTCGACCATAATGTCCACAATGCCGGCTTAAAGAAAAGACTTACGTACCTGTGTATGGTCGACAATAATTGCGATTTGCTCTGCTGTAAACCGTCGGCAAAGACGTCTCCGCTCCCGGCTCTACGTACGCTTTACTCTTGCTGTCTCTAGGGTCGCTGTATTGTTCCACAACCTCGATTTCCGCCTGCAAACAGAACACAAATTGTTTCCTTCCGCTTTCACACAAAAGAGATTCCGTATGTATGTACATCTTCGCGTCTGAAATAGCGATCGATCCGACGCTTCCATTAAAGAATATAGTTCTCGAATAACAAAGTTGCGATAAAACGACTTGCTCGTAATGACACGAGATAGACGACATATAAAACAAATTGGCCTGGATTGCTGTAATAATACTAGTTTAACGACGTGCGTTCTTTCCGGCGTTCTCGCGTGCACAGTAATGCTCGAATTTGTCCCAGGAGAGAATATCTTTGAGAGGGATTATCAGAGACAGCTTCGCTTAAATTTACACGGTAGCTCGGTGTCATTTCCTGAATGCAGCCAATTGCGGTAATACCTTGGCCGAGGCTCGAGGGAACACGCTTCCAACCGTCCCCTAAATGATGATCGTTATTTCGAGAGAAAACAACTGCGGCGACAATTCGTTTCCGCCGGCACGTGTGTTCCGGTGGATTAAACGTAGCGCTCAAATAATCAACCAGAATGACGACGAACATTAATATCCCGTATAAAGATTAAGCCTGAAGGCGTGATATTTCTTAGTATAATCAAACGCGAATTGCACGTCACATTCGTTTTAACAATCTTAACCCGAAGGAACGGGAAGAAGTAAATTCCCCTCGACTGAATTCAATCAACCATGAGCAAGGAAGGGTTTCTTGCATTGGCTGCGGAAGCTCTTCAGTCCTACGACGATTATGCGATCAGTGCTTCACTGATATTAATGATAATAATGATAATAAAAATTCGACAATCTTTGGATAATAAACGACAGAAAATAAAGATCTTCACCACTGGATAAAAAGAAGAATCGATCAATAAGCTTTCCTCTCTTTCTCTCTCTCTCTCTCTCTCATTCTCGGTTTTAACGTTATATCGACAATTGGGGAAGTAGAATAAAAAAAGAAACGAGACAGTGCAAGAGAAAGCTCAGCAGGGCGAGACGAGCAGACATCCGGGCAATGCAAGACGGACGAAGGCGACGGCGGAGAAGACAAGTAGCCTTAAATTGAAAGAGCCCAAAATTGGAATTCTCCTGCCAAAGTTGAGCGCTATGCCTCCAGGGGCTGTTTCGAAGACGAAGTCGATTGCTTCCAGTCATCTTACCTACCAGCCCCGTTCCCTCTCTCGTCGCGCCAGCTCTCCTCCGTAGAACGGATAAATTTGTGGATGTTTATACGGAAATTACGGAGGGATGACTCTGCAAGCACAGTGGAGGCCGCTCGATCGGCTGTCGCAAATCCGATGACGAACGGGGGCTGACTCGACTTTCCGCGAAAGCGAGAACCGCGTCGGCCGAATCCCGCGTCGCGCGGGTGGTTGCGAAAACGATTACGCGGGGTTATCGGCGTGCGCAACGTTATCGAGAAATCGAATTGCCGTTCGATTCGGCGAGTGAAAACGCGCGAATCTAGCGATGCCTCGTTAAGCGGGCAGAGGTAAATCTGTAAAGCTGTCGCGCGCGGCATTTGCAGCGGAAAAGCAAAGGCAAATAATAAACACACAGGGCGTCCCAAGTTTTGCCGTCCGGACTTCCCTCTGTGTGTGAACTGTTTGACCACTTTGAGGATTGTGTCGAATGCAATGCCGTCGAACGCAATGCAAATAGTACTCATCACACCCTATCATATTCAGTCGTTAATACCGTTCGATTTATTGAGGGCTTTAATCCGATTATTTGGTCACTGCGTCATAATTTGGCGTAATTATCTGCTAATCTAATCGCCTGACTTTATCGTATTTACGAGTTTAGATGATGGAACGAAAATTTTTTTATCACATTGTTGTATTCTATTAATAATGCATTTTGGAGAAGGATACTAGGATCATATAGAATAAATCAGTAGTTTAGTTTTTAAATATAGAATTTTTTAATCGCTGTAAATACAAAAAATTAAACTCGCTATACGAATAACTCGCCGAAAAATTTTACCGAGAAATAAATATTAATGTTGCAGCGCGTTGCAAAGAGTCGAGTTATATTAATGGCGAACAGTGATACGGTTCATAACATAAATAACGCTGTTACACAGAATGGCACTCTCGAGGAAACGTCACGTCGGCGACGTCGATCGCTCTTAATTTCGTGTGGAGCGAGCCAGTATTTCCACAATATCCGCGTATAATACAAGACATTATTAACAGTATGCAGATAATGGCGTTATAGGTGAAGCGGGGCCGCAAGAAAAATGAGCGATGTAAGATAAGACGCACGTAAAAGCGCTTTTTAGCGGTGAGAGTATCAATCACTCTCGTTCTCGGACGAGGGACATCTCACAAAGGGCCTGACATCAAGCACTTTCCTCACGGAGTCAATTTTTTCCCGGAATTCTCGCAGAAGGACGCGTCCCTTTTCGAACTGGTCGGGAATTAATTACGCTCACTTTTCGACGTAATTTTCCTCGCTGTGAGTTAATCGCTCCTGTGAATTCGACTTGGTAAATGGCAGCCAGTTCCCTCAGGCATTCTGCCGATATACGCTCATCGCTCTGCATTTATCGAATGAACAAATAGATTAGGTCTTTCGTTCGCCTCTTACGATTGAAACGTAACGAAGAGAATTGAAAGTCAAAATTTTGCGAATTGGCGAATACTAAAATACAAAAGTCGTAACTGTGTAACAACTCTCGAAAAAGACACGTTTACTAAAGTTCTACGCTCCAAAAGCCCTTTGTTATAGTGATAAATGCGAGCAGCACCAGTGCTCGATCTCACGCATAAAATAAAGCGCTAAGTATTAAGTAGGGCTTACGAGCACGACTCATAACGATTCACCCTCTCGAGTCAAGTGGCACCCGCTTTCTGTCTTTGTCACACTCCCCTTTCGCTTCGTTGCGATGCTCGCGGGGGTTGTCGGTGACAACGAAGCGAAGGAAACTTTTGTTCGGCGCACTCAGGTGTCGTCCCTTCTCTACGACATTTCTTTCTCTTTCTTTTATGAACTCCCTTGCGACGCGACGGTCGTGCGGCGCGATCCCATTTATTTGTATATAGTAATCAGACACCGAGTTGATGGTAGCGAATTAAATTTTTTCGAATTAACATTTTAAACATGGTTGTGAATAAACATTTTTTAATTTAATAATATGTATAGTAATGTATAAAATAAATGCATAACCAGGTGTGAAGATAGTAATATAAAACACAGTATTTTTATAAAAACCTTGTGATCTTTAAAAAATCCAAGTTATCTTTGCTGACTTGAAAATATTGTCAAACAACCAATTCGTAGATACGTGAATATATATATCAGTCATGATGTACTAAATAATCAAGAAGACTAATTATACAATTGCTGAAAGTATCTACTTCATCGGTTACTCCATTTCTTCGCGAGGAAACCCCAAAACATGCTATTTCGAGCGTACTTTCGAAATAACGGCAGAACGCACGAAGGCGAAACTATATTCCCACTGCCAAAGCGTTTAAGCTTTAAGCGAAAGAGCTCGAGGCAACCCCAAGCGCCAGAAACTGAGTGGCGGAGCAATTATAAGCAACGCCGGAAGTCACCGGTCTCTCCGCCCTGCCACCGATGCTCCTCGTCGTTCCTTTCGCGTTCGTTGTTACCGCCTCTCTCTGACGCCCTTCATCCAATGCCCCCGCGATGCCCCACGCGCTAACGCGCCCGGGGGGTATTTTGTCACCACTGTAATTATATTTCTCCCTTTGGCCGATTCCCCGGTCGTCCGCGTTACGAAAATATCAATACTATCGTTAGCCAACAAAACGACTCGAGCCACAGTCGTAGGAAGTGACGTCATGCGCGCAGAGAATGAATCAGTCGAGGGATCGTGTGTATAAAATGTTTATTTTAAAACCTTTTGCTGACTCTGTATCCAAAACGCGACATAGATTTCCTTCTCGCACTGTTTCACGAGTTTTTGTTATTAATTAAGTTTAATCGAGGTGACTATTTTTGTAGTATTTTCTTATTAAAGCCAAAACTTGGTGCGATATTACTGACAACATACTTCATATGCAAGGTACACAAAAGTTATTTGAAGGATTTTGTTTTCCTGCGGAAAAATGGTAACCCCTCGACCTTTTTGATTCACTGCACGTCGCGGGAGGAAAATATCGATAAACTTTTCGGACTGGGAACGTGCCACAATGGGGAACGCGTGAACGTGTAACGGTAGCGTGTTTGCTTAACGCAGAATTCATTGAACTGTGAATACAGATAAAGGCTGCGACTGCGGTGAATAAAGTTACATCGTTACCGCAATAACGCCGCACTGCGTAAAAGCAGTATTCTAAAGTTATGTATTGTCGTCGTCCGATCTCCTTAATTGAATTTTTCATGCAAAGTTCTAGATATATACACCACTGTACCATAACTGAATTGCATAACGTATCGTGACAGAATAGTGCTGAGGTTTGCAATAAACGTTAAATTTGACGGAATAAAGAAAATCGTTTTTCGTTTGCAGAAAGTATTTTGAATACCTTACGCTTAAAGAGCAAGCTAAGCGATATCGGTTTCAGATTCGATTTTCAATAAAATGTTAAATCACTTACATTCTCCACAGTAGGACTCGGCAGCATCCATTGCACCGCGGAGGTTGCAGCTGCAGCGCTCGCAGGACGCCTCTTGTTGACGAAATCGACCGGTAGACTGTAATCGTCGCACAACGACACCTGCAAGCACAAGCGGGAGAAAATGATATACATCGTACCCTCTATTACCATTTCCCATTAACCACTCCATCCAATGAGAATTTTCTCCCGAGAACTTTCATCGCTCTTCGTATCCCTACTTAATAGAGTTTCAAAGTTGTAGAAGATGACTTTCATCAAATGACGCGAACTCCGATAACTGAAAAACTTCGCCCACGCTCTTTAAATCTGCATCACAGCCTCGTGCGCGAGACCTGATTTTTAATCTTCTATCAGTCGCGTAAAGAATACTAATCTTCACGTAATTGATAATGTAACACGATAATAATTTATATTATGTTATCATAGCATATTTATAATATTAAATTGTTATATTTTTGTAACACTCCCCTCAAAGAATAGAATCAATTTATTCTGATTTTAATCCTTGAAATAACTAAAGCAAGCCGATCGTTCCCTTCGCTAATTAGCCTCGACGCTATCGAAGCACGCACCTTCTCTGTTGTAGGAAGAGAAAATACGCAAAATGTTGCTGAAAAAGTGAGGAACGATGATATGAAAATTCGCGGGGAAGCATTCGACATCGAACGGCAGAGGATTTCTGCCACTCGACAAATCGCAGGGTAAGCACCCCAAACCTTCTCCGCATTCTCCAAATCCCCGTTGACGCTGACTGGACCAGCTCATCAGCGATATTTACTGTCTGTCGGAGAATCGATCTATCGATGCGTGAACGCCTCGTCCCACCTGGGTGCGCGCGAGAACCGAGAGCGCGGCCACGGCCTACGTCTATGCATGCATATAAATCGAGACAATCGCGGATCCCCGGGGGCGGCTTATCGCGTCGGAGACCCGGGAGGGGTGGTGGCAGAGTCCACGGGGATGCTCGGCCTGCGAAGGGAGTTTTGCGCGGTGACTCTGCATGCAAATGGTTTGCGTTTATTGTGAGAAGAGAGCGCCGTATGAATATGTGAAGTAGAAAACGAAACAAAGAGAGAGAGAGAGCGAGAGATTAACGGTCGAAGGACAACGAAGGGAATGGAACGAGGAATGATCGGCTCGCGGAAAAGCGGAAATAGCCACGGAGATATCGAGAAATGACGCAACTAGCACTTAACGGCGGAGGGAGCAGCGTGGGGTAGAAAAATCGATTCGCAGAGAGCTGTACTGGAGTACGCAAGCTGAAGCAATCGAGAAGTTACTTTACACGTTTTCTGGTTGTACAAAAATTATACAGATTTTAATACGCGTAACTTTTCTGAGAATTCTCCGTGTTATAAAACTGCTTGACTTAATTTTCAGCACTATTTGTAGTCAATAGTAGTGCTGGAACGGGTCGGACAACGCAATCGCCGGGAGGCAACCTAAAGTAATATAGTATTCGTAGACTATCATTCGTTTACCGTTGCTAAGTCATGTAATTGAACCTAAGCGGTATAGTTTTACATAGTTCACCGGCTTCAGGGCGAGCACCTACCCCTAGCTGAACTGCATTCGCTGGCATCTTTGAAGAAGCCAAGCACGAACTAGGCCGGCTCGATAGGGTGAATTCGAGAAAATCCGAGACAATCGCCAATGAGAATCCCCGTAACTGAGAATCATGTTTCACGTTGTCTTAAACATTATCCGTTTGTCGATAATATTGCTAACCCGAGTATTTTCACATTGTCATATATTTAGTCTGGACGCGGCGAGCGGCATGTGAATGTTGACTTTACAGTAGGAAGAACTTTTTAACTCCGCGTAATTTTTATTCCATCAAACCTCTGAGTTATTCATGAAATATTAAAATATGATGCGTGGCTCATACGCACCTAGCCGATGCGGTCGTAAATCACAGCGCGCGTAATCCTTAAAGTTTGCCGAAATAGATATTTTCACCGGTGATCCCTGGGTGTCGCCCAAAATGATTTGTTTTCCCATAAATCTTCAACGCCGCGTAAGTTTTCCGAGCACTTGCTATTGAGTGAGGTCGAAAGCTCTCTCTCCGTGGACTGACATTTATAAAGTATCTATTTACGTTTTCTGTTTACCGTGTTTCTAAAGAAACGTTACGCTATCGTTACCGCGCTACCGCGTCTGACGTATCGTTGTACGAAAGCGAGCGCAAGTTCGCGTTCTCCCGCGGCGGTATTTCGCGTGGCCGAGATTAAGCCGGAATATTTAGCAAATGTTTCGCATAAATCAAAGCAGCGCAATATGTTCGGAGTTCGAAGCGAGGCTATGTAAATTCATGGTAATACCGCTGGCCACCCTGCAGAGAGGAGTTTCGATTCGCGAAGAGTCGTGAGGGGGTAAAGAGCGCATTGGGGGACGGACAAGGGGGGACCGAGCGCGACAGCGTGAGTTGGAGGGCCAGGAAGGAACAGGGAAAGTCCAAAAGGAGGGACAGAGAGAAAGACAGAAAGTGAAAGATGAGGAGAGAAAGGAGAGAGAGAGCGAGAGAGAGAGGAGCGATGAGCGCGTATTTCATGAACCCCTAAAGCAGCCCTGAGCATTGCGGCGACCGCCACAATCCCATTCATTCTCTTTATGGGCTCCCAAGTATTCGGGAGCGAGCTTGAATAAATCGGAAATTTGCCCCGCGGGGAGCGAGTCGGCCCTCCTCGCGATTTGCCTTTCGGCCTGGTCATTCCCGAACACTGCGTTTCGTTTTTCGCACGCAAAGCGCGTGATGCACGACTATGATCGTTAATCCTGAGCTGTTTAGCATAGAAAATTGCGGTCAGATAATCTGAACTGATAATAAGAAACTTGATACGGTTATATATGAGAAGTAATTGGCGCATTGCTGCACAATGCTAGGTCTTTCAATAAGAACAATAATTTATAAGTTTCTCGTGATACGACCTAGTGGAATAATCTGATTAATATTCTCGCATATTATGGGTGAATGCTTTCGCTTGGTAATGGTATCCGGGAGAACTATCGTAATAGAAAGCGATATTAACGATTATGCTCCGAACTCGAGCTATGAACGGAATGTTTATTCTACGGAACTTCTCCTTATGCAGTTTGTAACGTACATATCTATGCCAAACTAGTCTAACTGCCTAACTGACCGTGTTAATTCATTTTATTAATCGCTTTGCATTCTCGGTGGAGAGAAGGAATTTCGTGGTTGCGCAATCACATTAATCTTATTAAAAAGACATTATACAAAAGATATCTCTTTTGCAAGGCAATGTTTTTTATTCTAGCTCTTTCACAGAATTTATAAAATATAATAAAAATGTAAATCTTACTGTGTAGAATTATTGAAATAATGTACGATTTTAATATTCGCGACACACTGTGCACGATTGTATTGGAAGAACCGTTAAATCAGCACAGTGTAATGGGTAAATTGTGCAAACAGATCGATCACAATGACATAATTAAATCTAACTGGGAAGGGTTACGACTTGAATAGCTAAGGGTTCTGTTGTTGATACCTCTGCAGAATCTCTAAACGCTTGTCATCAAATTGTACGCGTAACATTTCGTAAGTAAATTTGTGTTGCGGCTAGCAAACGCTCACATTGTTTCCTTTCAACGTTTCCTGAATAAAAAAAGAAAGGCAATTGCATATATAATCGTGAATTCGCAATTTATGTCATCAATACTTGTCTTCGCCATTCTCTCAACTTAACTGTAGCCATTTTCTTGAACGTGTTTTCGCCAAGTACAGAGTAGGCCGCCACTTTCTTCACCGACCTAGACAATGAGTCAGACCATAAAGAACGCCATAAAGGGAGCTAAAGATCGATGAACAGGGTTAACCATGATTGACGACGAGCGAAAGTGCACACGCAGTCTTCGGGGACTCGCTCTTCTCATTTTCCACGTTACGGCAATCTGATTCGATCTAACGCCACGAGATAAACACGTTAAAGTTTCACGAACTGTTCTCCGGAACGCAAGAGTGAAGTCACCCGGGGCTATCCGACGTCCTTTCCGATAGCAACACGTGACGACTCGACATCTTCATTACGTATTTCCCATATGTACTCATCGCTCTTCCTTTGGACATCATTTCTTCTAGTCTACGTTCGTTACGTTACCCCTGGTATCCGGGGGCAGCCTGGCGATGACGAGAAGAAAAATTCTTCGATATCTTCGTGAAGGCGATGAAGCGCGAAAATCCTGAACTTTGAAATATATGGTATAGGTGAGTGCGAATCGAGCACGGTGAAAAAAGATCTGTATAAAGAAGTCCATCAACCTTGGAATTTATCATCGAGATCTCTTCCTATCATTTTTATTGTGGCGAGAGATTTCCTTGAAGAATAGAAATGTAGGTTTGTTGCGATTGATGATCGCAGAGAAGAACTTGCGTGATACGTGATACGCCATCATACTGAACCAGGATAAATGTATCTTCGTTAAGAGTTAAGAATTCTCAAATTTCCACGACATTTAATACCGATGCAGTATCAATTCAACATTGTCGTTTGAAGGAACAAAGACATAAGGACACTATAATTTCACAATTTTAGGGTCACAGCCACAGCATCTGGGAGTCCTTTCGTCTTCATTTAAGGGACCCGCGTGTCCCTCGGCTGATGTGCTTTAGACACCCCGATCGAACCGAAACGCCTACCGGAGGACTGCGTTCCTTTTTGTCGTATCTGCAGCCCTTTGTAGGGTCACGGAGGGTCCGGCAGGTTGCTCAAAGAGAGCGTAACTTGCTCAAAGTCGAACGAGAAACTCTGCCATTATAGAAATCGAGTACTAGCAATAAGACAGACTAAGGGTCGGCCCAACAGTCCCTAATCATCCGCCTTTCTTAGGCTCGCTTCGTCTTTCTTGCCCTCCTGCATTTCCTTTTCGTCCCTCTATCGCGGACAGCTAACAAAATCTCTTTAACCGTAATCTCTGCAAGGAAATATTTTAATACAAAAATTAAAATAATATATGAGAAGTATAAATGTAAAAATAAATATTTTATATTAAAAATAAAATTTTTTATCTATCATTATATTTTGCATATTGTTTTTATTTAGAATCATATATATGTATTTAGAACTGCCTAGTTTATTTCAAAGTTTCCGCATAGATGCAGATCAACTTCTGCGAGCTTGACAATCTACAAGGGCTGTAAGATCCTCCTTCATGCCGCTCAATTAGAGCAAACGTCACGCCAAGGACAGAACTCATGATCTTGAAACTTTGACTTCGTAATCTTGTCAACGTGTCTCCGCCAATAGATAGACTTTGTCGGACATGCGATTTCAAGTGCACGCGTTAAACGGAGTCGTTATAAACTTCCACTGGAGAAAGGACGTCGCGTCGGTCCACTTAAACGTATCGCCTCAACTGGTCTCGCCGAGGCATCCCTCCGGGTAAAAGTTTAAACAGCACTCGAAACGAAACGCGCAGATTCTCCATAATGAAACTTTACGGCCGTGAAAATCGCTCTCTCGGCGCAGAAGATAATTAATTTTTCCTGGCAATCAAACCGTTACGCAGCGAAACATCGATTATTTAACGATTCGTTTCTTCAGATTACCGTCTTCAGGCTTTTCACAATTATTAAGTAACAGTAGATTAAGTAACTATATATATAAATTCAAAGTTTTTAATTTACAATGAAAAATGCGAATTGATAAATTATAACTGTAATTATGTTAATTTAACAAAATTCGCAATCTTGCAAGTCGTGCAATTAAATTCGTTTAAACGCTAAATCTGTTTAAGCGCTTTAATAAATTTATCACATATTGCACAATGTTCAAAAATCACTGGCACTAAGTGATTTAGGTAACCCTGCGGTAATCAGGCGTGCCATAGGCCGTGGGAAGCTGCAAACAGCGCGGAAGGGTTGCGTCGATATGGTGCAACCATCGCAGGTACCTGTACATACATACGCGCGCACGGTGTTAAGCTCCCCCAACCTCCGTAATGCGTGTTCGCGTAGTCGCAGAAGCGCCGTGATTGTTCCACCGGTTTCTCTATTGGGATAAACGTCGACCCCTCCTTATCACCCCTTATCCTATGATGGAAAAGGTCCTCCCGGGCGCGGGAACGGAACCCCATTGCCTAAGGGGCTGCTAATTGATTTTAGAAGTTTCTCCTTGGGACTACCCCCAAACCCGCTGCAACATCATAGAACCCCCCTCGGCAGGAGTTTTCGGAAAAGGCGCGCCACCGTCACGGCGAAAACGTCCTGGTTCCTAAGTCGTCTTAGAGACTCTCTGAGAACCGGCACCGCTCTCGGCCACCCTTATTTCTTGTTAAACGGAGCTCAACGCGACGACCCTCTCTATCTCGAAAACGTTTTAAATCGAAGCTTTCCGCTCTCTTGTTTAACAAGTTGCTGACGGACTTCTGCACGTATCGGAAATCCTGTTAATACTAGTCGCCTTAGTTTCAAATAATCAATGGAAAATATTTTGCAAATCCAATTCAACGTATTATAATAATATCTCTAAATCATATCTCATGTAATATATGCAAACAGATAAAAATTTGTTATTAAATAGATAAATTAAATATATAATATTAGTAAAAGGAGACGACGTTTGAAAAATAATAACAAGATTCTTGTCAGAATTCTGATGATTCGCGTCGCGAACTTGACGTAAATAGAGAAAGAGGTACATGTTTTTTTTTCCTAGTAATTACTAGTGCAATAATAATGCAACCCTCGAGGTTGAGATTCTCCAATTCGCTCGTTTCACCCTGCTTCTTCGTTGTTGCGCTCGTCGACATTCATTCTCTTTCTCCCGGCGGCTTTCATGCGCGCGCGACGCTCGAGCAGTCGTACAATGAGCTTCCGGTTTATTAAAATCCCGCCTATCCAGACTTGCCCGTCACGATCGGCCGTAGACGGCGGTCTAAAACGAATTCACGTCTCAGTTTCGCTTGTGTCTGGTTAGACAATGCATCGTGAAATGTCAGACGAGGCTAGCTTGGCGCAGCATTCTTTTCCATTCAGCCATGCAAAATCCGACGCGAACAGAAATGCGAAATTGCGCGCGTAACAATCGCGTAACAATTGTAGCGATGCCGCAGCGAATCGCATATATAATGCGAATTGCGCGTATTCGATATTGCAAAAATGAACGCTGTCTGAACATGTGCAAAAATGTATACATTTCGCAGTACGTCCGAATGGCAAATAAATTAAATGTTGTGTATTATTCTAAGATATTGTTATCAAAGCTATTATTTTTTTAGATAGGAATGATTGCGGGATTTGTTATGGAATCGACGTTGTTCGTGAAAAAAGGCGCTTCTGTTAGGAAGTGACTTCATTATTAAGACGCAGGGTTCCTGTGCGTTATCGCGTCTTTGCACCTCGACGAGCACAAGGGCTTACCCTTCGAGGTTTTCGTCACGCGAAAACACAAACTTGCGTTAAGGAAGCCAACCTCGTTAATAACTCGCGGTACATTTGACGCGCTTCGTTTCCGGCGACATTAGCCGACGTTGATCTGGATTAAAACTGGGCCCTCGCCGTTAACGACGGTTGACTCTTATCTGGAGTCTCTATCTTTCTTCAGTCGGTGGAAGCTTATGCAACCAACAGTAAATCAATTTTAAATTGAATTGCGCGCATCGAGTGACACATCATTCAATCGAACATTATCGCCGTTTAATATTTCGAGATCAGATTTATTTTATAAAAATATTTTAATTTACCTTGTGTGTAATAAAAGAAAGCGATGTGATAATTTCAAAGAGGATGTTAAACAATTTTAAGCTAAAAAGAATCTATTTTAAGCATTGCATACCGTTTTCATAATATCACTTAACATCGTATATTTTATTTATACCTAAATAAAATATCACAGTCATACGATACATTTATTCTGCTGTAAGCTCAAAGGAGCGAGATATTCCAGCTACAAGAGCACGTACTCGTGTGGTTACAACCTAATTACGAAAATGACGCGTCGGAAATTCCACAAGGGACCTTACCAACCGTCATGCTGTTTATTGCGCTGAATATGAGTTGAATATTCTCGATACAGCTGTATCTCTGTCTATGGACTGACGTCAGAACCGCTGATAAACTCCGCTATTTGATTGACGATCTAATCTCCGGGATTTTCCGAGAAGATTGGATATCATTACTTAGCAATTAACAATCATCCATCTCAGTTAGCGCTCTACATTTCAGCGCGTTGCACCGTGTGTTGTACATAAATGCTTCCGATATCGCTTAATCTGAGTTTAATCGTAGTTGCAGTTTTACAGACGATCGTCGGCAGTTTACAAACTGTCGGAGATTACGATGATACTTTTTATCTAGCCCGGTTGTACGGGACCAATTTGAGTAAGTATGACAAATGTTTGCGACGGACCACAAAATAACGAGGGTTTCTCTCGAGGATTACCCGCAAATGAGTTACATTTTTTAAGGCTTCGCAGAAGCGGAAACAGACGGCGAAGACGCTACTCGGTTGCCTCGTTGCTAATAAAGTATATTACGAGTCGTTCACCCCATCGTGAATTTGAAATTATATTCCGAAATTATATATACGTAAATAACGTACTGTTAAAACTTACAGCTTACAAGTAATATTGTATCTATCCTCTATTTAAAAAATTGCAAAGTATTTTTACACGATCAAACGTGTGGTGGAATATTTTTGGCCGACACTACATGAAATAAATTTCGCGTCGAGTTGGCCGAGGGGAATACGATCTCGTCGCGAAATAAACGCGAATACGCCAACGAACATTGATTTCCACGTCCCCTCGACTTTCAACCCTTCCTGACGCGATCGCGGACGGTCCGTCCGTCTCTCAGGATCGACACGCATCACGCGCGCATACGTGCATAATTAACGAGACGTGCCGATCGGCCTAAACGCTGAATTTTGACGTACAAATCCGCAGCAACACGGGATCGGGCTAACGACTCTACCACCGACGCCCCCGAAAGCTTTTCGAAACGCTGCCGCAACATTGAATGCCTAACACTGGGCCTGCGGTGAGCCGCAGCCACTAGTTTCATCATGCGTCCCTCTTGAACCGTCAAGCGGCGTAGACTTGTTTAACTCTCTGATGAAGAAGTGTCAGAGGCTAAAAATCCACATTTTTTAAATCTTATAATTAAAGTGTTTTAAATATTCACGACGGTATCTTGAAATTGAAAAGATTTTGTCTGTATGTGCATAAAAATCTCGTAATACGTTTTATTGCATCAGAATTATGGTTCAAGATTCACCAATCTGAATGCATTCCAGTTTCGAGCTAGTCGTGACGAGAGAACGTTGCTCCCTCATGGAGATTGTGCGTGAATGTTCCTGCATGCTCGCGGGGCATGCCGAGGATAGTCGCGTCCTCGGCAGTAACCGCGTTATCTGCGAAGCAATTTCGGTTCACGACACAGCACTGGCGGCGGTAACAATTAAGCCGCACAATCGGACACTCGATCATGATCGGGACCGTCCGGAAGAGGGATGCCTAGCCGGGGTACCGGGATTCAACGTCGGATCCCCGTCGTCAATGTGTCCTAATACGTCCTCGAATGCCCCGAAGCCTCAATGTACGGATAGGTCCGAACCTTCGTGCCCACGGATACTTAATTAATTCACTTTGCGCCGGACTCGCCGTTCGTAATGCGGGATCGGGCTGCCTAAGAGCCCCAAGGCAGTAATTGATTCAAATGCTGCGAGGGAGTGTTACCGACCAGTTATATACCGCCGCAGATACGGTTACCGTTTCCGGTTGGTCGAGCATTGCCGCGATTCGCGATGCGCTTGTGGCTTACATTTCGTACGGTTTAGTTAATACAAGAGTAAAGTATATATATATTTCATAAAAGTGTAGCATTTATATATATTGTAATTTTGCATTATTCTAGTTGTGCATCACGAACAGTAACTCGTGGTACATAAAGAATACCTGTAAATGTTTCCCTTTTTCGATGGAACGGAAGAACCATCAATTTATGGGATGAAGAAATTACAGCTGCAGAGCGTGACTAATTGCCGCCCGCTAATTGCGGTGTAAAAAGCGCACGAGACATTGTTAAAATGAGCGTTAAGGGTAGTCGGCTGAGAGCGAGGAACTTTTTGGCGATGTTACCGCGGCCTGGAAATTCTGCGGCAACGCGAAATCCGTCGACGCCGCGCGAGGGGACGCCGGGGGCGCCTAAGAAAGAACGGAGGAGAAGACGGATGCGTACCGATGGGGTGCAGGTGATTAATGTAGACGATGCCTCTCTCTGTATAATTACTTAATTAAATTCATACATCACGCGGCATTACGCGATGTACACAGAAATCCGATCCCCCTTTCGTAACGACCCCGTGGATACGGCGCTTCTATTCAGATCGTATCTCTCTAGCCTCCCCCAGAAATAGGTTGTGGGGTTTGCGAGAACGTGACTCTCGACTCATTGATATCGTCCAACGATCCCGACTACGTTTAGTCGTTGACACCGTCGACGGGTTCTCCATTTCTCCCCGGGTACAATTTGAAAAACAAATTACGGTTACGCGAGATAAGAAATGGTAGCTAACTTTACGGATAAAGTGTCCATGAATTTGGACGAGAACTAAACTAATTCCGTAGTTTTAAGGGTTTCTAGAATTGGAATGGCTCGAGTCATTGCTAATTGGGTGCTGTACCGACTAGATTGCGGTCACCTCGTTAGCGATCCCGTTGACTTTATTGTAGAATATCCGCCTGATTTTCCGACAAGACAAACGAATGGGACCTTCGCTTATAGACGTGCCTATACTTTAATGTGTCTAATTAGACTTTATAATAAATTATGTATGCTAATTTAGTTAACAAGATAACTGTTTATCAAGCAAACAGCTGGTTCTCTTTGCAGAACTATAATCTACAGATAAAGTTAATTATTAATTTAATGACCAAAGATTAATAATCGAGATTTAATTATTACCTGTAAATTCTTCCTCCTCTCTCTTTCTCTCTTTGTTCACTTCACAGATCTCTAGAAAATAGTTTCTGGTCTGGTCTGATCTTATTGCTACTTTCGTGTAATATTTTTTATTGAAATCCTATTTAACTCTTTTACGTTTTGAATAGATAATTACCAAGATTTACGAATCGACTTTACTTGATCCGATTATAAGTATCTGAGAAATGGTAGCAATCTGCTAAAAGTAGAGGAGATCTCTTAGTTCGATAATACTCGCCAAGCGAGAACGCATCGGCTGAAAAACATTTCCAGTTGATTGCTAGAAATGTCGGCGAGTCCGGAAAGGGTTTTGCCGACGATTGGCGAGGAGACGGCCCGACTGAAGGGGCGTGGGGGATCTCTGAAAACAGTGATCACGTTTTTTTAATTAAACCGAAAGTTAGACCCCCGCCGGGCGGGGCCGTGGAACAATCGACTCGCCGGAGTTTAATCACGACGTAATAATGACGACAAATAAATTAAACTGGCCCGTAACGCTGTCCGCCTGATCATCCCTTCGAGAAAAGATTGCGCACCGGAAATAGGAGAGACAGAGAGTGAGAGAGAGAGAGTGAGAGAGAGAGAGAGAGAGAGAGAGAGAGAGAGAGAGAGAGAGAGAGAGAGAGAGAGAGAGCCGAAACGTTTCAATAAACGGGCGGGATCTAAACCATTCCTCTCCACTGGGATTAGTTTTCCGAACAAAACGATAAGGAACATTGATCTTAAATCATCTCGTTCTCATCGATGCCGTGCATGCACTTCGTATACGCCATACATAAAAAGAATATACAGTCGACAAGAGGAAAAAATCTTTTTTGCATGCACATATGTAATTTAGAAGCAATCCAGAGACTGGAAAATAAACGTAACGTTCGAATATCGACTATACGATGTCATTCTATTTATTGGCGTAAAAAAACTTGTTAAAAATGCGAGGAATATTAAATAGGTTTTGCAATCTCTTCACAAATAACTAGGAAAATATTATATTTTCGAAATAACGATGAATTAACATAGTAAGCAATCGCAAGAAAAGCATTCGTAAATCCAAATTATCGACAAGAGAAACGTATTGTAGTCCGCAGCTATAAGTTTCGCTGCAAAGTAAACAAACTCGTTAAAAGAAAGAAAGAGCACAGTTCGTGCACGTTTTTGTATAGAAGCGCAAGTTTTAAAAGTAAATTAAAATGGAATTAAAATGGAACTGCATTTAAAATATTTTTACATCAGATTGAAGCTACAGTTGATTCCGTTCAAAATTACAATACGGATACAATAATACAGTTATGTAAAATATCACGAATTCATGCATTTTCGATGTTGATTTGTACCGTATGTTTGCAGTTTTATTGAGGTGGAGTGCCCGCCGGAAATTTACTGCAGGCGCAATGTAAATCGAGTGTATATACCGGCATCAAGATATACTTTATTTCATTCAATATTATATTGAAAATAGATTATATAGTTGCTTATTATAAGCGCACTTTGGAAAAAAAAAGTTAAAAAAAATAGCTATTATAGATGTAAGTTTTCGATTATCTTTATATTGATTCCAGATTTATTATCACAATTGAACCGAATTAATAGAAATAATTATACGTGTAACTCACTTATGAAATATAGAATTTATTTTAAAAGATATGTACAGGAAAAAGAAGAGAACGTTTCTACGGGATATGTAATACACATAATTAAATAATTAGCGTGCGATAATTAAAATTTGCTGTTAGTACGATGGTTATGAGATACTCGCTAATCCAGTTATGGTCGATCGAATATAGAAGTACGTTAAATACATTGCAGATGCAATACCAATACAATAATGGTGCAGCTGGAACAATATACAACGTGTGATGCTAATTCAGCCGGCGGCGGCGGTGAGTTTGCACACTCATGCTAAGGCCGTCGATGTTGAATCAGCACTATGGATTGCGAATGTACGAAATGCATGCGGATGCACGAAACCAACGCGAGTTTACGATTAGGGTCCTAGCTGTGAAAACAGACGTTGTCCGGCTCGTGAATTACAATCGTGTCTTTGTGCATACAAAGCGTTCACTAGAATTAACGAGATGTTCCTGCTTTAGTCTACGATAATTTTTGATCTAATATTCTTGACGTGTAATACGTATATATGAAGTATACTTAGTACATACATTATTAACACTTTCCTAATACGCGACAGCTCATTGATCGATTAACGTAAACGACATAATATTGTCACGAACCCCTAATCTCTCATTACGCAAAATGGATACGTAATTATCTTTATAGATTTAGAGATGTAGGTCCCGTTAAGCGTGTTGTTGTATCCGTCTACGGTGGTTTCGCCCTCGACGTGCTGGTGGTGTTCGGAGAATATTCGCCTTACCGCCTGGATTACAAGTTCCCCATGATTTGGTCTCGAGGGAACGGCTCTCTCCCTCTCGATCTTAAAGGATCTGAGGCTGGTCGTATTTGTTAACAAAGACGACACTTCGGTCGTGAATCATGCAGGAGCTGTTGAAGGAACCGCGAACTTTGCTATGCACGTGCAAGCAAAGACGTAACATGCGCATAATGGCGCACGCTTGCTTCTTAAACAAAGGAAAGGAAAGATAAAAAGTACTTTATTGACCGGGAACGTTGAAGAAATACATGGCAGATATTTAATCACTTTCAAAATGGTAATCATCTCCTCTGTCGAGTTTGTGAAACCCTCCTTCCTGAATGAATCATATGGCGCAGCGACGAAGGACTTGCTCGAGTTCATGAAATATTCGAGCTACGAGCAGCTAAGCTGCTTGCGGAGGCCATCAACACCTGTGGTCGGAGCAACATATAACTCCAACAACTTTCCGCCACGTATATATATATTCCTCATCCTTGAAACTCTGTTTCACGAGACAATCGTAAAACCGTTAGTTCATACTAAGGACCGAATTAAAATAATTTTAGCAAGTTCGGTTTTCGAAACATTAAAGATACTTCTCACAGATTACTGTGTGATTTATTATTGTTTTATATCATTGCTGTATCAAGTTTCTTATAGAACGTTAGATAACAAAACTTCGTAACTGCAGTTTTCGCTTTAAGAGTACGACTTATATCTATTTGATGTATCACAGTTGTGTCAGCTAACTTTAGTAGTAAACGCCGTTACGATATCGTCTCAAACGCCCGTGCGAGCACGTAAATCGCGATTTTACGGTTACTCGCAAATACTTGCTTGAGGAACAATTCAGGCCATTGTCATGAATGCATAATAACCGAGTTGATAGACAGAATACCTACGCAACTCCGCTTTATACGCTGCTATGAATGTGCATTGTGATAACAGATTGCGCATTGCACCAGTTAATCGAATGCAGCTGAACGGTGCGGTAAACCTGCAACTTTGGCTGCAACGTGACCGTGCACGTGAACACAATGCGCAAGTTCTGAACTTCAATTTCCGACGCTTCGATAAAATAATTATTTAAAAAAGTATATTAATTGTCATATTGCTGCAACTTAATTCTTTCGCGTCATCTCGACAGATCACGTAGAGATTGCGAAGCAATTCTAGCGGCGAATTTAGTTCTACGATTCAATTCGTCCCGGCTCCGGCCTACGCTCCGGTGGATTTTTCGCAAAAAAGCCCGTCGTAAGTCGTAAATCCGACGTATCACAATGGTGGCGCAGCAGTAATAAATATCGCGACGCGAACACCTAATGGGGGAGTTCCCGTTTCGGCGCGGAGTTCGATGATATTGTTTATGGCGCTTACGTACGGGAACGCGATATAATGGAAATTCCGGCGTCCGGCCGACTATTTATGGGACACCGTCATGTGGCACGCATTGCCGGCGAACGGAGCGTCTCTCTCCTCGTGGTATGGCACACAGGCCGCATGACTGTCCCGCAGGGACGACTATTACAGGACGACCCTTCACCTTCCTCGAACGCCGCCATGGTCTCCCATGGTGATCGTCAGCGGGGCGGTATTGTGGTCTTGTGTATCCGTGTTGCAGCAGGTGCGAGGGACAAAGAACACAGGTGACAAGAGCACGTATCGACCTTCGTATGTGTTACACACGTGTACGTATTACATACGGCTTTAATAAGTATGAACCATTAAATAAATCCGTATATACTTGCGATAAGCCTGGGTTCCAAAGTGCTACTAATGCCGATAACATTGTACGCGAGAGTGAGAAATAAATTTAGATTTAAGATTGTGTGATCAGATGAGGCATCGGATTCTCAGCGCACTCATTAATTCGCCGATTTTGATATTCTACTCTCGTAATCGGAAGGGCGATATCGAAGCGTGTGTACCAACGATAAGGATGCCGACCATCAATGACGGTGAATATCGCCCGCTGCATTTCTCGGGTGGCGAGAACCCTCTTGCCTGCCCTTCCCGTGGGATTACGTCCCCCAGACTACATTTACATATACAGTTCGACTCTTGTACGAAGCGACGGGAGGAAAGAATTCAATAAAAGACGAGTCCATTGTCTCAAGATTCTAACTTCGATGGACTGAGATCTTGAAACTGGAGATCAAGGGGGGGTGGGCTCGATGGAAAGCGGATTGAACGGACAAGGCCGTTTTCGCGAGATCCTCGGCGACGTTTACTTGAAATTGCAAAATCGTGTCTGTGACAACCTGATTATTTGATTGCAAAGATACTTTTGAGTTCTTGACGCAACGATCGAAGTTATTGATAGCCGACCGTTGGAAAAAAAAAAGATGACTTTTCATTCAACGTGTCAATAAGCACATTTTTCACTCGAGAGGGGAAGGATTTGACAAGCTAAATAAAAAGACACAGGAAGGAAACAATAAAATTCCATCGAGTGCCTGGCGAATGATACGTTGATGCCTCGAAAGTTTATTAAGCCCTATCTATCAGGGGTGGCTTTCGGCTTTCGACGCGGAAGCGCGCTTTTTAATTTAACTGTCAAAGCGCACGCCCAATCGCGTCAGCTTTACGATCACGTCAATATCTCTCGATTTTTCGGTCCGCTCGTCTACTTTGAGCAACTGGGTTAGATATCTGACCAAACACTTGACATCACAAACAAGCCACAATTATAATGCAAATTCTTGAAATGTAATATCCACAAGAAAAGATACAAATAGCCAAGATTTCTTTATCGTCTTTTTTGACACGTGATC
Source organism: Temnothorax nylanderi (assembly GCF_030848795.1). Lineage (NCBI taxonomy): Eukaryota > Metazoa > Arthropoda > Insecta > Hymenoptera > Formicidae > Temnothorax > Temnothorax nylanderi. Next base: position 483,262 of record NW_027249168.1, on the reverse strand, counting down.
TCGTTAGCTTCTGAAAGTAACGCGCGCAACTGCGAAAAAAAAAGAAATAAAAACATAACTAATTCAAAGAAGAAGATAGCGTAATTTTTGCTAGAAGAACTTCGCTTTCAAGACAAGTGAGCTTATATATAATTTAGAAAATTGAGATCTCTCTGCGGCTTAAAATATCAAGACGTGGAAGGTACGAGCAAAGTGAATGAGAAGTCTCGAGTCTGCCTCCATGTTAAAGGGCATCGAAGGAATAATTTAAGTGAGTGAGAGGGATTATTCTTGGTAGGTACATCCCCTACCCCCGTGGATTCGTAGGATCATAACAAATGGCTCGGAGCACCCTAATGGAAATAAAGAAGAGAGCTGGAGGTGTTGTCGGCATGGAGTAACAACCGGCGCGGCGAGCGGGATAAAGAACGGGAATACGGTGTAGGCTAAAACCACGCGGGAAAGAGAACAACGGGAGGAACAACGCGCGGGCGGACGCGCGAGAGCCGCGAGTAGGAGGAAATAGAGGCGAAAGAGAAATAGCATTTGGGGGAAGTCGAGCACCTATACGAAATTCTCGACGAGACGTATCCTAAATAAATACACGCCATTTTTCCTTACGCGAGTTTTACAGCGTACAAATAGCGTCGTGGAGGAAATGCGATCATGCCTCAACGAGAGACCGTGTCATCGACGATTCATGAACACGACCGCGCATCTTTCAGGATTTAAACCGCCGATATGTTTGTCAAATACATGGACATTCGTGGAATTTTTTTTATGTGAATTCGAAATCAGTATTAAAAGTCATTCCTCTGTTATTGCATTCCTCCATGATTGTGATATGGTTTGTTGATGCATTCTTTTATGAACACCTCTCTCGAATTTTACATTTTATTTTTAAAATTTAGCTATTCTACTGGAAAGGAGATTCTATAAACTCATCCAATTCATCAGATAGCAGCAATATAACATTGCTATCAACGAAAAGTCCGCGATTAAACACCCACGCATTAGTAATTAGCTCCGATAACAAACACGCCATGGATTACGCACGCAAACGCAATCCACGCAAGTCTCGTATATTTGCAAGAATAAATTGACTGTCGGTGCTGTTATTCTTACAAAATTGAGCACAGTTATCGACATAAGCACCACGCATTATCATCAGCTGAGGTTTCTTCGTATCTCTTTAGATTTTTATATCGCAAACGTGTAAATAAAATTGCCCTAAGTAAGATCCGTCCTAAGCTACACACTTATCAGTCGTGGCACGCAAGCAGTCGCGAGACGCCTCATGCAAATTCGACCGGTCCGCGATTTTACGACGGGAGGAAACGACGAGGAAAGAGAAAAATGGCGGTCTTTTGAATAAAGCCGTCCCGATCGAAGCCGTGATCTCTTCCCACGCGCGATACAACCTCGCTAAGCCGAGAAATAAAACCTGCACTACGGCCCCGTTCCTCACAGTCGGCTGTCGAGGGTGCGCGAAATCAATGCCCCATAAAAATGTTAAAATATGGCCTTAGAGAAATTGCTAACACAATGTTACAAGTTTCAAAGTCTTCGCGAAATGACGAAGCCATTACTGAATGAGGAGAAAAATAGCCTGAATAATTTCTCGTTGGCACAAATGAAAACACGGTTCTGCGCGTAATAATGATAATGATAATACAATTACGCCATTGAATCAACAAACTTGTGGAATAATTACGCGGCATACGTCAGACCGTTATCACCTGCAAGAACGAACATCGCAAGAAAGCTTTTAGGAAATGAATGTTTCGTCGGCGGACACCCGTGCCGTGCAAATAGTAATTGGAATAATGAGAAATTAAGCGACAAAGTACCTGCATAAATTTAATCCCCTGTATAGTACCGTAACGTCAGAACGAGCTAACAAATAATCTTATTTTGTAATATGTAAAATAACAGAGATCAGTAATTCATAATGCTACGCTGCGTTATGTTTTTGTAGTAACAAACGGGAGCGTACAGCAGAAAAGTTGATCATCCTGTTAGTTACTGGCTCACCAAAATACCGCAATCCCGTTCGCAAGCCATAATCGTAAAAGCTCCACCCTCTAATTAGCCAAGGACCCACTCGCTGTCCTTAAACCCCCCATCGCGCCCTCGACACTTAACTTTATGTTCCATAAAATCGAGCGTTAAAAATATTTTATGCAAGTAGGCATCGAATAAATGTAAAGTAGTTTATTTCCACCCGCTTTCATTCTAGAAAAATATTTTTGTCATTAGTGCTCTGAGACTATAATGAACATGCAGACAAATCTTATCTGTATTCGGCTCGCATTTCTGTACTACTTTTCTGTCCGTGACGAGAATTCAATGTTGTAAAGAACAGACGCGGAAAAAACTGTGTCCCGCTTTTTTCCAACGAATTTATCGTGGTAATAATTTATAGCCAACTACGACTTGATGCACTCTTCTCTCTCGTAGACGGTTTTTAATTCTCGCCACCGGTGGCACACGCCTTTTGTTCCAGTATTTAGTTCCGGCCAGTTTGTGAGCATCCGTGGAACGGAGAACCGGGAACCCCTCGTGCATTCAGTCCCTAAAACCACCCTCTAACCATCGCCGAGCTACTGTCTGGCCGCGCGACTACGCGTATATGTATATATACGTGTATGGACCTGAGCCTTTACCTCCATCTCCAGCCGTTGTCCGGCAGCGAATGGAATCACGGGAGCACGTGCAGGATCGTCGGATTAAAGATTAAAGGATTTAAGGGGGGGGAGCGAAAGAGCTACAGAAAAAAGAAGTCGCTAATGATATTGAGAAGAATCCTCATGAAAGGCCATTATCGTTTGGCTTCATTTAAGCTTCTGGTAGCCGTTGTACCAAAAGCTTTCACAAACTCTTATTGTAAATAATAAAATGTTATTAAAAACACTTGTTTAAGTATCTTCATGTCGAGTAATCATATCGAGATACTGAGATTAATACCTATTTAATTTATGAAAAACTTAAGAAATTATTTCTGCTATAAGATATTTATCCAGATATTATATTTGTCCAGATAAATTGGTTGCATATTAAGATTAAAATATAGATACAGAAGAGTAAAGTTGATCCCCGAGAGATGAGAGAAAAGAGCGAGTCTCAAAGGAAACGAGACGGCACTGGAACAATTTATACGACAATTCGGCCGTAACCCCTAAGGGGGTGGCACGCGGTGACTCCGAGAACATATCCCGACAGGAGTAAAACCACGCGACGGCGGGACATAATTGGCCGTAGAATTAGCAAAGGGGCTTCGCTGTTTCCCGTCTTGCGTGCGGTGGACCACCGAAAGGATCGGACGTCTCTCTTGCTCTCTCTCTCTCTCTTTCATTCACTCTCATCTCCGTCGTTCGTAACCGCCCGACGAGCACGAAAATTTCGAAAACGATGAGAATGGAAATGGACACGCAGCCACCCCGGGCCTCTAACTGGTTTACCGAATTACGTCGTGGACAAGATTGGATTTGACTCCATCGTAGTAGCTAGTTCGTAGCTCGTGTCGAGCACGACTGAAGCGGGAGTGGGAAGCGGGAGATGGGCACTCGGTCTTCCAGCATGAGCAATTCGCCAAAATGCGTCGTCTCGTGTCTCCGTTCTAATCGACCTCAAGAAAACGAAGAGTCGATAAGGTCGTGCCTTAGATCGCGTGAGGAAGCAATCCCGCGGAATTAAAGTGTCAGGCCGAGCGGAGTGCGTCGGTATGGGGGCTATGGGGCGCAAAAGCGGCTCTATCCGAAAACTTGGATTAAGCTGTAACTTTTCCTGCGTCAGACTAGGATCTGCGGACCCTGCATCAGACGCAACTAGGATGTAAGATAATAAAAAATAGTAGAAAGAAAAGTTTCCAAAATAGACATTATCATAATTTTATACGGAAATGTCCAAAATGAGTGCAGACATTATCATAATTTTATGCACGTGGAAGTAAACGGCCACTTTGTAATTATTTAATACCTAGCGTGTGTGAAAAGTAAAATGCGCAGATTTTAATTTTAATTATTTTCGTAGACCTTAAATCTTCTTTACGACCTTTCTTTTGCTTTAACGCGAAATTATTTTTAACCTTATTCCATTTAATAGCATTGTTTTTTTTTTTTGTAATATTACACACTAGGTTATCGTGATACGGAAGAGACGATCGTGATTAATGACCAGCAAGGTGAGGAAAATACTTTGCGGAAATCTCACGGTTCGTGAGAAATCGCCCCATCATCCGTGGAACTCGATCGAAGGGAAATACTCCCGCGGCAAATATTCCTAAATTGCGTGTAAATATCTCCTGTATCGGATCTTCAGGTGGATCCTCAGACAAGGAGTGGATATCCGCAGGGGGCGTTCAAAATAGAAGTGACGCGGGACCCCATCGGGAGATTCCGAATACCATAATATCTTTTCATATCCCGCGTGCAAATATTGGAATTTGCGAAATTCTCCGGATTCGTTCTCTCTGTAAACTGAAAGCACTATCGTATGCAACACAAATGAAATATGTCGTTAATAAAACGATACGTATTTTAAAAAATACGTATCTCATTTGTCTCGATTATTATCTCGCTTTTCTCTTTATTTAATCTCTTTATTTAATAATCGTAGTAATTTAATAACGCCTGAATTTCGAGTGCAAGACACTCGACGGTGAAACCGTCGGAAACTAACGGTGAAAAAAGAACTTTATGTATCCCAACGTATTCGTCGACGATTATTATAGTACACTTTAATTATTACAAAGCTCGGCATGGCAAAAGAACGAACTCGTATATTTTCCCCACGTCGCTTTTAATGGCGACACAGCGGAAGATACATTTTGCCAGTCGGCGGAGAATCTGGGAAAAACATCTCGCGGCGTGGTTCGACGATAATTATCGCCCAGGCACGGTCGGCTTAATGAAATAACTTGGCAACCCCTCCCTCCTGTGTACAGGACCGCGGCCGGTCGAGTCTGTCATTGTCGTCTGTTTGACCAAACACAGGAAATCAAGCTGATCCAGCGAAGCGCACGATTCGCGATACAGTGCGTCGAGGGAGTCGCTTCGGCATCACGTCGGGGATAGACGGATCGCTAATGAAGCCACCCGTTCGCCCGTGTGCCCACAGTGTCCTCCATCGTTTTCCTACACGAGACAGGATATTTATATAGGCTGCTCTACCGTAAAATCGTAACGCCACGAAGACGTGCACTCTGACGGTATATTACGTGGATATGTGGATGGTATATGATTTCTGACGTTTGCACATTGACGTATCGAACGGAAAAATAAGCGCTCGCATTCTGCACCAAATATCTCTTGAGCGTTTTCTTCAATTATCTTTACTTAAAATAGTTATATAAAATTCTTTTGTAATTTATCAGAAACGATCGTTGTTAATGATTTATTTAATTTTATCCAATTCGAATTACAATTGTGTGAATTTTGATGGTGTAATTATTTAAAATGAGCTAAGAATTAAAGAGATATTTGATCAGCTCGTACCTCATTCGATCAGACCTTCAAAACGCAATCCAACGTTCCTGCGACTCGTATGTATCATAGATTTCTCCGCAATCTTGCCCCCAGGTGTCTACGGAGAACCGCCGACAGCGGATTCCCCGATCGCGGATTCCCGACGACCGTTACCCTTCTCATGGCATCCCTCTCGATGCACCCTTCGGAGGCTGCACGGCAATCATTTGCATATCTACCGTCCGTGGCGCGGCGCGTTCCGCAAAGGGCAGCCAAATTCTATTATCGAGCTCCGGCACGCGACGGCCGCGGCGATCGGAAGGGGCCTCTGCTAAGTGGGCGAATTGGAAAAATAAGGAGGGAATTCGAGCGATGAAAACGGCATGCGGATTGCCGAGCGTGTACACGGCGAGGGAGGTCAAGCAGCAATTGCCGCCGTTAAACATTGCATGGTGCCGCTGATACGCGCAAGTGGAACGGAAATTAAACTTTAGTTGAAATAAAACATTTATGGGGCACAAGCGTCATTATCAGATAATTATGAACCTTCAGTTTTCGTGCAACACGCTAATACGTCTTGTGAAAATTCAATTTAAGTCACGGACTTATTCAATTAAAGTCACGGAAGATACAGCGTAAAGCTGTAGAAAGTAGAAATGCGTCTTTTAAGGCTGGCATATTAAGCGATATAAGGCGGCGACAGGTTGAATAAGTAACATCGAATAAAGATAAGATAAGGTAAGACTGGGCGCTACCTGTTTCAAAGGCCACATAATTGCATTCGGATAGTAGCCAGACTTCCAAGTAGCAAGTTGCCCGCTGTCTAACGTAATTAAAACTTTTGCCTCACAACGATTCCGACCGTTTCATTTCGTGCCGCTCATCGGTTGTCCTTTCCATAATATTTAAGACAGCTAATTGTAAGTCAGGACCCTTACGTCGTCATCAGAATAGTAGCTTATCAATTCCACAAGTATATAACTCAATAAAAATATATACAGGTTATATCTTGCAGCTGCCCTAGCGCAGCCGTGCAGCCCTTTGTTGGGCAAAACAATTCCGTCTGAAGTATTCGCTAACGTCAGGATGACCTGATACGACACGTTGAAAAAGAAGATACCGATTATAAGATTTGTTTTAATTATGGAAAATTAAAAGTCACAAATTATTTAACTTTACGTGTATTTATGAGAAAGTAAACAACTGCACTGCCAACAAATAGTGATGCAGTCATTTAATCCCAGAAAGATTTGCCCGACGAGGCGAGCTGGCTTTCCTTCCCAGGATCGCAATCGGACCTAATGAGGGAATACACTTTCGCGAGAACGTGACGAAAGGAACGCGTGATGTAGCATCAGCAGCGTCAGCAGTGATTCGAGCTCATTCTTCAAATGAGAAGCCCGGTCTTTCTCGGCACGTTCCCAGGCGTCGCGTCGTGAGGAAAGTCGTGCATGCACGCGCACACGAAGGGTGCGTACGGTATTCCTTTTTTTCGAGCCAGCTACAAACGTTCGCGTATCTTAAATTAAACAAGCGTATATAAAACCTTGTACAAAACACTCTGTAATATCGGTATTTCGCGGTATTAAAGGTAGGAAGACACAAGAGCCCCCTTACAAAGAAGTATCGATATTTTTGTTTTAACCGAAATGAGATTGCAAGCTCTCTTGATGTACCATCTTCAGCTCCTCGGAGAGAACAAAGTCCCGCGAAAAGGCGGTGGAAAGGGAAACATGGACGCCTTGCAAAGGAAGGGGGATTCGAAGAAAAGGCACGGGTGCTGGATGCTATAATGTAAATGGGAGGGTGACGCGTGCGAGGGTCTCGTAAGAAACGCTTTCTCTTCTGCCCTCGTCTTCCTTCTTTTTTTTCTTTTTCATATTCCGCGAACTCGTTTCGAATCCTTCGCGTGAATGAAAGTCTTGCCCCGAAAAAAATGAATTCAGTTCAAAAAGACCGTTGGTCTTCGGACAACGCTGATCCTCTCTTCCTGCTTTATTCCTGCTGCCTTTATTCTCGTTTCGCGAACAATCATTGTATTTCTTTTTGAACGACCGTAGAACTGCGCTTAGCCATTATTCCTCGCGTGTGACAGCATAATATTTTAGATTATTTATTAAACTTCTACAATACTCATGCAATTTTCTTCCTACAAAGGAGATTTCTATCACGCAAAGAAGATATGTGGTTGTCATGGAGAAAAAGGGAACGAATTTTTTATAACATATAAATTTCCTTTAAAATTATACAATTGATATCTGTCAGCACCTTATTTTACAATTAATGATCGCAATCTGCAATAGCCATTTTCTGGTTTTAATAACTTTTTTTTTCAAATCGTTCACTTCCAATAAAAAACCAAAAAGCAAAAGGTCATTAGTTTTAAACGCTTTATTGAAGAAAAGGCAATCCAAAAGACTTATATAAATTAAAAAGCAATATCATTTTCTTTCACCAAAGTATTAATTCTTTCCTCAGTATCGACAAAGTTATTTGCGAAATAGGACAGGCACTGTTCCTGTCGGAAACATTCCATCTTTTTGCTACGTTCACCACGCGATTGTATTATATGGCGTCCATAGTACTAATAGAATCTCCGTGTTCCGTGCGATACTGTTGGCGCGATGGAAAAATGCCGTCCATTACTTTTCTACGGCTCTTCAGCTCCCCGCTTCGATTCATCTTTCCGCAGCATCTTGCAAAAAACACAGCGAACTGTCGACCTAAGAAAAACTTTCTGGCCATTATGCTCCGATCAACCGATAGTTCGGGCGGTTGGGAGCAGGTACCTGGAAAAATTTTCAAACGGGTGCGCGAAGTGGACCTTCGCACGACACGGTACAAAGTGCGCTCGTCCACGAAGCTCTTTTCCTCAAGTTTTTCCTTTCTTTCCGCGGCTACTTTTATCTCCCCCTTTCATACGCGCAAAAATGGGATTAGGTGCTCAAGAAAAGTTAGTTATAAGACTATCGATACGGGGGAAGAAAATCTCGCAAGACATATAATCGAACAAATCGCGTCCGTTCATGTACTAATGCCTTTCGCAAAAGGGAAGACAATTCTATTTGTTATGTTTCAAGATTGAAAAAGAACTCTCGTTTGCTTTACATTAATAATTCGCTGTCAAAGCAGATTTCGAAGCTAATGAATCTAAGATATTTGTTAGTTACTCGAGTTCGCGACTCGCAATGTCGATCGATTGATGCATCTTGTGTGTACGGAGGTCGAAAACAAACACTTTCGTCCGAACAGGAAGCATTAGACGGAGGATCATCCCCTACTTTCGATTCGAGAATTAACCGAAGTTTGTTATAGCGCGTAATTAGGAGATTAAAAAGATAAGCGCCTTTCCAGGCGCGTTTTGCCTCGTTGTCAAGAAACGGTGATTAACAGGAAACGGACGAGATTCGGAGATTATCGATCCCAGCGGTGAGTTTTCGCGGCCGCTCCTTTGTCGACACGAATAATTAACCGCGCGGTATATAAGGACTGCGCTTGAACGAGATTGATGTTTCATTGAAAGGCTTCGTCGAAATCGTTTCCATGGAAATAATTGAGGGGGCAACGAGAATGAATAGAATCGGCGCAATGCTGGGGAAATTTGAAATACTTAAAACACGTTTCTTGGAAACGCACCGATCAATTTCAAAAATTTCTCATTAAATCACCTCAGTATTCACAATCGTCGTGATGAATTCATTACTTTTTTATGGTCGCCGACAGCGGTAAAGTTCAGAATTTAAAGTGGGTCAAATGCTCACAAAATTTGCGGAGCAGAGACAGTTTAATATTGCAAAAGAAAGAAATAATCTTTTAGTTTGAATTCAATATTATTATCGCGGTATATATAGGTACAATAACTGCATCGTCATCTCTAACGCTTGATATGAAGACTATAAAGATCAAGATAATAGTGAACCCTCTGTTGACACATTTCGCACGTCACGATAGCCGCACGAATGAAGATATGAAAGTAGTTTGTCAGCATGTCGACATCGTCGAGTCGATTGGACCGGAACCCTACCGTAATAATGTATTCGCACAGTTTACTTCCAACAGTGGAATAAATCGACCCCTGCGGACCCACTTGTCTGAGACCCCTTTGATATCCAACGCGAATGTCTCTTTGTTCTCTGATACACGAAATTTGTCAGTGACCTAGCCACGCGAGTTGCAATTGGCCCTTGCAAGGAGATTTCTCAATTTGGCTAAAATTCTCGGTGCAAGAATCCATCTTTGCCGTAACATTATAATAATATAATATTTTATTTAGTATCTTTCGGTTTTTAACATTGTTAATTTTGAAAAGCACGAGAAAATATATGTCGCATCATGCAAAAGAAGTGCCAAGTAAACTATTGTTCGGTCTCGCGCGAGGTTCGTATCGTTGCTGCGGGATGAGTCATACTCTTTCTGTCTGTTTTTAACCCGTCGTGGCGTCGGAGGCATCCGGGGCGTCGCGAGGGGTTGGAGTTTAATCTAACAACCCCTAGCTCACTTTGCATGGCCAGGGACGGCATTGGGCTCTGCGCGGAAAAGGGAGAGGGAAAGAGAGAGAGAGAGAGAGAGAGAGAGAGAGAGAGAGAGAGAGAGAGAGAGAGAGAGAGAGAGAGGGAGAGAGAGAGAGAACGCTGTCCACAAGGGGTGCGTTTTCCTGACTGCCCCCAGGGCAAACTACCGCGATAACCTCGGACGAACTTCTGGTATGAATAACGTTTGCCATGAATTATCATTACACGGCACGAGCCTATGCACCTTACGTCAATCGTGCGAGGGTGAAGGTCAAGCGAGATTAGAAATCTGCGATAAGCCAAGGAACATTAAGGGCTCGTAAACGAATACAAAGTGAAAAGGTAGAAGAGAAGGGATTTAATCGAATCATCTAAAGGGAGTGCGTAAAATTATTCATATGATTAACTATATAGATATATTCCACACAGAGAGAATAGCAAGAGATATTTATTAATATAAGGATACCAAGTTATCTTATATTTCGACGATATTATTTGGATATGACGATATCGGTTTTCTATAACTGTATGATGCTATAAAGTAACGACGCGACACATTGCCGCGTTTGGCAATACTCGTGCAACATTGATGCACCTTCAGCAATTCGCGAGGATGCGACTCGAATATACTCTCGAGGATCGTATCTGTTCCCGAAATGGCAAAGCAAGGTATCTGTCGGGCTACGTTAGCCGCGCAACGTCCCAAGGTTCTCGACGCCCGGCTCTTGCTCATCTGAATTTCGATCACGCAGGGTTCGAGCCGAGTGTGACGTCATATCCAAAATACATCTTCCGAAGAGTAGTGTACAACGTGTGCGTAGGAAACGCGTACGCATGCACACCTGTGGGCACTGACGTGACCCCGTAAGCAGATTGCCGGGAGGGTCGCTGAGAGGGTCGTCGCTCTCTGAGATATTCCTACGTCTGCATTGATTTCGTATCGTGTTCAGCTGTAGAATTTTAAAACTTGAGCGGCCTCTTTTTCCGTCGACGTATAACGCCGCACACACACGATGCGCGGTCGGCGTCGAATGTCAAGGGAAAAGCAAGATCGGTAAAACGAACCATGCGCGTCGCTCTCTCCGCCTCGGGTGCCACCCTAATTCCGAGCTGGTGTCCCGTGTCTGTCGATAAGGCGAGACGCATGCGAAGCGTATACGTGAAGACTATTGCAAAGTTTAAGGCTGCATAAACGAGCCTCGGACAAACGAGTCACGTTTAATCGCGAACTTTTCAAGTTGCTGTCACCAAAGTATTTTCTTTTTGTCCAATTTGAGTACAAAAAAAATTAAGTATAACTTATTAAATGTGATTTTAAAAGAAGAGAGAACGAGAGAAAAAGAAATATATCTATTTACAAAGGCTTGAAATTAAATGATTATAACTATTGCAATTACTTTGTTTTACGATAGAAATCTACATATTTTGCATAGCATGATTATACATACTTAGCGCAAGTTTCCCTCACGTAAGCACATAAAGAAACACAGAGTAAGTAGTGCACGAAAATGCTAAGTACGGCAAACATCAAAGGCACGTTTCATTCTGAAACGCAAAGCGTGAATTCCAACCGTATAATCTCCGCAAGTGGGGCGATAAGCTCTCCTTTGGAAAATCTCCGGCCTCTTAAACGATTTCAATGCTGAAATACGTTTTATTCTTTCTTGTATACGTTATGCACGACGATCATTCGCGCGGCTGTTTGCCTACGCGCTCGCGACGTTTACGAGCTCGAGAATAATTTCTCCGCGCTCTACCCTCGACGGTTAGGAAGCTCTAAAAGCTTTTACGACACGGCTGTGTCTTACCCTTCGCCCTTCACGGCTTCCATAGGGCGGAAGCTAATTAAGGCAAACGGGGTATGCGAGCTGCAACTGCAGGAAACGCGTGACTCTCGGTCCAGAGTGGATCGAAGGGGTGTAAGAATTCCGCCCTCCGGATACCGCAATCACGAACCGCGGCCGTCTCTCCCGCGAGCTTATCGATGCGGAAGCACGAAACGCGATTCCGTCAGAACGCAGAGTCTGATACTCGTACAAAAGTCGGAAAGTTACTACGAGAGCGTCGAGAGTGGGGTATTCGAGCGTCGCTCAGCTGTCAACGGGGCTTTTGATGTATCGCGACGATAAAAGATCCCGCTGGGGATGCACCGGCTGCCCGTCGGTAGACCAAAACCATTTTTCAAAAATCATATAAGGGGCGTCGGGTGGCGCATCGTCCTACCCTTCCGCGGACATGCGTAGCGCCACATGGTACACGGCACGACGTCGTTGGCTAACGACGCATTCAACAGAACGGAGTTACATCGAAAGCGGACGAAACATGGTCGGCATGTGTCGCCGCGTACGCGGTAATTGCTCCGTACACGTACACACGGCGTAATTAGTTCATAATTGAAACCCTCGGCAACCGTGCGAGGCGAGGGCTATTCGGGCATAAATCGCCACGGAGCTGGTTGTAATCTTCGTCCGAAATACATGCTGAATTATTACCGATGCTATTAACGCGTAGTGATGCGTTCCAACTAGATAGGTCGCGTAAGTTGCAATGGCATGCCCATCGAAGATTGCTACTATTGTTTTATTAAGCTGTTGCGACGAAAAGTAACATAGAGGTGCAATTATCTTGCTTCGAAATTAACCTTTTTGGTTTGATATATTTTTCATTGTTTCCCTCAAGTTAAATTGAATTTATAAACTATAATATAAGATAATATTATGATATAATATTATAACAAAAATATTGCATCGAATCACCGGGATGTCGCATTGATAGTTTCTTCAACAGTCACTCGATCTGATATGCTGTTTTTCTTCTACTTATACAGAGTGCCGCGTTATTTTACTGAAGAAAGTTTTTCAAGGAAGCGACCGCCATCGGAGAGCAATATTCAAAACACCAAGAGTCACCCCATCGGCATTTTCCATCCGAACGGTCCACGCGTATCGTCGCGACGAGGATATCCGTCGCTGATTCCTGCCATGTTTACGTCAAAAAGAGAAAACTTGTCACGTCGCAGCCGCACGACTTTATCCCTGGACGAACCCGATTTCCATGTAAAAATTGCGAAAGGAATGAATAAGCGAAAATAACGTGCCACGCAACGATGTTTCGGTAATAACTTTTTCTCCACTTCATGCCGGATAATATGCATCAATGCATTAACAAAGCCATTGAATTTACAAAGCTTTATTGCAGAATTGATTACTTTCCTAGGAGATCGAAGACTTGGGTCTATAGCAGCAGTGGCGTGTCGCAAATATTCGTTCAAAGCTAATACGAATTTCCGCGGGCTATATTGCGAATGGGAGAGTCGTGGGCGCTTGAATGGAATTGTAACGCGAGTTGAAAATCGATTTCCTCGAGGAGGAAGCTGTAGAATCTAAAAGGACGACGTCCACTCGTACATCGTGACCATCGCGAGGGTAAGAGGTCGCGGAAGAAGAAGAGGCTTTCGTACGAATCGTTGGGCATCTGACGGGGCCGAAAGGTCGATACTTCACCGAATGGGAGACGAAAAAATTGCGTAGCCGACGCTTTGCGTGATATTCGGTACGTATCGTGGAGAACCGAGATATCCCGTCACATGCATGCGAACGTCCCGTTTTTTTTCCACAGAAATTTCGTTATTCCTCGCGTGATAGAAATAAGTTACTTCGCGCCGTGACGGCAACCGCATGATAAATAACATTGACAAGTCTGTGGCTAGCCGCGTGCTATATAATTGACCCCGACGTTGAAAAATCTACTGACATAATATAAAGTTCTTGTTGATTTCACTTAGCTCCTGGCATAGTTCTGTTTGTGATTTATTGTCGAGAAGATAAACGAATGGCCTGTTGAACATTAACTTTGTACCGTAAGAACGATGTACCTGCAACACCGTAGTTTATGATTTCGAGCCGCGTGCGCGATTTGTACGCACTCTCGATTAGCAAGAGCACCCGCTCTTAATCAGCAATTTATAAGCGTCTTGGTTCTCCTCTCAGCGTCTTTTTACCCTCTCGTCGGATAATCAGCGAGTTCCCTTGAGCAAATTTGCCCTTCCTGCCGGGCAGGGGCAAACACTTCGGCGAGCCTCGCTAAATCCTCAGAATACACTCGGGTAGATGAGCTCAATCGTGAGGGGGGAGAAAAGGAACGGACGATTTCCTGCTCGGCGACGGCGCAACGCGAGTTTCTCGCGGCAATTGACCACCACGTCGCGCGTGTACGAAATCCATAGGGGTTTCCCCGGGACACCTTAAATCTATTGTCTCGATACGGCCGAATACGCCACTCGCCAGATGTTTCCCTTCCCGAGCCATTGATCTAGGTGGGCCTATGTCCCCGTCGTTCTGTTCCCGACATTACGATTGTTTAAAGTCGCGCTCGAATCCACGGGACCCCTCAGCTTCAATTATGGACACTGGCCAATTGCAAAATAGCTCTCGGGACATGCCAGTCACTTGGCGTATGCATGAGCGAGTCGGATTGGGAGGCAGAATGATGGAAGCATGAAAAGAGAAAAAGAAAGAGAGAGAGAGAGAAGGGGGGAAGCGCATATGAGAGTGAACATACACGCAAATATGGACGTGTTTATGATACTGCTTAATTAGAACAGGGTTGTAAACAGGATTGCAGGACAGAGACACACGTCACTCTCGTTTCGCATTACGAGCTACTCCCTAATCTCCATTACGAGCCTATGAACGTACGAGTCAAAGTCGTATACTCGTTCATGTCTGTAGTATACGTTGCTCCGTTAAGAAAAATTACGCTATTGTGATATTTGTGGTAGATCGTTTTCTAAACGAGAGAGACGAAGACCAGCTGTACGAACTTTATGCCACCGCGTTGTCCCGACTAGTTATCCCCTCAATCCCCTGGTCTCGCTTACAGCGATTGTTTGGGAAAATGAATCGCGTCCTTTTTTCACCTTTAATCGGCTGCTCTTGACAATACCGAAATAGAACAAAAGGTGGTGAAAGACTTAAGAATGGAACGTGAGGTGGAAGGAAAATGAGAGGCATCGCGATTTCCCGTGCTTCCCTTCCCGAAGGAACAAATACCGGGGCGTTATTCAAGGTTTCGCTTCATTGCGATGCAACATTGGGGCAGCGGTATGATAATCAGGAGGGGGAGACCGCGACATTAGCAAGATTGATAACGGATTGTCACGGAGAATCTGTGATGGATGTTACGCGGAGAATCTGTGCGCTTTCTCGATTCGAGTTACCACTTCGTCACTTCTCACATTTTAAATATTAAAATTACAATTCAAAAGAATCAAAATATGAAAGAATAATTAGAATAAATCAAATTAATTACTTTGATAAGTTTCAAATATAACTTTCGCGTTAAAAGGGAGATATATTCCGGTTTATGCGGACGGTAAAAGCTTCATTCCGCTGAGTCAATAAATTAACATGGTATCTCCTGATGCATCTGAATGCATTGCAATTAGAAGCAGTTCAGCGAATTGCAACGGATCGCGGGGGACCAAGCAAACTCTATTTACAATTAGAATTTCTTTGTGTTCGGGGTATCATTAAGGCTTTTGCGACGTTGTTGAATAATTCCACAATATCTTTGCACATATACAATATAAAATATGAACAAATCGAGGCTGCAGCGAGTCGGAAACGAGAACGTCCGAAAGATCCGAAAATGAAAGTCTGATGAATTATCGGAAACAGCGGCACATAAAAAAACACTCTCTCTGCGACTCCGAAAAAAAAGTAACACCCACTCGCGTTCGCTGAATAATGAGAAAAGAGGGTCGAGGAGAGGGCGAAGAGAGGCGCATGTTGGCGTCGATAATGCGGAATCGTACGGGGATAAACAAAAAGATGAGGCAGACAGGGCATTAATCGCGAGCGCGCAATCGATGTTGGCGATCGCTTTAATCTTCGCCGGTCGACGACGTGCGTGTAGACTAGCGCGCGTACACGAACAGTATGCGTACAAGCCCTTTAGTTCGAGCTGTTCATCGAGTCTGAACACTCTGAACCTGGATCCGGCACATAATCAGAAACAGGGGCTGTGATTGCGCATTGTACGATGTGTATTGACAAGACGTCACTCTCGCGTATACCTGCCTGTCGGAAATCACTGGCGGAGAAAAGATTCCGGAAAGGACGGGAAGACGAAACCGCGGTAATTTTAACGTTAACGTAACGCGTTCGATTTCCTGTAACGCGGCGTTTTTGGCCAGTATTGTGCGAGTAATATTGTGTTATAATTTAATCGGATAATCAAAACGCCAATATGCTCACGTCGTGCGGAGCGGAGTAATACACTGACAGTCGTCATTGGATGATCATTACGTCCATGAAACCTCGTATCCTCAATTATCGCCGATAATACGTGGCTCGTACGATTCGAGGGTGCTGTCGGGTTACAGGATTTCATCGGTGGAAATACAGTGGCGGGTATATATTACCCGAACCAACCAAGCGCGATTGTTTCCCTTCGCTACAACAACTATTTCAGTTTTTCCTTGCTTTTATTTTTTTCGACATACGTTGACATTCGACAATACGACAAAAAAGTAGACACAAAAATTAACGTGATATAATAATGAGAACAGCGTGACGTATAATTTCAGTATAATTCTAATTATAAAAAGATTATCACAGAAAATATATCGCGATCATTAAAAAGATATAAATATTAATTTAGTTTTATAAAAGAGACGAATACCCTCAGAAATGTTGGAATTTAAAATTATCAGACCATTTCTTCTCTCTCAAAATTATTAAATAAATTCTGCAAGTTTCATAACTCTTCTTCTCGCTTTAATAATTATTCCGTACACTTCCAATTAAAAAATCAAATTAATGAGGATTAATAAAATTGCGTATGATATAAATAGAGATGTTGCACTTTAAACGAATATCATTACGTACACGCGAATGTAAAGTCCCTGTTAACTATCATCTATGGAAAGCAATTACGTAACATTTCTAATTTCTTTACGGCTTTTCCTAATTAAAAGACGGTCGGTTAGAATCAGCGAAACAAAACGTGCGACAATTTTGCAAGCGTTATGGAAAAACGTAGCTCCTCGCCGCCGAAAGCCCGTATCGTCTTTCGTGTGCATCAAGCATTCTCAACGCGAAATTCTGCCGCGAGACCGCCGGCCGCGAGCGACGGGTAGATGGCTCGAGGGGGTGAGAAAAAAGTTTTTTTTAGAGTTTCTGATCCGTGAAAAGCAGCGATTAAGCGATTTATAAGTGCAACCTTCCCTCCCACCCTTTACCGGATCACCCGCATTTATCGCCAACCTTCTTGCTCTTACGGGCCTTACCCTTTCCCGTCCACAGCCCCGCGCCTACTCCCTTGCTCCCGTTCGTCTTTGCGATAATTCCCTTGACGTGGGGCTTTTGAGGCTCGCACGATGCCTCGGTCGCTTTAACGTGATCTGCAAAGCGAAAGCGAAACTGCCGGAACGTAAAGAAGCCGTCGCCCTCAGTAGCGTTACTTACCCCCCGCGGATGCAACTGCAATGTGCGATAATTTCAAAGCGAATTTTATACGACAGTCGTTGCTCGCCTCACTGATCGTCTGAAAGTTTCAAAGTTATTCGAACACCTATACCATGAGTTTCACAGTATACACTATATAAGTTTTTTCTTTTTCATAAAAGAAACAGATGGCTCGTTGTTTCACCGGAATACGTAAAAACTAGAAACTATAGAATTATCATGACAAACTTTATTTGGTCGTAAAATATCTTCGATCAGCAATAGCGAA
This sequence comes from Temnothorax nylanderi, assembly GCF_030848795.1. Taxonomy (NCBI): domain Eukaryota; kingdom Metazoa; phylum Arthropoda; class Insecta; order Hymenoptera; family Formicidae; genus Temnothorax; species Temnothorax nylanderi. Next base: position 465,570 of record NW_027249168.1, on the reverse strand, counting down.
CTTCTGTTACAAAAAACCCAGAACTTTTTCAAAAGGTTTGATTCAACGTAAAACGTGATGGTTCGAAGTGTTGTTGAGAAGAAACGGACGAAAGAGAGAGAGAGTTTCCGTGAAGAACCAACAGAATAGAAGAAATCGTTGAAAAGAGAGATATAGTGCTAGGCGACGACGATACCATCATACCATGTATCTGATTTGTAACTACGTAAAGTTGAAAAGAGAATGCACGAGATACCGGATGAGTAATGTAACAATGATAATTATAGTCTTAGGTTAAAATAATAGCTTCGATGTAGGATACACAATGCAGCGTGCGTGTCTCGCTCTCGAGTAAATCGGAGTACTAAATTCGAATGAAACGCAGGTTGCACGAGCGGACCGATTTCGGATGATCGATTCGGGGGTACGTCGTCGCGAGGAAAAACCGAATTACACGGTACGTTAAGGATGTCCTACGAGCACATCAATCTGGATCTGGCCCATAAGACTCCGATTTCGCGCCCGAACCCCTCGGTCTCTTCGTGCAACTGCAATAACCGGGGAACGCAATGACTCACGCGCTTTACCGCCGCTTTGCCGCCCACCGAAATCAATAGAGGTGACATCACGCGTGATTATCGCGGCTAAAATAGCGCGAGCTGATTCAGCCGTTTCGCAATAAAGCACACGTGGGCGTCGCGCGTCGCTTTCTATTAGCAGTCATTATCCTTCTTCGCAAACAAAGTAGAAGAGGCAGTTAATAACTAATAATAGCTGTGACAGGCTGCGCCAGGCCTTGTGCATTTTTCATCGATCACAAACCTGTTATGTCACAGATTATCCTTTCATCGCGCGATCTCTTTTACATAAAAGCTATTACATAAAACAAAAATGCGTCAAAGTGAAGTACTAAAGTACTTGCGATTGTACAGAATGTGGAATGTGTTTACAATCAAAGCGCACGCACCTTTATATTTCGATTAATATAATTTTTACGAATTTGATTAATGAACTCGACTACTTTTATTCCCGTCGTTCATGTTCAGAAGCTAGAAAAAAGATCGACAAGCCACTGAAGTAAGTTTGTAGTCGCGTCAACTCGAGCCACGTCGTATGTACAAAAATTTGACGAATCTCCGAAGTCCTCGAGCAACTTTCCGTACTGTGGGGATTGTTGGAAACGGGAAGGAGGATAGGGGTACAACGGGGAGGATCTGAGGATGATGACGTTGATAACCGGAACAGCAGACAACGACGCGAGAAAAAGGAATTTCTTATCCCTAGCGCCCCAATGTTTGCGTTTTTGATTGGTCTCGCCCACATCCCCCTTGCTTTCTTTCATTTTCTCCTTTGCCCCTGACTCTATCCTCGTCAGTCTTTTTCATCCATATTTGCTTTGTCAAGTCGGTCATTAGGAGATAATGCTTAAGCTCTTCTATTTTGTCCCGCATTTGTCGTCTTAAGGACGCAATTATTCTTCATCCTGATTCTTATTCTTATTTTAGATCCACGGCGATGATAATCGTAAAACACGGAAGTGAATGATACGTGAAGAGTAGTTTTCGAAGTGAAAAATAAATAATAACCAGAAACGTCTCTCTTTCGATTATGTCTTCCTGTTGCATGTGAGATATATAAATCCGAAAGTCTCGAAGGGGTGACAGCTACCCGTCCATCGGCGTCGCAAAAATAACGTTTTACAGCACTCAGCGTTGAATCTGAACTACGAGTTCTATATCGCATCGAAACTCACGAAGCATATCGCGGGGTAGAATACGAACCCTTTCAGCCCGCCCATCCGATTACAGACAACAACGTGGAAAAAAGGAGGAGAGCGGCGCAGTTTTCGAGAGGTACTACGAATTTTTTTAACGCTCGAGCGCTCAAAAGTTCGGCCGCGAATGAATTTAGGGAGACCGGCAGCAAGCCGCAAAAGCACGCGCCGCAGCAGAGGCATCATCGCGCACAAAAGGAAAGCACAAGTTAAAACGAAACGCCACGGAGGAGAAGGAGGCGGAGAGTGGCATTCCCGAAATGCAACAAGGGCGCTCTCGCGTGCCGAGGGTGAGAGTTTGGCTTGTAACGTTATTCGCATTGTACACGCGCGTGTATCCGTGGGTGTAGATGTGCCCTACGTACATTTTTTTCCCGGTCGTTCCCGGTCGCCTCTTCTGAACGCGAACCCTACGCACAACGCTATAAATATGTCCCGGCACACTAGGCTAGCCGAGAACCGCGCTATTCCCATGGTGCGAACCTTCATCGTCGATGCGTAAAGGGTCCGACACGGTGTATTCCAAGATTATCGGATGTCTTTTAGCCACAACTTTTTTGGCCAATGCACGAACGATTTTTTCTCGGCGAAGATACGGAGATCATGACTCATCCTTAAAATAAAGTTTCAAAAATCAAATTTTTTAAAAATATTAACGCAACGATATAAATTATGTCATCAGAAACTATTTATTTCCAATGAAATTATAGGTATTTTGCAATTTTCTTTAACGAAAAATCAATTGTAAAATATTAAAAAATCAGCAAAAAGAACAAACGATATCTTGTCGCGACATATTTTATGAGTCTCGAATATTTCGAGTCCCAGTATAAAAAATTTTATGACGTTCAAATTGACGGTGATCATTATAAATGGGACTTTGATATCAGAATTTGCAATACACGATGCATGTTATAGCGTTTGCGATACTATGAAAAAAGCGCGCTTTCAAATAACATGTTAAAATCCCTTTCACTCGAATTAAGGTCATTATGCGTCGTATGATTAAAATCCTTGTACCGGGTATTAAAATAATGCACAGCGAAGCTTTATAATTTTGCGTAAAGACCATCCACAGCTTTAAAAACAAACTAATATAGCGAAAATTTGTAGATTTCGTGGCATCTCGCTTTCGCGACAACAACTGCGTCATGTAAGTTTCTCCGAGAGAGAAATTGTGCTTAGAGACAACTGTACTTGAAAACACGTCAACAGATTATGCTTACCACCACAAAGAGAAGTTGGTAGTTGACGCCATTGTATGGAAAATATATGTAACGCTATTTCGCTCCTTCAAACTGATTTCGCTGAGAAGCAAACTATGCGTCTCTGTAACTATCGTGTGACCGAATTACCTAATTATCAACTATTCATGTGAACACAATAATATCTCAATTGCTCAGACGGTATGCGTTGCATAAGATAAATTAATTTGATGTGTGATGCGCATCTTACACGTTGCAAACGTGAAATTAGAAATAAACAAGACTTCGATTCTAATTTGGCACGTTCTAGTTTCGCAGATGGACTGTGGTTTACAAACGCGAATCTATCAACGCTATTATTTGATACAAGAGATCAGAGTTTCATTGCTTGTAAAATGGAACATGTCTAGTAGTTGAGTACTTGTAAGTAACTCCAATCCGAATGCGGAAGGTTTGTACGACACAATCCTTCACTCAATCAAGAACACACACATGCCAACAGAATACAGGTACATGTTTCTGTAATGAAGTTTCGTCTCTTTTCTCTTTCTCCTTCTTCTTTTCTTTCTCTCCAGACACAGCATTTCTGGCATTTTCATATTTTCTAGCATTTACACATTCTGTCGTCGAGAAATAGCTAATAATATTTGTGACAGCTTGTAGCCGTCCAAACCGTCACACAATTACACTTTATGATAAATAACGACTAACAAAAAGTCTGACTTTAAATGATGCATTGTTATAAAGTAATCACAAAATGCACAAACATATAATATTACTTCATTCTAATCTGAAAAATATATTTACCTTTGTTCAATAATAAAGATAATATTCGACTATCAAAGTTATGCACGAACATTATTGATTATAATTAACTCATCACTACCAGAAATTAAATGTATTTTCTTTTTTTTTTCTTTTAAATATATTTTATAAGAAAACGTACTTTTATTTATTTGATAACAAAAATATTCGATTCTAAACATATGTGCAACATTATTAACATAATTTATCGTAATACGCGATTAATTCACTGAAATTGATTCTATTTATGTTACATTACATGTACCAAGTATAATAAATAATTTTGTAAAAATGATATACCAGAAAGCAGAGAAAGAGAGAAAGAAAGAGTCTTTTCAAAATGGTGTTTGCACAAAGTACCGGCAATTCGTTCAACATATCGTGGCAACGTATACACATATTTACCGAAAACTATAGGTAAGCGCGGTACGTCGTCGCAGTTTCCTGCGAGCGTGCAACATCCCACAAAAGTCTACAGGCTTTAAAGTTGCAATGCTCATGTGAGCTGAGCAAAACTGAGGAAGTTTAAACTCTCTAGATCGTTGTTCTATATATTCATACAAACTCATATCCCATCGACGCTTCGGTGAAACGCAGCTACCGCTCTGGGATGCATTGTGCTGACACGCCAACGCAATTATCCCCTCGAGATCCGAGTTTGCTCAACATTCATCTGTGGACGCTGTTTTACCAGTGGTTAACAATGTTTTCGAGAATAAAGATTGTCCAATCTAGCGCCAGCACACATTTTCAACAATGCTAACTGGAGAGAATAAAGCGAATTTTTTGACAGTACAAATTGACGATTCGACACATGAGATCAACGGACAAGATATTATATTGATTATTTTATGTGTATAAAAATAATGCATCTGTCGTTCTGTCATGTCTAATAAAAAGTTATAAATCAATTTATATAAAAAAAGAATACAAAATATCTTGACGTTAGTATATTTAAAGATTATCGAATTACGCAGCTTGCCAACAAAGCAAGTTAATGGTTTCCTCAGCGTTGCAGAAAGAATGTTCAAAATAATTTCGATTCCACACTTAAAAAAATCTACATAAGCGTTAATTCTATCGGAACAAATTTACCGGCAAATGATTGTATCATCCGAAGACCTCATCCACGTGTTCGCGGGTGCAGCTTCCGCTGCAGAAGCTATAATGTCGTAACCCTCAAAGACAAAGCGCATAATCGTCTTAGAGAAATCAGCAAAACCCTTTTCGATCGGAAAAAAATATTTAAAAAATCACTTTACGTGACGCGATCGAAACTGCCAGGATATCTACTTAACAACTTGACAACTCGAATCCCGCGTGATGGTCGAGATTGGACTTAGGTCAGTCAAGGGTTACGATCGGAAACGCGGATGTCGCGGATGGCGAACGTATGTTTACACCGATTAGATAGGTCGACGTGTGTACGTGCGGTGACGAAACGGCGCGTCGTTAGCTCGGTCCGGAAATGCACAGATGGAGCACGAGCCCGGTGGATAGCCTGGAATGGACTCACCTCTCCGCCGGCTGGATGCGACCATGGGGATCCGGCCTCGGAGCTGGCCCGCGGCCGGCTAGCAGACCGGATAGCACTGCGTGAATGTTAAGCACAGGTGGCAATATCGCCGATGGCGCGGCTACGCCGCTCGAGTGGTCGGTGTGGACTGCAGAAAAGCCCGCAGATGATATCAGAGACCTAGGGGAGCACCGCATGACATCATCACGGGCCAATCCGCGCGAGCTTACCGGGGCGCAAGCGCCGCCACCCTCCCGGCGCGCCGGGGGTGCTTGCGATATATCGCAATCGATTGCAACCCCCGACTTCGCGCTTCCGACAACGGAGCTCTCTGCTGGCGAGGCTGGCTTCACCCTCCGGCTTTGAAATGTGGCGCCAAGTTTGCAGCTCTGCGACACTAGAGGCGGCTTACATCCACGCATCGTTCTCGGTTTACTAATCTTATCGATCTCCTGTCAATATTCTTCTTTGCGATAGACTTTCTTCTTTAAAAAAAAAATATCGAAATATCAGTATTTTTTGGACTGCCAGTCGTCAACCTGATAAACTTTGTAATCTTATAGAGATCTGTTCTTATCAAAAACTTCTCTTATTGATTGTAGACTTTTAATTTCCGGCATCAACAGTTTCGGAACGTTTGTCAACGAGATAAAAGTGAAAAGATTAATGTAGAATCTACGAAAACAGTGTGCGTCGTGTCGCTACAAGACGCCTCAAATAAAGTGTATATAATCGATTTGTCAGACTGACAAGCTTGACAAGAACAGATGCGGCCCGAGCGAGCGCATCATGAGCGCCGCTTACCACATTGTCAAGACAGCGCGGACAGATAATAGATAAGCCGGCTGATATCAAGCCAAACACACGCCCGTATAAATCTTATCGGAGTGGCGCTAGGTTAAAGCGTTTTGCATACGTTGCGATGTTCTACGCCGGGCCTTAGCATAGACAACAGGTAAGCTTCTTTGTCGCCCACCGCCGACGCAGCGAGCCGCGCTGAAATATGTAAAATTATTCTTGGATATTCGCGCGCGGCCCCGGAACCAGCTTGCCTGCCGGCTTTCCGAAGCATCGGGACATTCCTTAGGTGCTCACGTATATCCACCCGTTTACAAGCTCGTGACGCAAACACGCGCGACCGACTGCACAGGTGCGAAGAAGGCTTACGGAGGGACATTATCATACTCGTGAATACAAAAGTTTCCTTTGTGAGGTGCGAGATTGTCGGACGAGAAAGCAGGTCGAGCTTTCAACTGCTTCCGAAGAACGCTACAAAACGGCAGCGCGCGAAAACGCTTAATTTCCTGAAAGGAATTCGCAACTGTGACTTTCAACGACGAAAAATCTTGCTGCCGCGTGTTCTCTTTTTGACGATAAAAACGAATCTGCAACGCAGACACGCATCAAGTATATTATTATTAAATGTTTGTATAGTGGAAGATAAATATTGCAAGATTTCCTGGTCGGTTTTTTTTTGTGCTAAAGTAATATATGGCGTATGGCAGTTTTACGGAAGCATCCATCAATTCCAGAAAAACGTTTACCCTCTCGTCAAACAAGATCCTGATACCTTCTAAATTGATTTTACATTCCGTGACTTCGCTTTAGAACGTTGGAACACCCCCCCTGGAAGCGGTGTATTCCGCGTATTTATGAAACTTTACAAGCGATACACGCGTGCCTACACATGCTGAAGTCTGTTTCCCTTCGAACTCGCGCAAAGGTGGTATGAGGAATGGGCGAATTATGCGACATATTGCACGATTCGAATCCGCCCTCCCGGACATAGTCGGATATTCGGGAAGAAAAAGCGGTGTTTATAAGCAAGGGGATTTGTTACGACTGACTGATTGCGCATTGCTTTGTGCTACAAAGGTGTATAAGTATTATCGATATTGGATATTCAATATTGAAAAGTTCAATTCGATCCTGAAACGCGATCAGCAATTGAGAAATTATTCGCCAACGTATGCATTTGATTCAATTTTGGGAAGTAATTTATTCAGATTCTTATTACTATCTTAAGAGTTTGATCATTTCCACCGTGTAAAGAGCTAACCGGGTCAAATTGCGGTTGTATTACTGATGAGATTTCGACTGAGATCGATCTCTCTCTTTTTCTCTCTTAGCGCGTAAGCTGATGGAAATATGCTCGAATCAATCACAAAGCCAGTCGCGAGATTAAGCCGCACAACGGCCCGGCCGTACGCCTCCTTTATTGATCAGGGATACTTTACTGTGCCTGATAAAATTCGCCGCACGGCTTTTCGGGGCGATTGGAGATTAGGAGACTAATGTGCGGATAGCTTTAACGCTGCGGAGGATATACGAAAAATAAATCAGCAGTTTCAGGAACGCGCTGTTACAGCACAACAGGATTTGAGACCGGTATAATTACCGCAGTTTTAGATATCGATGCTAAAGATGACATTATTAACATTATTGACATTATTTATAATTTTATAATTTATGCGTAGGACGTAACATTAATGTATATCTTCAAAGTATAACTCGAGCGAGAATCAAAAGACGAATATAAAAACCGCAAGATTCCATTGGCCCTGACATTTAGACCTACTTTGCCTAGATGACGATATATAGTGCTTTTCATCAACGTAACGAGCTATCTCAAAGTTGGCTACGTTATAAATAATCGCGTGTACAGGACGACCATTCGCGACGCGGCGAGCGAAATCGCGCGAATATCGCGGACGAGATTTTCCGGAAAAATTTGATGGCGCAATATCGCCGCGAAAGGGGCAATAAGAGTAAATTGACGTCTTGGGAAAGACTCGGGGTGCTTGAATACCGGGCTGCCGTCGCGGGCTTATTTCGTCCCGTTTCTCGGTACCGTATCTATATCCTACAATACTTTCTTTCTTCCCTTTCTCGGTACGTTAACGGAGGGTGAATTGAGTGGCGCAAGAAAAATTTATTAAAGTTCTCTCAGATCTTTCCGTGGCTCGCTAATGCGTTGATCTATAAAGACATTAGAAATGGACAAACTAAAAAATGATTCTAAAGAATTACGTACTCAAAAGCTTTATCTTCTTTATCAACAATTTGAAAATTACGAAAATGCCGCAAGAACTTGTAAACTTCAAATAACTTGCAACTATGTAACTTGTAAACAACTGAAATCGTTATAGAACGCTGAAAGTTGCTTTCAATTTAGTATTCCTCGAAGTCATCGCTGTCGCCCGACGCGTGTTTCCATCTCGCAGATTTACATAAGTGACTTATGGTCAGCCGAGTATTACCCTCATGGCAGGCAGGGTCGTTCAGTCGTATCTTTGATGCGACGTACGCGCGGGGATTCAAATGAGGGACGGTCGTTACGGGACCCGGTGTGGAATATCACGCGAAAGTATCTGGTTTCGTTATTCGCGAATATTCGCACGTGATGTTTGCGAAAGACCGAGCGATCCGACTCTCCCTGTTTTTTTAGCAACTTCTGATACTTCTCATTTTTTATCGTCACACATAATTTGCTATTATTACATCTAGGAAACATTTTACAATTTTGTCAGTCTTTTATTCTCTGTCAAAATCGCGGTTTTCACTAACAAGTCGGTGTAATCCGATCAGAAATGAAGCGATTTAAAATTCATTAACCGCGACCTCATTGTAACTAAATATATATCCCCACCGGCGATAATGATCGAATTTCGACGTTACGTTAACGTTCGATTAATTAACTCGACAATACTTCCCTAATAGAGTGGTTGCGGCATTCGATTAGCCATCGAGAAATTGTATTCATTAAATGGAGAAAATCCATTTCCGTACCACTACTAGGTCCGTCCCCGTACTTGCCGAATATCCCACCGTTTGCAAGTTATATTATTCCTGTGCAAATAACGCTTCCAGGTTTATCGTACCCAAGATTAAATAACGCGAGGCCAGCGAAATTCTCGCAGTAATATATATAACGATGTGATACCTGATCGTAGATTTAATTTAGAGATTACACACCGTCAAAGCGAACGTAATATGATACGTAACATGCGTGCGTATGCTACGCAATCATAATTACGTCCGCGTGTGTTGCCGATTTTTCATATGTAATTAGCTGTCATCAATTAACGCTTACGTGACGCTATTCGAAACGGTGATCTATCATACATTATGAATTATGACTCGCCCGCCAGCAACAGGGAAGAGCGATTTTTTTCTTCAAACGTGTGACAAAATGCAAATTTTTTTTCTGCATTTTATTTCATCTACGGTGTCTGCAAATAATTTGAAGTCGATTTTTCTCTGACGAGAATTTCTGGGAGAATAATAATCAATTCTGATTTGGTCGAGGAATTCGTGCGAAAAGAGAAGTCGCGAGGAATCTCTGCGACGCTCTGCAATATCACGGGGACCATATGAATAATCGTTAATTAATTCCAAGCACGGCGCGAGCAAAACGACCCGCCCGCCGGCGAAAAAGCACGGCCCGACTTATATTCCCAATTTTTTATCCGCATATGTAACGAGCATAATAAATACCGCCGGCGGTTACCATTCGGTGACGCGAAGTGCATAGCAACGAGAGCAAGCATTTTTTTTTCTCCTCCCGCCGTACTGTCCCGTCCGCGCGCGAGCGCTTTATCTGCCGTAACAAAACGTAGAAGCAGTTCTCTATCATGAGCGGAACGTTTTATCAGATAAAATCGTGCTATCGGTCTCGGTAGATAAGGGAACGGTGACAGACTGACGGTGACACACGGTGCCCGTGCTTTCGGAAGTGTACGTGTCACTCTGGCTATTTTTTTTTTCGTTCCCCATCGTACGTGTAATTCTTGTCTCTATTTCCGTCTCGAGTGGAAGATAGCTAAATAAAGTAAGTAGTACCCTTATTATTAACAATAATCTAACAATCCAAGAAAAATTGTTGAATTATACAGTAAAAGTATTTGATAAACATATAATGTAAAAATATATGTATGTATATCCAGAAATATTAAATAAATCTACAATTCTTAAGGTTTGCTTTAAATACGATTAACTATTTGAAATAAACATTTATAAAGACCTTCGAGTCGCGATAGTACGTGTTCGCGGATGTCAGACAAATGGCGGAGAATCAGCAGTTTTCTTCGTGATCGTTATCAGGTACAAAATTCAAAACGCACACACACACACACACTTGGTCAAATAATCGGAACTCGTATCTCTGAACGGGCACACTCGCGCCGCGCATTCGTTCTAATCCTGTTCGCACTTTAGCCGTAACCCTCGTTCGCCTCTCTTAAGTCCTCCATTATTCTATATTGAATTGCACATAAATCTTCATAGCAAAAGAGCAACTCGGATCGCGCTCCCGCGCGAGCAAGAGAGCACGGAGTAATTTCTCTTCATCTTCCCGCGGATAGGAGCGGAGCGAGCGGCGGGCTTTTCTTCGGCTTTGCTTGTACTCCGCTGAAGTAGATTCGTCTCAATCTCGGTCCGAAAGACCGATAAGAAGGACAACCGAAGGACCGTGGCACTAAATAACCGCCCTCGCCGATAAGTCATGGACACTCTGTATCCGAATCTGTACGACCGCTTCAAGACCGAGGGCCTCTGTCCCATCTGCTTCATGGAGATGGAGCTGACGCCCAGATACTCGTGCGTCAACGGGCACAACGTGTGCCACCGTTGCAAGCCTTATTACTACAGCTGCCTCACGTGCTCGGCACCGTTGGACGTGGAGATCCTGCCGCCGCAGATGAGCACACCCCAGCCGGTGCACTTGATGCCGCATCCTATGCCACCGCGCAGCTACGACGATCACAGTCCCAGCGCGCCGCCGATAAATGACTTCCTGAGCCACGAGAGAAGACCCTGGCAGCCGCCTGTGCCGTCTCAGAATCAGCAACTCGAACCTTGCTCGTATTCTTATCTAGGATGCTGGATAAAGATACCGGAGCATCTGCGGGTACTTCACGAATCGAGGTGCAACAAAGACTTCTTGTTGTCGCTATCAATTTATGATCTTTGTTCGTCAGTCGCACATACATTGCGCACATACATTTATTAATATTAATGTTGAAAATTATAATTTTAGGTGCCAGTTTCGACCGCACTCCGAGGAAGAACATGTGCCGACCGATTTTCACCACGACAATTTGATAGAGTGCTCATTCTCTGCAGCAGGATGCAAGGTACGAACGGTGCCGTGGAGACGCAGCATCCACGAGGAGCATTGCATCTACAAGGACAGGTTCCAGGGTGTGAACGATATCAGCGACGGTCTCGCGTCCGCGACCATCACCGATTACGGCGGTGACCCCAATGAATTGGTGCAGTGCAAGTTTAGACGATACGGCTGCATGGTGAACATACCGAGGAGACGAAAGTACATACACGAGCAGAAATGCAACTATAGAAACCATCAAGGGGATGTGGAGAACGAGTTTATCCCTCAAGTTTATCCCTCGGAGCCGGAATTGGATCCCGACGAGCAAGTAGAATGCAGATGGTTTGAGTACGGCTGCCGGGTCAAACCGAAGCGCTGCCGTAAGGAAATTCACGAGGTTAAATGTAACTACAGGATGGAAGAGTGCATGTGGAAGTATCATGGATGCAGCGCCATATTTAAGCCATCGTTAAGATATTCCCACGAGAGCAACTGCGATTTTGCCCAATGAATTATACCGAGTTAAATTAATGATATTCGAGCAAATTAGTATGATTCTCGCGTATCTACAAATATGCGCGCATTTATCAGAACGATTACAATTTTTTTTTTTGTAACTTAGGCTTTGGAAAAATGTTGGCCAAAATGCAAATCGTCCTCGACCTCCCTACCGCGTAACACAAAGACATACAAATTGATTGTTTCACCTCGTAATCGTTTAGTTAAACGGAATACCAGCGGGAAATGTACATTCCTCCCTTCTGTAACGTCAAACGAGAGTAACTAGAGTGTCGATACCAGTAAATCGAACAGAGCCGGCAATTCCATTAATCGGTAACAAGCTGCGAGCCGAGTTCGTCAAGAGATAACAACAATTAGCAAACAACAAAGCGGCCCTGATTGTCGGTCGCGTCGAGATGCGGGGCGATTTTGCAGAAACGCATTAGCGATTTCCAAGAACCCGTGGGGATATAATACAGAAGAGGATTATTTACTCTTTCTCGCGCCACTCTCCGTCCTCCCGTTCTCGCGCGTGATAGCGAGAGACTTCCGCCTGTCGTTCCGGGGATCATCTTGAGCATGATCGCCCGGAATGAGGGAGTGATGGCGCGGCTGGGATATCCAACACCTGCAGGCTAATGGTTAGTCTCCCTGTGCGCCCACGACCGCACCGTCGCTCGACGAAACGACACCTACACGCTTATAGCGTCCCATTTATAACGTCGGCGTGAGCAAACGATGGACGCGCAACTCTGTCTCGATGCGCTATTACGGATAATATCCCGACGTCTAAAAGTATTGGTCTCGAAGTCAATAAAACAATTTGGTGCTTATATCGGTATGAAACATAAATTGAGCAATTTTACTTGTTTTTAGTTGTCATAGATCGCTAAAAAAATTATGCAATTTTTTTATAGATGATTTGCAATAATTTTGACGAACGGGCATTTATGATAAATTATTGTCGAGCTGAAAGAAAATCAATTTGTATTGGATTATTATATAATGCACCTTTACAGAAATATTGAAAAATCAGTGAAGCTCTGCAGAGAAGCAAACGAAGGTTGAAATCTATTTCTTGCGTCATGAAAATCTGAGACGGTCCCATGGGTAAGGTACGCCTTCGTTCCTACTAAATAAATATCGAACGCATCGTGTCGCGAAGAAACTCTTGTCCGTCCGCAATGCGACCGGCTCGTCATCTTGTTCGGTCAGAACTTTAACGTTTAACGTCCTCGGGCCGAGGGTGGCCCGACGGACAAAGGGATGCAGGGACTGTTTTACATGGTAAAGACCAAGGAAGACCTCTACCTCTGACCAGCGGATGCCTTAAAGAGGATATTACGCCAAACTCAGGTTTCACAATTGTACAAAAAGAGAAGAGAGTATCAAATTATGTCAGGAAACAATCGGATTCTCATTCAAGGCAACGTCTACCCCACGATCGCTACCCTTTACTTCCTCTAATTGCATTTCAAATTATTCGCTGATTTTTAATTAACCGATTTACAAAGAGATTGCGCACCTTAAAGAAGATACTTTATTCAAACTGATTTCGCGCTTCGAAACCTCTACTATCCGATTCGTGCACACAAATTTATTTTGCGCAATTGTATATTTTAAAAATTTAAATTTGTTGCATGCGTGTTTGGTTTATGCTTTGTCATTTCCTGTTATGTAAAATAATATTCTCGTGCGCGATCTCATATCTTTTTCATAACAGATAACGTCATGACAGAATCAAAAAAGCATATTAAAGTCGTAGTAAAAAAAAAAGATCCGTCCACTCTCAATAAATCAGAAAAATGTGACATCGCATTAATATACATATCTGTTATTTCTATGTAAAACAGCGACGCGAAAGGGAAAGTTGATAGCGGATAAGGGACGATTATCAGACGAAAGTTAATGGCTTTTTTCTTCATTAAAACCTCTCTCGCATAAATTAATAAGCCGATCAGCGTTAGATGATGTAAAATAAGATGGCAGCTCGTCGCCGAGTATTTAAGAAGGCTCGTAGGCGGAATGGATGCAGACACGACAAGCTAAAACCGGCTGCTTCGTGGGATTGAGTGAAGGGATGAAAGGAGGAGATGCGAGTAAATTGCACCCCTGGGGACGAGCTTGACGAGTGGCGCGAAAGACGCAACAAGCCAGAAGTCAGCCAACTTTAATTAAGACAACGTTGCAGACTAGATATTTTCACGGGACTTTAAATAAAAAATCGGACTTGTAACATTTTTCGTTAGCTGTGAATTTGTAAGATCTCGTTATACAAACAAAATGATAGAGATGTAACATATTTAGTTGCTATACCATGTACAAGAAATCCCAAAAAATTAACAATTCATGTTTCACGCACTTCATATGGTTTCATATGATTTTATTACCCAGGTTGAAATAAAGCTTTCCTTAAAAAAAAAATAAAAAATTATTACCGCATTTTTCTCATAGTCAATACTATATACTTTTAACAATTCACATATATTACAAATCTGTTCAAGAAAAGGAGAAAGTCAATTTAAATTTAATGATAATTTTATGAGAAAAAAAGAAAGAAAATTATGAGAAATATGAGAATTAATGAAAAATAACATTTTACTGTTTGCCGTGCTCTTAGCTTAGTTCCCGACAATCCCTTTTAACCGCACAATTTAAAAGCTGACGGTTCTTGTAGAAAAAAAATCGACTTTAACTTGATTAAAGACGTCGTAGATAAATGATGATTCAGCAGGGTAACAGGAAGTTCTGGAATATCTCCTGTATTACAGCGATAGCGCGGATTAAGAGAATATCGAGATCTGATGATCTCGTGACCTCTCGAAGGCGTCTCGATCTAGCACGGTCGTAGATAATCGCCGCCTGCGTGTATGCTCGTAGAGCATGCCGATTCGATAGCGCGGAGGGTTCAGGAAGACCGCGTTCCCACGTAAATACTTCACGCCAAAAAATGACGACGTTCGTATCTCTCGAACTGCCGCCTGCGTATTGCGCGGCACGCGAGCTCCATAATTCACGTTAGCGTTGCACGCCGGCCGCGAGGGAGAGCCGACCGATCGTATCTCAATTTCATCAGGATATAACTACTGGGACGTCGATGTAACGAACAAATCCGCGTAACCGTTTCTGATCGGAGCATTTGATCGCGCGGCACGTACGTGATTATCACCGAGGCGAACTCGAAAGATAAAGATTTGCGGCGAGTAAACATCCGTCATCGAGACGGAAATCCCACATGGAATCGCGTATTGGAACACAAGCGGAAGATTCCGAAAAATTATATTATATAATATTAAAAATATCGTTCATGACATAATAAACTAAATATAAAAATCTACGTGAAGCTGTTAACAAGATCAACACAATGTATCGCATACTAAATAAAAACCATTGTTATTTATTCGCGAGTTAAGTAGCACAGGAGCAGAGTTTAGAGGTCGATAAAACTTACAGTATATTTATAACCAGATGTTAACTTTTAAAACAGATGTATACACTTTATATAACTTAGGGCCAAAGCACATAACATGGCATAGCGATATATGACAGTCGTAGTCGTGGACGTAAGTAACGCACAAGACTGTCAGAATACGCCAAAGCTTGTGCGTTATTTACGTCCACGACTACGACAGTCATATATCGCTACGCCATGTTATGTGCTTTGGCCCTTAAGCAAATAAAAAATGTAATTGGCGTATGAAGCGAAAATAAATGCGCGTGATAGAACTAACGACTTATTAACAATTGATTGGCAACTAGCCACGATATTTCGACTTTTCGTTATCGCGCTTTTCGAAGATTTGATTCATGATGTCAAAGCTCGACGCGTTTTAATGGTCATCAGCTGTTTTACTAATGTTTATATCTACCAACGTAGATTAACTTTAATCTCGGTTTAACTTACTTTTTATCTTTTTCTAATTTTCAGAACTAAAAAAAGATAGAAAGTAAGTTAAACCGAGATTAAAGTTAATTTACGTTGGTAGAAATAAACATAACACTAAGATCTTGCAAACAAGTCTTGTTAATCCTCGTTTCTTTTTATCTCACATTTTTATAAAAAAATGTTACATATTATGCTTTTAAGAAAAATGCAGTGGCCAAAGAAATCAAACGATTTCCATATTTTAACAATAAATTACATTAATTGCTAATGAACATGATTAGCTCTTAGAATTTCAAACATCATTTATTCTTTGAAATTTCTTCGTTAAAATAATATAAAAGATTATTAAAAACTAATATTAATATTTATTTTATATGATATACAGATAATTTATTCGTTCTTGTAGAAATTAAGAGTAACCACCATCGTGTAGCCGACAGCTTTTAAGCGAAACATTCATTAACAATCCTTAACAAGCAGAAGATCGCAAGAGAACCCTTGCAGAGCACTCGGTGACTAATAATTAACGCTATGATATCGTATTTCGGCGCACGTCCGCGGAACAAACGATTTCAGTGTTCGGTGGCGGCAAACTTTTTCCCGCGGTATTAAGATTCTTAATACAACCCTTTCGTGCTAGGACGGGGATGAATGCGGGAGTACATTCATGACGGCGGAAAGACAGGCCGAGGAGGAAGAGGTACGTCTCGAGGAAAAAGCGAATTTAATGAAACGAGAAAAACCCCGGTGAAGGTGTATTTGTAATGCAAATATCTGGCCGACGCTCCCGAAGGGACGGAAAAATGAAAGCGTCGAAACAGGCGGGAACGAAATCGAGCGTCCCATCGCTCGCGCTAATCCGATTTCGAATTCTTCGTCGTCCGCCCGCACGCTCGCTCGGTCGAATCACGTTCCCCGACGCTGCGCAATCTTAGCAAAAAAAAATCCTAATTTTCCCCTTCTTAATTACCTTGGGGGATTCGACGAAATCTCAGAAACTGCAATACAGGAATCGCAACTCGAGTGTTTATTATTCTAAAAATTGCAGCTCGGTCTAACGTTGTCGACGATTCTGTCTCTTGTTCGCGCATATTTGTGTCATTTTTACGCGGCTAAAATCGCCGTTCGGTGTTTCAACGTGGGACGGCACTTGCGAAAGTGGAGGACTGGAAAACTGGTATGGAGAGGATCGAAGGAATCATTATTTACCGAAAGTCGACTATTGTCCCCTTTCGACGGACGCATTGTCGAATTAAGAGCTTTTGTCGCGGAGAACGCCTGGAGGGCGAGCAACGCGCTCGTCCGCGTGCTCTGTCCGTCTCACGACAGTCCGTTCGCTGCTCTTTCTCTACGGTTTCGACGTGCACCTCCCTTCCCGCCGGTCGCGCCAAATGAAAGCACTTTTCCGCCGAGTAGACAAAATAAATCGAGTCGCGCATGACAATGCCGATAATTTCGCAACAATACGCACCCGCCCGGCGTCAGGAGCACGCACGAATAAATACGCGCTTGCAGGAAACGCGCGCGCGAAAAACGGACGGGAGATCGGTAGGGCTGAGAGAAACGCCCGTCGCGTTTCTTTTCCAAACAGCGTAGCGGCTGAACGTCAGGGTGAATCAGCGTGAGATAATACGTGCTGAAATGGCCTTCTCGCTAGCCATCGGGCGTACTTTTTTTCCGAGGTTTCGTAAAAGAAATTGTCCGTTAATGGAAGCCTGTTTTACGCCAAATGTATGAAAACACTATAAATAGACGGGAAAAATTATGCTTCAGTATTATTACTGATATTTCAACTCTTTTATCACGCTTTCAGAATAAATGCGGAAAGTATATGTTGAGAGGCTGACCGGAATCGAAAAAACAAGACGTGGAGAACTTACTCAGGCTATTTGTTTAGAAAAGCAAAAGAATAAGGCTAACCAAGCAGAAGGGACGATATGGAGCGATGATTTATGGGCGATAATTAAAGGGCCGAACGTCACCGCCGGCTGCGTGTCGATGACCAACGGCCGATGCGTGAGGCTCGTATTAATAGGATGTTTTAATATCCACCGCAAGCACCGACCCATCAATTTCTAATCCCAAAAAATCCGTCGAACAAACGCGCGAAATTTTATCAGCAAATGCAAATCGATCCCTAAGTGCAAGCGAATTTGATTTAAAAAATATGAGAAGGGTATAACGACGGCTTTTAGCAGTACAATTTTTAATTGTTCTTTTTCTTCCGCCGGAACGCGGAATCCTCAGCATCACAATTCAGATTTCAACGGTAATTGTCAATCCTTGTGGAAGAATTGCGGAAATGGAAACTCTTATTTTTCCGTTTAAGCTTCATCGCGACAGTGCTCACACATATGTAACTGTATCGGTAAGAACACTTGGAATCTGTTTTGTCGCAGACGGACAAGCATGTGAGAACCCTCCGCGACGGGTTCTCTCGAGTTCTCGCGAGAAGTATCGGAAGAAGTTGGATATGGTTACGATGACGCAGAAAAAAAGGGGACTTTTTAATGGCGTACCCAGGTGTTGGAATCCCTATCGACGTTAAGCTGTACTTAATGCTTGGTCTTTCAGCGCAGCCCTTCATAGAGAACTAAACAACCTTCCTTATTTCCCCGCTAAGTGCTTATCCTCTTGGCTGCAATTTCCTTTCCTTAATTGCAATAAGGATAGCATAGTAATAACGTAAAAACTTATCGTCCTAAATGAAGCGCTTCTTACTTATATAACGCAAAATTGCTCGTTCGTATTATCTTATATTTGCGGTATTAAATAAAAGATTAAATACTTTGTAACTTTTTGCTCAATTAGCTAATGTTAAAATAATTATCTTTCGACTTCTTCGTTATATCTTGTCTGCTGTACATTTTTAAGGGAGTAATTTATAAATTTATCACCCTAGAACAAACAACATGCACGATTATTGCACGAGCATAAAAGTACTTTAAAATGTTTTGCATTATATATTAAGAAAATATTTTATAAAAAGATAATATTAAATATATATGTAAGTATTAACATTAACGTTCTATTATATATTAATGTATTCTAATATCAAATTTTCAAATTTTGTTACAACGTTTGATCAACGTTTTACTTTCGAAAGTAATCATCGCGAGACGATCTCTATTTCTATCTTTATCGCCTGTCAATCTAACGAGTCATCTTATCCAAGGTCTCTTTGAGATCTCCTTTATACTACCCTCGAAATCCCCGGGAGCTACTACCGCCGGTGGTAAAACCCAGCGCCTCGATATCCACTTCTGGACTGCAGGAAAAATGGGAGGCGTGAGAGGTGCGTGGTCGTGCAACATTGGGAGATAATATACGAGCCCGGCGCGGTTTCTGTGCGCGCGAACTTGATGTAGAGACCTCTCTTGAAAAGTGGCTGTCCTTGTTGGTACCACCGGCAGTTTTCGCCATGATTTACAGGTGAACGCGACGTCGGCCGCCCCGGCGGCGCTCGGTCTGACTCGGGGATTACCTACTGCGCGCAGTAGAAAAGGGAAACGTTGGGTACGCCGAGCATTCGTAATCGCCTCGAACTCATTTCCAGCGTTTACGCTAAAAGCAAATACGTGCTGTTACATTCTACAAGAGGCAATGAGAAATCAATTTCATGAATAAATAAAATACCTTCTTATAAATATATGTTTATAGAAGATCATAGAAATAATTAATACAAAAGAAACATGTTTCGCTATATTAGATAAATGTTTAGAAACGTGCTGCTATTTAACGAACGCATATAATCAACGAACCTGACGCCAATTTCATTAAAGTAACGATAAGTCTATTTCAATGCAGGACATAATTAGTGTCTCTCAATTATTCAGAACAGCGAAACAGAATCGCGTTTCTCTCCGCTAAACTCGCGCTGAAATCGTGACGTTATTCTCGCGCGAGGAAGCGCAAGGTCGGGTGATATTTCCGTCTGCGGTTTTACCCTTGCATCCCCCTGTCTGTCGAGAGCGTTGCAGATAAAACGCTTTGAATTTCAAGACGCGACAGCGTCGTCCGTCACGACTGGAGATCCGTTCTGTCCGGCCGCAAGTTGGTGGCGAGTTGGACACAGTAGCCGCGCGCGTCCGGACGACCGCCGGAGAGTCTATCTACGTTGGTAATTCGCCGACGGTTTCTATCGTCTCGTCGGGGCTACGAAACTTTCCCCGAGAACTTTGGCAATGGCGACGTACATATGTATTGGACATACATATGTATGGGGGGGAGGGAGGGATACACGTACACGAGTCTCCCGCGATTTCGTCGGATCGGAATCTTTCGGAAGAATTCTTTGTGTGTCGCAGTTCTCTACGGATTGTCCCGACATCGTGAGGGAGGCGAAAGAAAAGGCCTATCGTCGACTTTTTCATCGAATTCGCAAAGCGCTTAATCGAGTTTTAACACGATCGCGTTAGAGCGGGATAGGGCGACCCGTAAACTGCTTTTCCGCGAATTGATACGGGTAGCCTTAAATTCACCGTGAAAATGAACCGAAGCCGAGCGCACCTGTGTCACAGCAGCCTCCACGTACGAACCAATCTGCCATTGCAATGAGCGCCTTTAACTCTTATTTAAATCATATAAAATATTTCTTTCGTTAAATTATAATTGCAAATGTTAATTCATTTAAAAAAAAAACTCATAAAACTCGATTTCTTGGAAGAATCTTCCAAAATTTTTTCATATTCCGAAAAAACTCGCGTTTTTGCATATTACTCGAACTCCCAACACCATGCTTTAATGTCCTGCGCAAGGGGCGGACGACTGGCGCCTTTTCATCGCGGCGCATTAGTCGTGTAGACTTTGACGAACCAATTAAATAAATGGTCGTAAATAGCCTCGGCGGCGAGGACGGTAGCGCGGTACCGCGAACGAAAGCGCCTCCATTAAGAGTTACAGCACCATCCACCTCCCCCCCTCTATTCGGCGGAATGACGTTGGGAGCCACTCTCAGCCCTCGCCTCATCGCGCCGTTGTCGTCGTCGCCGACGTAACAGGAATCACATTGGATCTACAAAGGGTTGACAGAAGACTTTCGTCTGTGCACACGACGCCTCCATTGTTCCCGCTGTAAGATTGATCCCGCGCGGCACACCCCACGTTTACCTCCGTGAAATCACCAGCTGAAGGACGACGTAAAATGATACAGCACCCTCCGGGAGCCGAGGGATTTCCCGGAAAGAGCGATAATAGAAACACCGTGTCGAAGGATATTAAATTTCTCTTGCAAAGAAACATCCTTTCTCATTTAAATCGAACGATTGTAATTTTAGTATCAGTTTTACTCCGTTTATTTATCAATATTATCGCGGCGCTATCGCTGGCGGCGTTCTCACTGTACGGCGAAGCATTCCAAAGGAGCGAATACAGCAATTGCGGAGACTTATGAAAGTATGATTATAACGTACTCTGAAAATAGTTCAAAATGAATCTGAAATATCTGGCGGAGGAGAAATGCAGAAGACGTACACGCTACGTCTATTACGTATACAGGAATAATAAGAATTATTTCGCTCGCAAGACAACGACTGACGGGAAAGAGCGAAGGGTATTCTCTTGTATTTCGATCGGTGTACAAGGTACACACGTATCAATACATAAAATACAGGCGCGTAAGATTTTTAACAGCTCGGGTTATCAAACGTAGAGGGAAGAAAATTCGAATGCAGTCTGGCTGACTGACTTGACTGGCAGCGCATAACTCTTGTAAGCGCGCAAACGTCTGAAACGTTCATCTTCGCCGATCGCGCACCGACTAATACGGAAAACTGAGCCACGTAGCGGGCGTAGGGATCGTAATAATGCACGTAACCCGCGAGAGATATACAGCGCGGGAGATGGATTTACGACGCGACGTCTTGAGCAGGCCGCGGAGAAATGTGAGCGAGAGCGCGAGCGCGAAATATGAGAATGAGAATGGGGATGAAATGAGGGGGCGGTGGGTGCCTATTTAGTGCGCTACGTCGGCTGTGTCAACGTTATTATACCGCAGATTCTCAAGGGAGAGCTCTCGCACGCTCGCGCCGAGCAGGAGGGACGCGACCGAGACGAATAGATCACAGAAGTGGTTTTTTAAAATATGAATAGGCACCGTCGTAAAAGCAAGCGAGCGCGCTTCGAACAAATCCTTCCAGCAAAGCTCTTCAAAGTTGATAAATTTTACCGTGTGGAAATGAAAATCTCTTATTATTCTTGATAAATATATTATCAAGTTCTGTCTACATGTAAAATGATAAAATTATTGAAATTTGCTTTAAATTGCTAATTATCTGTTCTTTTTTTATATAAAAGCAGTATTGAAAGCGATCGCGATCTGTATCTATGCTTTTTATTTCGCTTTTACTTTCGCTATGTACATATTCCTTTCGTTTTTCACGTAACTAATTGTTCCGCTTCTTAACTGAATAATCTCGGTTGTTCTCTAATCAAAAAGTGTGACTATTGAACCGTTCGTGTCTCAAGAGATAAAATCTTCATTTTTTTTAGCATCTCGAGATGATACGCTCTCAAGACGAGATTCGAGTAGCAATTACAAATATGGATGTTAATAGGTATATCACAGAAGTTGATTGCCTTAATAATAAATGAATCGCAACGATTCAAGAACAGGAAGCTGGAGTCTTTATCTCGGGAGACTCGTCTGTCCCGCGATCTTGTGTGAAGAAAGAAACTCAGCGCGAGCAGGATATTCGAGATAACCGCGGCAATAACCGTTTCTCGACCCTCGAGAGAGCGAGCGAGATTGAGACGCCTTTTATTCGCAAACGCGCGCGAAGTCCTGAATTGCGCTCCAATTTAATGAAAATTCTTATGGAAGCTAATATTTTCGCCGAAGATATCACAAAAGATTATTTGACCTCATTGCATCGAAATAATATGAACGCTATTAAGGTGAAGAACTCTTCGTTTAAATTGTTAGAAATTCCTGTCCGCGATGTAGGAACTTCCAATCTGATTTTTTGGAAAGAGTCCGCCATTAGCCGAACACGGTTTCGGGGCGTTGAAAAGCAAAATGTGTACAAAGGGACATCGTCGTCGCGCTCGTTAAAAGTTTCGAGACTCTATGCGCCCCATAAAAAAAATACGCTCGACGATTTTAGGGTAATCATGAGAGCATCGAAACGACCCCTGCGGGACAAAATCCCTTTTCATTGTTACGCGAACGTTAGTTTCGATACATCTCCTTCACGAATCCGAACATTCAATGCGCACGGTATGCGCATTCGCTGCCAGGTTTACAAGTCTCATCTCCTTTCCGGGGAGATCCTACAACTCTTCTGGCAAGGAGCGCGATTGCTAAACGAAACAAGGATGCGGAAGAGAGAAGAATTTTTCCGCGCGGCGGATAGAAATAAATAAGAACAGCGGGGGATGGTTATGCGGTGGAGGAATCAGAAAGAACTGTCGGCGGAAGATAGATCGGAAGGTACCTCGGGGATTCTATCTTTACGTCTGGCAAAAGTGTGCTTCGACGTGGAGCTTACCAGCGCAGAAAGAGCGGTCCGAAGCGATAAAACACGCCGCGCGGTTTCGCGCCGTAATAATAAATCGCGCATTAGATTTTTATGACGGTATTACTTTGAGATTATCGGGTCATTGGCCTTAGTGGTAAATCCGCAATAAACTGCTATTTCTGTAAGTAGGTTGGCAGAATATTATACCTAGAGCATAAACGTGACAAGCCAGCTATCATAGCTTTATCAGTAATTCTTCCAATATTCTTAGTTTAATTTCTACACATGTTGTATAAAATACGTGAAAGAATGTCACAAAAATAATTAGGAAATAATTAAATGTGTTTAAATGCGCGCATCACGGACAGTAATAAAAATAGAGCTTAACCGTTTATACACCATAGTATATTTTTAACAGCAAAAAATTTAGGCTAAACATTAACGTAATTTTTTTATCATTAAAATTTACAATTTCTCTTATTTCAAATCTTTGTTATTCATTCGACGAATATTCACATAATTGATGATCGCCAACGAATATCCCTAACTGGCTTCGATCCCCTCGGAAGGAGAGGTTCCTTCGTTTCCTGGGCAGAATTGAGGTTTCGACGGTGAAGGGACCACGACGTATATGTAAATTGCATTGTCGCAACTACGGATACGGGTTCATGGCGAAGGTCTGACCGGCCAATTAGCTTCTCTAGAGGCCCCTCGATAGAATCGCGCATCAACTTGAATCGGCGATTCCGCGCGCAATTATAGCCGCTTTAGGTAAGGGAGGCGAAGTCAAACGGGCATGCAAATCACTTTCCTTATACGAAGCATCTACAAGAGTATGTCAGAACATGTGGAACTCTCGTAAATTCTTGCATTATAAATTAATTGTATATAGAATATTTTATAATACGAAAATACGAACCGCTTATACAGGGGTTTTTATTATTAGGATATTTTATACAGTTTCCTAAATAAATACAAAAAATTGAAGGAAATATCCTCTTCAATTTTTTGTAGTTACTTAAGAAACTTAAGAAACCCTGTATAGCTTTTACATATTTTTCTATTAACATTTTTATTACTGATTTAATATTATTTATTAAATAACGTAATGATTTGTATTATAAACTTTTCATAATTATTTCTTATGTTCTTCTTATGTGCTCCTAGGTGAACATGAAATAGTAAGAGTTGTGCAAAATAGCTCGCGGCATTTTCTGTAGCGTCCTCTGTATCAATTTCACTCCACGGATATATGACTTTTTATATAAAACGCAATATTCATATAGAAAATTAATAATAAGTTAATTCCTGCCCACACTTTATAGTAACAGATATTTTTCTATTATTTAATCTTATTTATAGAAGGAATGTTTGTACAAAAATCTTCACTTACTGTTGATAAGAGAATACAATCATATACTTACAATTAGTGCTACTACATCTCTTGATAAGAGCCCACAGGTAGGTAAAGAGGACTTCCACCGATAATACAGGCTAGTGCTTGCGAAGCTTGCGCAAGCTGGGACAGCTTTTCGTGAGTTACCCATAGAGCGGCGCAAAGAACGCCTCTTTGTCTCCATCTAGCCGAGCTTTTTCGACCATCTCGAGAGTTCCCTCTTACGTAATATCAAAATTATCATCAATGCGAGATAACTGGAGCTTTTGTAAAGTTTATTTGCGGTAGATCTAAGTTCAATATGCTGTAATTAAACATCTATATTTTATCGTTTAAATATATTCATGTGTTGTTTTGACGAAATAAATATTCAACATTAATTATAGTGGACATTATGTATATTATGCGGCAATTGTTTCAATGATAAGCTGAATAAATGCGAGCAAAATGTACGTAATACGTATACTTAATATGTATAATGTAAACAGCACGTAATTTAATGCTTATAAATGCTCATCAAGCAATTGCAGCTCGTGTATAAACTAATTCTATAAAAAGACATACGTATCGATCGCATTAAAATTTCTATCAAATCGAAATAGATGGAACTTGTACATTGCTCGTTCTTGGGGTTTAAATCTCCAGACCCGCAAGGAATGTTCATTAAGGATCTTGAATACCAGATCTCAGTAAATCGCTGGAATAATATCCCTTTTGATTGCATCACGTAATCATAAACTGTATAAGCGTAATAATATCGTTGAGCGTGTCATTCCGCAATGCACATCGTATATAAATTCCTCAATAATTGTGACGATGCAAACATGAAAAATATTTGACGAGCGTGTGATTCGATTCACCTTCTCTTGCACGAATTCCTTTCGTGACATGCCCGAATGAAGAAGAGAATCGCGTCAAATTCCAAGAAATATTTACTCGTATATACAAACGCAAAGTAACGTCTATCAAAGCAACTATAGGTGCGCCATTGCTTCTAGGCTAATCATTGCATAATATTTGTTAGCGATTTTTCTCTCCCCCGAACTGATCTTTTATGTTAAAAATTAAAAAATAAATATAAATCATATATTAACACAATATTTAAAAAATTAATCTTTTTAACAATGAAGCATAACAGCACATAAACAGCATTTCAGAGTAAAATTTTAAAAACAAAGAATGAAAACATTTATACATGTAATTAAAAGTGAATTGAGTTAACAGTAAACACAATAAAAAGCACTCGTTGGACTTGTTAAACGCGTCGCTAACGGAAATGCACTGCGAGATAAAACTGCACAGTTATGTCAGTTAATAGCCCGAAAACCGGGCACAACAAGAGCGCAATAAAATATGCAGGGCA
The DNA here is from genome assembly GCF_030848795.1 of Temnothorax nylanderi. Lineage (NCBI taxonomy): Eukaryota > Metazoa > Arthropoda > Insecta > Hymenoptera > Formicidae > Temnothorax > Temnothorax nylanderi. The sequence continues at coordinate 439,580 of NW_027249168.1, read as the reverse complement.
ACAAGAAGCGAGGGTGCCGCGGGCGAGAAAAACGAAGCGTCGCCGATGTAAAGGACGATAAGCCGAAAACGCGCATCGCTCCGTGTTTACAGCCTCACTATCACGCTCGTAGAATTTCTCATCAAGTTTCCCGATGAAATGTGCATGGAGAGAAAGAAGGAGAATGGAGGAGAGAACGGACGAAATGCTCGTCGAGGCGCCTCCGACCGCGTGCCAGAAGCCGCGCGTGAGCGCAGCAACGGCGAGAGACGCTCTGTGTGTGCTCCGTTATCAGAGAAATTCCTTGTATCGGCGTCGCTTGAAAGGAACGTTTCCTCCACTTTTCCCTCCAACGCTCGGCGAGGATGCGATCAATGCCCCCGCGTGTTACGAACAAGGAACAGGAAGCGTTAGAGTTCGTCTAAATCCATCTCGCGGCACCTGAGATGCGAGTTATAGTACATCGTACAATCGCGGAGAGAAGTTTCTCGATATCGAACAAAAAAATCGCGCGAGTTCTCCGTGACACTCTTTCCACGGTTACGCTTTCCGCGTTAAAAATTTCCCGATCCTGATAGTTTTTTACGCAAACGCGCGTATAGTATATTATGTACAACGATACTCGAAGCGAATACATATGTACGCGCAGTGAAACGCGAACGTGCAAACTTTAATTTTATCGAAAAAGAAATTTCCTACCGAGAAAATAACTTCTTTTTCGTACTGTTGCGTTTATATACGCATACTTTTCTCCTTTCGCGAATTTAAGTTTGTTCAAGTTTGAAAGCGTAAACAGCGTGTCTACAAATAGTACAGTACTCAACTCCGAAATTGATACGTGAAATCGTTTATACCACAATTCTGAAAAATAAAAATGGAAATGTGTATTGAGACAAAAGTGAATATTTTCAAATTTTTTCGGAAGTCAGGAATTTTCTTAGAAATTCCAGACTCTGAGGCGCGCTGAAAAATATCACAGTTTAAACGGCGGCCGCAAATATACGGAATAAAATATAATACAGCGAAAGCGCGTACATGGAAAATCGATGGAGAAGGATCGTTGATCCTTCCCTTCCTTGCTGCAAGGTCGCAGTAAGAAATGCATTATATGTTTCTCCGTCGTCGTAAATAACCGTGTGTATCGAGGATTCCGGGCCACTTTAAGGAATGAAAAAGATCACGGATGAAAATCCAGCGGTAGAAACGAGTGGTTTTAACGACACTCAATCTCCGGATTGGATTGCGTTCCATTTCAAGGCGGGACAGGGGAAGGATGCCGCGGCAAATATCCGACGCGGCTCGTTTCCGTCCTTCCGTCACTTATTCGTGAAATGTAGTCGCTCACCTTCGGTGCCGAGAGTTACGACGCTGTAATATTGGATCTCTCGGGTTATCAAGGGTGTCTTGAGCGCGTCGCGGCTATAATAATACGCTTACGGCACGAATCGATTAACCTGAGCGTGAATAATTTCCAGCCGCAGTACTCGCGAATGAATTGCTTCGCGGGCGTTCTGTTTACAACGTCATAATTGAACGTATATTCACGGATATTCACGGCTCGTATTAGACGATTGATCCACCCTTCCCTAACGTCTACTCTTTACGTTATCAAGCCGACTGTGATTATAGTTCTCGCGCCCGGAGGGAGTTATCATCCCCTTTGCGGTCCCATGTCGCGCCCACGTTGTACCATATTTTGCTCCGACAGAGCCCTCACGGTTGCAGGCTATATCGTTAAAAGCTATTTACTCTTAAGCAAGCAACGCAGACCTCGTAGGGGAGTAAATAACATGCAACCATCTTTGTATGATATTAATAAATAAAACATCAACGTGTATACTCATCAAATATCGTAAGCTAAAAATGAAACAGGAATACAGAGATACAGAGATGAAATTAAATAATCTTGTGAAAATACGTTATTACGGAGGAATAAATTGAAGAGATAAAAACTTCTATTCATGCGAATCAAGAGAAGCTAAGCAAACATGATAATACATTGTAATTTAAATCAACGGCGAATGTCCATGTGATGAAATTAAGGGTCTTCGGATAAATGAAAGTCGTTGAAGCAATGTATAAAATGTAGAGCGGATCGAGACGGGCAAAGTACATAAGCAACGGAGTGCGACTTAATTCACTTGAAGCGTTAATTAATCACGACGAAGCGATGAAAGCAGATCCCTCGAGCGTCTCCCCGATAACGCGTCGAGCCCGATAAGTCTGTGGATTAAGAACTTCCGTGGCGGCCAAGATTTATCGATACACGATGAATCGAATAATGGCACGATCGGCGCAAGGAGCGCGATTAGTCTCGCTTCCCCGCACTCGGTCGTTCCCGGTTGAACGAGAATCCATCACATGGACATATTGGATTTGAGAGAGGATTGAAAGCTCGTTTCCTGCCGGCGCATACTATCCATCCACCTGCACCCGTCGAATTCCGCGATATTTTTGGATAAGAATATTCCCGTCGACTTGATAATTTTCCCGCGAAAAAATCGCCTTTATTATAAATTGCGATTGTCACGATGATATCTGGGAAAGAAATTTTTCTCATAAATATATATTTACGAGAAAAGTGGTATCGATCGTTTTACGTAGAATCGCGAGTGCACCTGTAAAGCTCGAAAGCGATACGACGTGTACAAGATGCCTGAAACCGGATGCAAGAAGGTATAAATCATCACAATAGAGACTCAACGTCGCGTGAAAAATTGTCAACACAATATCTACTGGTCCTTTACCAATTTTCCGAAATGTCAATTGTCATTTTTGAAGAAGCCAAAAGATGTACGACGTCTTTAGCGAGATCACCGAGATCCGCTGAATCTCGAGTCTACCATACAACCCGAATGCTATATCTGTCTGTCGCATAGAAACTCGGTAACTTCGAGCAACAAGAACGTTACGGAATTTGCGTGCAGTTCAAAGTCCAATGTCTCAACACGATATCGGATTGGTACTTGTTGCAAATTTGAATAAGTCTGCTCGATGTTCCGGCAACTTGCACGCGCGCGCGCAAGAGCATCCCCCGGGAGTGAGAGCGGCATTTGATACGACGTAATCGATAAGGGCACGGTGCTATTTCATACGGTAGCGGCGGCGGCGGCGGTACGAAAAGCATACATTTCCGAGCAAGATTTCCAGTGTTAATAAATTTAAAAGGCTGGCCGTCGCGCGGACGAAAATCGATAATGAAGGTGTCGCGACCACGAGAGCAATTATCGCTAATCCGGTATACGAAGAGCCGCGAGATAAATGGCGAAATGTAATAAAATGCAGCAGCTGCTCTTCCTCTCTTTCCCTCCCTCTCTCTCTCTCCACCCGTCGTCGTCAGTGCACGCAATCTCATGCAAATTCAAATGGCTCGCTTCTCTATCGCGGGTATGCGGGTAACAGCAAAACGGACGATCTCGCCGTACCTCGACCACACTCCATCTACAAACATCTCGCGACCGACCGCCGTGTTTTATCCAAAGTGTTCGAAAGTTAACGAGAATGCGAACTTCACAGTCATTCGAGATGCATAGCCGTCAAAGGGCCTCTCGCCCCGCATCTTATTGTGACAAGAATGTCGTGATTCTAAAGGCCATATCCGAAAATTTAGTATTAGAATAAGAAAATTAAGTTGCATGGTAACCGAGTGTTTGCCACGCAAAAAAAATACGACGCTGCGGAATTTGACCGAACTTGCATTTTGTCTGACGTTGCAATGATCATATACGATCCGAATAATGACCTGGAGCTTCCCCCTCCCTCTCTCTCTCTTTCTCTCTCTCTCTCTCTCGTTGCATCGAGAACTACAAAAAGATGAAAAAAATGTTAGTCGGCTTATTCGAGTAAAGCGTGTGGTAAGCCATCAATTGTGATTATCGGTATCAACGGTATCCTAATATACTTCTTCCGTTGTAAGAGAAGTGAAGATCGTGCAGAATAGTAAGTGGTAATTTCGAAAGCTTTTATTATAAATTATGCAATATCATCAAGATTTATAGTCGCAAAAACCGTCAAAACGAACGATCTTTCGCGAATCGCATCTGATTATCAATATAACAAGATATATCAAGAACACCTCAAATATTTCTTCCTCTAACAACTGAGCGTAAGCGAACATCATTCAGAGTAACTTGAAGTAGTCTGTTCTCATTAAAATACTTCATTATAGATTGTGCAATATTGCCGAAGTTCGTAACCGCGGCAAACTTCGACAAAGTGCATTGTTATGTTACTCCCACGACACAAGTTTGTTTAGCATTACATTCTGCTACTTGCTGCTACTGCATGTCACGTTCAGCCGGTAATCCCGCGATGCGAAGTATACATCATATAACAGTGTTAAATTTTTAAAACTGAAATTTATCAAATTGCGACTTGAGAAACGCGAAAGGCGAACAAAGTATAAAATTACGTAATGAATTTTTAACGATTAGAAACTGCAGAAGATAAACGTTTCTTTTTATGAAATCATTATTATCACTAAGATAACTTCAAGATTATTTTATACATTTGTTGTTAGATTTATGTATAACAAAAAAAGTTACGCGATACTGTCCAAACTCATCAGTGTTTTCTTAATGATAAAAGTCAATAGGAAAATGATAACATAAGTCGCGAGCAAGATAGTATCCCAAGTAAATTAAAAACTACTTTAAATATCAATACGCATGAGATATCCTTATCTAATCTTATGTAATTTAAACTTATAAATTTTACAGACAAATATTCAAGTGTGTGTCATAAACATTAGATTTAGAATAATCAGCTGATACCGTCGCACAAGACTACTAACGATGACGATACAGTTATTGTTCTTAATCCCTTTATTCGCTATTGCTCATGGTGAGTAATCTGACAGACAAGTTGATCGGCTTTGCGATCGTTTAATTTAGTGCAATTAAATTTAAATGTAATAACAAATATAAATGCAGGCGTACCAAGGAAAACAGATACGCAGGATACGCAGATTGTGGGGGGAAGATTTGCCCAACCGGGTGAAGTTCCGTACCAAGTAAGCTAACAAACTGCTATAAATTAATATCATTACATTAACTGCTCTCTGTCTTAAAAATATGCGTTGAACTGAATTTCAAACTAGTCGAAACCATTAAGTTAACATTTCTCATTCAGCTGAGTCAACTCTAAAAATAAACGTGTAATAATATTAATAAATCTCTGTATCTTGTTGTCACGAATTATTTCAGGTTTCTCTTCAAGATATTAAAACGGAGGAACACTTTTGCGGTGGAGTTATAGTTGACCAGTATTACATACTGACTGCCGCTCACTGTGTAGATGGGTAAATATGAGAATCTAAAGAAACGTTTCAGCAATATAAACTGTATATAGATATGAAAATGTGTTCCATATGTTCGTGATATTCTTTACAGTGCAGATGTTAGCACCATTTCGGCCAATGTGGGACTAATAAACCTACAAGAACCGCATGCGGTACATCTGATCGAGTCCTCTTATATACACGAAGATTACAACCCCGACGATTCATGGATCAATGATATCGCTTTACTTAAGGTAACATAGAGTTAATATAATAGCAATCAACACATATATATAGTTTCAATTAAATTAAACAATTTGAAAATTAAGACTGCGCAAAAGCATTATACATAGAAAATTCATTTTCAGCTTCAATCTCCAATTAAATTTTCCCCTCTGGTAGATGCCGTTACTCTAACAAATCAAAACTTTACGGCCGGCACGAAAGCAGTCGTATCGGGATTCGGCAGATTATCGGTAAGTTTCTTAACAATTCAACAATTTAGACTGCCAGACGCTAGGTCTTCGATAATTGTATTTTAAATTGTTTTCGCAAGTCACGCTTATATTTTTGTACTTTGTGTACTTACAGTTTGAAGGAAAGAAAGCTACACGATTATATGTCGCGGACATTGAAATAGCCGATCAGGCTTACTGTAGAAATGTGTACGCGAGCAAGTTTAAAAATATTTACGATACGCAATTATGTGCAAATGAGCCAACAGTAGAAAAGGGTTCGTGCCAGGTAAGCTATTTACATAAGGCGTTGCAATAGATCGCCATCATTAGTTACTACTAGTTGCACATGCAATTTTACGCTGTCTGCCCAGGTAGAGTCATTAACTATTTAACCTGCATTATTCTTCTCACGCGAAGCTTCAACTCGTTCCTAATGACTTCTAAACGCCAATGTCTTAATACAACGCTCGCACTTCGAGTTGTGTAATGTGCTTCAGATTCTCGATAAGAAAATAAGCCCGATTACATATCATGTAATTGGCAATCATATTGTGGAGACATATCATGATTGCAATCTCTCACTTAGAAATTTTTATTCATCAATTAATTTATCAATTTATTTATTCATTAATATAATACTTAACAACATACGCGCATGAAACGTGCGATGACTATAGCATTTCAATTCGCCGCCAATTCACTGATTATGTTGATTGTTAATGTACCGTATTGATTATTTTGTACATTAACATATTCAGCTCCTCGTTATGTTTTGTAATTTAATTTAATTGACAGCAAGATTGCAAAACTTACAACTGAGCGAATCGAGAGTCCGTTGTCGTCAAACATCAATTTCATTAAAATAATAAAGCGAAAATAACACAAGCTAGCTCTGTACTAGCAGAGAAATGTAATTGTAGTCAAATGTAAAAAATAACTTTGTTCGCGAGTTGGTTTTTGCAATCAAATCCTTGTCAAATATATTGTTAATGGGAAATGTTATTTTTCAGGGAGATTCCGGTGGCCCCCTCACTGTCAATGGTATGCTCATAGGACTCGTCTCGTGGTCACATAGATGCTCTGACACAATATATCCTACCGTATACACACGCATCTCGTCGTACTTCTTCTGGATAGTTAAGCAAATCATTAAAAGCCCAAGCTCATAGATGTAATAAATCGTTAAATATATTATACCCTACCGTATATACCATGCGTCCCGTCGACATCCACTGGATAATTAAGCAAATCATTAAATGTCCAAACACAGATGTAATAAATCGTTAAAATATATCACATGTGTTTTACTTCGTATAGCTTACATACGCGTTTAACACTTTCCTTATACTATTCTAGAAAATAAACACTTAATCTTATAAAGATCAATATCATCGAAATATGGTGCGATTATTTTATATTAATATTTTTAACTTCCGCAGTTTGGCGAACAAATAGCAGTAGACGAGATGATTACAAAAATAATCGGTTGACGCAACAAAACACCAGCCACAAATTTAGTTTTATCAAACCATATTTTTGTTCAGTGCGCTATATTTGTGTGTTAGTATTACTAAATTTTCCAACTGAATTTTTATGTTGTATCAACCAAGACATTTATTTGTCCATATCCAAACAAGAGAGTCAACCAAATTTTATTTTATTCAACTAAATGGATTTCTCAGTGGCATGTGCATATTGGATTTGAGAGAGGATCGAAAGCTCGTTTCCTGCTGTCGCATACTATCCATCCGGCATCCACGTGCGTCCACTTTATTCCGCGATATTTTTAAATAAGAATATTTCCGTCGACTTAATAATTTTTCCGTGAAAAAATCACCTTTATTATAAATTGTCACGACGGTATCTGGGGAAGGAATTTTTCTCACAAATGTATATTTACTGGAAAAGTGGTATCAATCGTTTTATGTAGAGTCGCGAGTGCACCTGTAAACAGATCTCGCCGTTTCTCGACATCCTCCCGACCGTACTCCGCATCCACAAACCTCTCGCAACCTGTCGCCGTGTTTTATCCAAAGTGTTCGAAAGTTAACGAGAATGCGAAGTGAACAATAATCACTCGAGCCGACAAAGGGCCTCTGGCCCTGCATCTCGTTGTGACAAGAATGTCGTGGTTTCAAAAACTATATCTGAAAGTTTAGTATTACTGTATTAGAATAAGGAAATAAAGTTGCACGGCAACCGAATGTTATACCAAGCAAAAAAAGTACTACGCTGCGGAATTTGACCGAGCTTGGATTTTGTCTGACTCTGCCATGATCATATACGATCCGAATAATGACCTGGAGCTTCCCCCTCCCTCTCTCTCTCTCTCTCTCTCTCTCTCTCTCTCTCTCTCTCTCTCTCTCTCTCTCTCGTTGCATCGAGAATTACGAAAAGATGAAGAAAATGTTAGTCGACTTATTCGAGTAAAGCGTGTGGTAAGCCATCAATCGTGATTATTGGTATCAACGGTATCCTAAAATACTTCTTCCGTTGTAAGAGAAGTGAAGATCGTGCAGAATAGTAAGTGGTAATTTAGCAAGCTTTTATTATAAATTATGAGATATCATCAAGATTTATAGTCCCAAAAACCGTTAAAACGAACGATCTTTCGCGAATCTCAAACCTGATCATCAATATAACAAGATATATCAAGAACAACTTAAATATTTCTTCATCTAGCAACTGAGCGTAAGTGAACATCATTAAGAGTAACTTGAAGTAATCTGTTCTCATTAAAATACTTCATTATAGATTGTGCAATATTGCCGAAGTTCGTAACCGCGGCAAACTTCGACAAAGTGCATTGTTATTTTACTCCCACGTCACAAGTTTGTTTAGCATTACATTCTGCTACTTGCTGTACTGCATGTCACGTTCAACCAGTATAATCTCGCGATACGAAGTACATATCATATAATAGTATTAAACTCTTAAAACTGAAATTTACTTAGTTGCGGACTTTGGGAACGCGAAAGGCGAACAAAGTATAAAATTACGTAATAAATTTCTAACGATTAGAAACTGCAGAAGATATATATCTTTCTTTTTATGAAATCATTATTATCACTAAGATAACTACTTCAAGATATTTTATACATTTATAGTTAGATTTATGTGTAACATAGAAAGTTACACGATACTGAAGACTCATCAATGTTTTATTAATGATAAAAGTCAATAAGAAAATAATAACATAAGTCGCGAGCGAGATAGTACCCCAGTAGATTAGGAACTATTTTAAATATCAATAAATATCATGAGATATCATAGCTAATCTTACGTTATTTAAAATTATAAATTTTGCAGACATATATTCAAGTGTGTGTCGTAAACATCAGATTTAGAATAATCAGCTGATACCGTCGCACAAGACTACTAACGATGACGATACAGTTATTGTTCTTAATCCCTTTATTCGCTATTGCTCATGGTGAGTAATCTGACAGACAAGTTGATCGGCTTTGCGATCGTTTAATTTAGTGCAATTAAATTTAAATGTAATAACAAATATAAATGCAGGCGTACCAAGGAAAATAGATTCCCCGCAGATTGTGGGGGGAAGATTTGCCCAACCGGGTGAAGTTCCATACCAAGTAAGCTAACAAACTGCCATAAATTAATATCATTACATTAACTGCTCTCTGTCTTAAAAATATGCGTTGAACTGAAATTCAAACTAGTCGAACCATTAAGTTAACATTTCTCATTCAGCTGAGTCAACTCTAAAAATAAACGTGTAATAATATTAATAAATCTCTGTAACTTGTTGTCACGAAATACATTATTTCAGGTTTCTCTTCAAGATATTAGAACGGAAGGACACTTATGCGGTGGAGTTATAGTTGACCAGTATCACATACTGACTGCCGCTCACTGTGTAGATAGGTAAATATGAGAATCTAAAGAAACGTTTCAGCAATATAAACTGTATATAGATATGAAAATGTGTTCCATATGTTCGTGATATTCTTTACAGTGTAGACGTTAGCATCATTTCGGCCAATGTGGGACTAATAGACCTACAAGAACCGCATGCGGTACATCTGATCGAGTCCTCTTATATACATGATGATTACAACCTTGACGATTCATATATCAATGATATCGCTTTACTTAAGGTAACATAGAGTTAATATAATAGCAATCAACACATATATAGTTTCAATTAAATTAAGCAATTTGAAAATTAAGACTGCGCAAAAGTATACATAGGGAAATTCATTTTCAGCTTCAATCTCCAATTAAATATTCCCCTCTAGTACGTGCCGTTACTCTAACAAATCAAAACTTTACGGCCGGCACGAAAGCAGTCGTATCGGGATTCGGCATGTTATCTGTAAGTTTCTTAACAATTCAATCATTTAGACTGCAAGACGCTAGGTCTTCGACAATCGTATTTTAAATTGTTTTCGCAAGTCACGCTTATATTTTTGTACTTTGTGTACTTACAGTTTAAAGGAAGGGGAACTACACGATTATATGTCGCGGACATTGAAATAGCCGATCAGGCTTACTGTAAAAATGTGTACGCGAGCATTGGAAATATTTACGATACGCAAATCTGTGCAAATGATCCAACAATAAAAAAGGGTTCGTGCCAGGTAAGCTATTTGCATAAGGCGTTGCAATAGATCGCCGTCATTAGTTACTACTAGTTGCACATGCAATTTTACGCTGTCTGCTCAGGTAGAGTCATTAACTATTTAACCTGCATTACTCTTCTCACGCGAAGCTTCAACTCGTTCCTAATGACTTCTAAACGCAATGTCTTAATACAACGCTCGCACTTCGAGTTGTATAATGTGCTTCAGATTCTCGATAAGGAAATAAGCCCGACTACATATCATGTAATTGGCAATCATATTGTGGAGACATATCATGATTACAATCTCTCACTTATCATAAATTTTTATTCATCAACTAATTTATCAATTTATTTATTTATTAATATAATACTTAACAACATACGCGCATGAAACGTGCGATGACTATAGCATTTCAATTCGCCGCCAATTCACTGATTATGTTGATTGTTAATGTACCGTATTGATTATTTTGTACATTAACATATTCAGCTCCTCGTTATGTTTTGTAATTTAACTTAATTGACAGCAAGATTGCAAAACTCACAACTGAGCGAATCGAGAGTCCGTTTTCGTCAAACATCAATTTTGTTAAAATAATAAAGCGAAAATAACATAAGCTAGGTCTGTACTAGCAGAGAGATGTAATTGTAGTCAAATGTAAAAAATAACTTTGTTCGCGAGTTGGTTTTTGCAATCAAATTCTTGTGAAATATATTGTTAATGGGGAGTTGCATTTTTCAGGGAGATTCCGGCGGCCCTCTCACTGTCAATGGTATGCTCGTAGGACTCGTCTCGTGGGCATTAGGATGCGCTGACACAATATATCCTACCGTATACACACGCACCTCGTCGTACTTCTTCTGGATACTTAACCAAATCATTAAAAGCCCAAGCTTATAGATGTAATAAATCGTTAAATATACCCTACTGCGTACACACGCATCCCGTCGTACGTCCACTGGATAATTAAGCAAATCATTAAACGTCCAAACACAGATGTAATAAATCGTTAAAAATATATCACGTGTGTTTTACTTCGTATAGCTTACATACGCGCTTAAGGGGGGAGCCTTATGTAACCGGTCAAAAAAATCTAAAAAATTTTTATTGCATAAATCATTAGTATAATATCTCTAGAATATGTTCCCAAAGTTCCAGAGCGAAATTTGAACTTGAAATAGGCAATTTTATACCTGAGCGTTACGCAAGTAAAGCGCGCGTTCCGAGAACTTTAAACGCGTTTTTCTCAAAACCATGTTTTTCAAATTGGTGTGCAAGATTACTCATAAACTATTCGACCAATCGACTTGCTTTTTGGCATGCATGTAGATAACTAAATACCATTGTATGTAAACCTACTTGTTCAGTCATTTTATCAAATTAAATAAATTTAATTGCATAATTAAAGCCAAAATTTTTCCGTAAAAATCAAATTTTTTTCTAAGTCCTGTTATTTCTTTAATTTTGCATTTTTTACTGAACAAATAGGTTTACCGACAATGGTAACTTATAATAAAAGTAAAAAAATTTTGTATTTTTGATTCAGTGATTAATTGCAGGCGCAATGCTGCACACCAATTGTGAAGTCCGGCGCCGTGGCCTTTGAGAATAGGCTTCGTTGCTACTTATAAATAAAGAATTTTCCAATGAAAAAATATTTTTTTACATCTACAAATGTTGCTAAAACCATTACCCAAGTTTCAATAAGTTTCATTTTAATGTCTCTTTAAAAAAAATTCCAGAAAATTGCCTTGTTTTTAGCGTTTTACATGAGGCTCCCCCCTTAACACTTTCCCTATACTATTCTAGGAAATAAACACTTAATCTTATAAAGATCAATATCATCGAAATATGATGCGATTATTTTATATTAATATTTTTAACTTCCGCAGTGCTTGGCAAACAAATAGCAGTAGACGAGATAATTACAAAAATAATCGGTTGACGCAACAAAAAACCAGCCACAAATTTAGTTTCATACAAACCTTATTTTTGTTCAGTGCGCTATATTTGTGTGTTAGTATTACTAAATTTTCCAACTGAATTTTTATGTTGCATGAACTAAGACATTTGTTTGTCCATACCCAAACAAGAGATTTAGTTCAGTCAACCAAATTTTATTTCATTCAACTAAATGGATTTCTCAGTAGCATGTGCATATTGGATTTGAAAGAGGCTCGAAAGCTCGTTTCCTGCTGGCGCATACTATCCATCCACGTGCATCCATTTTATTCCGCGATATTTTTAAATAAGAATATTCCCATTTGTCATGGTTTCAAAGACTATACCTGAAAGTTTAGTATTAGAATAAGGAAATAAAGTTGCACGGTAACCGAATGTTATACCAAGCAAAAAAAGTAGTACGCTGCGGAATTTGACCGACCTTGGATTTTGTCTGACTCTGCAATGATCGTATACGATCCGAATAATGACCTGGTCCTTCCCCCCCTTTCTCTCTCTAGGAGAACTACAAAAAGGTGAAAAAAAATGTCAGTCGGCTTATTCGAATGAAGCGTGCCTCAACCGCGATTATTGGTATTATAACAGTATTCTAACTATTTCTTCTTCTGATGTTGTAAGACTCAAGTGAGGATCGTGCAGAATATTGCCAAGCGGTAACTTTGAAACCTATTATTATATATTGTGTGATGTCGCCAAGATTTATAATCGCAAAAGCCGATCAAATCAAATGAGTGATCTTTCATGAGTCACATCCATAATTATCAATATCTCAAATATTTCTGCCTCTAGCCACTGAACGTAAGTCATTGAGAATAGCTTGAAATAGTATGTTCTCATTAAAATACTTCATTACGGATTGCGAAATATTGTTGAAATTTGTAACCGCGGCAAACTTCGACAAAATGCATTGTTATTTTACTACTGCTACTTACTGTACTGCATGTCACGTTCAACCGGTATAATCTCGCGATATACGAAGTACATATCATATAATAGTATTAAACTCTTAAAACTGAAATTTACTTAGTTGCGGACTTTGGGAACGCAAAAGGCGAACAAAGTATAAAATTACGTAATAAATTTCTAACGATTAGAAACTGCAGAAGATATATATCTTTCTTTTTATGAAATCATTATTATCACTAAGATAACTACTTCAAGATTATTTTATACATTTGTTGTTAGATTTATGTGTAACATAGAAAGTTACACGATACTGAAGACTCATCAATGTTTTATTAATGATAAAAGTCAATAAGAAAATAATAACATAAGTCGCGAGCGAGATAGTACCCCAGTAGATTAGGAACTATATTAAATATCAATAAGCATGAGATATCATATCTAATCTTACGTTATTTAAAATTATAAATTTTACAGACATATATTCAAGTGTGGGTCATAAATATCAGATTTAGAATAATCAGCTGACACCGTCGCACAAGATTACTAACAATGACGGTACACTTATTGTTCTTAATCCCTTTATTCGCTATTGCTGATGGTGAGTAATCTAACAGACAAATTTATCAGCTTTGTGACTGTGAACTAAAGTTTGCACAGACTTTTTAGAGATTCAGTCCGAAATTATACATATTGTGAATATGCTCAATTTTTTTCAAGTCGATGTGAGTTATCGCTCTGTATTTGAGTTATCACTGCAAAACAAAAAGAAAATAAAAAACAAAGAAAAACGCGTTTAAAGTTTTTAATGCATATTTTTAACTACAAAAATTTTTTAGATCCTAACAAACATTGTATTAGGACAAGTCCCGGTTTAAATTTATTTCTTTGTAATAAATTTAAAAAAAATCATTTTTATTTCGACAATTTTCGACATTTATTTTCGACAAATCTAACTGCCTTCCGTTCACTTAATTTATTAATAGAATTTATTATTATTCAATTTTTTAATAGAACTAAATTTTAATGTAATAAATTTTGAATGCAGGCGTAATAAGGAACATAGATACGCAGATTGTAGGGGGAAGATTTGCCAAACCAGGTGAAGTTCCATATCAAGTAAGCTAACAAATTACTTTTAATTAATATCATTACATTAACTGCTCTGTCTTAAAAATATGCCTAGCATTGAACTGAATTTCAAACTAGTCGAACCATTAAGTTAACTCTTCTCATTCAGCTGAGTCAACTCTAAAAATAGACGTGTAATAATATTAATAAATTTCTGTATCTTGTCGTCACGAATTATTTCAGGTTTCTCTTCAACGTATTAAAACAGGGAAACACCGTTGCGGTGGAGTTATAATTGGCCGGTATTACATACTGACTGCCGCTCACTGTGTAGATGGGTAAATATGAGAATCTAAAGAAACGTTTCAGCAATATAAAGCAATATAATGTATAAATATAAAAATGTGTTTCATATGTTCGTGATATTCTTTACAGTGTAGACGTTAGCACCATTTCGGCCAATGTGGGACTAATATATCTAGAAGAACAGTGTGCGGTACATCTGATCGAGTCCTCTTATATACACGAAGATTACAACCCCGACGATTCATGGATCAATGATATCGCTTTACTTAAGGTAACATAGAGTTGATATAATTGCAATCAACACATACCGACAGTTTTAATTAAATTAAGCAATTTGAAAATTAAGACTGTGCAAAAGCATACATAGAAAATTCATTTTCAGCTCCAATCTCCAATTAAATATTCTCCTCTGGTATCTCCCGTTCCACTAACGCTAAATCAAAACATTCCAGTCGGTACGGAAGTAGTCGCATCGGGATTCGGCGACTTATCGGTAAGTTTCTCAACATTCAACCATTTATAACTGTAATATTTTCGATTAAACTCACTCTTCAAGTGAACAAGTTAAACCGAGATTAAAGTTAATTTACGTTGGTAGAAATAAGCATAAGGGGGACAATTAGAAAGAGATGGAGAGTGAGTTTAATCGAAGGTTATAGTTAATCGACGTTAATGAAACTGGCCCTTAGACTGTCTTCGACAATATCATATTTTAAATTGTTTTTGCAAGTCACACTTATATTTTTGTACTTTGTATACTTGCAGTATCGAGGAAAGGAAAATAAACGATTACATGTCGTGGACATTAAAATAGCCGATCAGGATTACTGTAGAAATGTGTGGACGAACAAGTCTAAAAAAATTTACGACACGCAAATCTGCGCAAATGATCCAACAATAGAAAAGGGTTCGTGCCAGGTAAGCTATTCACATAAGGCGTTGCGATAGATCGCCGTCATTAGTTACTACTAGTTGCACATGCAATTTTACGCTGTCTGCCCAGGTAGAGTCATTAACTATATAAGAAAATAAGCCCGATTACATGTCATGTAATTAGCAATCATATTGTGGAGACATATCATGATTGCAATCTCTCACTTATCATAAATTTTTATTTGTCAATTAATTTATAATTTATTTATTTATTAATATAATACTTAACAACATACGCGTATGAAACGTGCGATGACTATAGCATTTCAATTCGCTGCCAATTCACTGATTATGTTGATTGTTAAAATTTACCTTATTGATTATTTTGTACATTATTTTGTACAAAATAATGATTATTTTGTACATTGATTATTTTGTACATATTCGGATTCTCGTTATGTTTTGTAATTTAATTTAATTGACAGTAAGATTACAAAACTCGCAGCTGAGTGAATCGGGAGTCCGTTATCGTCAAACATCAATTTCATTAAAAAAATAAAGTGAAAATAATACAAACTAACTATGTATACTAACAGAGAAACGTATTTAAGTTAAATGTTAAATGTAAAAAATAGCTTTGTTCGTAAGTTTGTTTTTCCAACCAAAACCTTATGAAAAATATTGTTAGCTATTGAGGAATTGCATTTTTTAGGGAGATTCTGGCGGCCCTCTCACTCTCAATAATGAGCTCATAGGATTCTATTCGTGGGGATTTAAATGCGGTGACAAAATATACCCGGGAGTATACACACGTGTCTCGTCGTACATCCAATGGATAATTAACCGTGCAAAAAATATAAAGATATGTTTTAATACTTAATGACGTATACAGGAAAATCGAGAATTGATATATATTAAAGGTCCAAACATATAGATGTAATAAATCATCAAATATATATCACATGTGTTTTACTTCGTGTAACTTACATATACGCTTAACATATACCCTTTCCCTATACTATTCTAGAAAATAAACACATAATTTTATAAAGATCAATATAATCGAAATAAAGTGCGATTATTTTATATTGATATTTGTAACTTCCGCAGTTTGGCAAACAAGTGGCAGTAGACTAGATGATTACAAAAATAATCGATTGACGCAACAAAAAACCAGCCACAAATTTAGTTTCATACAAACCATATTTTTGTTCAGTGCGCTATATTTGTGTGTTAGTATTTCTAAATTTTCCAACTGAATTTTTAAGTTGCATCAACCAAGACATTTGTTTGTCCATATCCAAACAAGAGAGTCAACCAAACTTTATTTTATTCAACGAAATGGATTTCTCAGTGGCATGTGCATATTGGATTTGAGAGAGGATCGAAAGCTCGTTTTCTGCTGGCGCATACTATCCATCCACGTGCATCCATTTTATTCCGCGATATTTTTAGATAAGAATATTCCCGTCGACTTAATAATTTTTCCGTGAAAAAATCACCTTTATTATAAATTGCAATTGTCACGACGGTATCTGGGGAAGGAATTTTTCTCACAAATGTATATTTACTGGAAAAGTGGTATTGATCGTTTTATGTAGAGTCGCGAGTGCACCTGTAAAGCGATCTCGCCGTTTCTCGACGTCCTCTCGACCGCACTCCGCATCCACAAACATCTCGCAACCTGTCGCCGTGTTTTATCCAAAGTGTTCGAAAGTTAACGAGAATGCGAAGTGAACAATAATCACTCGATCCGACAAAGGGCCTCTCGCCCTGCATCTCGTTGTGACAAGAATTTCGTGATTCTAAAGGCCATATCCGAAAATTTAGTATTAGAATAAGGAAATAAAGTTGCATGGTAACCGAGTGTTTGCCACGCAAAAAAAATACGACGCTGAGAAATTTGACCGAACTTGCATTTTGTCTGACTCTGCAATGATCATATACGATCCGAATAATGACCTAAAGTTTCCCCCCCTCTCTCTCTCTCTCTCCTCTCTCTCGTTGCATCGAGAACAAAAAGGTGAAAAAAATGTTAGTCGACTTATTCGAGTAAAGCGTGTGGTAAGCCATCAATCGTGATTATCGGTATCAACGGTATCCTAAAATACTTCTTCCGTTGTAAGAGAAGTGAAGATCGCGCAGAATAGTAAGTGCATGGTAATTTCGAAAGCTTTTATTTTAAATTATGCGATATCATCAAGATTTATAGTCACAAAAACCGTCAAAACGAACGATCTTTCGCGAATCTCGCATCTGATTATCAATATAACAAGATATGTCAAGAACACCTCAAATATTTCTTCCTCTAGCAAATGAGCTTAAGTGAACATCATTCAGAGTAACTTGGAGTAGTCTGTTCTCATTAAAATACTTCATTATACATTGTGCAATATTGCCGAAGTTTCTAACCGCGGCAAACTTCGACAAAGTGCATTGTTATGTTACTCCCACGTCACAAGTTTGTTTAGCATTACATTCTGCTACTTGCTGCTACTGCATGTCACGTTCAGCCGATAATCCCGCAATGCGAAGTATACATCATATAACAGTGTTAAATTTTTAAAACTGAAATTTATCAAGTTGCGACTTGAGAAACGCGAAAGGCGAACAAAGTATAAAATTACGTAATGAATTTTTAACTATTAGAAACTGCAGAAGATAAATCTTCCTTTTTATGAAATCATTATTATCACTAAGATAATTACTTCAAAATTATTTTATAAATTTGTTGTTAGATTTATGCATAACATAGAAAGTTACGCGATATTAGACATCACTCATCAGTGTTTTATTAATGATAAAAGTAAATAGGAAAATGATAACACAGGTCGCGAGCGAGATAGTACCCCAGTAGATTAGGAACTATTTTAAATGTTAATAAGCATGAGATATCATATTTAATCTTACGTTATTTAAAATTATAAATTTTACAGACAAATGTTCAAGTGTGTGTCATAAACATCAGATTTAGAATAATCAGCTGACACCGTCGCACAAGATTACTAACGATGACGATACAGTTATTGTTCTTAATCCCTTTATTCGCTGTTGCTCATGGTGAGTAATCTAACAGACAAATTGATCAGCTTTGTGACTGTGAACTAAAGTTTGAACAGACTTTTTAAAGATTCAGTCCGAAGTTATACATATTGTGAATATGCTCAATTTTTTCAAGTCGATTTGAGTTATCACTCTGTATTTGAGTTGTCACTGCAAAACGAAAAGAAAATAAGAAACAACGAAAGACACGTTTAAAGTTTTTAATGCATATTTTTAACTAAAAAAATTTTTTTGATCCTAACAAACATTGTATTAGGACAAGTCCCGGTTTCAATTCATTTCTTTGTAATAAATTTAAAAAAAATCATTTTTATTTCGACAATTTTCGACATTCATTTTCGACAAATTTAACTGCCTTCCGTCCCCTTAATTTAATAGAACTAAATTTTAATGTAATAACAAATTTTGAATGCAGGTGTAATAAAAGAAATAGATACGCAGATTGTAGGAAAAAGATTTGCCCAACCAGGTGAAGTTCCATATCAAGTAAGTTAACAAATTACTATTAATTAATATCATTACATTAACTGCTCTGTCTTAAAAATATGCTTAACATTGAACTGAATTTCAAACTAGAACCGTTAAGTTAACTCTTCTCATTCAGCTGAGTCAACTCTAAAAATAGACGTGTAATAATATTAATATATAAATTTCTTGTATCTTGTTGTCACGAAATACATTGTTTCAGGTTTCTCTTCAACTTATTAGAACGGGGGAACACTTTTGCGATGGAGTTTTAGTTGACCGGTATTACATTCTGACTGCCGCTCACTGTGTAGATGGGTAAATATGAGAATCTAAAGAAACGTTTCAGCAATATAAAATGTATATACATACAATATAAAAATGTGTTCCATATGTTCGTGATATTCTTTACAGTGTAAACGTTAGCACCATTTCGGCCAATATGGGACTAATAGACCTACAAAGACCGCATGCGGTACATCAGATCGAGTCCTCTTATATACACGAAGATTACAACAAAGACGGTCAATGGATCAATGATATCGCTTTACTTAAGGTAACATAAAGTTGATATAACTGCAATCAACACATACCCATAGTTTCAATTAAATTAAGCAATTTGAAAATTAAGACTGTGCAAAAGCATACATAGAAAATTCATTTTCAGCTTCAATTTCCAATTAATTATTCTCCTCTGGTATCTCCCGTTACACTAACGCTAAATCAAAACATTCCAGTCGATACGGAAGTAGTAGCATCGGGATTCGGCAGATTATGGGTAAGTTTTTCAACATTCAACCATTTATAACTGTAACTTTCGATTAAACTCACTCTTCGTCTCCTTCTAAAGAGGACAGTTAGAAAGAGATGAAGAGTGAGTTTAATCGAAGGTTACAGTTAATCGACGTTGGTGAAACTGGCCCTTAGATTGTCAGACGCTATATAGGTCTTCGACAATATCATATTTTACATTGTTTTCGCAAGTCACACTTATATTTTTGTACTTTGTATACTTGCAGTATCAAGGAGAGGAACCTACACGATTATATGTCGCGGACATTAAAATAGTCAATCAGGGTTACTGTAGAAATGTGTACGCGAAAACGTTTAAAAATATTTACGACACGCAAATCTGCGCAAATGACGCAACAGCAGAAAAGCGTTCGTGCATGGTAAGAAGCTATATTTACATAAGGCGTTGCAATAAATCGCTGTCATTAGTTACTAGTCGCACGTGCAATTTTACGCTGTCTGTCCAGGTAGAGTCATTAACTACTTAACCTGCATTATTCTTTTCACGCGAGAAGCTTCAACTCGTTCCTAATAATTTCTAAAAGTAATGTCTCAATACAAGGCTTGCATTTCGAGTTGTATAATGTGCTTCAGATTCTCGATAAGAAATTAAGCCCGATTACATATCATGTAATTGGCAATCATATTGTGGAGACATATCATGATTGCAATCTCTCACTTATAAATTTTTATTCATCAATTAATTTATCAATTTATTTATTCATTAATATAATACTTAACAACATACGCGTATGAAACGTGCAATGACTATAGCATTTCAATTCGCCGCCAATTCACTGATTATGTTGATTGTTAAAAATTACCGTATTGATTATTTTGTACAGTAACATATTCGGATTCTTGTTATATTTTGTAATTTAATTTAATTGACAGTAAGATTACAAAACTCGCAGCTGAGTGAATCGAGAGTCCGTTATCGTCAAACATCAATTTCATTAAAAAAATAAAGTGAAAATAATACAAACTAACTCTATATACTAGCAGAGAAACGTATTTATGTTAAATGTTAAATGTTAAATGTAAAAATAACTTTGTTCGTAAGTTGGTTTTTCCAATCAAATCCTTATGAAAGATATTGTTAGCTATTGGGAATTGCATTTTTTAGCGGCCCTATTTTGGCGGCCCTATCACTCTCAATAATGAGCTCATAGGACTCGATTCGTGGGGATATGAATGCGGTTCCAAAATATTCCCGGAAGTATACACACGTGTCCCGTCGTACATCCCATGGATAGTTGACGGTACAGAACATGTAAAGATATGTTTTGATACTTAATGACGTATACAGGAAAATCGAGAATTGATATATATTAAACGTCCAAACATATAGATGTAATAAATCGTCAAATATATATTACATGTGTTTTACTGCGTGTAACTTACATATATACGCTTAACACTTTCCCTATACTATTCTAGAAAATAAACACATAATTTTATAAAGATCAATATAATCGAAATAAAGTGCGATTAATTTATACTGATAAGGGAAAGGTACCAATACCCGAACACTTAAGCATAGGAAATGTACCAATACCTGAACACGTATCTGTGTCTGGATACCTTTAAAAAAATATAAATTTATGAAAATAAACGTTTGGATATTATAACTGAAGTTTCAAACTACAAGAAAAAATACTTTTATCTTTGATTTTAATTCGCGTTATACTTATAAATAATAAAGGTGTTCGGATATAGGTACATGTTCAGGTATTGGTACCTTTCCCTTATTTGTAACTTCCGCAATTTGGCAAGCAAGTGGCAGTAAACGAGATGATTACAAAAATAATCGGTTGACGCAACAAAAAACCAGTCACAAATTTAGTTTCATACAAACCATATTTTTGTCCAGTGCGCTATATTTGTGTGTTAGTATTAGTAAATTTTTTCAATTGCGATTGTCACAACAGTATCTGGGGAAGGAATTTTTCTCACAAATGTATATTTACTGAAAAAATAATATCGATCGTTTTGTGTAGAGTTGCGAGTGCACCTGTAAAGCGATCTCGCCGTTTCTCGAAGTCCTCTAGACCGTATTCCGCATCCACAAACGTCTCGCAACCTGTCGCTGTGTTTTATCCAAAGTGTTCGAAAGTTAACGAGAATGCAAAGTGAACAATAATCACTCGAGCCGTCAAAGGGCCTCTCGCCCTGCATCTCGTTGTGACAAGAATGTCGTGATTACCTACTAAGGCCATATCCGAAAATTTAGTATTAGAATAAGGAAATAAAGTTGTACGGTAACCGAGTGTTTGCCACGCAAAAAAAGTACGACTTTGCGGAATTTGATCGAACTTGCATTTTGTTTGACTCTGCAATGATCATATACGATCCTAATCATAATTTGAAGCCCCCACCGCCCCCCTCTCTCTTTCTCCCTCTCTCTCTTAGTTCTTAGTTTTACAGTATGTTACGTATTATTGATATTGGCTATATTTTATTGCGTTATACTCTATATCCTATTAATTGTTTTTATGCTGGATCATTGGTTGCTCGCCTTATGAGAGAGAGCATGCACACGCTTTTGTAACTACATCAGTATTGTACTTTTATCTTTGCCCTTTAGCCATTGCTTGGGCATGATAAATTATATATATATATATATATATATATATATATATATATATACTCATTGTGACAAGAATGTTGTGATTCTAAAGGCTATACCTAAAAATTTAGTAGAATAAAGAAATAAAGTTGCATGGTAACCGAGTGTTTGCTACGCAAAAAAAATACGACGCTGAGGAATTTGACCGAGCTTGGATTTTGTCTGACTCTGCCATGATCATATACGATCCGAATAATGACCTGGAGCTTCCCCCTCCCTCTCTCTCTCTCTCTCTCTCTCTCTCTCTCGTTGCATCGAAAACTACAAAAAGGTGAAGAAAATGTTAGTCGACTTATTCGAGTAAAGCGTGCGGTAAGCCATCAATCGTGATTATTGGTATCAACGATATCCTAAAATACTTCTTCCGTTGTAAGAGAAGTGAAGATCGTGCAGAATAGTAAATGGTAATTTCGAAAGCTTTTATTATAAATTATGAGATATCATCAAGATTTATAGTCGCTAAAACCGTCAAAACGAACGATCTTTCGCGAATCTCGCATCTGATTATCAATATAACAAGATATATCAAGAACATCTCAAATATTTCTTCCTCTAGCAACTGAGCGTAAATGAACATCATTCAGAGTAACTTGAAGTAATCTGTTCTCATTAAAATACTTCATTATAGATTGTGCAATATTGCCGAAGTCCGTAACCGCGGCATACTTCGACAAAGTGCATTGTTACTTTACTCCCACGTCACAAGTTTGTTTAGCATTACATTCTGCTACTTGCTACTACTGCATGTCATGTTCAGCCGGTAATCCCGCGATGCAAAGTATACATCATATAACAGTGTTAAATTTTTAAGACTGAAATTTACCAAGTTGCGACTTGAGAAACGCGAAAGGCGAACAAAGTATAAAATTACGTAATGAATTGTTAACGATCAGAAACTGCAGAAGATATATCTTTCTTTTTATGAAATTATTATATGATCACTAAGATAATTACTTCAAGATTATTTTATACATTTGTTGTTAGATTTATGCATAACATAGAAAGTTACGCGATATTAGACACTCATCAGTGTTTTATTAATGATAAAAGTAAATAGGAAAATGATAACACAGGTCGCGAGCGAGATAGTACCTCAGTAGATTAGAAATTATTTTAAATATCAATAAGCATGAGATATCCTATCTAATCTTATGTAATTTAAAATTATAAATTTTACAGACATATATTCAAGTGTGGGTCATAAACATCAGATTTAGAGTAATCAGCTGACACCGTCGCACAAGACTACTAACAATGACGATACAGTTATTGTTCTTAATCCCTTTATTCGCTATTGCTCATGGTGAGTAATCTAACAGACAAATTGATCAGCTTTGTGATTGTGAACTAAAGTTTGCACAGACTTTTTAGAGATTCAGTCCGAAATTATACATATTGTAAGTATGCTCAATTTTTTTCCAGTCGATTTGAGTTATTACTCTGTATTTGGGTTATCACTGCAAAACGAAAAGAAAATAAGAAACGGAGAAAGATGCGTTTAAAGTTTTAATGCATATTTTTAACTAAACAAATTTTTTTGATCCTAACAAACATTGTATTAGGATAAGTCCCGGTTTCAATTCATTTTTTTGTAATAAATTAAAAAAAATCAATTTTATTTCAACAAATGTCGACATTCATTTTCGACAAATCTGACTCCCTTCCGTCCCCTTAATTTAATAAAACTAAATTTTAATGTAATAACAAATTTTGAATGCAGGCGTAATAAGAAAAATAGATCCGCAGATTGTGGGGGGAAGATTTGCCCGATCAGGTGAAGTTCCATACCAAGTAAGCTTACAAATTGCTATTAATTAATATCATTACATTAACTGCTCTGTCTTAAAAATATGCGTAGCATTGAACTGAATTTCAAACTAGAACCGTTAAGTTAACTCTTCTCATTCAGCTGAGTCAACTCTAAAAATGGACGTGTAATAATATTAATATATAAATTTCTGTATCTTGTCGTCACGAAATACATTATTTCAGGTTTCTCTTCAACGTATTAGAACGGAGGAACACTTTTGCGGTGGAGTTATAATTAGCCAGTATTACATACTGACTGCCGCTCACTGTCTAGAAAAGTAAATATGAGAATCTAAAGAAACATTTTAGTAATAGAAACTGTATATAGATACGAAAATATGTTCTACGTGATATTCTTTACAGTGTAGACGTTAACACCATTTCGGCCAATGTGGGACTAATAGACCTACGAGAACCGCATGCGGTACATCGGATCGAGTCCTCTTATATACACGAAGATTACAACGTCGACGGTCAATGGAGAAATGATATCGCTTTAGTTAAGGTAACATAGAGTTGATATAATTGCAATCAACACATACCCATAGTTTTAATTAAATTAAGCAATTTGAAAATTAAGACTGTGCAAAAGCATACATAGAAAATTCATTTTCAGCTTCAATCTCCAATTAAATATTCTCCTCTGGTATCTCCCGTTATACTAACAAAAAATCAAACCATTCCAGCCGGTACGGAAGTAGTCGTATCGGGATTCGGCAGATTATCGGTAAGTTACTCAACATTCAACCATTTATAACTGTAACTTTCGATTAAACTCACTCTTCGTCTCCTTCTAAGGGGGACAGTTAGAAAGAGATGAAGAGTGAGTTTAATCGAAGGTTACAGTTAATCGACGTTGATGAAACTGGCCCTTAGACTGTCAGACGCTACATATGTCTTTGACAATATCATATTTTAAATTGTTTTCGCAAGTCACACTTATATTTTTGTATTTTATATACTTACAGTTTCAAGGAGAGAAAACTACACGATTATATGTCGCGGACATTGAAATAGTCAATCAGGATTACTGTAGAGATGTGTACCGGAGATTTAGAAATATTTATGACACGCAAATCTGCGCAAATGACGAAACAGAAGAAAAGGGTTCGTGCGAGGTAAGAAGATATTTAAAAGGCGTTGCAATAGATCGCTATCATTAGTTACTAGTCGCACGTGCAATTTTACGCTGTCTGTCCAGGTAGAGTCATTAACTACTTAACCTGCATTATTCTTTTCACGCGAAGCTTCAACTCGTTCCTAATAATTTCTAAACGTAATGTCTCAATACAAGGCTTGCATTCCGATTTGTATAATGTGCTTCAGATTCTCGATAAGAAATTAAGCCCAATTACATATCATGTAATTGGCAATCATATTGTGGAGACATATCATGATTGCAATCTCTCACTTATCATAAATTTTTATTCGTCAATTAATTTATAATTTATTTTTTCATTAATATAATACTTAACAACATACGCGTATGAAACGTGCGATGACTATAGCATTTCAATTCGCCGCCATTCACTGATTATGTTGATTGTTAATTTACCGTATTGATTATTTTGTACATTAACATATTCGGTTCCTCGTTATGTTTTGTAATTTAATTTAATTGATAGCAAGATTACAAAACTCGCAGCTGAGCAAATCGAGAGTCCGTTATCGTCAAACATCAATTTCATTAAACTAATAAAGTGAAAATAATACAAACTAACTCTGTATACTAGCAGAGAAACGTATTTATAGTTCAATGTAAAAAATAACTTTGTTCGTAAGTTGGTTTTTCCAATCAAAACCTTATGAAAAATATTGTTAGCTATTGGGGAATTGCATTTTAGTACGATTCTGGCGGCCCTGTCACTCAGGGGGAGCCTGGGTTAGAGGAGCTCATAGGACTCGGTTCGTGGGGATATAAATGCGGTGACACGACATACCCTGCCGTGTACACACATGTCCCGTCGTACTTCCAATGGGTAATTGACAATACAGAAGATGAGAAGAATAAGAACAATACAGAAGATGACAATACAGAAGATTGATAATTAACAAAGTATAGAGATATGTTTGGATACTTAATGACGTATACAGGAAAATCGAGAATTGATATATATTAAACGTCCAAACATATAAATGTAATAAATCGTCAAATATATATCACATGTGTTTTACTGCGTGTAACTTACATATACCTACGCTTAACACTTTCCCTATACTATTCTAGAAAATAAATACATAATTTTATAAAGATCAATGTAATCGAAATAAGGTGCGATTATTTTATATTAATATTTGTAACTTCCGTAATTTGGTAAGCAAATGGCAACAGACGAGAATTTGCTTAAAGAAAACATACATTCGGACAAATTGCGTACAGATTGTATATTGCGCGTTTCGTAATTTCTGCGGTCGATGTGACAGCGGTAAACGTATCTCAAGAGAGAGAAGTGGGTCAGTCAAAGCAAATCCGTTTAACCATTCCGGCAACGTGCGCCAAGTGCACGAAATTGTTTCGGAGAGATTAATGAACATTTCTCTCTCAAAAATGGACGCAAGAACCATTTGCATCTGTTTCCTCTTGTTTCTGCGCGACGTTAATTTCTACGTTTCCGCACACGCGCGCATAGACGTGCAGGTCGTACGAACGGAGGACCCTGGCGCGTTTGTTGAGATATATGCTTCGCATAATGTGTGTTCTTCCATTTTATAAAAGACAGTAATAAACGTTCACGTGCATCAGAGAAAAGTATTTGAACAATTTCGAATTGTTTTTGCGAGCAAGTAAATTTCGTCGATCGAGTTTATCAAAAAAGAAAAGCTGCATTTGATTGATGTATCGCTGTCGCTGAGAAATTCGATGTCGCGAGGTATCGGATTGAAACTGAGTAGGAATGTAGTTTGCAGAGAGACGGGTCGCGCCGATGCTCTTTGCTTTTACGACGCCGTGAAGGCGAAATATCGAAAACGCCTGGCATCCAACCGATCCACGTTATTTGACTCTGCCGGTTCTCGTGCTTAATGCACACGAAAGCGAAAAAC
Source organism: Temnothorax nylanderi (assembly GCF_030848795.1). Lineage (NCBI taxonomy): Eukaryota > Metazoa > Arthropoda > Insecta > Hymenoptera > Formicidae > Temnothorax > Temnothorax nylanderi. The sequence goes on along the minus strand of NW_027249168.1, from coordinate 412,361 downwards.
GGAGACTCCCACCTTCCGATACGTTAAAATTATTAGACAGAAAACGAGAACGAAAATTAAATACAGCAGATAACAACCGCCATTTCAAACAATAATCACGAGAAACGCGCGATTACTGTGAGCTCCGAAAACGGTTTTATGATTCCCCGTATTTCCTTTGGTAAAGAGCCTCATTTTTGGTCTCGCTCTTTGCGCTGCAACTTACGTCTCCGCTCACGCTACGCTACTCCCTCGGGTACTACATATAATTGTTAAGAATTACAGCGCAAGAAACATCTGTGAGCTTGTTTTCTCGGATTTAAGTGAGCTCTAATTCTCCTAAATGCGCTACAAAGATATAAATTACATATATGCCTCGCAATAATTATTATAATAACAGCATTCTGCTTCTTTCATTAAGCATTAACCAAAATAGTTTAGATATTCTGATACATTTTTGAACAAATAATACGGTTTCTCCTTAAATTTATCAAATATTGCGTTACAAAGGTATAATTAATAAATAAATTGATAATAAATTACATATGCCTCGCATTAATTATTATACTAACAGCAATTCTGCTTCTTCTTATATATATCGTGCATTAACAAAAATATAGTTTAGATATTCTGATATATTTTTGAAAAAATAATACGATTTTTCTTCAAATTCATCAAGTGTTGCGTTATAAAGATACAATTAATTTATTAATAAATAAATTGATGATAATAAATTACGTATTTCGCAATAATTATTTTATTCATAAATTCTGCATTTTCTTATTACGAATTAAGAAAAATATAATTAAATATTCTAAGGTATTTTTTTTTTTTAATAATACTTTCTCGTTAAGAAAATACTCATTAAGAAAATAATATTTTCTCGTTAAAAAAATTCTCATTAAGAAAACTATCAAATGTTATACAGTTTAGCCGATGGGGCATTGCTCAATGAAAAATATGCACCAGGACTACATATTTCGCATTTATACATGTTTCAGAATCTACATAGAAATCTTCTTCTCTCAACAAAGCAATAACACATGCTGTCTCTCATTGTCAGAAATTATCCGAAGCTATTCGTGTATTCATTCATGTGTTTATCTTCACCGGATAAATCTAGATAATTCAAAGATTCTGAATAGTTCGACAATAATGTGTATCAACACACCGAGAACAGAGTCAGACTATTTCACTACCTGTATGATCGATGAGAAGCTCCGGATGCGGGGTCGTCGGACGCAGGTGAGTCCTGGAACAGCGGTTCTCAATATCGCTTCTTGGTTGCCAGGATCGATCGACTCCCTACCTCCTGCTACACCCCGAGGTATCGCGATAACGGTATGTCCAGGTCAAATCGAAAATCGCAGAATTGTCGATTGTATCGTCACGTTTCGACCGATCTTCATAGCCTGTTTGCTTTTAATAATAAATTAGAAATTCCGTTTAAAAACGATGATATCAACGCGATAACATCCTGTTTGTTTCGAAAATTAACAGATCTCGATATATCGCGCTTCAAGTACAATTACACGGCCGCGTTATTATCTTCGCATTCGGCGGTTCGGTTTCAACCATCACGAGTCGGGCTGCATTCCATTAGGTAGGGAGAATCGATCGACCCCTACCTTGGGAGCCAGGCATCCCGCGGCTGTCTGTCAAGATTTCGTGATAAAGAAGGATGGCGCCTTCCGGGACAACTGAATCTAGTGGCGACATTGCGGAGCTGCGGATATTCGGAATAAAGTATACAAATGCTTCGAGTAACTTGGGAAAACTTCCGTCTCTTTAAAGCTGGAGCATTCGGCTCATCATGAAGCTTACCTCGGATAATCTCTCGACCGTGACGTGATTGCCATACGATTGAATTCGACTTGTACATACATATATCCGCTCGCGCATTGAGTAAGTTGGAGAACGCCAGCTTTCTCTCGCGAAAATCCTCTTTTTTAAATATCGCAAAATGAGAAATATAAATTTAGGTATCTTCTCAACGAATGCACGTTGCATTAGCTTCATCCCGTCAATTTTGATGAAGCTATGTTGCGGCAGTGCAATCAAATCCGGCAGGATGCCACGTACAAATCCGCTCGCTGTGTAGATAAAAATTTTCGGAGATATTTTCATTTGTATCGCGTGTCATATGCGCTCGATATGTATGACCTGAAAAACAAGTTTTCCGATAAATATCATTTTTTTTTCCTCACGAAAAATTCCGAAAATTGGATATCGCATATCAGTGTCATACGAGAATGGTAATGCGCATAAATAAAAGTTAGCATTTACACATCGCATTAACATCTCCTATATTTACAGCCTATCGCAACGATTTCGTGTCTCAGTACGTTTAAGAGGGAAACTGGCAAACTGAGATTTAAAAGGTCCAAATTAGGGCTGCATTATTCAGAAGATCACTCGACCGTGTTTAAAAGCGCGGCGTGTTTAACTTGCATCGTAAAAAAAAAAGAGATGATGTCTTTGCGGCATTATCAGCACGTACAAGACTTTCGAAGTATCTGGAGCCGAGCCAACGTCGCCTTGGATGCAGTTTCGCATCTGTTCTGCTATCGATCGGAAGGTCACTCAACCAGGTGCCTTCGTAATGGGTTATGACGCCCCCCCGGAGATACGCCACATTGACTGACGGCTACTTCATCCTAATTGGATAAAAACAGCGCAGAATTCGCTCGTCTTAAAATGATGGATGCGGCAATGAAGAGACGGGTTTTTAACGGGCACCGTTTCGCAACATTGCGCACTCAGAACTGTATCGGCATTTTTAATGCGAGCGCCTACACACGCCGGATTTGCGATAAATTAATACGTATTATGTGTCGTTATAGGAAACCGAGCAGATTTTCGTAAAGTGGAAGAAATGATTGTAGCTCTACGTGCGAAATTAATCTGTGTGAGGATATAGTTAGCACTAGGTAATCCCGACACTATTTCTATCAAGTTTACGACTGATACAATTCCAGTAAATATAAACTTTACTTATCACTTTCAAAGTTTACTTATCACTTTGACATTGATTACTGCATAAAAATAAGTTCAGCCTTCGAAGTTATAAAAATGCTATTCTCTGTATCTATACAATCTTTTCATTGTCAATATCATCGAAGCTATCGATTATTTCCACGAAGTATATAAACGTAGTAGGGATGTGATAATCTTCGTGATAATTTAACAATAAAATTAATATTTAGCTTCAGAATTTTCGTAACACATCATCGTCGGTCAATCCAAATGATAAGCTGTTCAGAGTCCGACATTCATCAATATCTGACAGGTGATTGAAATTTATTGAAATGTACATTATATATATACACAGAAATCTTGCAAAAAAAATTATTGGGCCATTTAAAAAATACGATAATTCTAACGGTAAACTTAATTATAAAATTTTAGGAAAGGAAATACATAAAATGTACATAATTGTCAATAAATATATGAACCTTTAAAATAATTTACACTTATAAACTCAAAGGCATAGAAAAAATATCTCATCATTAATTGAAAATTATTCGTTTATTTATATGAAGGCAAATGTTAAACTATTTGATCTTCAGTTATTTCTTAATTTCTAGACAAAGTTTAAGTATGTAAAATTCTATCCATCTAGATTTTTTAAAGATGTTATATCAGAGAATATTCACTACCTTATTCGACAACGCGCATCCGTTTCACAAATACCCGTTGATACGTGAAACGAAAACAGCAAACAAAGAATCAGACGTAATCGGTAATTAAATGTACTTATCTAATCTGGAACGCAAGAAGTCTTGCTACTCAACGGTCTGTTAACAGGTGTGCCATTTATCATCAAAAAAGTATATGAATTACTTCATTGTTCAGCAAATGTGATTGTTGGCGCTTAAAATGTTGTCCTCAGTTTTATTTCTTCTTGGCGTAGCATCTACCTTCCAGTGTGAGTAAAATTAATATCAATAGAATAAATATAATATAATAGAAATTACCTACATTGTATATTATGCATTATGACCGTAGTGAATGAGATATAAACTGCCCAGTTTTTTGATAAGTGATTTCGATAAGTCGAATTGACACTGTTTGAATCCTCACAAGAGCAAGTTTTGACCAATTAATCAAATTGCCGTTGATTAAAGTGACTCAAATGACAAAAATTAAAGTAATGTCTCGTACATCGATGTGACAACTGCAACGGGAAGAAATATAATAAAGTGCCGTTTTAAATTGAATTTAATCGAACGCTACATTGATGACGTATACATTCAATTGCATTAAAATATACAGCTAACTCTCTGGTAAAATTTTAGCTCAATAGGTTCATTGTTGTGTTAACAGCCACCGTATCCGAGTTCGATCCACGTATCATAAATGGTGAGGATGTAAAACAAGGTGAAATACCGTATCAGGTGAGTTGTGACTTGTAAAATGACGTTATTTACTAATTCAAGTAAAATTACTTTCTTACGTAACAAATCTAGTATCAGTCTCTCAAACAGATACTCCGTTTTACATAGCTCTCATTAACTAAGTGCTCGAAGATGCAGAAAAAAAAAGAATTTATGGATCATCAGGTACAAATTATTTTCCAGGTCTCCCTGCAGACGCCAAGCAGTAGCTTTCATTTTTGTGGCGGATCTATCGTTAATCTAAATTTCGTCGTTACTGCTGCTCACTGCGTCGAAGGGTAATTAGCTTTCACAGCCAAGTAACATGTGTCTCGTGAAATATCAGAGCTTGCGATTTTAAAAGAGATGCTAATAAATTTGCGCTTTTAATTACGACTATTCCATCTGCAGCAAGCTTCCTAAGGACATAAAAGTTATCGCCGGTACTGTAAATTTGAACCGTCCAGGCGCAGGAGCGACACGTGCGGTTAAAGAGATCATTACTCATAAAGAATACAATCCTTCTAATTCGTGGGTTAATGACATCGCATTGATTAGGGTAAGTTGTCCAATCGACTGTTTCTTCGAATCTCGATGTCATTGGCTCTCGTCACTGACGCAACGTTTTGTTTCTTTAGGTGTTCTCTCCTTTTAACCCATCGAGCAACGTTGGTTTAGTAACTCTGCCCGAACAAGATGAAACTGTCCAGGAAGGGGCTGTGGCCAGAGTCTCCGGATTTGGAAGATTATCGGTAGGCGCAGCACAATTAATTCCACGCGATATATATCGTTTGCTGCGGTTTTAGATATATATTTGGTAAAAGCAGCAACAACGGTTCTAACGCCGTAATTCTCTTACAAATTACAGCCAGACGGGCCCGGATCCAAATACTTACAAAAGGCTAACATTTACATAGCTAAACAGGACTATTGCAAAAGAATGTATGACAGGATGATATATGATATTTACGATACTCATATTTGTGCCTATGATCCGAACGTCAGCCGAGGATCTTGTAAGGTAAACGCAGCGAACGTATAATAATCTATTTGGCTTTTTAGACTAAATTTAATCCTTAATACAATTATAAGATAAAAGTTAAACGTAACTTAGAGAAGACAAAATAAACAATTGCGAAAAATAGTTGATTAACACTCCCCGCGAAATATATAACAAACCAAAATTAAAAGAAAGAGCAACAGTTGCGAAAGCTGTATCGCTTTAAAGCGTCACGCGAGCTTTAAACATTTTATGCATGCGCGAATCGTTCTTTTTTTCTGTTTTAATTTTAGAAAACATTTTAATCTTCTTTTGCAGGGTGACTCGGGCGGTCCCTTGATCGTTAATGGAAAGCTTGTCGGGCTCGTATCATGGGCGAAAGCTTGTTCTCTTACTGACTATCCAACTGTATTCACTCGCGTACCTTCGTATATCGACTGGATCAAGGAGAACGCCGTATAAATTCAATTGATATATTCATTATTCGTATAGACTGACGATCGTCAATTCACACAAGCATACCGAGCACAGGTTACATTCATATTTTTTTTTCTATTTTATTCCGTCGCGTTGAATGTGCCGCCAATAATTTTATCTCGCACGGGCAAAATTTGTTACTGCTGCTAGACAGTAGATTATGTCGTATCTTTCAAAATTAATTGCTGATATGATAAGATTATCAGTAGACACGCACGGAGATCAGTCTCGTGTCAGATGCCGTAATTTAAGCAAGAAATTTGTACAAGCACATTTGCGTTGATAATTCGTTTTGCAAATATGTTTGTGTTATTTTCACTTATCTCGCAAAATGTTTTATCACGGTTCCAAAATCTATAGCAAACATGTCACACAAATGTTTATTTCATATATCTATTATTTTTATAAATTAAAAAGACTTGTAAATATTGAATAATATATAAAGTGTTCCAGAATTGAAGAGAATTGATGTTCTTAGAGAGTGTAAGAATACTGAGTATTATAAAATTAGATAAATATAAGAATATGGGGTAAATATAGTATGTAAATAGATTCTATCTGTCGTTAAATTTAAATTTAAATTATACATACTCAAAGTCCCTTTGTATATAAATGTCTGTAAATTGTGTAAATAAAAAAAGGCCCATAATATAGTGTAATTAAAACGTTATCTTGTTATGAATAAATGCTCTTGTAATCCAAACAGTCGACTAAGATAAGTAAGAACGACAAATCGTCTAGATTATTATCTTAAGTTTTTCCATTTATCTCGTGAAATTAAATCAGACCGATAACACGCTAAGTATATCGTCGTTAGATAGAGTCATCGGTAGAATCATTAAGTAACGTCGTAATACTTTTCAACCGTGTTCCGTCTATAATTAGTTGCCGCACACACGATCATGATTATTCATATAATCTGCTCCGTCGCCTTGACGATAATTAACTTACCCCAGTAGCGCTGCTAACTTGCCATGAACGCGCCAGCCGTAATTTGCACTTGACTAATTACAGAGGCGTTACGCGACATTACAGCGGTACCGCGATTAACGTTTCATAATATTTCTCGCGAGGGTATAAGAAGCGTTTGTTTATTCCGATGCCCAATAATACGTGACGTAATAAGTAAACTTAAATATTGCGCATCATGCGGTAACACATATTCACCGTTGACATAAACAGTTTATGATATATTGGGCGCAAACGTGTGCGAAATCTGCCGACGCAATTACGCATTACGCACGAAGAAATACTTGTTGATCTGAAACGATCTTCCATTTGCACGCGCCACTACGTTGAGATTAATATTTTATTAGTTCGACAAACATACATAGTGCAGGCAAACGTTAATAAATTTATCGATCATCTATATTGGTCAAATCAACAGACTCAGTTATCATTCTGAACGAGGTGATGCGACTCATGCATGACCCCATATTTCCGCCGTTAGTAATTTAAATAAACCAAATAACACTTCTCCACGTATTTTTAAACGCTGCGGTATATTGATCAACAAATTTGAGAGTCCCATTGACATATTGATCAAAAGCAAAATTTACAATTTTAATTGAAATTAAAAAATTACACTTTAAATGCAGTTTCGACAAAACATTTACATGCGAATATTTACGTAGTGTTATTAATTTCAGATTATCAAATCGCGCTTCACATTTTCATACTAAAGACGCAATTCGATTGTTCGCGGTTATTTTCGCTTAAAATTACAAATATTACGATGACTGTCAGAAGCGTTATATCTTCTCCGTTTTCCCTGAAAGAGAAAGCTTTCTTCTTTAAAAGATTAAATCGATTTCAGGCATCGTGCCCAACGAGAAGCAAAATGGAGAGGAAGAGAGCACACAAACACGCTTCATATTAAAATCGTACAAATGACACTACGAATGAGAAGCTAGGCGTTAAATAAGCGACGTCGATATCCACACAGAACAGATCCGAGATTTTATGCAAACTGGTAATCGATGTTCTTTTATCGCGGTTGGTCATGCGCGTAGCGTCGTAATATGCAGACGCCGTGACTACTACTTTTCCGAGGACGAGCAAGAGAGGAGAATACCGCCCGCACTCGTTCAACCGTTTTCTGACGGTCGCTTCAGCAAGGACATTGTGGAAGTTCAACGCACCTCAATAATCCTAGAAGTACACACTTAGGTCTAAGAGACCCAGTCAAATTTTCGAGGGACTGATATCGCGGGGCCCTTGACATTATAAAGACAGCTCTGCGGCGTAGAAAAAACTTTGGTCCTATCCCTACAATTTGCCGCTAGGCCGCTGTAGTCGCTTATAGTTGCGGAACAGTGCGAAAGATAGTATCGTAAAGATAGTATCGGGTCTCAGAGACTCAAGTTAATACGACTCGGTCGAAATTCAAAAGTAAGTTCATGCCTCGTTTTTTTTTTGCTAGTTTGGTACTAAATAAGTAGTATTGAATAAATATTTACGTTTTTGTTATAATCTTTAATATTAACAATTATTTATTGGTTTATAAGTATGACTTTGATATGAATGTTTTATAGAATGTGTGTACACACACATACACACACACACACACACACACATACGGTGCTATTAGATAAATCATGTTTAGTCATGGTAGTCATGTTTTTTTATCTCGTTTCTAATTTAATTTTTTAAGAAATCACGCGAAAACATTTACTTTTACGAAAAAAGAGACTCGAAAATCGGTCTACTTGACCCCTGGAGATTTTGTTGATAACGATCAAAAATTACATTGCTCTATTTTTTTCCTGAAGATATGACATCTGCTCTTTCAGAATCCGCAAGAGAAATTGAATTCTACCGGATAGTTTCAAAGTTGTAAATTTTCAAAAAAAAAGTGCAAAACTCGCGTTTTTCCTCCTCAACGAAAAATTCTTACACTTAAATAGTAAAAATACGAACCGCACAGAGATTTCGTTTTTTTCATTTAAGCGCGAATTTATAATAGCAAACTGTATTGAAATAACTCTTCAATACAGAGGAATAAATACATTAAATTAGATATTGAAATAAAGATAGTTAATTGTAAAAATAAATAGTTTTTGAGCAATTTGTAGGACGCAAAGTTCATCATATTAATTCATCCTTTCCATTCAGAAATCTATTCAGAATTAATCGTAGATAAAAATTATCAACGATGTAAAACACGTTATAACATTATATACACGCTACATAAAGCGTGAATGTGGTAAAACGACATATTATTAGTGACAATCGTCATATCACGTAATATGAATTATACACACTTCTCTCCGCGCAAATAATAGCCCAGAAAATGCATACTTTTATACCTCTTCTCATAAATCCTTCCTCTCTTTTAAAAGAGCGCTCGCTTTGTTTGAAAATCTTGGCAATTTTACGCGTGGAAGGAAAAACCGTGTCCTCGGATTCTCACGAGCGCTCGCGCGAGAAGCGCCCGTTGTTCCCGGACAACCTTTGAACCTTTTATTCCATTTGCAGTTTTGCAACAACCGATATTCCAAAAGGGACTCTTGAATAAAACATGCGATAGCAAATTTCACCGACGTAAGGAAATAGATATTCTCCCGTGCAAACAATATGCCGTTGCGATGCACGCCCAACGAGCAAATTTGCGAAATGGATTTGTAAGCAGAACTTAAAAATACGGCGACACAACGATATAAATATCGCCTGTTCCACTTGTCCCATTTTTACGCACTATCATTAAAACCAGAACACTTATCGTGGTACTTCTGTTGAAACAATTTAAAACACTGAATGACTGCGGAATAGACTGTATCTGATAAGATAATCCAACTAACTCCCATTTGTTATCTAAGGTATGTGTAATTAAGAAACTTATAGTTTCACACCCGACATATTTAAGTACGAAGAGAAATATTTGGAAACATTTTTTATCGCACCAAATATTTTTGTCGATCGATAGAGTTACCATTATCACAGTTGGTAAACGATTGCGCTCGTATCTCCACAATATATGCCATCATAAACATATTGATAAATACATTACTAAAATCTGATAAATATCCTCATCGCGGCGCCGCGTACAGTTTCATAAAATAAACAAACATTCGTACAATTAAAACATTGCACCAAAAGTGTAAATAATAAAATTTAAATGTTCAATTTTTCAATGTAATTTTTTATATCGTGGTTTCTTCCATCAGCGATATAAAACACGCGATTACAAAAGGATCTGCGATTACAAATTCCGAACGAACGGCTTTCATTGCTATGAATTCGCTTGAGAGTTAACTAATTCCATGTATGTATGAGTTGTAAATTTATTTGGAGCTTTCACATGCTAGCAAGTTTAGTAAAGGGCAGGCGAACACGATTGAGAGTTCGTGCACGCAAAGTATCAGTGATCTCGATCGACAAAGCTTTGATCACCCATTCGGTCGATTACATGATCGAGGCACGAAGTCGCAGATGAATCCTGAAACTCTGACAGCCCGCAGGCATCCTGGACCTGCGATCGAGATCGTCTCTCACCTATCCGTTTGACGGTCAGGATTTTCTGATAAAAATTCGCAGGCTATGAGGATGACCGGAAACTTCATCCCTCGTGAGACTTCCTATTGAAATTAGCGCCGCGAGCATGGAACTTTTAACAAGAGACTATTAAAGTTTTTAATGCAGCGTAGCTTATCATTTCCGACAAAATTATTATCTCGCAACGTCAATTATCTTTGAAAATAATTTTTTTCTTTACGTTACTATTATTAGTTATTAATTGTAAAGATCTTGCAACGTTTATATCTAATATAATGTACGAACCTAATAAGAAAATTATTCTTCGTGGTCAAAAACAGAGAAAGTCAAAAAAGTGATAAGATTATAATAGCTCTGTGTCTAATCAAGTATATAAGTTGTTTGCGAACGGAGTTAGTGAACGATAACTATAATCAGTAGCTTATACTTCCGCGAAGATAAAAAATAGCATTGTCTACCGAGCTACAGAAAATCAACTCATTATGGGTTTCATTGAATGATAAGCGAAAAAAGTGCGAAATGCTGCTATTATCATTATCATATCGAATTATCATATCGATAACCATAATTATCATGTCGAAGAACCGTGCTATTCCTTTCAATCGATTTAATCGCAATCAAAGAGTGCGATTAAATCGTGCGAAAGATTCATCGAGCGAGATTAGAGATACGGGAAAATCCAGATCCATATCATATATCAAAAGTGACACCAGGAATCGACAGAATACGATTATTGCTTTCCTCGAATGATAAGAAAAATAATAATAAAAGTAATTATTAAAAAGAAATTATAATAACTTATTACAAATTATGCCTACTTTAAATAAAATACGCTAAGATTTGTATATAATTTTGACAGCTGCATTACCAAAAGTATCTCAAATAAAAAATCGTGGAAAATATTTCAACGAAAATATTTTTAAAATCATAAAAAGTTACAAATACGATATGCTAAATAAATAAATATAATTACTTAAATTATTAATTTTAATCATTTCACAAAATAAAATAATATTAACTAATATATATGAAACCGCGATGAATCGAAAGAGAAACATTTTGAGAGAATAAAATTCCAATGACGACACAGTATCACGTGCTTATCAAGACGAATGATCATTGATCAATCCGTATCAGTACGACATCTCCGATATACTACTTCGCAACTGATCTATCTAATCTAATTTCTTAAGAAAACTTGACAATCATTGGACTACTTACACGGAAGAGGGGCGACGCAATTAGAAACATATAAAATCGCGGTGTTGACGAGTTCAAATCAGGCTTCGGTCAGTGATCAGACAATGGCGTTGAGAGTTCTGTGTCTCCTCGGCCTTCTGGCTTTCTCCCACGGTAAGTAATAATTCTCTCGAGTTGACCGATAATCATTTGTTCAAGTGAACACAAATTAATAACTCCCTTAGAAATATCTTGGGGAAAAATCGCTTTACTGTGTCGTATTATTCAAATAAGTGATTTTTTTGTTTATCTGCCAATCAATTAAATACACGAATAGAAATAATCGCAAAACTATCCTTAATAATTTTCAATGAAACTTCGCTGAAAGATTGCTAACTCACAAAGATCCAAAAATTCAGTATTAAAACACACCTGAGAAACGAACTATTACTTGTAACAATTTATCTCTGTAAAGATTGCATTTTTTCGGCTGCATTTTACATATAGTGATAATCACTTATCGTTGCAGCTGGAGTCCTTCCATTCTTTGATCCCAGGATCGTGAATGGAGAGGATGCCAAAGTAGGCGAGATTCCATATCAGGTACATGTTACCAAATTCATTACAAAAATTAACAGAAAATATATGTAAACTAGTATACGTGTATATATATATATATATATATATATATATATATATGTTCGTATAAATACTTTTCATTATAATTAACATATAAAAATATATATGAAAATATTATATGAACAGATGCGCAGATATTAGAGTGCTATGATATTTTCACAGATTTCTCTTCAAGAAAAATATTCTTCCTTCCACTTCTGTGGTGGCTCGATACTGAGCGATAACTATGTCATCACGGCAGCTCATTGCGTTGAGGGGTAATTTTATTATTATTACTTTTAATAAAATAATTGCATATATATGTATCACGCTAATATATCTTTCTACTATAAACATTTTCACGCGTACCTACGTGTAAATATTATTTTATCAATTTTTAAAAAATATGACATATTCACTGTATTATATATTTAGGTAAAAATTTAATCGATTAAAAATTTCGTGTTGTAGCAAACGCGCCAATGGCATAAAAGTTGTTGCTGCAACGATCAATCTAACAGGCCAGGAGAAATCGCAGCATGATGTCGAAAGAATCATTACTCACGAAAACTATAACCCCGCTAATTCCTGGCTTAACGATATTGCTTTATTGAAGGTGAGAATGGCTTAAATTTTCTTTCGACACGAGGAAATTAGAATCTTTCTAATTATTTTTTCTAATAAAAAATTACAAATCTCAAGTAAAAATTGTCTTTCAGGTAAAAACTCCCTTCGTAAAATCTAACAAAGTTGGACACGTTCCTCTGCCACCAAAGGGACATACCGTTAAGGCCAACGATGTAGCTGTTGTATCAGGATGGGGCAGACTCTGGGTAAGTTTTCTGTCATTTTAAGTATCATTTAATCTGTAACTTAGACTATAATACTAGATATTTATAATATCTAGTATAAAAAGAATAAGAGAAAATTAGTGTCACTCCGAGAGCAACAGTTATAAATATTATTGCGAAATTGCAGCAAGGTGGACCAACCACTACTAAGTTACAACGAGTCAACATCTTGATCGCTGATCAAGAATACTGCAAGTATATGTACAACGATATGGGATATGACGTCCACTCCACGCAAGTTTGCGCGTACCATCCGGAAACTGAGAAAGGATCTTGCCATGTAAGTTTATCTTAAAATTTCAACTGCCATTGCATCGGTCTATCTATTTAATATCCTCACGACCAAATATTTAAAACCTCGATAAAGAAATTAAATGCACAAAACAAGATCTAGGCGTCATATTTGAAATGGCATCTTGCTTCTTCCAGGGTGACTCTGGTGGCCCATTGACTGTCGGTGGAAAACTCGTTGGATTGGTATCCTGGGCGAACGGTTGCGCCAGCACCTCCTACCCCACCGTCTATACACGTGTTGTCTCTTACCTGGATTGGATTAAAGCTAACGCGGTCTAAGCTACTCCCTCTCACTTCCAACTATGGCTCGTACTTTGTCCTTCGTTCTGTATAATTTTTTAGACATCGGTTCTTAAAACCTCTAAACTAAGTAATCTAAACTAAGAAAGAAAGATATTTCGATGTAAAAACTGTACGATAACGATGTGACATAGGGTTGTACATAGTAGGTGCCCTCAAAATTCTGTACACATTTTCGACGAAATAAATATTACTTTGATTTATTCAAAGAAAACCACTGGTGAATTTAGCCTGCCCTGAAAAGACGGTGAAGAATTATATCGCGCGACAAGTGCCGTCAGTCCGTCACTTATCACGAATCGAATCCAGAGGGATTTCGATATAGAGCTATTGGATAGCGCAAGAGGTCGAATAGAACTGGGCTCTGTCGCGAAATCAATACACCGTGACCGCGCGGCCCTCACGTGTTGCTCTTATTTCCGGTGACACTTGGCAGAGCGGAAACGATGCGCACGTTTCAGCCGTAATTGACAGTCATGATCGTATCGACAATTCTCTATTCAGTAAAACTTGATCGTAGATAAAAGATATGCGTTAAACGTGTCATCAGTAGCTCCGCAAACGTATTCTTATTATTTCCTTTATGACGAATTCTATCCTGCCACCGTATTTACATTGCTAATGAAATTTCATTTCTGCTTTCGCCGTTCTTCCAAAAGTGATAGGTTTCAACATCGCTCTCCATTTTATTTTACAGCATGAAAAGGCCTGATAGTTGCTCATTTCTAACAGAAATGATTATTAAATGCAACTCCTTCCAGTGAGCCCTTTACTCTTTTTATTTAAAAAATATTCTCGATAATCTTAGAAGTCAGTTTCACTATTTGTGCGAAAAACCTGACAATTTCACGATTTTGTTAGCATAATTATAGTTCGAAATTTTCACCTGCAATTTAACTCTCAGAAATTAATTTGTCGCACAGAGACGGACGGCTACTTTCCGCCCCAGTTACGTAACAAATGTTATAAGGTGTCTCACCGTATCTCGCATAAATATTCCCGAATAACTTTACGGTTCAGAACCGCGTGCTGAATATATATACGGTATATTTACTGTCGCCTGACCGAAATAAGATGTATAATATATACATACGTATACTGCGAAGACCATATTCCCTAACTCAACTATCCAAGCAGATACATTGTGACGTGACAAGTCGCGTCCGACACCCGGACGAACTCGGCCGGGGGGAATTTCGGGGGTGCTTTCTTCGCTCGGAGCGGGGGAGGGCATACGGAAATGAATAGACAAAGGTACTTATCCGTTTAGAGGAAAGGAGATCTCATTTAAAAAAAGCGCATCCAAGTTATTTATCCATTAGAGGAAAGGAGATCTCATCCGAGCTATAGCACATCCTTCCTACCTTTTACGTTTTAATCCAAAAATATATTAATCAGCTTGTTTCCGTCACGTTTACTCCTTCTCTCCGCTCGTCTCGAGCTCGTTATTAGCTCGTCTCATCAACTTTGCCCACTCACAATCAAGCAGCCACTTTTTAAATATCAGAAAACGGAAAAACTGAAAAATAACTACGACCAGAAAGCGACGTGATCACGAAAGCTCGACTCTTTCTAAAACAAAAAACTAAAGCTGTTTATAGCGACGGTTCTTGCAACGCGAACGTTGTTATAAACGAACCTCGAGCTAGCCGCCGAGACACGAGCGCACTTCATGCTAGCGGTAACCGGTCGCGCGCCCCGGGCTCGCGCCCTAATCTCAAACATTTCCGCCCGCCTTCGTTAACCGGAGGTTAGCGAAAAAAAAATTACAAAATGTCAGCTCGAATTGGAAGTGGGCAAACTTTTATAATTGGCCGCTTTACCAGAGAAGTCTGAGTTCGAATCGTTACCACACGAGTATCCCTGTCATTACCCGGATGAGTCTGAATAATGCGACCTAACGGCCACTTTGAAGGAGGGTACCTTTCGTCTACCACCAGAACAAGGGAGCCAACAGTGAGGGAAGGAGCAGGTTTATTCCACTTGTAAAGTGAAAGATAGCACTGCAAGCACTCCTTAGACCATCTTGCCCAAAAACTTTCAAGCATTTGACGTATGCCATCGAGACAAACGTGAGACATTCACCGCTATAAGCGATGGCTCAGGAATTGTAGATGGTGGCAATTCCTATCAAAAAGTAACCAGGCGTGAAATCTCCGTAGAGCGAAAAGATGAGAACCTCCCAGGATCCGTTAGGAACCTGCGTCTCGGCTCGATGCTACGAGCGAAAATGACAATGCCTCAGATGACTGAAAGCACACATTGCCATTTACACGATTATCTCCAGCCTTTCCAGCACAATCTGTCCAAGAGGGTAAATAAGATTACGCCTTTAAGGATGATGCTTTACCAAGATTGGGGGATCGTTGCTGTACCCAGGACGTTGCCGGACGAATAATCCGTGTGACTTCTGTGCGTATAACGCCCAATATGCTTGTTCGCTTACGCGAACTCGTAACAAGATGTCTGACGTCACGGACGTCGATCAAACTTCACCTCCTTCACTGCAGGACACTTCCGATTCACTTTTCAAGGAACTTAGCAGGAAATCCTCAGGATTATATAGCGTAGGCGGAAGTCCGTCAGGTCAGGTCGGGATATTAAGAAAAGCTGAGTTTTCCTCAATCAGGGAACAGAGACCGTACTACTTCTTACTCGTATGAATTTACGTTCAAGAGTGCGAGAAAATCAATATCAAGTTTTTTTTTTATTATTGATTTGTTAATTTGCAAACGTCGTTGCTAACGTGCCGGTCACGTATGTACGTTGCTATACCGATCGGGCATGCTTTCAATCAGGTCATACGAGACGAGTTTCACGCGTCTGACTTCACGCATCTGACTCTTCTCGCATCGCGAACTCTAAACAATGGGTTTCATTGAATAAAGCGAAAAAAGTGCGAAATGCTGCTATTATCATTATCATATCGAATTATCATATCGATAATCATAATTAACATGGGGAAGAAGTGATATTCCTTTCAATCGATTTAATCGCAATCAAAGAGTCGTGCGAAAGATTCACCAAGCGGGATTAGAAATACGGGAAAATCCAGATCCATATCAAAAGTGACACCCAGGAATCGACAGAATACGATTATTGCTTTCCCCGAATGATAAGAAAAATAATAATAAAAGTAATTATTAAAAAGAAATTATAATAACTTATTACAAATTATGCCTACTTTAAATAAAATACGCTAAGATTTGTATATAATTTTGATAGCTGCATTACCAAAAATATCTCAAATAAAAAATCGGGGAAAATATTTCAATAAAAATATTTTTAAAATCATAAAAAGTTACAAATGCGAATGCTAAATAAATAAATATAATTACTTAAATTATTAATTTTAATAATTTCAAAAAATAAAATAAAATTAACTAATATATATGAAACCGCGATGAATCGAAAGAGAAACATTTTGAGAGAATAAAATTCCAATGACGACACAGTATCACCTGCTTATCAAGACGAATGATCATTGATCAATCCGTATCAGTACGACATCTCCGATATACTACTTCGCAACTGATCGATCTAATCTAATTTCTTAAGAAAACTTGACAATCGTTGGACTACTTACACGGAAGAGAGGCGATTAGAAACAGGTAGGTACATATAAAATCGCGGTGTCGACGAGTTCAAATCAGGCTTCGGTCAGTGATCAGACAATGGCGTTGAGAGTTCTGTGTCTCCTCGGCCTTCTGGCTTTCTCCCACGGTAAGTAATAATTCTCTCGAGTTGACCGATAATCATTCGTTCAAAGTGAACACAAATTAATAATTCTCTTAGAAATATCTTGGGGAAAAATCGCTTTACTGTGTCGTATTATTCAAATAAATGATTTTTTTTATTTATTTGTCAATTAATTAAATACACGAATAGAAATAATCGCAAAACTGTCCTTTATAATTTTCAATGAAACTTCGCTGAAAGATTGCTAACTCACAAAGATCCAAAAATTCACTATTAAAACACACCTGAGAAACGAACTATTACTTGTTACAATTTAAATTTCTGTGAAGATTGCGTTTTTTCGACTGCATTTTACATATAGTGATAATCACTTATCGTTGCAGCTGGAGTCCTTCCATTCTTTGATCCCAGGATCGTGGATGGAGAGGATGCCAAAGTAGGCGAGATTCCATATCAGGTACATGTCACCAAATTCATTACAAAAATTAACAGTATATATATGTAAAATGACAAAGTATACGTATATATATATGTTCGTATAAATACTTTTCATTATAATTAACGTATGAAAATATATATAAAAATATATGAACAGATGCGCAGATATTAAAGTGCTATGATATTTTCACAGATTTCTCTTCAAACTAAATATAATTCCTTTCACTTCTGTGGTGGATCGATCCTGAGCGATAAATATGTCATCACTGCAGCTCATTGCGTTCAGGGGTAATTTTATTATTATTACTTTTAATAAAATAATTGCATATGATTCACGCTAATATATCTCTCTACTATAAACATTTTCACGCGTACATACGTGTAAATATTATTTTACCAATGTAAAAAATATGACAATTCACTGTATTATATATTTAGATGAAAATTTAAACAATTATAAATTTCGTATTGCAGCCGAAGCGCTACTGACATAAAAGTTGTTGCTGCAACAATCAATCTGATAGACCGGGAGAAATCGCAGCATGATGTCGAAAGAATCATTATTCACGAAGAATACAATGCCGCTAATTCCTATATTAACGATATTGCTTTATTGAAGGTAAGCATGGCTTAAATTTTCTTTTCACACGAGGAAATTAGAATCATTCTAATTTTTTTTTTCTAATAAAAAATTACAAATCTCAAGTAAAAATTGTCTTTCAGGTAAAAACTCCCTTCGTAAAATCTAACAAAGTTGGACACGTTTCTCTGCCACCAAAGGGACATACCGTTAAGGCCAACGATGTAGCTGTTGTATCAGGATGGGGCAGACTCTGGGTAAGTTTTTTGTCATTTTAAGTATCATTTAGTCTGTAACTTAGACTATAATACTAGATATTTATGATATTTAGTATAAAAAGAATAAGAGAAAATTAGTGTCACTCCGAGAGCAACAGTTATAAATATTATTGCGAAATTGCAGCAAGGTGGACCAACCACTACTAAGTTACAACGAGTCAACATCTTGATCGCTGATCAAGGATACTGCAAGTATATGTACAACAATATGGGAATGAACGTCTTCCCCACGCAAGTTTGCGCGTACCATCCGGAAACTGAGAAAGGATCTTGCCACGTAAGTTTATCTTAAAATTTTAACTGCCATTGCATCGGTCCATCTATTTAATATCCTCACGACCAAATATTTAAAACCTCGATAAAAAAATTAAATGCACAAAACAAGATCTAGACGTCATATTTGAAATGGCATCTTGCTTCTTCCAGGGTGACTCTGGTGGCCCATTGACTGTCGGTGGAAAACTCGTTGGATTGGTATCCTGGGCGAACGGTTGCGCCAGCACCTCCTACCCCACCGTCTATACACGTGTTGTCTCTTACCTGGATTGGATTAAGATAATCATGTGGGTGGACACGTGATTTCTGCCCAGTGCTCTGAATGTCAACGTGAAGAAATTCTAACGCGGTCTAAACTACTCCCTCTCACTTCTAACTATGGCTCGTGCTTTGTCCTTCGTTCTGTATAATTTTTTAGACATCGGTTCTTAAAACCTCTAAACTAAGTAATCTAAACTGAGAAAGAAAGATATTTCGATGTAAAAACTGTACGATAACGATGTGACATAGGGTTGTACATAGTAGGTGCCCTCAAAATTCTGTACACATTTTCGACGAAATAAATATTACTTTGATTTATTCAAAGAAAACTACTGGTGAATTTAGCCTGCCCGAAAAGGCCTATGAGGAATTATATCGCGCGACAAGTGCCGTCCGTCCGTCAGTTATCACAAATCGAATCCAGAGGGATTTCGATATAGAGCTATTGGATAGCGCAAGAGGTCGAATGGAACTGGGCTCTGTCGCTAAATCAATACACCGTGACCGCGCGGCCCTCACGTGTTGCTCTTATTTCCGGTGACACTTGGCAGAGCGGAAACGATGCGCACGTTTCAGCCGTAATTGACAGTCATGATCGTATCGACAATTCTCTGTTCAGTAAAACTTGATCGTAGATAAAAGATATGCGTTAATCGTGTCATCAGTAGCTCCACAAGCGTATTCTTCTTACTTCCTTTATGACGTCTAGCGACTTTATAATTGTGGAAAAGAAAATAGGAGATAATACGCGATGTCTCTTCGAAAAACAAGTCGCACACGCCCTCCAGATTTACGGACGAGGAAAAGGCAATCGAGAACGAAAGAGAAACTTTCCGCAAGCTGCAACCCCGAGAAGAAGAAAAACGGTATAAAAATATAGACGAACTTATTACATTTGTTTTTTTTTTTTTCCTGGGAGAAGTATAACTAATAGCAAACGTTAGAAACTTTCCGAATAAGAACAATACGAGCTGCAACTGTGCAACGAGGCGACTGCTACTCGACAAGAAAGCGCGAGCGCAGATCGTTCATACCGAATTCTATTCTGGCGTATTTACATTGCTAATGAAATTTCATTTCTGCTTTCGCCGTTCTTCCGAGAGTGATAGGCTTCAACATCGCTCTCCATTTTGTTTTACTGCATGAAAAGGCCTGGTAGTTGCTCATTTCTAACGGAAATTATTATTAAATGCAACTCCTTTCAGTGAGCCTTTTACTCTTTTTATTTAAAAAATATTCTCGATAATCTTAGAAGTCAGTTTCACTATTTGTGCGAAAAACCTGGCAATTTCACGATTTTGTTAGCATAATTATAGTTCGAAATTTTCACCTGCAATTTAACTCTCAGAAATTAATTTGTCGCACAGAGACGGACGGCTTCTTTCCGCCCCAGTTACGTAACAAATGTTATAAGCTGTCTCGCCGTATCTCGTATAAATATTCCCGAATAACTTTACGGTTCAGAACCGCGTGCTGAATACGGTATATTTACTGTCGCCTGGCCGAAATAAGATGTATAATATATGCACACGTATACTGCGAAGACCATATTCCCTAACTCAACTATCCAAGCAGATACATAAACTTGTATAGTTTGCAGAGCTTATATACCCCCTAGTTCTAGACTCTAGAGGGTTAATTTCCACAGTATTACAGTATTATGAAGTAGCCACAAAAGCATTATTCTCTCTCATAACTGCGCATAAAGCAGTATTTACAATCGTGTCAAAAGCAATCATGCATTTGCGCAGCAACTTTGTAATATATAGTACTTAAATGCAAGCAAGACAGAGCTTAGTATTATTGTCGTGTTACAAAAATATATATAAATATGAAATATGTGTATATAGATATGTATATATATATATATATATATATATATACACAAAAACTGATTAAATGCGTATATAAAATTTAATGGGGCATGTAACAACTTGTCGTTAATTAGATAAATTATTTATTATTGAACTATAGAAACAAATTAAATATAATTTTGTAGCACGAAAATAAATATTATAAATAACGGCGTTTATTCGCAGAGCCGCGATCTCAGTCAAATCGTTTATTAAATCTGCATCCTGAGACGAACGAATAGAAATGTCATGCAGTATATAAGGGAAAAATCCTTTCAAAAAGTGTCTCGACGAAGCCACCGAGGAGCTTCGACAGAACGAAGCCCTTTTGATTTGCGATCAATTCGGCATCGTCGCGCTACTCCTTTTCCTTCCATCTTCTCTCTCTTTTCTTCTTCTTACACATCTTACGATTTCCCCTTCATTTCTTCTTTTGGACCGGCAAAGCGATCTTGGGATAAGTCGTCGTGACAACTCAATTTTATTGGGACTTTATCGAAATAGCTGCGAAACCGTAGGTTTTACCTCGCGAATAAGTTAATGCTTTATGATCGATGACAGAAAAATAGTAAATTTCTATAATTTATGAAAATGAATCAACAATAGGGCTAAGTTTATAGAATTATATTAAATCTAACAAAAATATCTTCGATAATTACTCGATTGATTGCAGGACATAAGTTCTCTGAGACGTTATAGTTTATATATTTTAGTAATTTATTCAATTTCAACATTAAGAGCGCATTTCATTTTGTATAGATTTTTAAGTAAAAATAAATTAAGTATTTTGTATAAATTTTTAATTATAAGTAAATTTCCAAATATACATCTTACTATTTAGTGCTGCACGTACATATTCGCGGAGTAGCTTCCGGATATTGACAAGTTTACTGTAAGTCCTGTCTCATATATACAGTGTGCCACATGTACACCATTAACCGCTGAAGCATAATTTTCGTGGAACCGTTTCCATAGGGCTTCTTGGTTCATTTTGTGTAACGATTATACACGATCGTTAGATCTTGCAAATACCTACATACTTTCGATGTATACATCGAGCAGCTATTGCGTTCGGTGAACCTTGTTCAAACATTATGTATTGGAGAATATTTGCGTTAAAAGCAATTTATGCATACGCGAAATTAACTTGTACGAAACACGCTAATGCGTTTATTAAAAGCCTAACAATGAGAAAATTTTTGTAATTAATATTGTATCTTATCTTAATTCAGAACAGGATAAACTTATATAATAATGACTATTTATGTACACACACGAAATTTATAACAATAAATTGTACATAAATGCTAGATATTAAAAATATATAAACTATTCATACTAATAAAATAAATATGACGAATGTCTGATTATCGTTTACTTTTACTACTTTCGTAATACAGAACGTACGAGAGATTTTAATTTCGTCAAAAATACCTATGCACTGTTTTGACATGAGGAATGTAACTATGAATAATATTCCCGTACTCAGCAGTCTTTAGCTGATGGATCCATGATTATCGGATAAACTAAGTTTGCTCTTATTACTGAAAGCAATCGCATCTAAAGGCAGCTACCTTGGAGATATATTAGGTCTCGCGTTTCCAACCTACGATCGAGTAAATGGCCGCATAAATGAGTTTAAATGAGCCTTCAAAACCGTAAATCATAAACTCGAAACTTGCGCCCTTCAATGTTGTTCAAATTCTCGATGTGGTCTATTAAATTCCTCCACCTCGAATAACTCTTGATTGTACGGTAATGACATAAAATATTCGCGACGTGACGTAAAAAATAGAGGTTCCGGACTTGTCTTATACTAAATCTTTCGCTTTCATCATCGTAATGGAATTCCATTTGCGTTTCTACTCAGCGAAATTTATTAAAAAAGAGTTTCGCTCTATAAAAACCAGATACCGGAAGAAAGCGTCACATTAACTACGAATTATAGTTCGCATATTTTCAAATTGAATGTTCTTTTCAGGAATGTGTGAGTATCTCACCCGATGTAGAATAGCACGTGCTGCGCATACGAAATTAAGTCAAGCTTTGGCACGAGGCCAGTCAAATCCCTCGGCTTTTTATCACTAATATAGTCTTTACTTTTTGCGTTATTAGTAATATTGGTTAATATTGCGAAAGTTTACGACTTGAATATTAAATATTACGATACGTTTATATCGTAATACAACAATATTTAATAATAGTTATAATTTATTCAACGCAGATTAGTGATTACAATATTTATACTATTGTGATAGAGATAAGATAAGACAATATTACTTCAACATCGTAAATAAAGCAATCTTTATTCCATACAGTCTCTTATGCTATTAAAGTTTCAAGAACTCACCTGCACATGAAGTCGAGTATAGGACTTTTCTTCGGTCCTCTAGAGGCTGTTGGACTTTGAAATACTATTGCAATAGGATATACACACGAGAAAGTGAATCAAAGTTATAATGTCACGCCATGAGTCATCGTATGAATCTTTCTTTCGTGTTACCGTTATCTACCCCAGTTAAGAAGTAATTTAAGTGAAACAATGAATAATTTTCGTGATATCTTTCCTTTTCTTTTCTTTTCTTGTAGGTACTATAATTGGTTACATTACATACAAAAATAAATTCTATTATTTTGCAAAATGTATTTTACAAAATATATTTTTATGCAAACGGATTAAATGCAAAGCGGTATTTCAATTAATTATGCAGAGGTCTAAATAAAAATTGTATCTTAGTATTAATTTAATATTAATAGTATATAATATTAATACTATTAGTATTAACAGGATTACAAGAAATAAATAGAACTCGTACGTGTACATTATTTGATTCGCTTTCTATTAACGATTTATATGATTCTTTAAACGTTTAAACTATCATACTTTATATATAACACATGTGATATATTATAGCTCGAAAGATAATTTCCGCATTACTTCGCATTATCTCGTGCTATTTTTATCCAATAAGAAACAAAGAAATATCTCGTTTAGGGATACCTTGGCGGTGATACTCGGTATGCATTTCTAATTACGAGCGAGACCAAAAACGGACGGACACTCACCTGTTTGCGGAGCGGCGTGACGCACTCATCCTTGGCACGCTCGAAGCGCTCGAACTTGAAGCTGTTGCTGCGGTAGAGCTCGTTGTCGCTCTGTTGCCTCCTGCAGAGCCGTCGCGTGAGCGCGCGCGGCCTGCAGGGCGCACATTCGGTGGCGAGCTCCCAGTGCAAATGCAGCATCGCGAGTTCGGCGGTGCAACGTGCCATCGCGCAACCGGCACGCCTCACGCGGCACTTGACCCGCTTGATGCGGCCCTCGGGCTGCGGCTTGTGGCCGCAGGGCTGCGTGCCGCTGCAGCTGCAGCCCGTGCACGTGCGGCGCGTACGGCGCGTTTTCACCGTGTGCGGGCACGGCTTCGCCTCCTCGCCACACTCGCACTCGCACGGCGCCTCGCCGCCGCCTGTGTGGGCGCAGTTGGCTCTCTCGTCGGCGCACTCGCACGGCTGCTGCTGCTGTTGCAACTGCGTGGAGGAAACAGGGGATGAGGAAGAATGCGCGGCCGCTCGGCGACGGGTACCGGCTGCGTGCCGGCAGGAACGATCCGCGCACTCGCATCTGCAACGAGAAATGTGTTAACGAATGAGAAAAGGGCGAATTTGAGCGACGAACATTTGCCAAGTTACAGGACAAATATTAGAGTCAAAGAGAAATCTTTCTATTTTTTAATTTTGAAATTGTTTACTTCTAAATTTAGATCATAAATTACGCTAAAATGTACAGTTTCGTTATTTCGAGTCACACGAATCGCAAACGTTACTGCTTTCGAAGCGTCGTATTGATCTTTCTGAGATTTAAATACCATACCTTAAGCAATTATGCAAGTGTCCATATATTACTGGAAAATGTCGATTTCTACACAAAACGGTCGCGACATACTTCGCCCGAGATATTTGACAGCCACAAGTTGGACCGCGAGGGTCCCTATCGACTATTGGAAACTTTATTTTAGCGTATTATCGCACAATAATGTTGTAAGAACGGAAAGATCCCGCTCGAGGAAAATAGGAAGAAAACTCAAGTGAAAATCTGAGGACTGTGATCGTTCGCGTGTGGCTATATCGTGACTAAACTTCAAAGCATCCCAGATAATTGCATCGCGAATTAAATTGACCTCATTACTAAATTGATTTTATAATTTTCTCTCTAAACTTCTCTCGTTTCGATAATATTAAATTTGCAATTTCTTGAATTTCTTGCGCTTTCCATGTTTCTTTATTAATGAATCTCTTTCATCAAGAAATTTATGTATGCAACATAAACGTTTCAATTCCCCGTGTATTTATTTATACATGTTAACATTAGGTAAAGTACAAATTGCAGTGTAATTGCGAGAAACATCTTGGTTCGTGATAAATTCGTGTTAATATATCCATAAATGCGCACGTACAAAAAAAATATACTCCGTAATTTAACAAAACTATAAGCTATTCACGATATTCATGAGAGCCAGAAATGGAAATATTGATATACAATATTCTCTGCATAATTTGCCGTAGCACGTGGCACTTCGTAAATCAATATCTCAGCGTTCTAGAGAAGAGATAAAAGAATTGGCACGAATTGGCATTCTCAGGTTCTTCAAACAGATGAAGATTTCCTCCGTTACTCCGACATGAAAATGCTTTCAAACGTTGCATTTCACGTTTCGCCATCGCGTAAATCCTCTCATGTTAATTCAGACAAGGTAATCACCTTGTTTACCCTACAAACGTCAACCTCGGTTTGGCTGCCGAGCGAGGGTTGGCAGGTCTATGGGGTAACTATACTACTCGCGTTCACCTAAAACCTGCTTACGATCGGCGCAAGTGCCAACAGCACGTTGCCACCTGACCTCCACCATGCCTTCCACCCCTTTCACCGCGATCTTTCAGAGCGCGAGGTCGAGCTTTATGTAATCGATCGTTACCTATCGCCATCGAATCACGATAATGTCAAAAATTGCCATCGATAAAGTTATTCGCGAAGTAAAATGGCCACGAATTAAACAAAAACCGGGGATAAAAGGAAATACGGATAAAACTGGAGCACCACCCTATATGGATGTAACTGTTGCTCGTTATTTCCACTGCAATCGATCGCACGAAGCGACTAAAATTTCGAAGGGAATAATCAACGATAGTCTTTCAGGGGAATTTATCACGACACAATGCCGCAATATATACGCAAGTACCGGCAACAATTTTTTTTTTCGATCATCTATCACCAGAAAGGTCATTGGTCAACAAGTGCTATCGACCGAATAAGTGTAGGGTCTCTCCCGTTCTATGAACCGCGATAGCAATAACTGTGATAGCAATATCACCAACCTACCCCAATTTTCAACCTACCCCAATACAACTCCCCCCCCAGCTGGCTTTTACAGTACAGGGTGGAATACACCCGGCGCTATTACATCGTCGCGTTTATTTACCTTCTGACCCTTCTCACGGCCGATCCTCGCTGGGCATGCGGACAGGGCTGTGCTTCCGGCGGACAGTCGCAGCTGATGGTGGCCGCGGCGGCGGCGGCGGCGGCGACGGCAGTAGAAGCGGGAGTAGCCGGTCGGGTACGACGAACCCTGATTAGCACTGGATGCACCGGACACGGCTGCACCTGGCATCCGCAGACGATAGTCTGGGGCCCGCCGCCGGAGCTGCCGCGGGACTTACGGCCGCCGCCGCCGCGCTTCGCGCGTTGGTCCACGTGCAACTGGCACGGCTGCACGGGGCAGCCGCAACGGGCCGCGGCGCCGCGACGCCCGGCGCCCTGTACGCGTCTCCACACCCGCTCCATTCAACGACCGGCGTGCGACTGACAATCGGCCGCCCCACACCATCGTTAATCCGGCGGATCGCGCGGGCGCGCGGGCCCGCTTCGATCCTCTCCGCGCGACCTCGGTCGTCCTCGGCTACGTCGCCTCTCCGGGGGATGAAACACCCCCTCTGGCTCTCCGACCGTCATGATGCGCGCTGGTCCACGCTGCCTCCCTCGCGCCCTCGTGACGTTCCTTCCTTCCAAATACGCGTGGGCGCACGGACAAATCCGGGCGTTTACCCTGAGTGAAAGGTCACTGTTGACTTCTTAGCTGAGATCTCGCGATAATACGTTGCCTTAATATAGAATCAAGATAATTGATGTTTGCCTCCGAGTTTGAGGACCGTGGGAAGACCTTAGTAATGCGACATGATGAGAGAAGTGCGAATACTATGTGCGTGTTCCTTATTAATGACATCCGATTTCACCCTGAAGCTCTGTGCTCGTATATTAGAGAATTTTTAAAAGACATTTACAAATTTTTATTTACAGAAATTTACAATAATTTTATAAACGTGATTGTGTTATATAAAAGCATGTATCTCCAGAAAATGTGTACTAAATAATTCTCTAATAACTATAAACAAAAGGACGCCGTATTTTCCTATGTAAAATTCAACTAATCATCAATCACATTAAGTCGATCGTGTTGTACTTAAAACCGAAGCAGCAAAAATCTGCTGCAGAATTCGTGGTATATTCTTAAGATCCATGCACACAAACGCGCGACCAGAAGGCATCTTCTTCATCAATCTAAAAATAATACAAGTGTTTTAATTAGCACCGATCGATAGGATTAAGAAAAGACGAGTAACAAGACGGTAAATTTTTATTATCGTTAAAACTATACCTGGTCGCTTGATCACCCAACGATCCAATAAAAATAGCGTAGGAATTCACGTCCGCATTGGACGTCAATAATTTTGCGAATCGTGCAGGAGAGATCCCGTAACGCTCTAGATTCGCATCCGAGAGTACAACTACGATTGATTCGTCGGAATCCTCTTTCGCCAGGCTCGCAATTGCATGCTGCGTCGCCTGCAATGTATTATCGCCGGACATGCAAAATTGCGAGTGAGCGTGCATCGTCTGCGAAGATAAATAATCGCTCGTTAATTAAATCGCACGGCTTATCCTTTCACGAGAAAAGAAAAACGACAGAAATGAATCTACTCGCCTTAATCACCTCCAGCCTTCGTTTATTGTCCGTCGGCGGTTGCGTGCGATCGACAAAGACAATACGGTAATCGTCGCCGGAATGGCCGACAATGTCGTATTGAAATTTACCCTCGTAACCGCTGAAAGCCTCCATTACCATGACACAGGCCTCCAACTCGCGATCCAGCCGGCCGTCGTAGCCGTTGAACCTGTACATGCTGCCGGACACGTCCGCGACGAGTTTCAATCGTTTCGGTTTCAATTGCGGCGCGCCGATCTCCGGCTCCTTCTCCGCCCGGCGCCGATAGATCGTCTTCTCGCCGGTTAATCCCTCGATTAGCTTCGTATCGTCCAGCTCGCCCGACGTCTGATGCCTGCACCATTGCCGTTCGTTGCTCTTCGCCTGCAGCGTACCTATAAATGGCATGCGAGCGTGCGATACGCGATAAGGAACGCCGACTTCCATAAAAGCCGGATTCGCGGGGACGCTTAGGAGACGCTCACCTAATATGACCCTCAAGGCCTGCACCTGATTGTGAACCGCGTCGCTGAACTGAGCGTACAGCTTGTGGTCGTACTCGCTCATTTTTATGTCCTTGAGCCGCTGCTTGAATGCGCGGAGGCCCATCTCGCGAGCGGCTTTCTTTATATGCTCCGGCACCGCGTTCTTCTCCTCGTCACTGAGTTGATGTACAGTGTGTCCAGCGTCCAACCGATACGGACCTCCCTTTCCGCCCAAACCCGCTGTATCTCTGCCTAAAATATAATTTCACGCGTATCCTATTGCAACAGTTGTTGATGATCAGACACAGGAGATAATATTTTAGTGCGACAACGTGTAATTTCCCTTTAGATTTTATCCTGTTCGTTATCTCGTTTGAATATACCCGTACCTCCGGTTCCCCCGGCCCAAGTGTTACCGCCCACGTGCGGTTCGTTATTCTTATCGACCCTTCCGTGTTTCGGCCCGCTGACATCCTGCCCCGAATACCTCTCTTTCGTGATCTGCATCTTCTCCTCGTCGGCGCCTATCATTTTACGCCACGCACCTAACGACTTTTCTATATTCGTGATTGATGTCTCCCATAAACGGACGCAGCCACCGGCGTCTATTGTGACGAGACCTTCGTTCGACGTAAGTGACGCATAAAGCGGAAGGTCCTTCGCATACAGCCACTGTGTCAAGGGCGAGACGCTAACTGGTCTGCATAAAAGAGATTTAATGATTTTTCTCAGTTGTTCTATCGGAAAGGAATATGCGCAATAACAGCAGAGACATATACGACATATCAATATTATCTTTCAAAGACAATAAAAACGTGAATAAAGTTCTACAACTCTCATATTTCATATAGCATCATATTTCATTTTTTATTTTAATTTATTTAATTTTTCCTTAAAAATTTAATGCTTGTTGCGAATTTACTTACTCCGGGATAGGTATGTATCGCAGCTTGTGATTCACCGTGTCGACTATCTCTAAGTAACCGGAAATTCCCGTGTGCTTCGTGTCCTTCGGATAAACCTCATCGGGTACCTGATTCGGCGAGATCGTTCGGATCACCTGGCCGTTCTGCGTAACAATAGGCGTTATGAAGCTGCGCGTTCTTCCTCTCCTCGGCCAGAAGTGCAGCTCGTTGGAGCTGTCCAAATCGGGGAAGCCCGTCGCTATGCCGGCGTACGTATTATCGGTCACCAGGAGTCTATTCGGGCAGTCTATTTTCTGCTGAAGAGCTTTGCTCAGCTCCGTTTTGTGCAGGCTGCTCCTGCCGCAATTCAAGACACTGCCGGTCTTCAGATCGACGCTGTTAGACTCGTCCAACTCGCGCAGCACGTACGGGCACGGATCGGAATCCGAGGATTTCGTAAGAATGTACTTATCCTTCGACGCGTCCTGAATCAACCACTTCCCGTCGGACGCGAGTAAGACCGATTCGATGTTGCACGGCAAGCTCATCGAGTAAGCGCACATGCTCTGCAAATTGATAACTTCGAGTTTGTCGTGGTCCTGCGTGTACAAAACGATCAGATTATGCGACGGGAGTAGATCCGCCTTCATCTTCCACTGAAAATTTTTGCTCCTGAAGGCGTTCGATATCCTGTCGCTGGCGGTATCCAGAAAGGACGAAAACTGCAGTTCTCGAATCGAACCCTCGTTTACGTTTACCACGAGTATAGAATTGCTCTAAAAACGATCAGATCCGATGAACGCTATTACGAGGGAAAGGGAGGGTTTGCGTTACTAACATACTACTTACAGTTTCTTCGTGAACTAAAACGTTCCCGAGATTGTCGACCGCGATGCTGTAAAACGGCATATTGCCCCTGACGGGGCTGATCAAACCTTGCAGCGACGTTTCGCGAATCTGCTCGGACTCCGGCGTCATGCTAAATATACTCAGGGGATTCGAGGTGAGAACGTGTATTCTGTCGTCCGTGCCATCCCCTTTACTTCCATTCGCGACCGCTAAAGCGGTCACCGTGCTGTTTTCGCTAATGGGTAGTGTCCAGTAACTCTGGAGTTCCGTGAACCAGGCCGATCTGGCTTCAACTCGATCCAGAGTTCGATCGTTTTGCGCCGGAAATGTCGGCGATTTCAACTTAACGTACCTTTCCTGAACGGGCATATTTTGAAACGTGCTCAGAACGTTCCAACTACCACAGATCTTCATCTCAGGCAAAGGTATTCTGCAATGGAAAAGGGGAAAGGACATTGTACGCGTGTGAAAATCGATATTTCGTATCTTTATTTTTCTCGTATTTTCATTTATTACGTATAACAATAGGTTCATCATAAAATTGATAAAGTACAAAATTGTCCGAATTAACTATATTTTTCTAATGTGCTTGTGTGTTTATATATTTTACAAAATACTTAAAGAGAGTACGTAAAGATTAGCTTACTCCTTAGCTAAGGCAACATTGGTTGGACTCGTTCCAACGGGAATTCCGTGCTTATGGAGCACGGTTACCAAAGTGTCGAATATTTCCTGGCTATATCGATCAAAATCGAAGACGTTACGCACTACGGTACCCAACGGTTCGTTCGGAAATTTCTACAACATTATTAAAAAGTGTGTCACCAATTACATCGTCACTGATCGATCATCCTGAAAGATCCTCATATTATCTTACCTCTAGATGTTTAACTAAGTTAACCACCTCTCGGGTCGAATAAGGATACGAGACTAGGCCTTGGTCGGCCATACTTCTCAGCTCGCCGAAAGCTCTCACTAATTTATGTATCGTCCGCTCGTCTATGTGCGGACCGTACTGCTTCAGGAGCTGAATCTCGCTTCGAATACACGGATTGTCGACGGAATGCGTGCTGAACAGGTCTCCCAGAGCGCCGAAGAAGTCATTGCCCAAAAACGGGAAACCCGGCCTGTTCGCCAACACGATCATCCTAAAGTCCGGGTGCATCGGTATGCTGTTCGCACTGCTGGCGTTCCCGCTGGCACGGGGAACAATTCGTCGACCGTCCGACAGAATCATTTCGCCCGATTCCACGAGGGTCTGAAAATGACAGGAATCGTCTCGCGATTCACGACCGACAAAGTGTTCGCGCCATAATGGCTCCGCTATAACGTCGAGTACGTACTTTCAATATACACGTCACATGCGTGGGCGCTTTGTCCGCCTCGTCGACGACGAGGACGTGGCCCAGTTTAACGGCCTGCACGAGCGGCGAGTCCTCGTAAACGACTTTGCCGTCCCTGACCATCGGCTGCAGGGTCAGAGTTTGCACGGTCGTGTCGCGGTGCAGCTGAATGTACTCGCGCGGCCGGTTCAGCAGCTGCAGCAGCCGGTCCACGATCTTGTTCTTGCCGACGCCCTGATTGCCGACCAGCAGGAAATTCTGTCCCAGACCGAAGTCCTGCAGCAGTCGCTCCAAGAGCGCGACGTGCTCCGGCACGTCGTAGAACACGATGTCGGGTACTTTACTGAGCGCCGCGGTACGATACCGATCTACGACCGTGTCACCGATCCTAACGGAGTCTTCCGTAACCGAGCACTCGATCGCCGAATCCACCGTGGACTTGGGCGGGACGATGCCGAGGCGACGGCAGGAGTCCTCGAGAGCCTCCTTCGCGATCGTCGGCAAGAAGCGCGCCAGACACGCGCGTTGCACCGCGTTGTAAGCGTCGTCGCATCGAAATCGATGCATTCGCTCAGCGATTCTCAAAAGCTGTCGAGTGCTGAGCGATCCGGCGAGAGACAGTAAGGTCGGATCGTTGGACGAACGTAAGACATGCGCTAATTCTACGATACTTAGCAACGCTTGGCTAGGTTCCCCAAACTGCAAAGAAAGTACTCGATAAGAATCTATCTGCGATCGAGGATGCATCTATACAAGCTTTCCTGCGATCACCTTTGACCGAATGATGTGAATCTCCTCGCGTTTGCCGAGCGGCCTCATCTCGTGGAAGAGGAATAAACTGAGCAGCTCGGAATTCAACCACTGACCGGACGAGCTATTGATGACCGGCGGCTCGGCCAAGGCTATCAGCCTGAAGGCGGGATGGATTCGCAGGACACCGCGGTCGCGCATCTCCTCGTCGGATCTGTTATACTCTTTCTTTATCTCGTCGTAACGATCGGCTCGTATGAGCCGCTTACCATCGTGCAACTGGAGCTCCCGATCGTGAACTAATCTATGGGCAAACGCGGTCGCGTTATCATCGCTTGTGAATCCGCTTGTTAAATACCACGAACCGCGAACGCGATTTTACCTGTGCAGTACACCTAAGGTGCTAGAATGAATCCTGTTGATGCCGTCCAGCACGGCCAGTTTGCCGTGGAGGGCCGCGTCGACCAGCGGCGAATCTCTCCAGACCGTGTCGCCGTTAAGCGACGTGGTCCGTTGTTGTATCAGGTCCCTGGAAGTCATATCCTAAGGAAATATTTCAATCGTTTCATTTCTCGGGCGAACTGCGCCGCGATCGCAGGCGCGACTGGTCTTTCTAAGTTGGAGCTGAGATCGTTTCTTGCTCCTCTTGCGAACGAGAGCGCAAATCGGAAATTAGCGGGTACTCTCGCGAAAGGTAGACTTGCCTGATAAAGCACTATTGGCTCCACTTGATACCCTAATAAATCGGCGAGCCGTCGGACGGTGGTGGACTTGCCGCAGCCCTTCGGTCCGATCAAGCAAAAGTCGGACGCCAAATGAGATTCCAGCATGCTCGCCAACAAATTATTCTGATAATTAGTCTCTATATAATAATCGTTGTTCGCGCCATTAGATAATTGGCTCGTGCCGCGGGGAACCTATTCGCAAAATAGATTTCGGATACTTACAATAAGCAGCGTTGATTAATAACGTAGATACAATGCGAATCATTAATTATACAGCTTACGTGAAAACTTGTTTTCGTATTATCGCGTTTTATGCTGATCTCCAAAGAATCGTCAGCTTTCTTGGTAACGTCTACTTTACTAGTAACGGTACGCTCCGTTTTGGAATCGTTCAATACGCTAAATGTTCCAAGGATATCCTTGACGGCATTCTGACCCTCTTTACCCAAAAATAGTTTGTACGGGTAGAATCTATAGAAAATGTCATACACCAACAAGTCGGGATTTTTGTCCTAAGCACAAACACGCGAAATTAGTATAAAAATAACGACAAGGTGCCTGCGGTATCCTAGAAATTTACCATAATTAAAGCGGCCGACGGCAAATTGTCCAAAGGAAAATCTGGCAGGCCTATGGTGACAGCTTCTTGAGTAATTAATGCGTGAGCGCATGATAACAATTGCGACAATTTTCCAGCGTCGACGTTCGGCGTTAAGTTTCTCAAGACCTCGAATTGTTCCTTAAAAATCAAATCTTGATATATGGTACCTCGATATCCCCAAAAATACACTAAAATTTAAATAAATTATCTAGCACACTCTGTAGCCTTCTATTTTCTTACAGAACGAAAGTATCGATACTGTCAAATATAATTATATTTAACTATATCACTATATTTAACAACCAGCCAGAAGATGCAATCGAGTTTTCAGTCATTAAGCCAGCAAGTGAACAACTTATGCTTAATATCGTTACGCTCGCGGGCAACTGATAACAGCCTGATAACATTTCTCGCGCTCGAGCATCGCAGTAGTCACCCGGCTGACGAAAGTTCGCAACTCGGAAAGTTTACAGGGCTGTTGCTGGGCGTAATTTATTTAACGTTACTTAACGGTCTATCTGCAGTGCGTTGAACTACTAGAATTCGGTGCGGAACTATCTTCTCATTACTTCTCCGCCTTCGTCGGCATAGCTGGCATCCGAGGGAGAGGGAAAGGGAGAGAAAGACAGAGAAGAACCGACGGAAGCGTGCACGTGAGGAATGTTATGTACCGCGATTCGGTACGAAACGGTCCTCCTTCCGAGAGAGAGTGATTAACACCGAGAGCTTTCCAACGTTGCGCGCCCGAGCACCGAGTGAATAACTACCACTCGGCACGGAAGCCGTGCCGAGAGATATCCGCCCACCCTCGGAATTTCCATCGAAAACTTTCAATCGGCCCGAGTTATAATCTCGAGCCCTCGATCGGCCGTAATTGCGGCGTTGGCGGAAATGTGGTTTTCGTGACTCGTCCCCGGCACCCGCCGCAAAAATAGAAGAGAATCAATTTTCGGTCGAAACGTTCGGTAACTCCCTCGACACCGCACGTACGGTTATTACGCACGTCGCAGCTCCGCTCGTCGTATTCCGGTATTTCCGGTTACCTGCCCTTGTCAAACATCACGTCGATTTCGAGGCGGATGAATAATAAATGATCGACGACCGATTCGCGGTATCAGTCGCGAATTAAAATGCGAGCTTGTTGTTAACCGTGAAGCCCGAGCTCGGAAAAGTTCGCAGTCTTGTTTCATAGATGTGTCACCGGGCTATCAGGACGTTAACTGGCTTATTTCGCAAACACGCGATTCCCCATTTCCAGCAATTTCCAAGTTCAATGCACTCGCGTCGGAGATGAAGAATATCGTATTTATTATCGGATAAAAGACTGTCATTATTTCAACAGCGATATTTTTGCAACTTTAGACTTTACTTTGCAGAAATGTAATAATATAACTTCGGTGTATATTTAGGAAATGCGGCTGGTTCTAAAGTTACCCTAACTATTGCTGTGTTATTCAAGTATTCACGTATCTACCACGCGTGATAAATAACTGCGAATGGATCACGGTAGACTCGGGTAGACTTAAATTATGGCAACATTTTTTCCGAAGGACATCCATCAGCAGTAAAGTCAAACTTCTATTTTAATACGCCGACTTTCGCGATGATTGATTATTAAACGATGATGCCGTGTATGTAGAAAATAGATGTCCGCGCACCCCTTTCTCCACCAAGTTTTATTACTCTGAAAATAGACGCCGGGCATATTATAGAGCTGTCTTTTGTGCGATTCCTAAACACGCCGCTCTATTATTTTCGTTTTCCATTGTAGCGATTGCAATTTCGCGGAGGTGGCATATAAGTCAACGAAGTCACGAGCAATGTTACATATAATCCATGTAAAACGCAAGGCTAACTCCGATCTAATCCGAATAATATTACGTAACGTATAATCATAAATAATAAAATTTAATAAAGTAATAAAATATATAATTTTTCGTTTTTCTGTTTCAAGCAAAAATTGAGAACAAAAAGATAAGGTCGCACTCTTCTTGGGATTAGAAACAAATGACTAGAATATAATTATAATTTTACATCTATGACGCAAATACTCTACTTCTATAAATTTTTTTAATTTATAAAAAAATTTTTAGAAATTTTCCAAAAAAAATATTTAATTAGTGAAAGAATCGTAATATAATTTATAATACTTTAATACTGTAATAATTTATAAGTTAGCATTTTAGTTATAGTGACTCTATTTAAATTAAAACCGTCTATAAATTATCTGTGAACTCTCTGACATATGTGTCTCTGGGTTCGTTTCTGCGCGTGACAGCAATTTCTACCGGGCAAGCAATATGTACTCTACGCTTCGTGACGGATAATATTCGTTTCACGAGAAATGGTTTAAATACTCCATGCCGTGTAATTATTTTGAAGTTTTAAATGATCTTTTCTATGAGTTTATTATTAACTGAGTTCTATTCAGTTTCCGACCGACGTAAAACAAGGCGATGTCTCCGTCGACTCCAATTCTCTCGACAGACAATAACGGGCTCGCGACACGGCTCCGGATTAACTCTCAACGAAAATGCTATCTATCGCAGAATGTCAAGATGTATCGCAAAGTTAAACTGAAAGGGAATTATACAGTATAACTTTTTTGTCAGCTCGTTAAACATTAAATAATAAAAAAAATTTAGCAACAGAATTATCCAAGAGTTTTTTTTCATAATAAGCTTGCATTGATTCGAAAGTTTGAATATTCGGACACTCTTTTGTGCATTTAAAAATTGTGGATGTATAATAATTATTTAATCAAAACTTATTTATAGAAATTTATAATTTTGTAGTTATAATTTAATAAATACCTTACATTTTTGCAGCACCACGTCATGTTTCGCGTCTCGACAAACGTCATAAAATGCACGAGGTCTTTAGCAACAATAATTGCACATTGTCACTTAAAAAAAATGAGCAAACTGTTTATTAAATATCGTTGATTACAAATATTCGCTTCGTTTCTTTTCCCATCCGCGCTGACAAATAAAAACTCACAACGCGACATCGAGGCAGGTGACGGTAAAAAGAATGTCAGGCGCAGTTGGAACGATGACACACACGAAAATGGGAACGCGCGTTTGACCAGTCTATCATTCAATCGCAGGCCAGGGATTCCAGCGAGGACGTCCGTTTCTCAATGGAATTGAAGCTCGGCATGACGATGTGCAGCTGCAGACGGCCAGGCGGGGACCACACGGCCGACCGATCGTTCCCCGATTCATCATCGTTCCTCAAATCGGACTCCTCCGCGCTCGTAGCTCGCGTCTTCGAACCGATGCTCTCCTCCCTCCGAACTCCGTCCTCTTCCGTCTTATCTTTCACCCTGGATAACCGCTTCCGAGCAAACTTCGTCTCGCACTCCAATTTTAAGTTCTTCTGCAGTTTGTAGTTCTGCACGACTACGCGCTCTCTCTCCGTGAACATCGAACCCTCGCGCGTCTGGGAGAGATGTCTCCTCCTCCTGGCGGCAGCACCCCATCGCCGATCCTCTCGGACTCTTGAATTCTCTTCCGACTCGGTCTCAAGCTCGTAGTCCTGCGCTCTCCCGGAAAGGTCCAGCCACTGTAACACCCTCTCGGACAACGGATTCCAATGCGCGTCCGACGGTCTATCGGCTTGCTTGTATTCCGTCATAGTGGAGAACGCGTCTCGCTGCAAGCGCAACGATTGTCCGACGCTGTTGCAATCGAAGTTCTCGCTCGTCGGAAACGTCGTTTCTTCATTTTCTAACGTTTGATAACTCACGCGGTCCTCGTCCAACTTGTCGTTCACGTATATCTCCAGGAGACCTCCGGCTTTCTCGCTGCACATCCTCGTGCAGGGTGGAGCCGATTGTCTGCGCACGATCCTCGGCGGGATCTTGCTGTCCGGAAAATTCTTCTCCACCACCACGTGCAGATTCATGAAGCAGCTGTTCAAGCGATCCAGTCTGGTCTCGGCCTGCTGACGTTTCGCGGGGAAACTCTTCTCCATGGACGTTCGCGGATGCCGACGTAGCCGCGGATTAACGACGACGGGATCGTCAGGTGATAGAACAGCGTGACGCATACCGTCCACCCAGACGGTTCGGACGAACAAAGGCCTCTCCGATGATGCCCATATAGCCGGCATAACGCGATACGATGTGCGGAAGGGTATTAATAATTACCTCGAGCGGTAAATAAATAACGTTTCAAGGTCCGATAAAAAAAGCTTAGCGTTTTCTATGCCCGGTCAATTTTATTTCAGGATTCAATAACGTTATATCTCAACACTGCGCAATAGATAACTGTAATATTATATTAAAATTTTGTATGTATTTAGTATATGATTTATCTACCGCGTTTTTCGGAATATAAATTGACGGTGGTAAAAAAAAACGATAAATCAACGCAGTTGACATTCCTTCAATATCCTTTAGTAATAAATAAACGAGGGTACGCGGATGATATTGTCACGGCACCATCTCGCAAAAAAATTTCTTCTTCTTCTTCTTCTTCTTTAATTCTGATCGGCACCAGGTGGAAGCGATCACCTGGCCATCAACGGCAAAAAATTTCAAACGAGCGAGAGCAATTGCGATCTAATTACATTCGTGACGTCGCGACAGACGTTACCGCGCTGTCGAACTCTGCGCCGGGACTTGGAGAACCGACGGCTTCCCGGCTTGCCTCCTTTAATACGTATAAGCTCGTTCGAATCCCGACGTATCGACTCGCGGGCGTACACGGGGAGGACAGGTAGAGTTTCGACTGCCTGGGACACGCGATCCGAGCCGCGCGATGCCTGTGGCCATGGCGCAGCCACGAGCCCGCGTTTATATGCGAACGAGAGGAACACCGGAAGGAAGGGATGGGACAGAGTGCCCCGCGCGGAGGGGTTCCGTGACGACCTCCGCACCCCATGCCTAATGGTACGCCACTCCCGGCCCCATAAATCAGGCGAAAGTTTCGCCTGAGTAATATCCACGCGCGCAACCGTCTCCTTCGAGACGCGCGAGCGGATAGTTTTACATACGACATTCCCTTAGAATCCCCTCTTTCCTTCCCTCCCCCGTTGAATTATCCAAATTGTTGCTTCCTCGTACTTTTATCGTAATAGTTATACATCTGATAGCCGAACGAGACTGAGAGCATAATTGAGACATAAATCAGACTCCCCGTGTCCCTTAATTGTCGGGGAGGCAATTTTAATAATGAGCCCAGGCAATCGTACGAATACGTACAATCGCGAATTACCGCGACCAAGTTTTGATGAAGCCGCATCGCTATGCAATCAGAAACTTGTTTAATGACTTTTCTAAACGTTTACTTCGACTCCGCGCGCGATACATCCTGGAAAGGTGACACCGGTACGTTCCGCGTAACGTTCAACATTGCGACGCTTCTTGCGGAACGACACGCGGAATCTACTCGGTTTTATTCCTCTCTGGCCGATCACGTTAATCTTTTTAAAGTCACGCGCACTCGGGTATACTTACCTCGAACTTCGGCGGCGGAATGTGACGCGCCTGGAACCTAGATCTGAGAGGGGGATCCAGCGGGTGGCCAGGATATCGCGGTGACGGTAGGCCTAATGCTATTACTATAAAATCTTCGCTGACCCGCACGAGACGCCACTTGTCCAACTCCGCCTGAGTGTGCATCTGAAAATAAATTTACAAATAATTAGGAGTAGTAGCTTAGACATAGCTTCGCAGAAAGACATCAACGAAACCCTAAGTAAATTGCAGGTAGATTAGTACCTTCAACAATTTGTCGTAGCGGGACGCCGGAATGAGAAATCTACCGTCCTCCAAATGCATTTCGCGATTCTCCAATAAATTATTTAGCACGGGCAACACATTCCGCTCCGCCTTTTCCACACCTTCGATCAAGAGAACTCGCCCGTTGGTCGCGGCCCTCACCGCGCTCTGATCGTGATAGTACGCGGTGCCGCTTTTGATCTCTCGCCTCTGCTTCAAGTCCGCTTCCGTCGTGTCGCGGGTAAGCGCGATGAACTCCAATTCCCGTCCAGTCAGCTCCAGGTAGGCGAGCGCGAGCTCGCGCCTTCGCATACCCGGCCCGCCCATCAGAAACATATCTTGTCGCAAAACGTCCTTCTGCAGCATCCATTTTAAATGCCTCAGCGCCTCCTGAGAGTGGGTGTTTAACACTGTTAAAAAAGAATAAAACAGCAGCGCGTTAAATGTAGCTCTTAACGATCTACTGACTGTAAACTTGTGAGCCTCTAAGCGGCAAAGCCTGCGACACTAACAGTATTTTCTTGGGACGTATTCCGGATTGCTCGCTGGCCTCACTTCCTTCGATACGTCAGCGATAGTGACGACTACGTTCTCTGAAAAAAAGAACAAAGATTAAATGATTACGCCCACGCACTGTCAAAAAAAAAAAAAGAAAACAAGACAGCAACGAATCATCAGGTAAAGTTAGTCGCCGCGAGCTCACCTGATTTACAGCGTACGAGCGACGGCAGGTTAGACCAGAGCCTGCCGGATCGCTCCAAGATTCGACCCGCTGTCGATGGACAGCGAGAATTCCGCAGGACGGACAACATCTCGGGGCGGTCTCTCAGATCTCCTTGAAATACATGATGCGCAGCGGCGTCCTGCGAACGCGATTTAAATGGAACAGATGACGGGCGTCCGACGAGTCGCCGCAGAGTGCTCCGAAATAATGACAGTCCGTCGGTCGAATCTCGAGCACGTTATTTCTTCTTTTTCGACGCACTTCGAACGGAAATGAGGAGTCTTGTACGGACTTGGCCACTTGGACGGACGTCACGCTCATCGAGATGTTTGGAAGACATAACCAAGCTGATCGCCGACACCGAGCGATCACGTGGTTGCTCGAGATTGCATGAGCCATGAATCAGCACACGCGCCAGTCAGCTGATTCCATTCCAATCGCTCTCTCTCTGCTCAGTGCTCTTTGTGTCCGACGATATCCGTGTGGTGTCCGTTTGAATTAAGATAAATTTATAGATATATTTTCTCTGATTATGTAGTCAATCCATTAAATCAATCCATTATGCAGTCATTGGTCTAAAATAAACTGCCTGCACCCGTATCTGTATTATTTTCTGTTTTTAAACTTAAAATATGGTTACACCTTCAATTTTGAAGTTAGTGAGTGATCATTACAAGCAGCCGAGCCGTGTTTCATTTTCGACGAGCGGTTTCATTTTCTGATATTTATTTGTGTATTACCAATTTCGTTTCGCTTAGTGCTGTCAAATCTCTAGTATACACTACAGTGGTGTTAGTGAAGCTTGCGTAAATCCACTATTACATATTGTGAATGTGAATCGCATAACTTGTACAGTATAATCTATAATTATTTATAACAGTGAGTAATTTGGTAAATCTATGCAATCAGTCAGAAAGCAACAAAATATTCCATTACATACTGATGATGAAACAGTACAAAAGGGAATAAATAAGCCTAGTTTTAAATCTAGAACAATATTTAGCGAACACCTGGTAGCAGTGTGCATAACTACAAAACTAAAGTATTATTCAATAAACCTATTTATATTGGTCAAGCAGTACTGGACTTATCCAAGCAATTAATGTATGATTTTCATTATAATGCAATTAAAAAAGAATTTAAAGACGATGTAAAACTATATAGATACAGACAGACTAATCTATTCTATAAAAAATAATGGATTAGACCCGAGCAAGGCGGCCTCTGGTCTAAGTTCTTTGAACGCAACAGACTTTTATGAATTTATGAGAAAAAAACCAAAAATGACTGAAGAAAGCACAGATACCAAAGTTGAATTTTTTCCTCTGTTGTGCTTTTTCTTCTTTAGCAACTGATCAGTAATTACTTTCTTGTGTTTGTAGCACCTATTTGATCCAGAAACACAAAACTTTGCAGAAATATCCAAGAAGCCTACATTTGTGAACCATTCACTACTCAACGAAGTCTTCTTTAAAACAAAGATGAGAGTTTGTCGTATAGTGCAGATACGACAACTGCGTCACATTCATCAATAATAAGATCTGAATACCGGGCTTAGAATCTTCGATTTTTGGGGCCATCATGGATTGGGAGATCCAGAAATACACATAAACATTAAATAGCGTTAGAAAAGAATGTATGCTTCCCCGAAATAAATATCTTTGACTGTATGAAGATTTGCCTGATTTCTAAACCATGAACAATTGTGAGATACATTTTTAAGCTAAAAAATTCTTTAATTGTGAGTTACGAAAAGTATCAAAGTTCTCATAATATTTAAAATCTATTAAAATAATAAAGTAGAAAAGAATATTTATTAAAAATATTCCATCCTTATATTTTTTGTTTATTATTACGTATTAGTAGTACCAGCCGTACCACCAGGCATGAATGACAGTGCGATCTGGCGCACCACGTGCGTCACCACGCGCGTGTGCGCGACGCTGCCTTCAACACGGTTTTTTTTCTCTTTATATATGCAGCGCACGTTTTTTTACACCTTCTATTATTGCAATTCAAAAGACTAAAGCAAATGATGATTTCAACGCAACCGTGATTCAAGTATCGGAAAAAAGCCAGTAAATATATCGGCGAATGCTCCATTTTATTTACGGGATTTAATGTTGGTGACGTTCGGAGACTGTCGAAACTTCAAAACAACTTGATACGCAGCTTTTTTTCCGAATAATCGCGATGGAAATGTACATTATAGTGGCATAATAGACGGAATTCGTTTTATTTTATGACGCAATGATTCTACGTGTCGCATATATACAGGATGATTCTTAATTGCGTGTCGATACTCCAGGAAGTGAATCTAGAAGGCAAAATAAGAGAGATTACGAGATAACAAATTATTTAAGTTTTCTAAATTAAATTACTTACGTACATGTAATATTCTTTTTTATTTCAGATACATTCTCTGAAATTTTAACATATAATTGATAATCACCCTGTACATTTTGTGGCATAGAGCAGGAATCAAAGTCCGACCGTCGAATCAATCGTAACGAAGATCCGCAGATGAAATGAGAAGTACATCGATACATCCCTTTATTTTTTCCGCTAGCTTTTATTATATATATATATGTATATATAAGTTTCGTTATCACATTGACCAGTATTACAATTCACTTAAAGCTCGCCTTGTGGTGCTCCGTCTACAACTTTATTATTTGTATTTATTTAGTCATGTAATCACTAGAAACTAACGCTATTAAAATCACGAAATTAAAATGAAATAAAAGATTAGATATTTTGTAAATTATGCGCGTCTTTATCGATATATATGTATATATTAAAAGGTCATATTTTAATCAATGTTGATTGAATATATAAAGGAAGCATTCAGTAGTCGCCAATAATAAGTGTACACAAATTTGCTTGCACATACCATGCATACATGTACAAAAGAGATGTTGCTAATAATTAGCCTTTAAACAATAATCAAAACTTCTGTAGTAGAATACTGCAAGAAAATGCTATGCTAAGTAGCGCATAGTAATGACGAATTATTCCGCGCTCTCTCCCTCGCTCTCTACATAGCTGGCTACTTAATTCATACTAGCTATTGAGAGAGTATTTAATACCACATACATTAAACATAGTACATTAAACATAGTACAAAAAGTAGTTAAGTTAGAGTTTAGTGCCTATGCAATATATCACATATTTTTATAAGATACACAGGGGTTTAAGGCCTATTTACATACTTCCGGATTAGAGGGGTCAGATTAAAGCCCATTTTCGACTGCTTCGGCACGTGTAATCATTGAACATTGAACAATAATTTTACATTCGATAAATTTACTGATGGAACAGACCTATCACGGAAAGATATATATATCGACCTTGATGACGACTGATATCGTATCTTTTATCGGTACTCTTCAGTACTTTAATACTGAGGGATAAAAAGAATATCCTATCTTAGAAGTAAAAGTTAAGATATCATAGTAAAACGTAAACAAACATTGCTACTTTAACGAAGGCTCTGCAAAAAGGATCACAAGTATAATAGTATCATTCAAAAACTTATTATAACAGTCTTTGTCAATACTGCAAATTAGAATGTATAATATTTATATGAAACATACATTCAATAAATATCCATTAAATACCACACCATATATCTTTTATAAATATTCATTATCAACAAAAGTCTTCTAGCTACACAGCATTATGGATACAGTGATCGGTCATTGAAATTAACGACCAAATAACGCAGACCGCAGATTGTACACAACAATAGACTACACATTTCCTCTTCTTGCTTTAGAAATATCTCTAAAAATTCATAGATCACGTTAATATACTCGTTAAGGCAAATTACATTATGCAT
Organism: Temnothorax nylanderi; assembly: GCF_030848795.1. Lineage (NCBI taxonomy): Eukaryota > Metazoa > Arthropoda > Insecta > Hymenoptera > Formicidae > Temnothorax > Temnothorax nylanderi. The sequence continues at coordinate 368,423 of NW_027249168.1, read as the reverse complement.
ATAAATAGCATTAAACAGGTACTATGGACTTACTTCCGGGTAATCGTCTCTTCTAACATTTGCGGGATAATAATCGACGATTAATGGACGTGGACGTTGGCCGATACCAGCGGGCTGCTGGAGACCACACGCCTGCTCCTCATTCGTGATCACAGTCACCAAAGCGTTAATGACTTTCTCGTCTAAGGCTGTCATTGCCTTGTTCGGTGCCTTCATGCGCCTGAGGAACAAAGCGTTCCACTTCTGCCGCAAATGTAAGAACAGTTGAGCCGTTTCGGGATCAAGCTTAAACACCACCCAATCGTCAAGTTTAAAAATGGTTCCTTCGTGAGATTCGTCAACCTCTGAATCCGATTCGCTTTCCGGTACAGCTGCAAACACAATAGCAATATTTTTGTGCACATGATTACGTTGTGAAAAGAAAATATGCCGTGTGCATATGTGAAATATCTTACCTTCAGCTTCGTAGATTACATCCATCGGTAATCTGGCTGGTCCGCTAAATAACGCTATGGTTAATGGATTAACGAGTGTAACGACTTTCACATGACAGAAACGTCCTGTACGGCTCATCTCCTCATAAAGTAACCAATCGCACGGCAAGGATTGTACATTGGTTGCATGCGTTTGCGCAGATGTCATCCTCGAAGACTTCGGATAATCTCTTAAAGTCGACGAGGGATGGAAGAATACCTTGACCTCTTTCCTGTAACCGAGTATCAGCAGCAATGTTATACAGTAGCTACAAATCATCTAAACTTCTATCTAATAATATCTAATAATTGTACGTACTGTGTTCGTAGCTGCATATGCTCTCGATCAACTCGAATCAAGTTGGGATACAAGCCCGCGGTCAGGGCTGCTTTCACGACCGCCCAATTTTCCGAATTCGAATTTAAGTCCCGAATATCTCCGGGACTTCTGGCTCTGACGAAGCCGGACGCGCGCAATTGGCCGAGAAGCTGCGTACGCATTCCAACTACCATCTCCATCACGGGAGCGGAGATGAAATTTTTCTCGCAAAAGGCACGTTCCTTGCCAGTTGCTCTAGCGTTCTGCCAGCCTTGAAACGCCCTCAGGACGACCATATGATCCGAAAACGTTCCGGTGGCAAATTTTTTTCGCGCCGCGTTCAAGGCTCTCTTTTGCGACGGTTGCGACGGTAATATAAAGGGATCCCTGTAATAATATGTTTCGTGCACAATTAAGAACAGTTGTAAATAATAATTTATAACTACTATACATTTATGCAATATATACCCACTTGTATGCTAAACTACAGACGATGGTTAAAATGGGATCCAGACATTTTAGGACGACGGCGTATAACAACATCTTCCCGAGTCTTGGTTCAATTGGCAAATCCAGCAAATGACTTCCTAATTCGGTTAAATCCTCCCACGGGTCTAATGCATCGATTGTCTTTAATAATTGTACTGCGTTCCTGGTCACTACGTTAGACGGTGGCTCCAGAGATTTGTCCAGAAACTCAGCTATAGGTGTGTTTCCCGAAGTTAAATGTTTCGTATATAAGCAGAGTTCCTGTAGCGGTAATCGCAGAATTTCGGGTGTCTGGTAAGGCTGCATGTTATCGTATCGGATCGAGGAGAACAGACGGTAACAGATTCCTCTCCTACATCTACCCGCTCTACCTTTCCGTTGCTTCGCACAAGCTTGAGATATCCAATTGGAAGTCAATGTGCACACACTTGATATAGCATCGAAAGACTTCTCTTTAACTTTTCCCGAATCAATAACGTACACGACATCGTCAATCGTAATGCTAGTCTCTGCTATATTCGTGGAAAGGATAATCTTTCGCGTGCCCTGAGGGCTAGGTTTGAACACCTTCTTCTGATCGCAAGTCTGCATGTTGGAGTGAAGAACGTACAAATTGTAGCGTAAACCCTGATTCATTTTCTTATCCTCCCCATTTATCTTCTCTTTCATCATAACTATGTCGTCGTACCCTGGTAGAAATATTAAAATAGAGCCGGGAGGCATTTTTATATGAATGTAAAAGACCAACTCTAACAATAGATCGTAATCGATATTGTCGTCGTTAAACGTATGATGGTATATATCGAGCAGTAGTTTATCCTCTTCGGAGAGCGAGGTCTCCCCGATGTGCGCCAGTGCGTTACTCGGTACCCCGCAATCGTAAGTTTTCATGTAAGCTTCGATTAGTTCGGCACTTTCGGTATGATTCCTGCTCTTTGCCCAGTCTAACGCTGTCCAATCGTTAGCGGATCTCAAGTTCAGATTCGCGCCTAGATTTAGAAGTTGCTCGGTCATGTTTATACAACCTCTAGCCGCGGCGGCCATCAACGGTGTGATAAAAGTCTCCGAATGCTGGTAATCTACAGAAACGTTTTCAGACAGTATAAAATGTAAAAGTTGCGCAAAATTATCCTCTCTACCATTTACCCATGCGTCGAAAACACTTTTGTCCATTTCTTCTATTAGCCAGGGTTCTAGCTTAACCTTCTCCGGTATAGGATCGCTTTGCTGAGCTAAAATGGGAGCGGGCAGTAAACTCTTCTCGCTCTTGGTACTTCTATTCGAATGCTGGGGCTTGTATTGCTTCCAAGACTCCAGGGTCTTCTGCTTGTCTTTCCATTTTAAAAATTCCTTCTTTTTTACGAGCATTTCCTTCGTCATGTAACCGGTCATTTTCAAAACATCCTCTAAGAAGAATACATCCACGTCGTATGATCGACCGGGAACGTTGATGACAACGCACTTATTGAAATACTTGGTAAAGATAGTAGTGTCCATCGTGGCGCTCATAAGTATCAGTTTCAAGGAACGATATTTAACCAACGCATCCTTTAAAGCTATTAGAAGGAAGTCACAGAATCTGTCCCGTTCGTGAACTTCATCGACGATGATATGCGTGAGCGTAGTCAAGGCGGAGTCGCCGCCCATTAAAGTCCTAAGCAATACTCCATTGGTACAGTACGTTAGGAGAGTTTTAGGAGCTACTCTGCTTTCCAGTCTTATTTGATACCCGAAAGTTTGGCCGATTTTCTCGTCCCTCTCGAACGCTACCCTCTCGGCCACAGATACCGCTGATAAGCGTCTAGGTTGCGTGCAAATAATTCTACAAGCTTGATGCTTCTGCTGACACTGTTCCAAGATGTACTGCGGCACCTGCGTGGTTTTGCCGCATCCCGTCTCACCCGCGATTATGACCACTTGATGATTGCTCAGCGCATTGAGAATTTCCTCCCTCGCGTTAAAAATTGGCAGAGACTTGCGAAAGTGCAGCAAATCGAAATTGGTTTTTAACTGAGGTACTTGCGGTATGCTGTTGTTCAGTCTGCCCATCGCCTTAGTGTTCGTATTTACTGCAACAGTAAAAGTGTCCCTTCTCAAAAGCCAGTTTGGTCAGATATTCAGTGCTTAATAATAGTGATTAATAATTGTGCGATGCATTTTATAAGTTAGATACGAATAATCAGATATGAAAAATTGATTGATATACCCATGATTTCAATTTGCGTACCATCATTATTAAGAGGACGCTCTCTCTCGATCGGAGGAAGCAGGTCTTGACATTCCTTGTGATTCAATGGGAAAGTTTGCATCAAATTGTATATACTCTGCTTCGAAGATTTCTGCAGCTTTATCACAGTGTCAGCTTGAACAATCGTCGAACCTTCTCTCTTATACACCGTCAGAAACCGATTTGTACCTTTCCTGTAAAAATAGAAGATTAGGGTGAGTCCACTGTGGAGAGAATAGATTGGAGAAACGTAAGGTGTTGCTGAATCGTACCCTCGGCTCTTCGACTTCAGGCCAAGCTCTCTAGCCAGCTCGTGGATGTACGCTCGCTCCTCCGCCGTGTACGACGACGGGAACTCTAGCTCCTTCTGATCCGGAGTGTCCAGCAATTTCCTTACGGTCAGGTTCACTGCGATACGGGTATCCTCCCCTATGGGACGGTGCCTCTGTTGCTGTTTTCTTCGCGGCATAGCGGACGCTCACAATCAGATCGTCTGTCACCAACAAGTCAACGCTTACAACAATTCGACGGATCAACGGTTGTCAATTCACACATATGTGATATCTTCATTGTTTACGCATATGCTCGTAAGAATCTTAAAACGTCTACAAGGTTAAACAGCATTTAGGTGAAGATGCGCGGGCCGACTGCAGAATATGCCAACAAAAAAAAACAAAGAAAAGAATATAATACCGGGGTACATTCTCGGCCGTTACAATTTAAACAGAAAATACGAGTCTCTCGAGGGGGAACCCCCGCGCTCCGAGACTCGAGAAAATCGGACGATCACCGGGGCGCATCGCCAGCCGCATCTCTCCCCCCTCTCTGCCGCACCAAAAAAAAAAAATAAACAAAGAAGAGCAGGAACGAACTCGCGGCCGTTTGCGTGCTTACCAATTTGGAGCAACGGACGTCGAAGGTCATGAATCCTTGCTCCGGCTGCGACGGCACCCTCGTCCTCGTTTCGGCGAGGCGCTGCGCGGAATCACGGCTCACTCGCTACCACTCGCTACCCGCTACTCTACGTTTGCCTCGCACAGGAGCGCATTTATCGCGCGGAGATCGGGGAGGGAGAATACGTTCGGAGGTAACGCGACTAACGCGAACGTCGAGATTGTCAGGAACGCGTCGCGCCACCGCGCACGAGAACTCGAGAAGTGACGAGTGAGCGGAGTGACTGGAGTGAGTCGAGTGACCGCCGATGGCGCCGATCGGCGAGTCGGCGACGGGCAACGGCGGTGCGGCGGACACGGGACAACGGCGGACAAACGACGAAGCGATATTTAAGAATTAAGATGGAGTTCAGCACCACCTGCACGTCGCGACGGCACCCGCTCGTCCCGGACGCTCCGCGGGTAAGAGCTCGACCTTGCCCGGAGTCCACGTTGAATTTAAAGACCAAAGTTACCCAGAACGCGCAGCGAGGCTCCTGGCTCCACGTGTGTCAACTGTCAACGCGCGAGAGAGAGTAACACGAAGAATCGCAGCCGAGGACGAGATACTTGCTCTGTCGCCTCCACCGATTTTTATAATTTCTCTCTTTCGCGTCGACCGCCAGCGGCCAGAGTTTCTCGGTGGCCGCGCGCAGCAGCGGCCGACGCCGACGCCGACGCCGGCGTCGCTGCCGTCGCGACGCCGACGGTGCGCAGCGCGAGTACGCCGTTTGACAGCTCGATCGCGGTGCGCGATACGTGCGTGCAATCCGTGCATACGTATTGCTCTCCCCCGCGGTGATCGCGTCACCCTTCGCGTGTCACCCTCGCGGCTCGCGCTTCGCCTGTCACATCCGCGCCGGGTTGGAGCGGACCGGAAGAGGACCGGGAGATCGAGAGACGCGAGTGCTGCGGCCGCGACGAGAGGAACCCCCACGGGAGAGAGAGGCTCTCTCTCTCTCTCTCTCGACGTCCCTCCCGCGCCCGTCCCCCGCCGCCCCGGGTCGTTGCCCCGCACTGGTGACGGCTATGTCGGCGATGCCGCGACGCGGTTCTTGGGCTCGCCGGCACTCGCGCTGGTGCCTGGTCGCGGAGCGTCGGAATCAGTTGTGATGTGCCTAAAAGCGGACGCGGCTACGCGGACGACGTGCGTGGAAATGACATTCGTGCGTCCCTCGTGGAGTTCCTACGGTTGAGAGCATCGGCGAGAGAGAAAGGGAGAGAGAGAAAGAGAGAGAGGTAGAGAGATAGAAGGAGGGAGAAGACGGTAGACAGCGGAAAGAGGAGAGAGAGAGGAGAGAGAGCGAAAGGGAGAAGGTTCTTCCTTCCGTTGCCCGACTCCCGGCGGGGTCCGCGGCACGGTCCGGATCGCGCGAGAAAGAAACGAAAGGAAAGGCGGACACCGGCCGATCGATGTTTTATTTGTGATGGGAGTGCCTGCGCGGGGAGCACTCGCGGCGATCGTGGCGGTAACCGCGCTCGCCGTGTACCTCAACAGCCTCGGCTGCGGCTTCGTCTTCGACGACATCTCGGCGATCAAGGACAACCGCGACCTCAGGCCCCACACGCCCCTCAAGAATGTTTTCTACAACGACTTCTGGGGCACCCCGATGCACAAGGTGCGAGAGAGCGAGAATGAAAGAGAAAGAGCGAGCGAGAGAGAGAGAGAGAGAGAGAGAGAGAGAGAGAGAGAGAGAGAGAGAGAGAGAGAGAGAGAGAGAGAGAGAGAGCGAGTGAGAGAGGAAGGGTGGAGAGAGAGAGAGAGAGAGAGGGAGAAAAAAAAGAGGAGGCATCGTCCGACCCCCGTTGCTGGAGGACGCGCGGCCGAGATCCCCCCGCCTCCCTCTTCCCCCTCCTCTATAGATGGCCCCCTGCGTATTGATCCGCGAGCGTCCTGTCCATTTCATCCCGATCCGATCCCCCGTCCTGTCTTCTTCCGTTTCCCTCGTCTTCCGTTTCCCCCTCGCGCGCCCGCGGGACCGTCCGACCGCGGAGCGGGGATCGAAATCGATGCTCGGTCTCGGAAATTTCGGGAGATTTTTCCTCCCCGCGCCCCGACACGCGCGAGAGAACGATGATCCTTCCCGTGTTTGCTCTTGACGATTCGCAAATATTAGATTTTTACTTATCTCCACTCCTCGACAATTGACATCGCCGACAATTCTATCGATTTCAAGAGCACCGATCCGGTGCTCTTGAAATCGTCGTATAGTTTCAAGGAAGATTCAGATTCCACGTAAATTCCTCGAGAGACGAATAGATGATTATCCATCATTCTTATACAATAATGCCTTAATGACATCCAAATACATATTTTTCTTTATCTACAATATCGATAATAATATATTCAAAATTACTAGCGGATCCTGACGTCGATAATGGGAGGGGTTTCGGCAAAATTATTCGATTAGACATTTTTCTTAGTATCACGCTTAGCTTTTACTTCAGGATCAATGAGAACTTGGTGAAACTTTTGATCCTGCTTTAACGTTTAATGCATTTTTTTCTTAGATTCTTTTAAAACTGATTTCTTTTATATTTGGAAGGAAGGTTTTACCCCTTCCCCTCCCAGGATCCGCCAGTGTTCAAAATTATACTAATTAGTAGAACAGAATAGACTTTTTCTGAATATCGATTTTATAATTACAAAAAATGCTATTACGATCGGTGGCAATGCTATCTTAAAATTACATTGAATAATTTGAATGTTCCTTTTTATGTGTCTTTTTATTTTTATCTTTTGCCAATAATTAACTCTAAATAGATCAATTGCTTCTCCTTTTCTTTTAAATAGGAACAATCGCACAAGTCTTATAGACCTCTTTGCGTTCTCACATTCCGGTGGAATTACCTGATTCACCAACTAGATCCTATGGGATACCACCTGCTAAATGTTATTCTACATGTTGGAGTATGCCTATTATATTTCAGGTTGGTTTACATCAATTTTTGTATTTCACTTTGCAACATTATTGAAAGTTACTTCTATAAGGCTCGCGTTAAAGGGCAAAGAAAAAAAATAGCGTAAAAAATTGCTTACAGGACCTGTTTGATGTTTCTGCCAGACGCAGCAAGTTTCGTGTCATCTTTATTTTTTGCTGTGCATCCTATACACACAGAAGCAGTATGTAACAAGAAAAAGAAAAACATTTGAATTATTTACCGCAAATAATTGTCATTGGTAAATGCAATTGTAATTATATCCCCCAGGTCACAGGCGTAGTTGGTAGGGCAGAAACTTTGTCCTCCTTATTTTACCTGGCAGCTTTAATCACATATACTAAATGTTGCAAGAACAAAAGATCTACAGGGTGGAAATCCTTGATATTATCTATGTTTTTTGTATTTACTGCGATGTTGTGCAAGGAGCAGGGGATTACGGCAACTGCAGTTTGTGTACTGTATGAAATTTTTGTTGTACAGAAGGTAAAATTCATTCGATGTACATTCATTATGGAGCGTGTCCGGCGTGTTCTCCACGACAAGATTATGCTGATCCTTGTAACTTTATTCAGGTTAGAGCAAGGGATATTTTCTTAGCACTGAAGTCAGCTTTTGGTGGTAATAAAATTTCACCTGCATGGTCAGGCGAGGGTACAAAACGTTTGACCGCCCTCACACTCGTTACATTTAGCCTGCTTATCCTACGGTTACATATAATGGGCTCAAAGTTACCTGTATTTACCAGGTACGGTTATATATATATGTACGATTTACACATAATTTTGTCCACATAGCGTAACTAATGATCAATGTATACGCCTTCTAGATTCGACAATCCCGCATCGGTTGCAACAACACCAACAAGACAGCTTACGTATAATTATCTCGCTGCAGTGAATCTAAGACTGCTATTTCTTCCAAGTGATTTGTGCTGTGATTGGACAATGGGGACGATACCATTAGTAGAAAGCTTTACCGATGTCCGTAATCTCGCGATCCTAGCTACACACGGAACCGTACTAGGATTGCTTGTGACAGCTGTTGTAACACGTAGCAGACAAACGTCAGTTATTCTTATCATGGTCAGTAGAGACGAGCGATGGACAATTAGATTACAGTGTAGTCGATTAGAATATAAGTAATTGAATAATCATATATGTCTGTGTGAATAAAATGTGCATGTGTTCTACTTAGAGAATTTTGTATATACAGATCCTATAATTAACAGTACTAATATCTAATACGTTCTCAAAATAATGCCTGCAGAGTTTGGCTATGATGATACTTCCCTTTTTACCCGCGTCGAACCTTTTCTTCCCGGTTGGATTTGTAATTGCTGAAAGAGTGTTGTACGCTCCTTCCATGGGGTTTTGCATGCTTATTGGATATGGATGGAGTATTTTGGCAGACAAGAAGTAAGTCGACTCGTCCGTGGACGTAACTTTGTACGGATTGTGTGAATTGTAGAAAATATTTCTCTTGCATAAATACCATCTTTCAGATGCAAGAAGCTGGTACTATTTTTACTCGTAACCCTTCTGGCAGCACACACGACGAAAACATTCATCAGAAATTACGACTGGTTAGATGAATACTCAATATTCATGTCTGGCTTAAAAGTGAACGATAAAAACGCCAAACTGTTTAATAACGTGGGTCATGCATTGGAGAGCCAAGGCCGCTTTAAGGAAGCATTGAATTTTTTCAATATGGCTGTACAAGTTCAGGGTGATGATATTGGAGCACACATTAATGTCGGAAGAACTTACAATCATCTGAAAATGTTCAAGGAAGCTGAAGACGCATATTTAAAAGTAAATAATATCAGTGAATATCTATACTAATTTGTCTAACTCTTTCGATAACTTCTACTTTCTTTTTTCTAGGCAAAGTCGTTACTACCAAAAGCGAAACCAGGAGAATCTTACCAAGCACGTATAGCACCGAATCATTTAAATGTGTTTGTTAATTTGGCTAACTTGATAGCTAAGAACGCAACTAGATTAGAAGAGGCTGATTTATTATACAGACAAGCGATCAGTATGCGCGCGGATTATACACAAGCATATATTAATCGTGGCGATGTTTTAATTAAACTTAATCGTACAAAAGAGGCTCAAGAAGTTTATGAGCGAGCACTATTTTACGACAGTAATAATCCTGATATCTATTATAATGTAAGTATCGAGTTATTATCTAATATTGATAGAACACGGTCAATGTTTAATATTAGAAAGATATTAGAAAAATTGATTACAAAAGTTAAATTATTGAAATTTCCACAGCTTGGTGTCGTATTTTTGGAACAAGGGAAAGCATCCCAGGCTTTGGCATACTTGGATAAAGCTTTAGAGTTTGATCCAGAACATGAACAGGCATTATTGAATTCCGCCATACTACTCCAAGAATTGGGACGAGCAGAATTGCGTAAAGTAGCTAGAGAGAGACTGTTGAAACTTTTACGGAAGGTAATCGCGTCTCTTTTTCAAATGTCCTTGAAACTATGATTATGTTAACAATGTTAACATAGACTTATGTGTGTGTGCATTTGTCTGATTGCAGGATTCTAATAACGAGCGCGTACATTTCAATCTGGGAATGTTGGCCATGGACGATCATGACAGCGGTAGCGCGGAGCGTTGGTTCCGCAATGCCGTCGCACTGAAAGAAGATTTTCGCTCGGCATTGTTCAATCTCGCGTTACTCTTAGCCGACGAGCAACGTCCGCTTGAAGCGGCACCGTTTCTGAATCAGCTAGTCAGATTCCATCCGGATCATGTGAAAGGCCTAATCCTTTTGGGAGACATTTATATCAATAACATAAAAGATCTAGACGCTGCGGAAAATGTAAGACGTCACACGAAACTTATCACAATTTTCTTTTAAAATTTGCATTTAGAAATATGCAGTTTATATACTTCGTATAAACAATAACAGAAGATTGTTTGCGTCAATAATTCTAAATATATAATGTCAACGTAATCGTTTCAGTGTTATCGTAGAATACTGCAGCTGGATCCCACCAACATTCAAGGATTACATAATTTATGCGTCGTGATGGTGGAACGAGGTAAATTAGGCTTAGCAGCGCAATGCTTGGAACGTGCTGCCGCTCTGGCGCCACATCAGGACTACGTGCAGAGGCATCTCTCGATCGTGAGAACCCGTATCAGTCGTCTACCGCCGGATCAGCGCGACAATGACATCTTTGACGACTCTTTTTGGAACAGTAACGTGAAGGACAGGCCTTTCAATACCGAGTCGTCGAACGGACAATTTCTAGGAAAGACGGAATCCGTTTTCGCGAATCACGCAACAGTTCACAATCACATAGGAAGTAAGCAGAGCAATACCGATTCCCTGAATAATCACATTATACATTTGAAAGGTCCATCAAAGCCGGCCCGTGCAATGAGCGGCGTCGGTACGGAAACGAAGGACGGACAGCGTCCCAAGCAAACGACGGTCCCCGAACTGACTAATATCGTGGAACCTACTACGGACAGGGTTTTCGATAGGATTATAAGCGCTGACGTAACGAAACTAGATATCACGCAGAAACACGGCTCGAAACACGCGAATTCCGATCAGTTCAATCAGAGTGCCGCCGCGACTGTTAGCGGCAAGCAAGGAATTCAGCAGACAAAGGACAGTGCGTTGTCATAGTATTAATGTAAAATCCGCCGAATACTGTAAAGTTATGCATATAACGAAAGGTTATGGTGGTACAGTCATATAGAGCTAATGTGTGAATATAAAATAAATACAGAGTATTGTTTTATATGCTGTATAAAAAAAAAATAGGACGTTTTATAAAATATATTTAAAAGAAATGTGCATTTTTCATTTCCCTCATGTGTATTCTTCTCCTACATCAGTCTTGTCATGCTCCTATATCTTCGAGCTTTCACATTCTATGATTAATTGAAGATGCACGAGAAACAAAACGTTGCGACAATTCCATATAAATTCTTCTATTATCCTATTAAATATAGAATGATAATTCCAGCAACGTTACATCTTTTAAAATTATATGTTATAATTTATATGCGTTTTATTTTTAATAATTTTATTGTCTTTACTAACGTTCCTAAATAATAATCCTTCTATGAAATCCCAGTTTTCTACGGTATGTCACTACAGAATCGCATTCTATTTACAGCTTTATACACAGAAAAATTCAAGTATATCGAAACGATTGTCGCGGAGATTACAGCGAAAATCAGATATCAATTATGTTTGTTGATTTCTTTGGTAGTACTCGCATATTTTTGCAAGATTATATATCATATTTGTCGCTTTTCTTTTCTTCTCTCTCGATATGCGTATATAAACAAAGTTTATTCGAAAGGTCATCGCCCGATCGTCAATTTAGTCCATGCATTACCTGCAACTTATTATCGATTGCAGCACGAAAGCAAGCCGTTGCGGGTTGCAAAGTGGCAAAGTAATGAATCAAGCTGGCTTTCATGTTCATCGGATGCCAGGCTGTTGAAACATCATACAGTATGCATGTGGAAGTTACAAGACTTTTTATCACGTCCCTCACCCACGGACCAAACGTATTAACGCGCTGGTGTGTGCATGTAATGTAAAAAAGCTACGCCCGATAAATATGGAAATGAAAACACGAAGTTTGCAATGTATAGGGTGCTTGCGAATTACCCAATTTCGCACCTGCATTTCCATCCGCGTGAAAATGCGTTAAGCGGAATTGCAATTATTATTAATTTTCCCCTTTTTATCATTAAGTTTTACGTGAATATGTTGCAATGCGTGTATGAATTTTATCACATCCTTAAGATATATATTTTATGTACATATTAATTTTCAAAAAAGTGTCTAGTTGTGATTTTTTTCTCGATACGTTCATTTTATCGGCGACAAAAATTCTATATTAATATTTTCTGAAAATTCTGAAATTTTTAAAAAATATTAAAGTTCAAGTTTATTATATGTTTTAATTCAGATTATAATTCAGATATAATTTTTTGCTAAGAATCAAGATAATCGCCGAGATAAAGAAAAAAACTACAAAAATATTTCCAGAGAACTTATTCAACTAAAATTAGATCGTAAGCTACTTTTATTAATTTCATCGTTCTAAAGATCTTTATTTGATTACTGTATAATTAATGGAAGAACTAGGCGATCAAACAAATAGCACGTTATTTTGGCCCGATCGAGAGAGACACGGCCGCTTCTAAATATTATTACACTGATGACGACATTAGCGTGGTCTACATCGCACCGAAGATGCAAACAAACCCTCGATATTATCTATATATAATAATCTATATTAGGAACAGCTAAATTAGATTTTGTATTGTCTCTGCGAAATCCAGTCACCGACGAATGAAAACTGGTAACTGGACGTGAAGGTTAACGCGTTAATCGTCCTCCGAGACGACCGAGACGACCGCTCGCCGAATCGACCGACTTTGCGGCGCGACGCGACGCCCTAAGAAAACCGAAGACGCTCGTTGACCCATTATAGCTCGCAGAATCCTGTTCCAATCAAAAACAGTGTCCTTGTCACGCCGGCTCAGCCTGAGCGACTGTAAAGGCGAGTGTTCCACTTAAAATTTCCATTTCGGTCGCCGACGAGCGTTATTTCGGGGACGAAAGGTTTTCGATCTAGCGTCCAGTGACATGAAAAATATCTTGTTTTTTAAATCCACGAGTTACAGATGCTTGGAAGAAGGTATGGCCACTTTCGCGGAAGCCTGAAAGATACTCTAATAAAATTTGAAAGATGTCAACGAGCATTGTATCATTAAGTATGAAGATGAAGTGCCAGAGAATTTCTAGATCAGTTAAATACGTGAACTTTAAGAAATGTAGAACAAGATAAAATTATAATGCACAAAAAGTTTTATATACTGTGCCGCATAAAGAAATAATGAAATGTGCTTTATTCAAAATGTACTTTAAAACAGATAGAGATATTACAAAATAAATCGTGATAGTATAAGTACCTTGCAAAAGCTTAGATCTTTATATAAAAAAAGTTTGTCATCCTAGATGCTTTGTGTCATATTTTTTTCTATATTTTTAAAAATGTCCAAGTCTCAAGGGCCATTTTATTGCTAAAAGATGAGATATATGTATATAGTAGATTTGTCACGATGTTAGATTTATAATATGGTCCAAATTAATAAAATAAAAAAAGAAGTCAGACGTCATCTAACTTGATGTCGCCGCGTGGTTTCTGGCCGTGAAATAAAGAACGGTGAGTCTTTCGGGGGTCTCGGCACCGAAATCGGCTAGCGCGAGGGTGCAAAATAAGGGTATAAGGGGCAGTTCACGGTTGACCGCCCTTCCGTATGCAAGCGGTATTAGCCGCGAGCCGCGCGATTAAGGGAAGCTGACAGGTAAGACGGTGCTTAATGAACACGTCTCCGCTGCTCAGGATTACTACTGGCGAGCTGAGCGAGCTGAGCGAGCTGAGCGAGTTTATAAGGGAGGCGACCACCTTTTCGGCCACCACAAGACGCACACGCATCATCGAGTAACAATCGCCGGCACGCGCGCACGGTGAGTACCACGCCGAGACCTTTCGCCACCTATTGCACCGTACCGAGAAGGGACGAATTTAGCATTGTCGTAAGGGACACGCGCACGCACGCACACATCGACCTTTAATAAATTGTAAAATTAAACGTAAAAAACAAATCCGCGCAAAGATTGATGATTATAAGACCGCAGCCTGAGTTTCGCACAGTTTGCTTTGGGACAAACCTCTCTAGTCTTGAATATATTTTCAGAACTATTCTTGAATTTAATTTAATAGGGTTTCAATTGAACAAGGTTTAAAATATCTCCTCTAAATACGACAGCGCTTTCTGCAATGGTAAAATTTAATGACGTGCGATCGATCGTGTGATTTATTGTTAGATCACTGTCATATCGTGTATCACTGGCATATATGAATCTAAAGCTCGTGGGATTTGTGCACCGCAGCCTGTCATTCTCTCCTCATTCGAACCTTCGAATCTATCGAACCTATCAATTACAGACTACAACGATTTAATTTAATCACTCAAATGCGACGTGTTAATTATAGAGCCTCGGCGCCGTGTGAGAATAATCAGAGATTTCAATGCGGATAATGTGATCCTTGATAAAGATACATTTATTGTCGTTGTTCGCGCGTTTACGGCTTATTTTTATTTCGTAACACGTTTAATGGTTTACACTTCGATATGTTGTAGTCTCTCACATTGATAAACTCTCGTCGTCCGTGGTGAATATTGCAGTACTTCACCAACTTTTTCCAATATTTATGATACAAGCTGCTCGCTCAGGCGGTAAATTTTGTGTATCGTGCCATACGAGTTCTTGCAAACGAATATCAGAAGCAGAGAGACGTACGAGGCTAATGTCACAGGTAAAAGCCACCTTCTTAGCCTTTATCGATCACGATCGTTGACCGCGTCTTATAAGGTTCCTCGGTATTTTTTTCTCCATTCCTCATAATCGCGATTAATCAAGCGTGTGAAATAAGGTATTTTTCGTAAAGCTCCCCTAATGTCACGTATTCCAAGAAAATTTCTAAGCAACTCGAGCTATATATATTTTTTACCACGGATGCGAAGAATAACAACGAAATAAAAACGGCAAACAAAAATTCCAAACAAAGGCTGGCCCATTTACCTCGGAACGGTATGTCAAACGGGCTTACTTTATGAATTTTCAGATGTCTTATCATGAACAAAAGACGTATTATTATTCCACGTAATCGCAAAAAGTTCTATTAAAATCAGTAAATTCTAATAATAGCGAGATTGGATTAAAATAGATATGCGTTTTTAATAATCATTCATCGCGCAGGTCATTAGGGGTACGATTTTAATCTAATACTTCGTAAAGGACGTAAAGATATACGGTGAATGAAACAGCTTGAAGTTATGTTAGATAAGTGAGGGTGAAAAAGTGAAAGAGGTGGGTCCCACTGCGCCGTGGAAAAAAGCTCTTGACTGTCGTGGATAAACCGGGGTAGCGAACGAGTAACGTCACGCGAGCCGCGCGCTATACCTGAAGATTCTTCGTATTACCGCAATGCCTTACGATTAACTTATCGCTAGATCACGTCCCTACACATCCGAGTTAGTTTCTTGGAAAATAAGCTCGCGAAATGTTTTTTAACTTCTCGATCTAATGAACGCGACTTTTCCTCAATTCCTTTCCTTCGCCAGCATGTCGCACCACATATACTAACCGGCACGAGTGATTTAAAATGTTCTGGATCTTATCCATAATATTTCTTTGTAATAATTACATTAATTGCATTTTGTTCGGAAATATGATATGAGAATATGCAATCGGATGATGCTAATAATAAAAAAAAAAGGTTGAAATATTATCCTCGCCTCTCATTGATATTATTTTATTATTATTCTCAGATAATATTACATATTTATATTTTGGGAAAACTAAATGCAAGAGAGAAACGCAAAAATCGTAACATAGCCACATAGTTTTGCGTAATGTTTACGGATTATCGGAACGCAAGTTCGCCGAGTGCGAGGGAGATCGCGTTATTGTTTCAGAGACTCGCGACATTTTTACTCCCGCGCCAGAAAATCGCTGGTTTCTCTGATCACGTGCCCCGTAATGGGTCCCATTAGGACTGGCCGATGAAAGTAGGACAGCAAGTACTTTCCGCTCACGAGGACAATTGCCCGCGTATAGCGTACAGCTCCGCCGACTCAATTGCAGGACTTGTGATCGTTTAAGGGGAGGGCAGCATCTGCCCGGCACTCGTAGATCGAGATCGTTACCAGTGGTAAAAGCCTTAAGAAGTGCTGGTTGCTAAAAGTGTTGAAAGATTTCGCACGAAAGATCTCAACCGCAGACTTGCGTGTTCATTTACGGCAGTTTTTCTAATCTTACGAGCCACCGTATAATTATGGAGACTATACTATTATCTTGCTACAGTCATGAAAAATGAACGTATGTCGCAGATTGGACTTCACGGATAAATCTTACACCTCACTTCGTCGCAAGTAGGTTTTATTTCGAATAAAATCTGCATTTTGGTCGCAGAGACGCTTATTATTTCTAGCTCGGCATTGCGCGTCTCGCGACTTAACGCGACTTAACGTTTACGCGCGCAAGAACTTACGTGATCTCGCCCTACGCGAGAACAATGTGGAGAATGCAGGCATCTCTGCCCGGCGGCGATCGCTATCGTACCCGAGGAGAGTGCGGCGAGAGTACATCCGTACGGTCTGGTTGTGGCACACGTTCGCAGACAACTGTCCTGACCGCAATTGGCCGTCTGCGGCTGGAAGAATGCCGGGACAAAAAAAAAGGACAAAAAACTCCGGGCGCCGTATCTCCCATGTCTCTCCGCACCTCGTACACGACCTCGCGATGGAGGTCATTCAATTTGGATGTGATCGTTCGCAGACCTCGTCGTCGCGACTCTTGCAATTCGCCGTCGCGAGAGAAACCGACCAGCAGAAGGTGGAGAGGCGCGCGGACAGCAGAATTCATATGCGAGTGCAGTCGCATCGAATGAGAACTGTCAAACTTTCGCTTCAGTCGCGAATAATATATCTTTCGATCTCGAGCCACGACTTCCGGATTTTGTGAAACTCGTGAACTAATCGCAGACAGATCATGGGCTATTCGCGACACGCCTGAATTTGAATCGATGGATTGATGCATACAAAGTAGAGCTGAAGCGTAAGCTTGATATGTGTCGCAATAATTTCGATACTTTCCCAAGAAAACAAGATACCGCGGTATAATTCGATGAACTGCTTATTCTTTAATCGGCAGTGCGCGAAAGTACAGACATAATTATATAATAACAAATGTTCAAATTAAAATAAAGTTAACAGAATATTATTTTTCATTTTTATCCAAATAATTACCGAAACCTTACCGAAAAAGAGATTATTGAGAAAAAGATAATTTTCCTATGAGAATTCTGTTCGTTATACATCTATTTCTCCCATTTATCCTTGTATGCATCAATAAAAAGAAGCATCCATTCTAAATTAAGTAATAATAAAGATTAATTAATTAATCTTAAACTGTAGCTTGCGTGAACAGGTTACACATTCAATCTCCAAGCACCCACGTCGAACCAATTACTGATTGAACGATGGTGTGAGACGATTTGCACTCGATCTTGGGCAGAGTGCACAGACAAGACACGTCGCTTTTCTTGGGACCGATTGCTTCCCTCACTCGTCGCCCTCCCTCCTTGATCTGTTTGCTTTCTTCGTCGCTATCCCCCGACCACACTTAAATAAGGGGCAGCAAGCACGGGAGAGAAAGAAAGAGAGAGAGTACGAGCCACCTTACGCTAGTTCGACAGGGACCTTCTCTCGAGACGGAGTACCGAACCTCTCCGGGGGCAAGTCTTCGTGACAATTGCGATCAATCAGACTGGCATTGTCAGAAACGTGACCGCACATTACCAGTCGGAAGAGCCTGAGACGCTCGTCGGCGACCGAGCGGTCGAGACGTGTTTCGTCGATCTTCTCGTAGAGAGAAGCGTCGGATTTGCGCTCACGATCATCATCGATTACCACGATCCGCCGACTTTCTCCATAAGCTACGGAAGCTAACAACCTGACGAAACCGTTTGGCCCGAAGCACAGCAAGATCATTAACGAGGATCGAGTTAGGATCTCGAGGAGCGAACTCAAGGATCTCAAGCGAGCGACTATATTGGAGACACCTTCGGGGAAAAAGAATCTCAAGGGGGACAAGCACACGGCTGTGATTCGCGAAACCTAAGCAACGAGCTAAGAATATTAACCGCTGTACTTCGTGCTAACGAACCTGAGAGAGGTTCTGGTGTCCTGAGGTGGAGAACCGAGGAGTCCAGGAGCTGCGAGTCGACCCCGCACGATCGCCACTTCAGCTGGGATCAATCGCGGACGGGTTCCCTACGATCGAAGAAACGATCTCGACTGCTTTCGAGACAGGTGAAGACGAACGAAGGGAAACTCGAAGTGCCCCGTGGTCGCCTGGCATCAATGCATCCCAGACAGTGGGAAGGGTTGATCGTGCCGGACAGTCAACATTGCCTCGAGACGGTGGCTCGATATCGTCTGCAAAGTATCTCATAATCGTTTCCCCATGAGAGACACCAATCTCACCATCGTCATAGCGATCACGTCCCACCTGCTGTGCCCGCGGCAACGTTCGGCGGCAACATCCGAGAAAGAGTGCCAGACTGTGATACTACCCCGTGTGATAGAGAAATCGTCTTGTGATCCCACGTTTTACCTCAACGTACTCAGTAAGTCACATCCTATCCGACCCTCCTTGCCTTAAACATCGTTCTTATCGGCCTTGTGCCCTCCGCTGCATAGAAACTAATTATAATATGAGGAAGAATATACTCTTCCGTGAGCTCAAAATAGATCCGTTCAACGTGCTCGCTCTCACGGTTCGAGCGGTATTTAATTTTCCGGTTGTTAGCACCGGATAAAAGGCGGGAAGCGGCTCCATTCCCATTTTGGGCGTTTCCCGATAATTGACGATTTATTCGTTGCTCGGACTGATTTGTAACTAACGTGCGGTGATTAATGCGTTTTGGTAGAGATATTTTGTCTAAAGGAAAAAGAAAGTTTTTATCCGCACATAAAAGTTTTATTTTGCAATAAATTTCAGCAAATATCTGCCGCAACTATAGCATTAAACATGTATTTTGTATCATATATTTTATTTTGATTCGATATCGGCTTGACATTTATTTTTAAAAAAAGTCAACTTTGTGACTCTTACAGCGTGATAGCTGAATAAGCGTAAAAGATATTTTAGCTTAATATAATTTGACCTATCGTTATCGTCCAAGATTCAGTTACAGTTTTATTTTAAATTATGGCTTTAAATCAGAACCGTCGCGAGAGAGAAAAAGAGAAAAAAGAGAGAGAGAGAGAGAGAGGAAAAGAGAAAGAAAGAGCAAGAGAGTTGATTATCTCGAATCTCGAATTATTCGAGGACAACGGCTGACACTAATTCTAGTCACGCATGGCCGCCTCAAGTGCTATGCGAGTCCTCCTCAAATTGACGCATATGAGCGCAGCACGCTTGGTGCTCGTGTACCGTGCAATTGTATTATTAGAGAGTGCATCTGCCTCTTAAAGTCTCATTTGTCCGAACCATTTCTTCAAATTATACGTTAACCCAATGACGCAGCCAATTAACGATCACGCAAAAATTAATGAGCACCGTAGAATCGTTAAATTTGAACTAGTAGTAGTTTACAACTTCGATACGTTTAATCGCTTATCCTCTTCTCAATGTTGTCGATTCTTAATCGCAATTCATGCGTCGGGAATACGCACGGAAAATACGCGAGCGGATTTTTTTTACATTTTACGCTACTCGTACTTCATGCCTCGCGGGGAAGTGCGCGCTCTCGTTACTCGAGATGCGTTCTGCTCAATTGCATAAGATTCCATATACGAAGGATGAAGTATAATTGATTGAATTACTTAGCAATGTCGGAACGATACTTTTATTTCGTAATTCGAGGCCGTCTTCGCTTCCGGCAAAATAAATCGTTAAATTTGTCTCGAAAACTTGTCCCCTCAAGACGTCTTTATGTATTTACTTATACTTTGCGACCGTTATCGGGCACGACAAATCGCGCCAGCCAGGGGTACGATGTAGTTCTCTCATTCGGGGTATCGCACACATGTTAGACAAACCCTGATGAGACTAAATTAAAACATTATCCCTAATGACTCACGCGACAGAACAATGCACACAGAAAAAAAAGAAGCGTCAAATCAACACTGATATACTTACACTATATACGCAAGAATATATAATCTTCTTATAGAAATTTCAACTTTTTATTTCAATTTTTTTTTCTTGATTGAACTATATAAAACTTCGTTTAACTATATAAATGACTTCATTCAAGCAAGTTTTCTTAGTTTAACGCAATATAATCTCATTTCAAGATTATACATTCTTGCGTATATACAAGTGTTGATTTGACACTTTTTTTCTGTGCAGAATTCTCCGTTCTTTCATTATCAAAATTTTTTCTCAAATTTTTATTTCAAGAAATCCGAGCAAGAGATAAACTTCCTACATGCTAAAATAAACAAAATGAACAATGAAACGGTCATTGATGACCGGCGTTATGATATTCGATCTACTTACAAGATGCAACTGTTCGTATTTAGAAGCTACAAATAAGAAGCTAATTAAACGAGATAATAAATGTATGTACGTGTCAGGAATTAGATTTATTTACCGCATCGTCGAACATAACGATGTTCTTGTTTGGACTTTCACAAAGTCAATCATAGAACGATGCAAATCCGCGCGCCAATTGAGAAGCGAATTAGAGTCCCCGAGATCTTTCGGCCGTTTTCCTCTCACACCTGTCTTGTCCGTTCGCGAGAAAATGGAAAAGTTTTCTGGCTCTCTCGCGTACGCGATCGCGCTCTAATCGGAAAAGTCGATCACCCCTGGCCGGTTCGCGCTCGATCGAGCATAAGTGCGCTCCCTCGAGCGCGTATAAGTGCGGCCCGCTTAGTATCTTTCCGAGTGTTATATACACGTGTTTATTACTCGTGTCTGCCGGCGGTACTTCGCAGATAATACCAAGAGAAAAGACGAGGACAAAAATAGAAACGCCGCCGGTCTTGCCGGCGAGAAAGAGAGAGAGAGAGAGTAGGCGCGAGAGAAGGAACGAGAGCGAAAGAGAGAATGGCCCGTGGGAGGAGGAGGCGGCGGGGGAAAAGGAGGGTCAGATCAAGACGCTCCGGAACGAGTCCTCTTTTCAATTTACGGGACTTTTCGCTATCGTGAAATGCGTCTCTTCTCGAGAGAGACGCCGCGCCGCGCCGGCCGGGAGGATCTATGTAGTTCGGTACTGTTTACAACCGGCTGCAGGCGCCGGACGAGAAGCCAATGAACGGCATACGCGTACGTTATCGACACGGTAATTGTTGCTCGGTCTCATTTTAATGCGAATTTGAAGCAGAACGATACGGTAGTATCTTATGCAAAATACGAAGTAGCACGCAGCACGCATTCAAGGGAATCAATATACTCCTTTTACGAGGAAAAAGTGTAATACCTTTAAACGCGCATGCGGAGGATACACGCTAACAGATCTCGAGAATGCAAACAATTTTCTCGCTTTACATTCGTTTCGGTGAAAGAACCGGTTCGGAATTAGGCGAAATCTTCGTGAAAACGTCCCTCGCGCAAAATACGACCGCGTTAGAGATTGTGGAACCGGACACTGTGCACTGGGAACATTCCCGTATTCGGACGTTTCGATTTTCGGCGGTAAATCTCGCCGATACTTTTTTCTTTTCTTTTTATTTGTTTCATGCACGCGGCATGTCGGCGGCGTGCGATCGCTCTTATCATTTTCGCGGTGAGATACCGCGAGTCTATCGGCCGCCTGTGCCTTCTATCTTTCGCACTCGCAAACACAATCACACTTATTTACCTCGTCCGGGTTCAATTTTTTGTCGGTCGGCAGACACGCGATTTCTTTTCACGATGAACGAAGGGGAAAACGTTCGCCCCTTGATTCTCGATATTTAAAAAAGTTGGAAGCTTCCGGGCAAACTGTCAATCTTATAATCTCGTTAATAGCGAAAAAATATTGAAGATGTTGAGTCTCTAATAGCGATTAAACCAATTGATTTAAAAAGAGCGAAGCTACTTTATTCCGATGAATGGTCTGATCGATCTGTTGACTGCATAGAAGGTGAAGCAATGCTCCTTAAGAATTACAAGTATTGCACGCGTGTTTTCATCATCGCGCTACTACTAATCGCGCGAAAAAGATAAATAGAGTTAGATAATGAACGCGCGCCGTTTCCTTCGGTTATTGCTTAGTGCTGAACGCTAATTCCTATTACCACGATGCGCCGGAAATAGAAGTGGTGTCTGCTCTATATTCGCGTAACTTGTTTTGAAAGGGGCAAGTCAATGTGTGTCTGCGACGACAATGACTCTGGTACGCGTTTACCTAATGATATTGTATACGCTAATCGATCGTGAATAAGTTCTATCAACCTTGAAACATCAAAATAGCGCCTTATATATTTGAAGAAAATTTCGATTGAAACTCGCCGATTTTGAAACCGACACATCGTGTTGTAATTAAAAATAATATTGATGTGGAAATTAATATTCTATCAGAATTAATTAATTATTCAATGTCAAATAACAAAAAAGTCGATATATGACGTTCGAATTACTAAGGTGCCATTAAAATATTGTCACTCGCAAATTAAGTACAATGATCTGTTGCATCTGATCATGTGTATACAATGGCATGATTATAAAAATAAAAATGATTATAATAGTAAAAATTATTATAATGATAAAAAGTTATTTCGCGTCAAATTGCAAATGGTTGTCTTTGTAGGGTCCATTCGCAGGGTGAAAATATAATAAGTGGTAAACTAAAATGCAAATTTGTGAGGCTAATCCGTGGAAAGGTATAAAAACCAAAATTCTGGATAAAAAAATAAATAATTCATTGATAACGATATGGTTTGCTAAAAATCCACAAATTTGGAAACGTCCACAGTTTACGTATCAAAGATTGCTGAAGATGATTATGTCAATTTTCTTGATATTTTTATCATAGTTGTTAATCACAGAATTTTGTTTTTAATATAACAAACCCACCCTAACAGGAAAATATCTGAATTTCCATTCTCACCATACGTTATCTCACAAGAAAGGCATCATTTACGGTCTAATGGACCGTAAAATATTATTTTTATCACCCTCAGTTTCATAAAAGGAATTTTGATGAAGCTATTAATTTATTGTTCAATAACGGTTATCCTCTCTCACATTTTTTATGATACGGACTAGATTGAAGTGTCTTTTTTACAAGAAAGACAAGGAAACTCAGTATGGTGACAGCAATTCTGCACCCAATAAAGAAATTTTACAGTTTACAATTTCTTATGTAGAAACCATCTCAGAAAATTTCTTGCCCATACCTAACTAGAAAACATAATTTCAAAATTGCATTTTCGATTTCGAACACTTTAAACAAATACACTAGGAAAAATGAAAAAAGATCGAATCTGTGTCGCATTGCGACGTGATGTACAAAATGATTGCAAAGCCACATATGTGCAGGATAAACGAAACGTCAACTTAAAGCCAGAGTAACATATCGATATTAAAAAGAGAAGTGAGTTGTCTCCCATCATCACCAATCACTATTTTTTTTGTCATACCACGATTTCAAATGGGATAATATTCAAATTTTGAACAACGAATGAGCCTTTAATAAAAGATTAATTTCTGAGATGGTTTATAAAACAACAGTAGCATGGTCTAAATTATTCTAAATAAACGACACAGAATTTCTGTCACAATCAGATACATATCTTCTTTTCCTCGACTTATTATCCCTCACCTAACACATTTACACTTTTCTATTCCCTTCCTGCTACACATTTCTACCCCCTTCCTCTTTGTTAATTATCTTTTTGTTTCCATCTTTATTTCCTTACTTGATTCTACAACTACTTCCATTTAAAAAATTACATCCAATTGTAAGAGTTAAACATTAGTATTTCTATAATTGGGTTTTGCTGAATTTTTCGCCGGTATGTTTCGGACAAATTTTCACTCCTTTCAACCTCTATTTTTGTTTTATGTTTTTCCACGGATTAGCCTCACAAATTTGCATTTTAATTTAACATTTATTACGTTTGCAACTTGCGGATGGACGGCATAATCCAACCTTTTGCATTTCAACGCGAAGTAATTTTTTTGCATCATAATCATACTATTCTATACACATGACCAGACGCAGCAAGTCATTGTAATATCTAATTTATGAGCGACAACACTTTAACGGCGTCCTAGTAATTCGAACGTTTTATCGACTCCTTGTTTACTTTGGCACTGAGGGTGGTCTAATCAAGATCTAAACGCTTATTATGTTTTGATTAATTTCATTTCAGTCTTGACATTAAAACCTAGATTGACTCACAGCCCCTATTGTTTTATTTGATAATTATTTCTATACCAGGATTAATTGTGAATACACAATTCAATATTTTTGGGATATTATCAATGTAGGTTTAAGACAATTAATCGTGGTATACACTGAGAAAAAAATACTGTTGCTTCAATTAAATGTGGAATCCCGGGGTGCCAGAAACATAAATAGTTGATTCAATTGTATAAATAGTTAATTGAAGCAACAGTATTTTTTTCTCAGTGTAGAAATAATTATCAATATTGTTTTGCGAAATTATACCATACTATACCATAATCCTGTATACATTCACGTATCAAGGCCGCTGGCCTTATTTCCATTTTCGTTGATAACGCGGCTAATCGAATGCGACGTAGCCTGCAAAACAAGTCAACATTGTTCTAATCCAACCACAAACAGAACAGCGGTCGCCGCATGGAACTTCAAGGAGACACAGCAGAAACATCGGTGACCTATCCCAAGCAACCTAGGATAATACCCTAGAAGCCATATCTGTATGTGTGCGCATATGCACATGCACACATGTCTGTACATATGACAAATTTACCTCATTAACATACCGCCATGCGCAATTATCTTTTTGTTCACGGGGCAGCGTTAGCTCATCACGAATATAATCAAAAGTTACTTTAACGAGATGAATTCGGATGCTCTTGAAATTCCCTGAAGCTGAAGAGACGCGAAACGATCGTCGCGTTTCGCGTCGCCATGTATGATGCCCCTAAAATAACGAATGGCGGGTGAAGGAGGGGAGGGAAGGACCTCTGTACCAGTCCGTTTGATCGCGGAGGAGATCGCAATTATGCTGGCGCAAACGTGTGAACAAAGGTCGCTCCTATCCTATGGACAAAGCCGCGAGAAGCGGCTACTGTTTCTCTTGTTCTGTTCGGAGACTCCCGTCGCGGAGACGCGCCGCGTCGATTACACGGCACCCGCGAACGAGAGTACGCGTCCTCTCCTTCACCCTCTCCCTCCCCCCCCCGCCCCTCTCTCTCTCGCTCTTTCTTTCTCTCGCCGTCGCGAGATTTATATTTAAGTGAAAGATATCTAAAAATAGAGGCACCCTGCGCGACCGCTGGAATGCCGCGCCGCCGGTCGCGGTGATATACGCGCGCATTCAATTAATCCCGATAAACGGAGGCAACACCGAGTCTCCCAAGGCGAGGTCTGTCGAACCACATGACGATTGTGTTTCTTACGCTCTAATGGTATCCGCCGTCTGGAACGAACGGCTAAAAAAATATGTCCGAACGGATATCAGCGTCGAATAAACTTTGTCCGAACGTTGGATACGCCGGTATAATGAGACATTATTTTAGTAAACAGTTTGCCCGGTCTGTCGTCCCAGATATAACTTCGTTTTTATTCATTTCGAAGGCTGCGCGATGACACCGATAGATGAGATCGCTGCTCCGCAATTTCTGCCCACTTCCAATAAACACGCGTTTCCCTCTTTTTATCCCGCTCTCTCCTTCTTTCTAAAATCGTCTTTCTAAATTTCTTTAACGCGAAGCTAATTAGTATTAAGCTAATAAGTATTAAGGCCAAAGTCGATCATTTCGGCCTGTCCGCTTATAGAAATTAAGAGTTCATTTTCGAAGGGACTTTGTGATTTAATTGCAGAGTTAAATAAGCGGATTAGTGAAATAATGAATCAAATTTCCTGAACGTAATTAAACGAGGACGATATCATTTTCAGATGTCCGCGAATCGATTGAACGTGCTGGTGACCCTGATGCTCGCCGTCGCGCTTCTTGTGACGGAATCGGGAAACGCACAGAGGGAGAGGGATGGATATCCTCAATACGAATATCCTCAGAAACGAAACAACGTGAACAGCGTGAACATGCCGCAGAAATATTGCGGCAAGAAGCTCTCCAGTGCTCTACAGATAATCTGTGATGGCGTGTACAATTCCATGTTTAAGAAGAATGGTCACAGTGACCACGGTGAGTTTAAGCTAATCGATAGGGGAAACATTCCTATCGCTCGTATCAATACCAAATAATAGACAGATAGCGCTATTTATGGATCACTAATGAACGCAAAAAATTTCGCGTTTATTTATTTCTCTTTCTCTCCGCGTGATAACGTTAAGTAATTATGTTTCTAAATGTGTGGACACAAGAGGTACCATTCGTGTTTCATTCGTGATAGGATCATAATCATAGCTCAAAGTGACTGTTTAACTAACGGTTATTCATCGATCATTTAAGCCTTGACAAAAGTCTTTCATTGTAAATTTTCAAATTATAAATGTCTACATAAATAATTCGCTATACTATATCAATAATTTACCCATAAAATAATTATGTTTGAATAAGTAAATATTTCTGTGTAATTAAGAATTTTTTAATTGATCATTTATTAACGCATCTTTACTCTGTCATTAAAATTCGTAGAGAACGAAATAATTAATTTTTTTAGAGAACATGGAAATATCCGTTAATAACATTTTCCTTTCGACTCCTTGATTTCGTGCAACGAGCGATCGTGAGCTTTGCGTGAGGAAAATCACGGAATATGTCGATGACGCCCTTGCGTGCGTGCAAGTATAATGATAACATTTAGGAAGTTAATAATAGGAAATTAAGGGATAATATTAAGGAAGATTTCTCGATAACAGTCGCCTCGTAACGAAATTTGTCTCCGTAATGCGGCGACACGGCCATTAATATTAATGCTGTTCGCATTCCTTCTCTCTCGATTAATGTCACCCGCGACGCGGCGGCGCGACGAGTATTTTTATCGTGGCGGGCATTTGATACTTATCCAGCATAAGTGCCAAATTACCGGCTATCCGTAGATTTGAATATCGCCGGACATTTAGAGAAAAATATCCATTACAAATACGTTTGGCGTTTCGAACTGTCCGTAACTTGTAATATTAAACTCGCGGAACTAAGCGGGACTCGTTTGGAGGTATAAATGAGGCTTAATTTGCGCTGGACGTATAATTAAATGGCTCAATGTAAGAATGAGGTCAGCCCATAATACTGTTCACTTTAGATGCAACCTCATGTTTAAAGTGAATATTACAGACTGTGGCACTGCCACCGATTATAAGGAAATTTTTATCGGGTCGGACCTTTCAATTTTAAGCTCAAGCATGATATTTTATACAAAAGGCAATTAAGCACGCGATCAATCTGTGCCCGCAATTAACCAAGTAATCGCCACTTTGTCGTCGATGAATAATGCATGTAAGCTCGTTATTATGTATTCCTGAGTGGGATCATAAACCGACGCACTTTCCATAATCATCGAATGACTTAAATACGCCGACAATCAGGGGCATTACATTTTTTTTCAACGGCGTTTTTATTCGCGGTCTTTTTCCCGCGAAAAT
Organism: Temnothorax nylanderi; assembly: GCF_030848795.1. Classification (NCBI taxonomy): domain Eukaryota; kingdom Metazoa; phylum Arthropoda; class Insecta; order Hymenoptera; family Formicidae; genus Temnothorax; species Temnothorax nylanderi. The sequence continues at coordinate 340,704 of NW_027249168.1, read as the reverse complement.
AAGCGCAAAAATTTGAAACGGAAATTTACATAAATCTTGTTCGGACACGTAAAACGGTTTATCACTGCGCTTAATCGCTCAAATAGATCCGTATAATCTAATACCGGGATCTAGATGCCTGTACGATTTGTTGACGATTGTGGAAAAAGCAAATTCTTGTTATGTATCTGAAATAATATGACAAATGTAACACGTAAATATAGGCTTTCCACTTTTCTTTTCTAAAACAAAAAGTCACGTTTATCCTATATAAAAAAAGGCATGTTAAGTCGATAGTCGAATTTATTGTTGCCGCTTTTCCGCGATGCTGATTGGTTTTCTCGCTGCGCTTACTTCATTTGCAGCTGTCATCGTATATTTTGACAGTTGTGTGTATCAAGAAATTAATAGTGTAATAGTAATAGCATAATGTTAAAGCTAAATAGCGCGCGCGAAGCGCGCGTCTGTGGTGCTAGTATTTAAAAAAATTCGAAAATAGCATCGACAACGTCACTCTAATATTGGACAATACGATGCTCGAATAATGGAGTCAAGTTACTGATTAATTAAGACATAAATCAATTTTAGCATTATATTCCCTTTGAACTCTTTTCTCGTAGTGCGTAGTATATTTCTTTGAAGAAATGTTACGCATGTAAAAATCAATTGTACTCACTCTAAAATAGCTATTTCTTCTCTTATGTTAGATTAATATCAGCTTTGTCATCATCTATTCTCTCGAAAAAGTTACATTCACGAAAACGCAGGTAATCACGTTTGCATGTCACTTTGTACGTAATAGCACTCCCGAATTTAATGCGCGACGCGACGAACCAGCTGCGGTTCGTTTTCTCAACTAAATCGACGGCGATGGCTACGTGAGCCTTCTCGTTTCTACACCCTCCCATCTTTTCAAGGTCGTATCCAGGGGAGGAGATATAGTCAATGAAAATTAATGCTTCAAGAAGTGAACAACGAGCGCCGGTCAATTTGATTGCGTTAATTATCTACCTCTTTATTACCCAATGCACTATGAAATAAATACCAAACGTTTTGTTCGATACACAAATTTATTATTAATCAATTATTTAATTATTAATAAATATAATAATATCCTAGGCCTCCTCCTCCTCTCAGGCTGCTCGGGATGTTAGCTTCGCAGGATTCCCTCGCTGCTCCGATGTCACCTTCTGCGTCGTTATTTTCTGAAACATTCAAATGAACGATTAGATTAAGTAAAGACAGAAGAAATCGAAACTTTGTGACATAAATGACGTAAGTACGTGAAAATAAATTACACTCACCACCTTCTTTTAGGCTGCTCGGGATGACCCTCGTGTTCCCTCGATGCGAAGCAACGTTGCTCCTTCCCGCGTGGATATTTTCTGTAACATAAAAATAATCGAATCGATTAAATAATTGTCACGCGCATCGAACATCTTATTCGTTATTCAGATTAATATTATATTTTAAATTACTTCTTCGAAAAAAATCTTTACGTTAGAATCAACTTGAATCAAATTTTTTCAAAATATTTCTTTTTACTAATTTAAATACCGAAACACGATTTAATGTAGCAACTGAATAAGCACAAACGAAAAGAGAGATTCTATATCTTTAGAAAAAATAAAAAGTAACATTTACCAGAAGTGTTGGTACGCCGATGCCCGATGCCTATCCTAGGCCTCCTCCTCCTCTCAGGCTGCTCGGGATGTCAGCTTCGCAGGATTCCCTCGCTGCTCCGATGTCATCTTCTGCGTCGTTATTTTCTGAAACATTCAAATGAACGATTCGATTAAAGGTGCGTTCGGGGAGACGCTATTAGCGCTGACAACGTCATTCTATCTCTGTTACTTACTGAAAGTTGAACAAAGACAGAGCACGCTTATAGCGCTAAAAGCGCGCTCCCCGTAAGTAACTTTGTAAGCGTGGTGTCGTTCCGCAGACAACGCGACGCGATAACTTTGTAGCCTAACTAACTTTCGAAGCCGTGGGTGTCGCTAAGCAGACACGACGCGACGCGACGCGATTACTTTATTGTAGCCTAACTAGCCCGTGGGTGTCGCCAAGCAGACACGAGTTTAATGCTTATTATATAGCCCTAACTAGCTCCCGTGGGTGTCGCCAAGCAGACAGACACGAGTTTAATGCTTATTATATAGCCCTAACTAGCTCCCGTGGGTGTCGCCAAGCAGACAGACACGAGTTTAATGCTTATTATATAGCCCTAACTAGCTCCCGTGGGTGTCGCCAAGCAGACAGACACGAGTTTAATGCTTATTATATAGCCCTAACTAGCTCCCGTGGGTGTCGCCAAGCAGACAGACACGAGTTTAATGCTTATTATATAGCCCTAACTAGCTCCCGTGGGTGTCGCCAAGCAGACAGACACGAGTTTAATGCTTATTATATAGCCCTAACTAGCTCCCGTGGGTGTCGCCAAGCAGACAGACACGAGTTTAATGCTTATTATATAGCCCTAACTAGCTCCCGTGGGTGTCGCCAAGCAGACAGACACGAGTTTAATGCTTATTATATAGCCCTAACTAGCTCCCGTGGGTGTCGCCAAGCAGACAGACACGAGTTTAATGCTTATTATATTGCCCTAACTAGCTCCCGTGGGTGTCGCCAAGCAGACAGACACGAGTTTAATGCTTATTATATAGCCCTAACTAGCTCCCGTGGGTGTCGCCAAGCAGACAGACACGAGTTTAATGCTTATTATATAGCCCTAACTAGCTCCCGTGGGTGTCGCCAAGCAGACAGACACGAGTTTAATGCTTATTATATAGCCCTAACTAGCTCCCGTGGGTGTCGCCAAGCAGACAGACACGAGTTTAATGCTTATTATATAGCCCTAACTAGCTCCCGTGGGTGTCGCCAAGCAGACAGACACGAGTTTAATGCTTATTATATAGCCCTAACTAGCTCCCGTGGGTGTCGCCAAGCAGACAGACACGAGTTTAATGCTTATTATATAGCCCTAACTAGCTCCCGTGGGTGTCGCCAAGCAGACAGACACGAGTTTAATGCTTATTATATAGCCCTAACTAGCTCCCGTGGGTGTCGCCAAGCAGACAGACACGAGTTTAATGCTTATTATATAGCCCTAACTAGCTCCCGTGGGTGTCGCCAAGCAGACACGAGTTTAATGTTTAATTACCCTAACTAGCCCGTGGGTGTCGCCAAGCAGACAATTAACGCGACGCGATAAGTTTTTTAGCCTAACTAACTTTCGAAGCCGGGGGTGTCGCCAAGCAGACAATTAACGCGACGCGATAAGTTTTTTAGCCTAACTAACTTTCGAAGCCGGAGGTGTCGCCAAGCAGACAATTAACGCGACGCGATAAGTTTTTTAGCCTAACTAACTTTCGAAGCCGAAGGTGTCGCCAAGCAGACAATTAACGCGACGCGATAAGTTTTTTAGCCTAACTAACTTTCGAAGCGTGGGGTGTCGTTCCGCAGACAACGCGACGCGGGAGTCTGGGTGGCCGAAGCCAACGACAGACTCCTAAGCAGGGCAGCCGGACCCCCGGTTTTCTGTCAGGGTTTTCCTTCCCTTAGGTCGGTTAGGAGAGCCTAAGCTCCTCCCTCACGGCTCCGACCAGCCGAGCGGACTTTTTATAGAGGCCGCTTACCTCGCGAGTCCTTAAAAGGACTCCCCGGTCCACGACAGACCCGTAGGGCTGCCGTAGATTACGGTACTGGTGTGCTCGGGTACTCCGGGTGCGCAAAACCCGCAGTGGAGGGCTCCCCCGTGCCCCTAAAGGGTCCGGGAGGACTCCCCCACCCCCTGGAAGGAAGATTTATTACACGCTTTACTTTATCAGCGTGATGTCTTTAGCAGACAAAATATTTTACACGCTTAATTTTTTTCAAGCGTGATGTCTTTTGCAGACAAGATTTTTTACACGCTTAACTTTATAAGCGTGATGTCTTTAGCAGACAAGATTTTTTACACGCTTAGTTTTTTTCAAGCGTGATGTCTTTTGCAGACAACAATCTTTTACAATTTACTTTACAATATAATAATATAATGTACAACATTATAAAAGAGTTATTACAATATACATAATTTAATTACATAATGTACACAATTTATACAGGATACACATATATAATATATACATAATAATTACATAATATTTACAGTAAAATGCAATATAATACAATTATGTATAAACAATTGGTATTATTTATAATAAAAATTGATATTTATTATAAAATACTAATTTCTAATATAAAAATTAATATTATTTAATATTTGTTTACAATTTTTTCTATCGAATTTAATCCCCTTGTCCTTGCCTACCCGAATCCTTACCTACCCGTATTCCGATCTATAGTCCTACCTATATCCATTTTCCTACCTATCAGTTTTATAATCTAATATACAAAACATTAATGAAGACCGCGACACGATTTATAAGGGGCCTGATTTGTTGGTTATTTTAGTAGGATACCTGATGAACGAAATATCTCCAAGTGACACGATCACTTGAGATGTGAGAAAAGTGGAATTGGGAGTTCTAACACGCGCTCGATTGGGATTTAATTGTGGCTTTTCCAATCTCGCACTTATGCGAGAAAATATAGAGAAGATAGCCCTTTGGGGCAAATAAATAAGTAAATAAATAAATTATATATATATATATATATATATATATATATATATATAATCATTTTACATGTTACCTTATTTCACCATTGCAATGTGGTCAATTTTTATTAAAAATAAATTAATAAACTCTTTAATGACGGTCAACTTCGATCGCTTAGAATTCAAACACTTATAACTTTTTATATTAAATATTTTTATATTAAAATTTTTACCCTCTCTCTCTAATTAAACTTCGAAGAATATTATTAAGATATTATACACATTGATCATAAAACATTTTATTTACTGTAGCATATTATAATTTAACGTGTTCAAAAGACACGTATGTACATAGGCGTACATTTCATAATAACTTTTTTAATAATAACTTTTTTAAATTATAAATTATTACTCGCGATATTTTAGGATGTATTATAAGTCACATGATTTTCAAAACCAAGTACAAATTTTCTACTAGAAAACTAATAGCAGCGTCGAATGATTTGTTTTTAAAACAGAAATAAACGCGATTCTCTTATTGTTAGATCGATGCAAATGTAGGACGGAGAGATGAAGCATCTGATTAATATTCATTAGAACTGCAATATAAAGGGAAGTCTTTAAATGCCGCTAACTGTTTGATTGTCTGGAATATTATTAAATTATATGAAAATTAAGAGGGCAATTTATTTCCAACTTATCTATGCACTTGACAGTAGTTAATGGACAAATATATGAGTTCAAACTTCTTAGGTACTGCTTAATTTTTATTCTTTACTTGTTACTTTTGTTACGTATAAGATTATCGATAAACTATTTAATTTATTCTCATTTTGTATCGAAAGTTTGATACCGACGAATTAAATGATTATATTATACATATATTTATATGTATCGTAAAAAAATAATTTATTTCACGTAAAAAGAGATGAATTTTCCATTAATTAAATGTTAAAGGATTTAATTGCTTTATAAGTAAATTTGTATAATATTTGAAATTAAATTTTAAATTATTTTACGCTAAAATTTATATCAATATTGCAGAGCTTCGATCAATTTAAATATTAAAGATATAAAAATATTTTTTCTATCATTGTTTTTATTGCACTAAAATATAAATACAAGTATCAATTTATAAATATGCAGGTAATATAATCCATGTAAAGTTACAAGCTATCTATTTGCTATTGGAGATAACGACGAAACTCTTTGCTGATGTTTTAAATTTTGTTAGAACTCTTTATGAGACGAATGAAATATCGTTACCGAATCCTCTCTGGTAAGCGCAAAGAGCTTATCATTATTTTTTAAATAGAACTAAATGTTTCGGTCAAATGTCAAACCGATCATTCCGCGCGTAAGTGTTGACCTAACATGTTGCTTCTTGCCTCTCTAAACGATACGATAGCGGTATCTCACTCGTCCTATAAACATTTTAAGAATAAAACAGAATTTCGTCGCTAGTAGAATAAAATCGCGATTATTGTCAAGCGTGACATAAATAAAATTAGCATCATTATTTCAGTTCGATCCTGTACGAACATGTAGAATCAACTGCTTCGGCAATTACATTTATAATCTGTTTAAAACATTTAAAATTTTATTTCCTCTAATAAATTACAATTAAACATCTCTTCCAATTTGATCACTAAGAAAGTTTTGAGATTTTTAAATAATATTCTACTTTAATTTTTTTTACAACGTGGGAAGAAACGAGTGTCGACTGCAAAGATAGCAACTTCGACCACGTTTCAATCCAAAGTATGACTTTAAAAAAAGCTCGCGGTGCATCGAAAGCTTCTTCGAAAATCTCAAAGTTTTTCTAGATTTCGCCATGCGCAAAATAAGAAGCACATAATGTACTAAATAAACGAGAATAAAGTGAGAGACTTGTTAAATTAAATTGGAATTCTTTTCCAAAAATTTTAAATTTGATTTTTTTTTAACCTGAAATTTTTTTGCTGAAGTGCAGCTGAAGCTTATTACTGGTACGCCATTACAAGTCCGTTTTTTAGTTCCAGAGACTTCAGAGAGAGATATGCAAATGGCCGATTACCCGGTCGCCTATGAGTATGCCCCTATTCCATTCCTGCCACGAGCGAGGGCACAGGCGATGTTAGACGGACGTCTCGCCGGCAGACGCTATCGAAGACAGTCGCGAGGTATCCACGAGGAATGCTGCATCAACCCGTGCACGATAAACGAACTGTCTACCTACTGCGCCCTCTAAATAGCGCGCGTTCGGTAACCGGTAACCCTTCGACTTCCGCTTTACTGCTCGATCACCATGCAAAACCGAATAATCCCATAGATACATATAGCCCCACGCGCATATACCCATACACACGTACACATTGAGGGACATACATACACATACCACATTACATACAGTACCTACACGTTGGAAAGCTCATCGGTAAACCGCATCATCGCTCACGCTGGAGACTGACTCGTGATAATTGTGTATACATTTACGTATCTGCGAAGAAAACTGAAACTTTTTAAAACATGGTCGTACGCGGGATTGTATCCTCTTCTCCTTGATTTTTTTTGTGGACACGGGGCAGGGGAGGGGAACCCTAGATCGAGAGATTTTATTTTGGAAGATGACATCATATCAGAAATTCTGTTTCTTTGAAATTAATGACATTTGCTTAACAATGGGATAATTTTTGCGACTGAAAATGCTTGTGTGTGTGTGTGCGCTTTTGGCAACAGACTATGCAAAGACAGTCGGGAAAAGCACGTCTGTGTTTTAATATAATTTAATTATCTCTAGCAAATGCCAAATATTTATTTCAAATTTAGATTTCAAATTTGATTCTTCTTTCGCTTGCTCTGCCTCGTCTACAATTATGAAATATTTAAGACAAAAGCACCTTTTCGTTGCAAATGTAATTTAGTGAAACGGAAATCAATTTTATAGACAAGCTATATTCGAGAACGTTTAAAAATTATTAATGATTTCTCCGAAAGACTCGAATTAAATAATTTATATCACTTAAAATCGCATGCGACATTTATCACACTTTTTACGGTCGAAAGAAGCAGGATCAGTGCGAAAGTTAAATCGGGGAAAAAAGAGTCGACATTGAAAGAAAGAATGAAATTAATCGCGATCTATACGCACGTATCTAACGTATGATCACGTAATTACGGCGGCGATCATCGTGCGACACGCGTGAAAAATGGAGAACGTGCATGTTGGCGATGTCACGCGACTTCATGCATGCCTTGTCTGACGAAATCGATCTTGGATTAAATATTAAACTATCTTCTTTTTTTCGTTTACTAATCAGGCATCATCATCAGGTGACATCACTTGTCGCGCGTAACTCGATTTTTCGATCTATATAAATTATACATTTGAGTAGTCGCACTTTTCTTATTTTGACTTCTTGATCTGCGAGAGTTTTGGGGGGGTGCCCACTTTCGAGCACTCTGCGTACGCGTACACCGTTATCGAATGTCCCGCTCGCGATTTAGAAACGTCGGGAAATCTTTTCGCGATTATCGAGGGGATACAGTCTCACTCGCATGGTGATTTTTGGCGACGAAGCACAGAAGGAACAGCTCGATAGTTTAGTTTCTTGTAACTGTAACTTTCTTTTTTTTTTAATGCTAAATTCGAGATTCGTTTAACGACCGGGAGCAAGAAACGCACGTTAAGTCGTTGTTGGGTGAACTGTGATGCCACCGTCTCGCCGTTGAACGAATGTCGAATTTAATAGGACACTACTGTAGAGAGAGAGCTTGCGTTATTTTTAATCTGCCAGAGGCTGTGACGATTTCAAGGGGCATCTACGACTGTACTGCATATGGTGATATTATTCTTATTCGTAGAACCTGTATTCCCAATGATTAACCTTCGAGGAAAGGACCGGGGATAGCGCGCAAGACGATCGGAAAGTTAACGTCATTGCTGTATCACTCGTATCGGAATGCAAGATCAACTTCAACTTTACGTCATAAATTGAATTTAATTTTGCAGAGGAATTTGACAATCTTAGACCTTGATTCATCAGTGCAAGAATGAAACAAGTACAAAATTGCAATATTTATTTGGAGCATTTTGTAAGACGTATCTAAAAAAGACCAATCGCGAATAGATTTGTTTTACTGTTACGTTGAATTCTTTTATTCAATTCGATTGCCCCAGGTAGCGATTAGAGAATTATTGCATCTGCATACGACAAAGATGAGTTTACTTGGAAGCATAAAATTTGGTTCTAGGAAAACACATCTTCACGTTTGCATGACGATCGTGCAAATGAAACTTTGCAGCACCGGGAAGATCATGACTCCGCCGTCCTACCTCGAAAGGCATTTACGTTTTCGATAATACAAGCGTATGTAGTAAAGAATAATTTTAATGAGAGAGGGTGTGAGTACGTATACGGTGATAAATGAATACAAGCCGAAATCTCTGATTTAATGGCGGCCAATCTTATTTAGTTCTGAACGCACAAAAGGAAAAAAAAAAGAAGTAGACGAAATGAATAAGCGTACTGAATAAGAGTACACCAAATGTGGTGTACTCGCCACTGCGATTATTCACTCGAGAAGTTTCACATTAACGTATCGATTCGTTTCTATCGACAGTGTTGACTTTCCGTTACGTATTGAGTGATCTCTAAATCGCATGCCATTTACCTCGTCACGCATATCTAGCGTAAGAGCACGTGTGTGTGTTTCATTCCTTAGTATATATATAACTGTTATGCTTTATCGCTGAACTTGTTTTAGCGCTTATCCCGATTAACTGAATCTTCTTCCTCTGTCCGTATTGTAGATAGATTTACGAACTTATGAAGGAATAGCGAATAGCTAATCCGGAGTAAGTTGATGCAGTCCACATCTCGTCGCGATTCGCGAGAGAAGTTCGGTAACGCGACAAATTCGAAAAAAAAAACGAGTACGCCGTTCGTCGAAGATTATGCATTACGAAAAATAATGCATTATTACGCGTTAATTTCTTATTATTTATGTAATTAATGTCTTTCACATGTTCTCGCCTTGAAGATATAGAAAAGATATTCGGAATTGTCTTATCGTTTATCGCCGAATTATTCTTTAATCTCAACGGAAACTGTGAATATAATATAGTAATGTTATTTATATGTACGTCAATCTTTTTCGAATTTGCAGCTCGCCGAATGTTCTCTATATCAGTCCCAATGTCCGTCTCCTCGCTTATTCGTCGCCAGATCTCTCATTGAATAACGCGACTAGGTGATTATAACCGCCAAGGTCGTAAGTTATTGATTAGATGCCAATTATCGTAATCGTTTATTATTGATCATCATCGAGATTATTATGTTCCATTTGCCGCGCTAGCGCCGTCATGATCATTTTTACCATTCCTCATCCCCGTCACCCCGTGTCGACGTGTCATAACGAGATGTGATTTATGTATACATCGCTAACGTTGCTGCCGAGCTTGCTTGAGCGCATTTCGACCCGCGCTTCCCGCGTTCTACTTTCGCACTACTTTTCCCTCCTCTCCCGCCTTTTTCGTTTAGTTTCGGCAATCTCCCTCGCGCGATGACTATATAATATAGCGGAGACGAGTAAGGGCCGAGAGACGATGAAGTCAGCGAGAAATCCAATGTATAAACGACGAAGGATAAAAATCTCTGATAGCGCACGGTAAGGTAATCAACTATATCGACCAACCAATATCAGAAGATAGATATGTACGTGCAAAGAATCAAACGGACGTTAGTTATAGGCTTCGAGTCTACCTCGACGTCTATGGAGAGGGATATTCGGATAGCGTGATTGATGCGAAACGAGATATGCGAAGTATAAACGAATATCCGTTTCCGATATTCCCCGTATTATCTGTCGATAGACTGTTTATACGATTTTATCGTGTCTCGGCCCTGGCGCGTCGATCGGTCCTTCAGTGCGGAGAGAGAAAGAGAGAGAGAGAAAGAGAGAGAGAGAGAGAGAGAGAGAGAGAGAGAGAGAGAGAGAGAGAGAGAGAGAGAGACGCGATAGCCCTTTTGCTGCGGCTACGAACGCGAGACAACTCTCAGACGCTCCAGCGAGAGGAGCGGCGATATATACTACTACTTCGTAGAGTACAGGTGATGTGATTTGTATATTGAGATGTACTTCAACTTAAATGGTAAATAATGAAAATCGTTCTCAAGAGCAATCTGTTCTCTATTCCACCCACCCACACCTCGTTCCAATTTCCGTAGCATTCGGGAGAGTGCGAGAGGACGATTAATCTCAATGATCTCAATTCTACTTGGCGTTACACTTTTATACGCACGGAATGTGCACGTCCTATTAATAATATCACTATTAATTTCCTCTGACAGATGATTCACACGATTACTTGCTTAATGTTATTAATGGTGCGTATATTGATCGCACACGTCTAACGCAGCCTTCGTGCCGACTGATATAACGCACTTTCTTTTTTTTTTCTTTTTTTTTTAACGAGGACTTTACATCCGCGAACGTCCGCAAACATTAATCTTTCGGTTTATCTCGAGAATATAAAGAGTGCCGTTACGATTACATCTGATTAGATCCTTTTTAAGGGCAAGAAAATCGATAATTATTGTTAACTACATAAGATTCCGTTTGCGTGATCCATGATTCGATAAGCGTGTCTTCAAATGAAGAATGATTAATAAAAATTAGATTGACTTGAAATCAATCTATCTTTTTCGCGTTTGTCCGCTGCTTGGAGGTCGGATCAGATAATTTCCGCGGTTAGAAGGTTAAAGAAGCAAGATAGCGTTGCGATAGATAAATTGTGTGAAATATTAGATATAACTTGCGTGAGACAAAATGGTACGTGTGTCTATTTCTCTAGTTATATTTAATGTTGCCAATCAATCACTCAGTATCGCAATCAGATACTGAAGAAAATTTTCGCTCCTTTCTTTGTCATCCCATTGTCGTCTCGACAGATATTCACCCGGTTTTCACATACCAACGTTTCCAAAGAAGATACTCCATTAATCATTTTCATAGAATAGATGGTATCTTGTGAGTTTTGTCTCTGAGAAAGTATTTTAAGCATATAAAGCTCTTATAGCATTTAAAGTGTTTCATAATTGCGCATTTCAATCTTCAAATTTTTTTAAGACTTGACCGTTTTGAAAAAAATCTGGATGCACGATTTCGTAACGAATATAATAATCCTACAGAGAACATACCGATTTGCCAAATTTCTCTGCTCGTCAACCAATTACTTACAATAAGATGTAACACATATCATCATTATTATCTAATGTCACGCTACACCGTTAAAAACAAGTGAATTGTGTCCGCACCTGATTATCAATTGTAGCGTCTGATTTTCACGATCAACGAAATAAAAGTGACGCACGTTTCGGTGAAAATGAGCGTGCAGTCAACCGCCGTAAGGCAATAGAATCTCTGAAAAGATAACTGCGGGGGATACACGCCGGGGTTTGACGGCGCCAGCGCGGGAACGCCGCGCCGCGCCCCGCCGCGCCCGCCGTCAGGGTTTCTGTCAGCCCTTTTCCCCCCTCTGAACACTTTCGACGGTCGCGTGACACGCTGACATAAAACGACTCGTCACTACGTTGCTGTCGTCCGGGTCAGGATGACTGGAGTGTCAGTATCGATTCACCTGGCTGCTGGTTATGCCGCGTCGCACGAAGCATTTCCGGCCGGAGGAGTGTCACGGGACGATCCGATGATGAAGATGCGCGCGGATAAGATGTAGTCGGAGATACTGTCGAAGAATGCACAACTTCCGACAACTTTCACTCGGCACGCTCATATTCGCGACGTATTACTGCATCACCTACGGACAAAGTAAGTTAGTCAGCTAATTATTTAATAGGCCTTCGTTAAAGTTCAGGTTTATGTTTATTTATTATAATCTTGCTGAAACTGAGAATCTGCATGAAGAAAATAAAGATTAAATATAAGCGCAATGATACAGCAATTAAATCGATAGCAAATAGAGAGCGCTTCATAAAGATTATTCTTTTTAAATAATGAATTGTAATTATGTATTAACAAATTAATTACTTACTTTTCTTCTCTTGATGTTGATAATACTGATTAGTTAATTGACTGATTAGTCAATTATTACTTAATTGAATGATTATATTTTAATATTAAAACTTTAAACTTCCTGTTAACGTTCGAGAAATAAGCACTGTTGTCAAGCTAGAAAATTGAAACGCGTTTCCTGCAGTTTGACGTATCATTAACGTTAATTATGAAAGACAATATTATGCTTTCAGATGATACGACAACCGACGAAAGTTCCGTAGAGCCAACGATTCCCGCAGAAATGAAAATAACATCTTGGAACGTGAGTGTAATAATTATAAATGTATCGTATGATTTAAAAACATATATATTTTATAGCAGTACATTTAATTTTTGAAAGAAAAGACGAAATTGACAAAAAAATTCGTCCATTTATGTTTATACATATTTCGAGATGTACTCAAGCAATCCATGTCTATAATAATCAGAGTAACCAAGTCCATAGCGAGAATTATTGCTGTTTACTTTGCCCGGGGACAAAATTACGTTTAGTTGGTCACTGTTATGTAAAGGGGAGGCAGTGAGACGAAATGTTTGACATAAGAGAGACCGACTTAACGTCAACTTAACGCAACATATTGAAGTTCTCCGAAAAGATTTGGAGAATAGTGTCACGCTTAAATAACTATAATTGAACAGAATAATTTACTGGATTTAATGTTTAATATTCATTCTATCGTATATTCAAGTCTAAATTTGTACGAAAGATATTTTAGCGCAAAAATGCAGCGAGAATTAATTAACAACCGAATTGGTTAAATATCACAATAGCAACAAAGTCACGTTGTCGCTGTGAATTAAAAACTGGTTGATATTTTCTCTAACGATATTGCGGATGTATTGTGCATATGTATACCGTAGAACACCTCATGATAGCGTGGCATGATATTTGTTTTATTTTACTGCATCCTTCATGATGACATTAAGTGCGCATTTTTATGAGTCCACTTGATGAGCGATAGGGGTGTAGAGCAAATGTCACGATATAACTTTAAGTATAACATTCTCAACCGGAAAAATATTTGCAGCTACGCTTTTGCCGTGCAATGAAAAAAAGGCCTACGCACTTCTTTTACGATAATCGCTTTGTGACTACACTTGCGTGTCTGTTAAGCACATTAATCGACATAAAATATATCTTCTCTGGTACAAATTTACAAATTTCAATTATCAAGATATTGATTTAACGTGAATTTATGTCAATTAATTTTTTTATATGTCCATGTATCTCGTTTATGAAGGAAAAAATTATAACGAATAATGTATACAAATGGCCACCTACGAAAAAGATAAATACCTATCATCGTGTCACGTTTGAAATGGCAATTCGCCGCATGATTTATTGATCACCGACAAAATGTCCTACTTTTCCATGTATTGGCCATGTAAAAAAACTAGAATTACAAAGACACAACATGCGACGGTGTAAAATCGTCAACATGCCTTATACGTATTATAATTGTAGATGTCCTTCAACAATGAAAGCCAATTCTGAAATATACTATTTTCTACGAGCAATTTTCTATGAAATTGCCATTTGCACGATTGTAATTATAATTGTAATTATATCATTATTCTTGAACGTAACCATATTCTTCTAAATAATACATAAAGTTTGAGAACATTAGAAAAAAATTAATGATTAATGATTTTTGTAGGTCAGAACGTAAATAATTCTCGCAAATAAAACAGTATATCGTCAATGAATAAACAATACCACCTATGTGACAATTAGTAAAGTTTTTCAGGAGGGACAAAAACTGTTCCAAAAGTGAAATATACAACAATTAACTATCTAATTAATGAACATTCTTGAATGAACATTGAAACTCATCTGTAAATAATATGTATGATTATTTATAATATGTATGATCATTACGATCTTACCTTGTAGTTATATGATAGTTATACGGAACAATCGAAGCTAAAAAGTGCATTTAGAAAAAATGTCACATAAGCGGTACTGTTTATTCACAGATATGTATATTAATGCATGTATATATATATATATATATATATATATATATATATGTATGTATAAAACAAGTAATTTTTATATTTATCCATTTACTTAGCTTTTATATTAAAATCTATTATTATTTAAACGATCTAATAAAATTTATCTAACATTGTAATATAATACAAAAATTAATAATTATGTTATAGCAATTAATTGTATTTTTAATAATACATATAGATCGCTCTGAAAATGATATTGAAAAGACATCGAGAGTTTCGAATTCGTGGTGTAGAGAGGATAAGCGGATAATTATTGCGGCAGCCGTATGTATATAGTCGGAACCTGGATATGTAATATATACCTGCCCGGCAAAAACGGCATCGCGTGTTTTGCGTGACGCGGTAAACAAAGAACGCTAATCGAGTAACCGACCTGTTAGGGCTGTTGTATTACGCGAGTATCGTGCCTAATAATAAATATTATATCAGGTTTGCTATATATCTCCCGATATGCGACGCGCATCTTGCAATCTTCATAGTGCTCATTAGCGTGTTCGTGCAGCCTGATATCGAACATTTAAAATTGTTCGAGTCGAGTATGCAACTAGCCGCGCACGGAACGATAGCACATGTGACGATAGTGACGCCGCGATCTACGATAATAAATGCGCAACGATATAATTAAAATGTTGTTGAGGATACTTATACACCATTTATTTAAGCATCGTCGTGGGATTTGATAGCGACATTGTAAGCAATTGTCTAAAAGAGCGTGCACATTGAATAATCCAATTTTTAGGTGTAATCTTCGATCCTCAAGAAAATATTTTATTTATTCTAACCTATAATTACTTACAATTTACCTTGTAAATAATGAACTTTATATTATAGAGAACATCTCTTCCCGTGAAAACTTGGCAAATTTCCATCACCACTGTTAAATAATTTCGTTAATTTTAAGGATCATAGTTTTCTACATTTTCCGCATGCTACGTGAATGTGAAATTGTTATAGGACATGCCGTTTTCCGGATTAGTGAAAAAGAACGGAACGTGGGTGGGAAAAGGCTACGCGTTTTACTTGCTCGAGCTGCTCAGTTCCAAATTGAATTTCACATACACGATCATACCACCTGAGCAGCACGTGCTGGGCAACAGCCAGAGCGGAATAATAAGTTTACTTCACGAGAAGGTAAGACACTTCCTCAGCTAACGAGAGTAACGAGCCGTCCTTGATTAATTAGTAAATTATTTTAATATCTCTTTTAATAGTCCCCAGGTAGCAAGACTCGTCATTTTGACGTCAATTGACGTCAAAAGTCTGTCATTTTGACGTCTTTTGACGTCATTTGACGTCAAAATGACGAGTGCTTGCTACCTGGGTCGAATGCATGTAGACTGAATTTTTGCTCGAAGGAAAAACGAGCAATAAATATCGACGTCTAAATTGAAAGGAAGTAAAAAACGTAGATAATATGTTCTCTTTCTCATTTGAACAGAAAGTGGACATGGCGGCAGCCTTTTTGCCTATTTTGCCAGAGTTGCGGAAGTATTGCACATTCAGTACAGCCCTGGAGCAAAGTGAGCTGACGGTATTGATGAAGAGACCGCAAGAATCAGCGACCGGTTCAGGACTGCTCGCGCCGTTCGACCAAACTGTTTGGTTGTTGGTGTTGGCCTCGGTGATCACCGTAGGACCCATAATCTACATCTTCGCCACGTACAGGTTCGTCGAAAAGTGATATCTATAGACGAGACGCGAAATGCGAATTATATATGTTATGAAATATGCTCTCCAATTCTAAATATTATCGATATCTCGTAGGGCGAAGTTGTGGAACGAACCCGACTCCGAGAACTACAGCTTTTTCTCTTGCGTATGGTTCGTGTACGGTTCCTTGTTGAAACAAGGAACGAATATAATCGCGACGACAGGTATAAGACTGCCGCGTCGCCCTCTCGATTGCCACACGTCTTTCATACGCAAACGACACCCTGTATTTCCTAAAGAATTATGACATTTGCTATATTGCGACTTACGCTGTTCGACATTTAATTCGATAATGTAAATTAAACGATAAGGCAAGAACCTGAACTACATCCGACTAGAATGACTTATGTGCAGATTAGTCCCAGTCTACAATGGATGTTTTAAGCCCTAAGCCCTAAGAAATTGACCAATCACAGTCAATTATTCTCCTCAAATTCAACTGTGATTGAACAATTTCTTAAGGCTTAGGGCTTAAAACACCTATTGTAGACCGGGGGACTTATCGTCACAGTCAGGACGTTATTTTTTTATATAATGATTTGAAGGCGCCGGACGCTACTATAATTATTATATTGTTATCACTACCGAATTAAAAAACGACCGGTTGCAGACTCGACGCGGATACTGTTCGCCACATGGTGGATATTCATTTTGATACTGACGTCTTTCTACACGGCGAATCTTACCGCGTTCCTCACGAGGCCGCAGTTTACCTTGCCGATCAACAACGTGGAAGATATAGTGCGTAAGGGTTACCAGTGGGTCACTTACAAAGGGCGCACGCTCGACTTCTTGCTTTCTCGAGTGAGTCCTCTCGTAAGCACGATGCAATCTTTTTTTTTTTTTTCAAGATAGAATTCGGAGATACACGACAGACTGTTGCCGCGTTTATAGCCAATGACCACGTTTTCTCGCGGCAGAGCTGATAAGAGCTGCATACAGGCGTCGGTCATTCTATCACGGTCGATAAAGTATTAAAATAATCAATAGAGTTTTCTTTTCAGTTCAACGATACGGAGGAGTTAAGTTCCTTAAACATCACCCGATGGAAGAACCACTCCATCACGTCGTACGAGTACCCGGTTGATGCTATTTTCAACGCCATCGAGAAGAGTGAGTACTACCGACCGCCAGATCTCGAGAGCGCGCATAAATACTAGATAAAAGAGAGACACGACGTGTTAATCTCTAGATAAACTGTTCCTCGGGGAGAACCACTACCTCCAAAGTCTGATATTCGAGGATTACATCAACAAAACCCGCAAACACCTGGAGCATGAGAAGAGATGTAAATACGTCATTATGCCTAGCGCGATTCTCGTGACCAATAAGGCATTTGCCTTCCCCCTAAACTCTACTTTGGAGAGACCGATTAATAAAGAGTAAGCGGATTTTTTAAGGAGCTAATCAAAATTTCAAAAAATTTATTTTGATTCAAAAAATAAATGGCCGAATGAAAATAAGATTAATTATGCTTATAGATCTTTCGAGTTTTAGATAATACATTATTAGCCGTGTAATTAAATTGTAATTAAATTGTATCTTAATAAACGACTGAACATTTCAGATTGAGGACTTTAGTGGAGTCTGGTTTAATAAAACACGAGAAACTGAAGAATCTGCCAATCGCGCAGATATGCCCGTTGGATCTTCGATCATCCGAAAGACGATTGTCGTTGACCGGTCTGTCTTTAACATTTAAAGTAGCCATCGCAGGATATATAATCGCGATCCTGGTCTTCCTCTTCGAGATGACGACGAAATGGACGGCGAACTCTTACAAGGGACGAAAGAAGACCGGCGGCAGGTGGTGCGATCGCACGTTCTGCTGCAAATGGAAACGTAGATCGAAGGAGTCTGTGATCCCGCGATTAGTGTACACCACCAAGAATCAGCTGTTTGACAGGCGGATCAATTTGGAGAAGATAAATAGGCGGCCGCCATATCCGAACGTCCCGCTCAACGATGTCACTCAGGGAAAGAAGCACTGTATTAACGGGCGCGATTATTACATCGTGATGGATCGTTACGGCGATCAAAGATTAATACCCATTCGCACGCCGTCCGCGTTTCTGTTTCAATACACGGCGTAGCGAAGGGAGGGTTTACGTCCGGCGAACCGGTAGCAAATTGTCGGTTTCAGTGATTTCGTATAAATTGTACACTAAGTGCCCGTAGTTTGTACAACGCCGAAAATTGTACAGTCATTAATCATACGGTCAATCATCGACATAATCTAATTCACGAAATAGTGTTTCCAATTATTATACAATAGAATGATTACTCTATGTACATTTCAGATACTGGTTCGTTTTTACATAAAATGTGAATATTGAATATCATTTAATATATACAGGAATAAGTGGTGACATACGTGACAGTAAGAGTAATTTGTTAAAAAGATCAATAAATTGAAAAAAAACACATCTCTTTGTCAGGGAATGAATTTGTAGTCTACATACATAGAGAATCGAAAAAATTAATAAAAATACTGTTGATAGAATTAAATATTAATAACGTTTCCTACCTTTTTAAATATTAATCCATATTAATTTATGTTTCTTATATGTAGTATACATCATACTAATAAAAAAAGATAAACATGTTTTATATTTATATATTTTTTGACATATAATAATATTTCCTACATTTTTTTAGCATAGATATAATATCTCTGTTGTGACTAATTGTGAGGAAGAATTTTAATTTTTCGTAATTCTTTTATGATATTTCATATCAGATATTATATACGTCTATTTCATATAATATTTATAGATCGGTTGCAGCTAGATCGCTGCATACATATTCTCTCAAGACTAAGATAAGAAATAATTTAACACTCACGAGTGATGCGTAGCAGCGGAGGAAATCAATCTGTAACATATAAAATATATCATTCAAGTTAAAGCAGCGTCCAGATGTATAATCGATATTTTAAAGAATAATCATTGAGTGCATTAAATTTTATATTTATTTTTTAAAACAAATATGTAAATAAAGAACAGTACTAGTACAGAAAATGTTTATAATTCTATATTTTAATTATTCGTCCGCGTTCGCAATGTGCGAATAATCCTACGATCATACGAAGCTCGTTTGACGAATCTATGACCATCGAATAATTCAATGCATTTTCCATACATTTATTGTACAAACAAATTAATTAACTAAGACGTGCGAAGTAATTAACAGTGATCGCAACTATTCTCTGTATTATCATTCTTTAATTAGATATCTGTTTGTAAGAATCCAAGGATATATTTTGTCAATCGTAGTAAATCCAAAAGTATAAATCCATGCATTGGTTTTGTAGAGGCAAATCAGTTTTAAGGTGGCCAAGCCCGCTATCCAGTAATAAATAATACAGAAATAACAATTACTCACCCACGGTTGCTCCGCCGTCGCCCGATGCCTCCCAGGCCTCCTCCTCCTCTCTTGCCCCGCTCCACTCCTCTGCCGATCCAGCCGATCCTCCATATGGCACTTGCACACAAACACTTGCACAACATACTCGCGGAAAGCTACAATTACGCGGCACCGCGAGCGGCCGCTCCCGAATTTATTGCACCGCGAGGGAAAGGAGAATCGGCGAAAAAATTATACGACCGCGCAAAGCCACGGACTCGCTCGACCCGCAACGTTCCGTTAACGACAAGGGATTCGGAAACGCCGGCTAACTTCACTCCGATATGCGACGCGAGTCAAGTTAACGATCGAGAAGAATTAAGCGTTAACGGACAAAGTGCGCGATCGATATTCGGCACTGTCTAAACTGTCTTCGCACGACGTATTTCGAGCGCGAAGCAATTTATATTTGTTATTAATGAACGATCGATACGTATCACGCAGCTCTCTGCTACGCGAGTACCCTCGATCCAACGACGAGCGTATTACTTCGCGCTTTCAGACCGGAAATGACGGTCGCGGCGTTTTACATTCGAGCCGGCGGGAAACAGATCTGATCGCGCGAAGTTGAAACATTGACTCGAATAAATCCAATAGAAAGTTTTCTTTTATAACATATGTTTTTCATAAAATATCACGAACTCTTTTAATATTTTAACCAAACAATATTGTTTTATAGAAAAAAAAAAAATTGTAAAAGAAACGTGGCATTTTTGGCGGTTTTTCATATAGAATTATATATATAATATATGAATGATGTTGCAATCAATATATTAATCGAAATATGTAATTAGCTGTGATTGTTCCCTGCCGCAGCTGCAATTACTGCTTGTTAATTAATTAGAAATTAATTAGAGGCGCGAAAGAGACCCCGATTGACTCATATCTTTTGACGTTATTTCGTGCTCTTTCAGCTTACATGGCGATCCTCGCGTGCACAAACGCGTGAAAAGATACCTTTCTTATCTATCCTTCGCTATTTTTCATTTCGATTATCAGGTCTGACGAGAGATGACGCCGTGATCGCTTTTTTGTCACCTTATCGCAGCCGAACGTGTCGAGCATTGTTGACGTCAGTTGACGTTTACAGCAGTCAAGCTAGAAACGACTAAATATCACGACGACAGCGTAGATTATTGTCCATATTCGATTTTGGATTCCGTCATGAGCACCTGTCGGTTGGAACCCTGTATCCAGCTTCCTCTTTCGGAGGAGGAGCTGAAAGAAAGCGTGGATAAAGCGAAGGATTGGGCGCTTATGCACGGTAACTACATGTATATATTTTTACTGATAAGAAAATTTAGGTGTACGATATGATTATATTTATACGACACTTGCTCGCGATGTGTATTGTTCCTGATAAGAAATTGCTGAATCATGTTCTAATAGGCAGGCACGAGTTATCGTGCTATTTAATTCAAGGCAATGATGCAAATGTAAAATTATTTCTATAATTCAGATGATGCACTTATACAGATTTACGTGACGAGATCTTATGTTGTTACTTAGGGATATCTATGCGGTCCAGGAAGAATTTCAACAAAGACCAAGTACAAGTACTACCTCTCACGCTGTTACCGTCGAGTTTTCCCAGGAAGGCCTTTTTAGCTGTAAAAGATGTACAAACTTTATTAAACGAGCTTATCCATAAGGTTGCTCACGATAAGGAATTTCTTACAAGCAGCTTAAGAAGGTATTGTTACTAGAACTACAGTCAATAATGGAACTTTCCTTACAATATAAATTATGAAATATAATAAAAATTATATTATTTGATTCAGCACAATCCAAGCTGATCCGTTTACAGCAAAGCTATTTCACATATATGAGACAGTACACGAAAAAGGTTTCAGCCAGGTATGTAATATTAAATATTAATATCTAGATGTGAAAAAATCTGACGCAATCAACCATTACGCAAAACTATAAAACAAATCTTACTCTTTTCCATTATATTTATAGAGTATAAGTCTTGGACTATTGAGATCAGATTATTTGTTACATAATGAAGGCTCTAAGATAAAGCAAGTTGAAATAAACACAATAGCGACTAGCTTTGCAGCCTTGGCTACTGTTACGTCTGAATATCATAAGTAAGTTCAATGTGAATATCTTTATTATAAGAAAATTTTACCGTTTTAAAAAGTCTCTTATTTATGTCTTTTTAATAAAAATGTATTTATTTTATAGGTACATATTAGGAGAATTAGGATATAGGAAGAAAGCATGCGAGCAAGTAATTTAATTTTTCATTATAACTTAAAAAAAAACTGTTTATAAATGTCTGTTTTCACTGTAATGCTAAACTTACATTCTTGCAATATTTTGAAGACATTTTACAGTTTATTATTGATATTAATTATTGTTATTTGTAAGATTCCAGAAAATAATGCTCTTATTGGATTTTGTAAAGGATTAGTACTTGCATGGGAATTGTACAATAATCCAGAGTAAGTTGAGCGGTACAATAGATTTTACTCCAGATTTTATATTTTATATAAATAAGACTAATAAACAAATATGTTTTTAGGGCTATCATATTGTTCATTGTTGAAGATGTAACTCATAATATAAGCGATCAAAGACTTCATGAATTCCAAGTTCGTCAATTATGCCCTAAAATCAAGATTGTTAGAAGAAGCTTAACAAGCTTAGCATCGGAAGGAATAAAACTGGGACCAAATAAAGAATTAATTGTGTGAGTTGCAATCTTAATTACAATTCATACTATAAATTATATCAAAATTTATACAAAATATTTTAAAAGAAAAAACTTTCTTTTCAAGTCTTTGTAAATAATATAGAAATAAATACTGAATAAAGAATACGAATTTGAAATGTCGAATCATTGAAATATCTGAATTATTTCAATTGTTTTAGTTCAAATATGGTAGTGGCCGTAGTTTACTATCGTTCAGGTTACGAGCTTGAAGCTTATCCTACAGAAAAGGAGTGGGACATTAGATTATTAATAGAGTGTTCACGTGCAATAAAATGCCCATCAGTACAGTATCATTTAGCAGGTACTAAAAAAGTACGTAAATTATTTTAATCTTTGTTTGTATAAATAAGAGTAACAAATCAAATCTTATTACTTATATGAAAATTGTATGAATATTATACTGGAATAATTAATAGGAAACGAAAAGATTTAATTTTTATCATACTTGTTACAACTGAAATAAATTCTATTACACATGTTCATTGTTAATTAAAATTTGACAAATATTTTAATTTTGAAAATTATTATGTTTTTAGGTACAACAATCTTTAGCTCAGCCTGATATATTGACCAAGTTTCTAAAAAATTATGCATATGTTACTAGAGTGCAAGAAATATTTACTGGTCTATATACGTTAGATTTTGTAAGTGATCTATTCATCATTTTATCAGAATGCTTAATTAATTAACAATTATAGATCGGTTAAACTTTCAATATTTTGCAATCTAAGTAATGTATCTATTAATTTTAATAACAGAATGATGATGGAGAAAAAGCAGTACAAATGGGTATAAATGAACCAAACAAGTTTGTTCTTAAACCACAAAGAGAGGGAGGAGGGAATAACGTATATAATGAGAATATAAGGTCGTGGTTAAATTCGATGAAGGAATCGCAAGAGAGAACAGGATGGATTCTCATGGATCGCATTTGTCCTCCATTACAGAAAAATTATTTGATACGCGCTGCTGAGGAATCACCATTAGAAGATAATATTGACTTATCGGATGTTATAACAGAACTCGGCATATATGGAGTGATAATAGGGTAAGCACAAATCGGATGACTTGCGTTTTAATAATCACATTATTTGCTAATAAATATACAGATGACATTAATAGCATTCGTATAATATTCTATTGTCGTAGGGATAGCAACAATAAGATAGTGCTAAATGAACAAGTTGGACATGTTCTAAGAACCAAATCATCGAGCGAAGATGAAGGCGGGATAGTGAAAGGCGTTGGCGCGCTTGATAGTCCCTATTTAATTAGCTGAAATGAGATAAGTCTCTAGGAGAATAATTGCAATTGAATAAATGGTAATCTCTCTGTGAATATATACTGTATCAACTGTCTTCTCATTATAATTATTCTTACGATATTACAGGTATAGATGAATATCGGATGTGAATTACTGGGAATTAAACGGGTTTTTGGTACATCAACCTTTCATTTTTTTTGTGTATCTATGATGATGTTGCATCTACGTTTTCTAAATAATTTTCAAATGTTGGATTTTTATCATAATTGAATTAAAATTAAAGCATTGTAACAATATCTTAATACAATTTTCATAAAATAACATTAAGCAACGGAATGCAAAACCATACAAAGAATGTTTAATACTTACATTATATATATATATATATATATATAATGAAATTATTTATATATAATTGTTAAAACTAACTATTAACAATATAAAAATTTTATTCTGTATTATATTTTACAGTGTATTATATTAAATATTTTACAAAATTGTAAAAAATATTATATTTTTATGGCGTATTACGATAGATAATACGCTAGATAATTCAACAGATAATTCATGTATGAGAATATACATGTATGAGAATATAATGTTGATATAAATGTTGATGTTGATATAAATGAATGTATGTACAAATTTTTTATAGCCTATAGTCTTGGATAAAAATTACATCATGCTTGAGCATGTTGCAAATTTGAAATGGAACATGCAAAAACAATTGAGAATAAATATATTTTATATAACAACACTTTATATAGCCATATTTTACTTTTCATCATTTACCCATGAGGAGAATTTTAACGACTTCGATTCTAGCATTGTCCGTTTGAAAGCGGTTTCCAACATCGAAAATTCTAGTAATTCGGACAATTCGTATCTACTGTTTGAGCTCGTGACCGGCCGAACAGAACAGACCAACAAGGGGAACACTTTTAGATTGTAATCCAATAAAGATGTAGCAGATATCAAGCTCTCTCAGCATCTTGATTACGAGAGTAACATGCAATACTCATTAATAGTGAGAGTACAAAACAAGTATCAGTTAGCTGCTGAAACGGTGGTCGATATCGAAGTTCTAGACGTAAATGACAACATTCCGGTCTTCCGTGATCCGTGATATCAAAAGAGGAAGCGTGTTAGAGAACGAACCCCGAGGAGTTTCTGTGATGCAAGTGCGAGCCATTGACATTGGTGGAACGTCCGCTAATAATCAGGTTAGCTACGAGTTGGAGAACTTCACGGACCTCTTTGCCATCGACCCGCAAACTGGTAATATCACCACGTTAGTGACATTCGATAGAGAAGTCGAAGATATCTACAATGTGAAAATAATAGCAACGGATAATTCTCCGAGTGCTTTGTTCAGAACCGGCGAGCACAATAAAGGACAACAGGTGTTCCAAATCGAAATCGCTGATAAGAACGACAATCCGCCTCGCTTCACCCGGCAGTGACGGGATGCGTAGGCTAAGAAATATTCACGTTTGATGTAGATAATGTAGAACATGGCTATACATAACGTAACCCATTTGGTATACTTAACGCATAGCGATTATGATTAAGTATACCCAAATGTCTGATTGTGAATTACGTACATAATATCTATATATACATTGCATTTATAGGCACATTCACCAACAGCGTCTTGCTATTTATAATACTAAACATTAAGAAATGTTTAGTCATGTAAAACATCTTGTTAACTAACTAATAACTTTTTCATTTTTACACATTAACTCTTGAGATATTTCCTCGACTGTAGTTGAATTATTTTAATTTGCGAAACATAGCAACGCGCTTTCTGTGTCTGTCTCTTCGACATCCTTTTCCTCCGAGTATTCATCTGATCTCTGTGTGCTATATTCCATTGCAGTCTACAAAAGGATGTTGAATATTTAAATCTGTAATAACTTATTGCATCTGAATAGCGCTCTTAATTAATAGCTGCTTCGTGCATAATCTTAATACTCCACGTGGTTACACAGAAAAAATAATACGTATTGTGATTAGATAAATGTAGCTGTATACGACATAGTCGTAAGACAATGTCGCGCGTCCAAGTGTAAAATTACTACTTACCTTCAAAAATTTATCATCGATAGGGTTAACATATTCGTGCTGTCCAGGAGCTAAATCTGTGGCTATCGAGTTGAGTGTTACTTCAACCTCGTCGCTTCGATCATACGAGGGATTTTGGAAGCGAATGCTGCTGCAGCTATTACACAACATTGTACGATATTTTTATATGCGAGTAATAATTGTATATTACACTTAAAGATCGATTTCTAGTTAAATTTAACACTAAAATAAATTTGGGACGTACCTTAAATCGCTTGCTGATTTAGATTTTAATCTGTTTTTTTGATAGTAGTAGTAAACACATAACGCCAGAACACCAACTAACAATACGATTATTGTTATGCTATAAACGCCACTTATATTCCGTGTATTCCTTGACGAGCTGCTGCTTCTAGGAGCATGTTTCACCTCATTCATTGTCGAGCAAGTGCTATTGGACTGTATCGGTTGACCATCTGAACAAATGCATGTTGCGTTGTCCTTCAGAACGCACATATAGTCACAATACTTTTCGTCGCAAGGATTCTTACCTACCGAATAAATACATAATTTAATTTTACTTCGTAATTCTGTTAAGATTAATGTATATACGTGGATAGGATTTTGATTTCGAAATTATTTTTCTTAAGTATTATATTTATACCAACCGGAAGGTTGTCTGGCAATATGATGAATCACGAAATACTTGTGAATATTATTTGTGCCTAGATCTATCGTATCACACTGTTTTTTACCATACAGCTTACAACTTTGCAGTTGACCGTTCGAACCCATAAACCAGTAAAGCGACTGCTCATAAAAACCGATGCCTAACGGACGATGTATCTAAAAAAAAAAGCAAGGAATATGTTTACAAAGAGCATGCGAAATGCTTATATTTTATATAAAATGTTTTTGTTGTAAGAGAACGGATTGACATAATGAACCTATTAACATACATTTGTTACTAAGAACGTGCTATTTTGGCTTCCATCTAAATTAGATGATTCAATGGTTCTCAGGTAACTGTCCGACCAATATAATTTAGATTTTACATGATCGATTACCATCCCGGTCACGAAGCCTGTATGAGAATTAATCATTTTTATGTCCAAGCCCATCATATCTGCTCGATATATTTTGCTGGACGGCTGGACCGTATCCCAAGTGATTTGAGTCCAGAATAGCAATCTACAATATCAAAAACGATTTTAAAATCTAAAATTCTAACAATTTAGTGTCATATTGATGTCTATTAAATTGACATAAGTCCGTTAAATGAACGACTGATAAAATGAGAAAACTGCAAATAGAATAAAAAAGAATTACTTGTTAATCGGGTCAACTATAAGGGACACTGCTTTTGCCTTATTATCTTCTATCTTGACCAGCGTCGCACATATTTGTTTCTCCAAATCGCATACCTTCAATTAATTAATTAAATAAATATTCAGATCACGATATTCTTTTATTGGGTCTGTTTTCTGTTACTGAACTGGCTGCACTAGTTCAGAGTTTATCTTTTTCCTTCCAATGTGGAGTAAAAAAGATAAACTCTGAACTAGTGCAGCCAGTTCAGTAACAGAAAACAGACCCATTGACTTCATGTTGAAAAGAAGTTATACCTTAATCGTATTCGGCCGGCCGTTATCAATGACGTAGACGTTACCAGTAATCCAATCGACTGCGAGTGCCTGCGGATGCTCAACAATCCTAAATGTGCTTATTTCCTTCGTTGCAACGTTGATTTTTTTAATAGTACCGAACTCATCTGCAATCATTTTTTTCCTCAATATTTAATCAGATAATGCAAAATTCTTTTGAAAGACGCTTCCAATCTGTTATTGGATGAGAATTCTTTGGATCTTTATGTCCTCTAGACATATTGTGTATTAATAATTGACTCGATACATAAGATTGAAACAAAGAGACTAACCGCTACTCCAATAAACAGTGTCGTGGACCGCGTTCACGTCGAGACCGCTTACACTCGAGTCCGTTAATGAATCAATTATCTCAACAAAGTGTAAATTAGACGAGATCCTCCTAATATCGTTCTCACTGGCGGTAATGAATTCCATTGTCGGTCCTAAATGATTGTCAATGATGTTTATTACTTTAAATGACTTGCACAAACGTTTAATTAAGATCACTTACCGATAGCTTTGCAAGAAACTTTGTCGTAACGGGGAATATATCCGTCGTAGCACGAGCACTCGTAAGAACCCACAGTGTTCCGACAAATTTGCGCGCAAACGTCCTGTTCGCATTCGTTTATGTCCTCGCAAGAAATCATATCGGTAGCCAAGCGATATCCATCCCGACAGCCGCAAGCTGCGCCTGATGGTGTCTTGTAACATACACCTTTACAATAATTGTCCCTCGTACAGGCGCTCTCTACACATAAAAATACAACGCATCTGTGAATAGCGTATATTAATATAGCGTTATATACTAATACACAAGATATAATTTTCTTAGATATATAATTTTCTGTCTCTTTTAATTCGTCAATATGTGGTGGTTTAAAATTGTATAATATAATAGTATAATATACGTATATAATATAAGTTTATTTCATAAACTTATCGTAAAGAAAAGATGATTTCTCCACGAATTTTTCAAAGGCAAAAACACTCCAAATACTTTGTTAAATTTCTCATCAAAATGATATTTTTGGCAGGGACAGTTTTAATAGCGCAGGAAAGATTAACTACACGTACGGCATCTTCCCTTTTCATCGCTACCGTCTGGACAATCTCGAATACCGTTGCATACTTTGCTGTATGGCAGACAAGTGCCGGCAGAACACATGAATTCGTCACATTTGCCAGATTCGGTGATCATCTTTTTATTGCCGTCGCAATTCTTCTCATCTGAATTGTCGCCGCAATCGTCGTCCTTGTCGCATACCCAAAGCTCCCGAATGCACTTCTTATTGTCGCAGGCAAAATATCCCTCGAAACAAAGATTGCAATCGTGCTCGTCATCGTGTCCCGGACACTCATCTACGCCGTTGCATCTGTAAAAAAAAATCAATGTACACAGCACATTTTTAGGATTGAGATTGTAGTTTTCTTCCAGGAAATCGCTGTGACTATTTGCCTGCGCAGCAAAGTCCGCAATTTAAAAAAAATCTTCACGAAAAGAGTTAAAATAACGTTCCAAAATGTTCGTACATATATTGTTCACCGATCCACGCTTATATTTTAAAACGATCGACTCACCTTACTTTTTTCGGGAGACATAAATTAGTGTTCAAACAGTGATATTCATTCGCGGTGCAATTAACCATATGATTTAGTTCACTTGAGCAATGTCTCTCGTCGCTGCCATCGTGACAATCGTCGATACCGTCGCACTTCAGCGAAAGAGATATGCAATTATCATTGGCGCATTGGAAATACCCATCTTGACATCGGTTCGTTGATATTGAACTGATATTGACGATTGTGGCTTTACAGTGTGCTTCATCCAATGCGTCCATGCAATCGGACTTGAATACAAACACGATTATATAAAATGATATTAATATATGTTGCAAATGAAGAAATCAATCAAAAAGCTTATATATTTTGGTCAGAAAAATGGTCGTTTCTACCCATTTTGTTCTGCAACTACCTTGCAAGACAACATGTTATTAACGTTCGGTTTCTTTTCTTTACAGAACGAAGTAAATACAGCAGGTGCATTAATCGTAAAGTATTAACATAATTGTTATCTACCTGGCCGTCGCATACGAAACTGTTCGGAATGCAATTACCCTCGTTGCACATGAATCTGTCTGGAGCGCATGTGCGCGATTTGCAATAATTAAGTTGCTCATCGCTATAATCGCCACAATCGAAAACGCCATTGCATGCTTTGAAATCCAGTATACAAGTTCCATCGCGACATTGAAATTCATCTAAAAGAAACATACGTTAAGCGAATAAACGACTGTATGAGTTTGATCAAAGTGCATTCACAGAGAAAGATCACGAGTCTGTTCAGATATTCGTTCAATGTTCGCATTCAGATGCGATTAATAGATAAGATAGAACAAGAATGCATGTAACGTGTTTGTCACCGTAATTACTTTTTCTGCACTTCGGTTTTTCGCAGTTCTTCTCGTCCGACTGATCGGCGCAATCAAAATGCGAGTTACAACGACCTTTCGAACTGATGCACTCGCCGTTTTTACACATGAACTGATCTTCCTTGCAACGTTTCCCCTTTTCCTTGCAATCTATCGTCTCGTCTTCACCGTTCGGGCAATGCACGATACCGTCGCACCTAAGTTGCAAGATTCCAAAGATATTCATAATATTCACGTCATATACGGAATCCATAAGAAACAGAATAATATATATTTCTCAAGTTTGTAGAAAAAAAAATATTAAGTACAAAGATGCGGAAATTCAAGACAAGTTAGCCAATATTGATAAACTCGTATAAAGAATAACATATTAAAATGTGTCATATAACTGAACATTATAATTGTCAAACTATCGACAATCTCTAGATAATGAACCTATTATCTTTTATTTTGGATTATTATTTTATTATGGATTATGCATAAAAATACTAATTAAACATACAATTGCTCCTTTTTTATGCACACGTTGTGCTCGCTGCATTTATATTCGTTCTTAGGACATTCATGATGCAAAATGCACGTACGATTGTCATTTAATGACAGCTCCATTCCGGGAGGACAAGCACAAATCTGGAAGTTTAATCATCACGTAAAAATGATTACCTTAAATTTCTTCGACAAATAATATAGTATCGTGGATAAGATGACATTGAAGTAGCAACGTTTTAAATGCATAGGCAAGGAGAGGCTATTTGAGTTAGTTAAAGAAAAATTGGATGAAAAATCTTCAAGACAGGAAGGGGCTTTTCAAGGGTAGGGAGACTTTTTGAGACATGGAGCTTTTTAGCTTTTTGTCTCGAAAATTTTCTATCCGATTTTGTCTTTAACCGACTCGAATAGCCTCTTCTTACCCTATGAGATGCTCGCATTAATCGAATAATTAGCACATGAATGTATCGCCCTCATACATGGACTTTGCATACTTACAAATGAAGTAATGGAGGAAGGCAAACACACGTGTGAGCAATTTCCATTATTTTTCTGACAATCGTGCTCCTGTTTAGCATCTTTGCGCAAAGTTGCCACAAGTGGCGTTGCTCGAAGAGTAAGGTCATCGGGTATATCTAAAAAGATATCATTTTATTGACTATCCATCCTATGTGTATACATTCTACGTTATTGAACAAGCATTAAACAAACTCACGGAACGCAACAGCCTTATGGTTCGAAGCTGCTTTAAAACTTGTCCAGTATAATGCCCCCGATTTCAATCCGTTCACTTCAGTCCAAAAGATATTGTCACCGGCGACAGTAAGACTTCTAAGCATCTTTAATCCAGTACGAAAAACATGCGTGTCTAAAAATTTGATGCTTGATATTATCACAATATTCGTATTTTTAGAAATAAAATATTGCAAATATACATATAATGATATATATCATAAAATTTAATTTATTAATTCAATAATATATATTTCAAAGTCTATCTATGAAACAAGATCTAAAAAATAAAAATAAAAACTAGAATACAAACCGTTATTCGAGTAAGATAAGATGGAACCAGCTTTCGAATCACTCAGAAAGAGTGTTCTACTGTCTCTATCGTAGTACATTGGTATGTTTGGACCTTCCAAGTTCTGCCTAACTAACTTTCTTTCACCAAGTCCGTCCATTCTCATTTCATATATACAATACTCGTTATTATATCTATGCCAATTTCTTAATTTTTGGAACAGTACGAACATCTTGCTACAATATATAATATGCAATATTATATATTATATATAACTGCTTTATTAACAAACACTGATCACCATCTCGTAAATGATAAGTATATAATCAATTTAACGCCGTACCTTTCTTCGGGCGCCAATGCAATAGATAAAGGAGTATCTTGAAAATAATGAATGACCGTCATTGCCAAGGTTTTCATATTGTATACCTCGATAGATTTGTTTCGTTTGTTTGACATATACAAGTTATTGCCAATGTAATCAAATGCTATCCCTCCATATGGAAATTCCGAATGAAACCTCGTAATGTTTTCAAAAGTATTGCTGACTGGATCATAGCGCATGACGTCTGATACCAATCTGAACTTGAACCATGTCTCTATAGATATAAGTACCTGGCCTAAATAAGTTTTAATTGTTAAAAAAAAGTTAACACCAAAAATCGATTGTTAGATCGCTGCCTGTAACATTTTTGGTAAAATAGCAATTCTGATATACCAGAGAGCGGATCCAATAATATGTCCTGTACGTGAGTATAATTGTAATGTGAATTTGATCTATTTGTCATTTTCGGCTTTCCCAACCATTCATGATAGTAATTTATAAATGCTTTGTCTGTAACGATCAACAAATGGTGCTTCTTCTTGCTATCTGAAATTATACTTTTATGCTTACTTAAAAATAATTAGAATTCGTTAACATTAACAATCTCAATTTTTCTAACGCGATATATGCGTTAATGTGTTTGGTGTTTTTCCTTGTTTTGCCAAATTTACCTCGACAAGTATGATTATCGGCATTTAATTCCTTATCCAAAGTACAAGCGCACGTGTATCCTTTATCCTGATTCAGCATGCACAATTGAGAACACGGGTTGGACTTACATGGATTATCAATCTGAAATTCGATTAAATGATAATGACAGACCTTTTGCGACGTATTTTTTGTAATGGGGAAAGTATATAATCTCATAGTACGATGCGTACTTTGGGCTTTATCGCTGAGGAATCGATATGTATGCCATAAGGTTTATTTTGCGTTCGATGTAAGATACGCCAATTCTTTCCAGAAAATTTATTGCAAGACTGTATCGTATTAGATCCCCAGTCGCTCCAATATAATGTATTTTCGAAGACCCCCAAGGCGTATGGCTCTTGAATTATATCATGTTGTACGATCTGCGAATAATTGAATTATAAATTCACAATTCAAAATCTCAATTTTATCTTAAAATATTTAATTATAATAAGAGAAAAGAGCAAGCACTTACTCTTCGATCAGTGCCATCTAAGCGTATTGATTCGACTCTATTTAACTTGGAATCCACCCAATATAATCGATCATTTGGATAGTCAATAGTCAGGCTTTTCGGCCAGCTTAATTTTTCAGAGACAAATGTACGAATGTTTTTGCCGTCCATTCCCGCCACTGCTATACGTGCATTGGAATCGCCATCGCTCCAATACATTTTTCTATAAATGTAATACACGCTCAGTATATTTCTATATTATTTACCTTATTATACGTCTATGTTCTAAAATAAAATTTAGAAAGCTAATTTAATGATTAATCGAGGCTACGAATAAAAATTATTTTATTTGTATTTTATAAAATAATGTTATATTGTTAATTAAATTTTACTTGTAAAACACAAATTTATAGAATTCTTAGAATAGATTAGATTAGATACGGTAGAATAGATTTAAAAGAAAATATTGCTACAAATATCACTAATATTAAGAACTAATAGTAGTCCTCGGTAAGCTCATGAGCAATAAATCAACTAGTAAAATTTAAGAATTTCTTTCTCTCTCTATCTCTTTTCTTAATGTTTTCTTATAAAATCGTTTACTTATTACGACAGAATTTGAGCATAACTTTTAACAAGGTGACACTTACCCACGGGTTGGTAATAAAGTGATTCCGGTTGGTTTATCAAGTCCATTGACTAATACAGTGCAGTTCGTGTCGTTAGTGCAAACTCCAATACGATTGTAACCCTCATCCGTAAAATATATATTCTCCGTGATCCAATCTACGGCTATTCCCGATATCATCGACAAGCCTTTATATAAAAAAGATATAGAAAATTTAGAAGATATAATGGAAAATTATATATTATACGATTTTTATTTTAAAATATGATATTTTAAAAAACTTGTTCTACAAAAAATAGACGCATAATTTTATATATTAATTTAACTATAATTATTAGAATTATTGCAGCAATATAATTAATATTGTCACAAATTATAAAAAATATAATAATCAATAATTATTATAATTATTATAATTTTCATTATACATATATTGACAATTATAATTTTTATTATGTTATAATTTTTATTATGTTATTTTATTTCATATTGCAAAATTAAGCAAATAGCACGTGTTAGAAAGTTATTTCTGCTTATCGCTTTGCAAAGGCTCTCTCTCTCTCTCTCTCTCTCTAATTATATCTTACATATTAAATGTCATTAATACGATGCCTACCTGTTGTAACGATGACTTCGCGACGACTCGCCTGAAAAAGTATTCGAATTTCTCTTACAATGGTTTCGCTGTTTCCTTCCATATCAGACCAATATGTGACATCGTCGTTTGTAGTAACTGCGACCGCACGATTTAAGTTTGTCGCTACTGTAAAGATAATTTTCGAGTCGACATACATCCCCTTGACCGAGGTGCTTGTGGAGAACGTCAGCGTAGCCTCACCAGCTGAATTTCAAAGAAAAGAATCGCGTTTTTATAAAATCTAATATAAAATGAATACGCGCCGTCACACGTTACTCGCGAATTAATTTACCACGCGCTTTGCAAGTTTTCTTGTCGTTAATCAGGTAGTAATCCTCTTGACACTGGCATTTATACGATCCTGGAGAATTTATGCATTCTTGATCGCATATGCCATAAATTTGACACTCGTCGATGTCTACAAAACAGAAAAATTATTAGACGAACGAGACATAAATTTTCACGCCATTATCACTTTTGTCTATCACAGATTTACCTTTGCAAGTGCGATTATTATTTTGTAATTTATAACCCGGTTTACAGGTACACACACTTCCTTTAGGAGTTTGCTGGCATTTGTGGTTGCATTTTGCTGATGTGCAATTAGATGATGTACCTGAAAGAAAATTGAATAATGTAATATTATAACAAGTAATATTATATATTATCACGCCAAGATTATAAAGACTTAATTGTAATTAAAAACGAAGGCAATAATAATTAAAATGCGTTGTGATAAAGATGGTGCAGTAATTAAAACATGTTAAAATAAAACGTAGCATACTCACAACCAGCACCTTCATCCGATCCATCGCCACAGTCGTCCTTTTTATTGCATACTGCGTTAAGAGCTATGCATCGTTGATTTCCACACAAGTATTGGGACTTCTCAGTTTTACAGTCGCTCGCGGATGATGTTTTATTTGCGCCTGAAAAAACCACAAAAGAACATGTAAAACAAAATTATTTTTATATAATAATTATATAATTTCCTTATCACCTTAATTAATCTTGACATAATTTACAGAATGAAGTCACCCTCTTGAGTAACCTTCAAAAGGTTTTAGTCACTCGTTATTAAAAATTGTTATTTAAGTTTATTAAAAAGTTATTAACAAAAAAAGTTTCATAAATAGAATGTAATTATTACATGGGTTTGCAATTTCGACGCAAAAACCAGATCCATCCCATATCGCCCGATGCTTGCAAAATGTACTTATTATTTACGATTTGCGTGGAAAGTTAAAACATGTGGAACCGTACAATGATAGGCCTCATTTCGCACTGCAAGCACTGGACGGTATAAGGTAAATCTCTTTTTTCGTGGAAATTGCAAAACCATGTGAAAATTACATTCTATTTACGAAACTTCTTTTGTTAATAACTTTGGGATGGACTTTGCTTCGCATAGAAAGTTGGAAATCTAAGTGGAATTGTGATATAATAATTGATAGATATATATGGGACGACAATTTTATTCAACATTTAATTAATCTAACGGATATATCAAATTCACTATATTGAAAAATGCACTAATGCATTCATCATAACTGTACATTCTTTTAAACATAAATTCAGTAAAATAGTTTGTGAAGTGGTAATCGCGTATAAACAGAGGCATCATACATCACACAAGTGAATGGGTGGGAATGTAGAAAGAGGGAAGTATTATACGTGTACTGTTAATCATTCTTTAATATACATTTGTGTGTCGAAAAAAATTAAGTTCCATTTATAAAACTTATTTGTTAGTAACTTTATAATAAAGAATGAGTTATGGCTAAAAAACCTTCTGAAAGCTACTCTCTAATTAATGTCTATATATATCAATATAAAATATGTAATATTAATATATAATATATGTCAAAGTCATAAGAAATGGTTCCCTATTCGGTATATTTACCGAACACAATTTCTATATTGTTCTATTATTATTAATAATCTATATTTATAAAAATTTACTGCAATTCCATTCGTCGCTGCCATCGGGACAATCCTTGCTGCCGTCGCAAACCCATTCTTGAAGTACGCAATGCCGGTCGTTACACCGGAACCTGTCGGTGCAATTCAACTGGGCAACAAAACAGAATTGCGAATTTATTATTATTTTATTTCAAGAAGAATGGTGCAAGTAGACAAGTAAGTAGGAATATAAATGATACGTGAAAACACGCGGAAAATCCGCGCCGATTTACTTACGTCACGCACGCAATTGTCGTACTCATCACTTCCATCCAGGCAATCCTTCACTACATCGCAGAATTTTGCTTCTGGTATGCACTCTTTAATGTTTTTGCATTTGTATTGATTTTTTTCGCATGTAAAACGAAAAGATGGCTAAAACAAAAGATATATAGGTTCCTCGGTACTTCGTGCACCCGTATTAATTGTGTTGCGTGTCCAACGTAACGTTAAGCATAAGAAATAAGACATTATTCTTTCGATTGAACTTTATTCAGGCATTGATATAATTCAAACGAATGTTATATCATACATAGAGCTATTCCTCTTATGTAACAGGAATGTAACGGAAACTGAGTGTTTTAAGTAGGTATCTAAAGATAAAGTATATTGTTTTAAACAATTCTTTATTTTGCAATCTTTTTCAAGGGATAAAAAACTTTCTTTGAGGAAATAATCCGTCGATGAAATTAATTAAAAAATTAACTAAAAGCTAAAAGCAAAGACTTTACTATTTTTAGCATAAGGGAATAAGTATAATGATTAGACATATAATTTGCAGTTAGAGATTCTTGAGAGCGTGTACTGGAATTTAAGGTAAGAAATTGCAGCGTATGATGTGCGATTTAATTGTAAGAAATACAAGTTATTTATCTTAAAAACCTATATCTTGATCTATATCGTAGACTTATTATAATAAAAATTTTGATGCGTAACTAGCGATAAATAACATGAGCTGTATAATACTCACTTTGTGAATGACTAAATCATCAAATTCGTCGTAATAGTATGCGTCGCAGTTTTTTTCATCCGAACCATCTTTGCAGTCTTTAAAATTATCGCATCGGAATCCTAACCATACGCACTCGCCATCGTCGCACGGCCACTTGCCGGGTGAGCATTTGGGTACGATCCCATTATAATTTTTCGACGCTTATAACAGTTATAACACAATTTTTGTTACATTGTCGGGGTATTTCGAAATACAAATAAAGAAATGATATAGCTGCAGGTAGACTTATTTTGATACGTCAAAGCAAATTCGAACGAAAAACGGGCATGTCAAAAAAATTAATTTGAGAATGTGAATAAAAGTTTTGTCTTATAGAAATATTGTCTTACCTGGAATGTAACCTTGAGAAAGACATAAGAAGCAGCATGTAAACAATAGCACCACAAGACGAGACATAACCTGCAAACGAATACGTTAAAACTTAATTCCGGTAAAATGAATTAGGATTTACTATAATTATTTGTTGCTTTTCTAATTATTTTTTCATCAAATCACTTGAATACCTTGAATATGCATCAATAATAAACCTCATATTTCTAATAATTTTTCTGTTGAAGAAATCAGCCGAGATCAATCATGAGACGTGGTTGTACGATAAACAAATTTGTAATGGTGAATTTAACGTGATGTGATAAATTTAACGTGATAAATGTAATCATGATTCGAACGAGGAATTTGAATATTTCTTTTGAGAATCAAATCCAAATTTATGAACAAATCCGAATTCTGTATCTCGAGGTACAGTAATCATTCTTGAAAAAAATCGCATGTCAATATCAATAGTCATTGAATTGCATGTCATCTGGGTATTAAATAAGAAAAAGTTGCGTATTATTCAAGTGTGAAAGTGTTTTGAGAAGAAATCACATCCAACTAGAGACTTAAGCTGCATTCAAATCACTATTTATAATATTATAAAAAATCTATAACAATAATTGTAGTATTTTTATTATAAATTCTACAACAGAAATTATACAATCTAATAATCAAGGTAGATTAAATGAAAAGTTATAATATTTATCACATAATCAACATGTAATAAATCTAATAAATTGCAAACAACCATTAAAAAATTGTATTAAACATAAAAGTAAAATTGTGTTTATGTTTAATTATATTATCTGAAATATTAAATTAATGAATTTTATGAATAGTATATACTACAAGTCAATTACAAATGTAAAGAAATTTTGATCAGAAATTCTCCAAAGATTGATGATATTTACGTCTTATCTTTGACATTATATCCTGCGTATCACTCATGAAAAAATACAGCGTAAACGAAAAGCGACTAATTACGATACTTATAACGAAAATTCTACTAACTAATCACATTTGTTCAAATATCTTTAAATATATTTTCTTCAAATATATTTATAAATCTCTTGCGAAATTAAAATTGAAATTAATAAATTGTCAATCAAGAAATGTACACACACGTAAAATGATTGAAATTTAAAGTGTCATATGTTACGATGCTAAATTTTTACAAATATACTGTATATTAAATTTATATTAAAATATTTAAATGTACTACGTTATATTACATTCTTTAAATATTAAAATGCGATATTTTATTACCGGGGTGGATATATTTTAAATGTCGTACAAATGGTCCGATCAAAAATTGTCGCATTTAATTATAAATGTATAACTTTGTTAAAATAACGTGCATATTTATTTTGGGAGAGTGCGATGTGTACGCAAATTTTATAAAAAAAGAAAAAAGTGTACTCACAGTGAATGGAGGTTCCTGTATACATGTAAGGCTGAAATATAATTTTTGTATTTTAAAAGAAGAAAACACGTCTGGATGTGGTCGCGACGCCGGTTGAAGCGACTCTGATACGTTGGACCCGAATACGTTCGCACGAAGTTTCTTGTTTCCACCACACGGGAATATTATCAAAACTCGAAAGGTCGCTGCTGACAACTAGGAAAACACCTCTAGAAATCTCAAATAATAGATACTTGACGATGAGATATATATTAAAATTCTTTCAGTCATTTCTCGAAATTAATTTAATATAAAAACAATTTTACTTTTAATTTTAATATAATTTTTTAATGATTTAACGATTTACAATTTATTAAATTTATCACATGTTGATTATCATATCTAAAATGTAATAAATATTATAATTTTTCGTCCTGATCTATCTTGATTTTTTTTCCGAAATCCTCATCCTTATGGAAAAAGTTACTGTAGTTGCGAAAAAAGCACACAAAACTTTAGCAATTAACTGTGTAATATTTACTATAGTTTCGTGTACTTTTTTCAAAACTACAGTAGTCTTTCCGTAGTATTTTTCCGTAGGGGCAGCCAAACGTATGGACATTTTACAGAGATATAATAATAAAGATAGCAAAAATTTCGAGAAATATATATAAAACTGGAAATACATAACATTTTAATAAACAAAATAGGAATAATCGATTTCTATTTGACGAATCGACAAACGCGAAGAAATCTGAGATAATATTGTCTTATATGGATTAATTAATGTTGGTTTTATTTTACAATTGTCATTTGAAATGAGATGTAATAATATTCAATCGTATCGCATAGTGAGCGAAATATCAAATAGAAAAAAAATAGTAATTCATAAGATATCCTAATTAATTGTAATTATTTATCGGGTTAGTCGCGAGGGTCGCGAGCTCTCTCGATAATACGCTACTGCTTGAAGAAAACAAAAGCCGATCGAGTGCCCGGCAGTGCCATTGCCATATTGCCATACCGCTGCAGTGGAAGCTAACGGCTAACGAAATTAAGGAAGTTCTTCGTGTCCCTTGCGAACGGTGGTGTAAAACGGAAAAAGTTCCATAATTTATCTCAGGAAGTATGCCGCGTTGCTTGATAAAGTCCATGGCGCGGTATCACAAGACGGACAATTCGAGCGAAGGTATATCTTCATCTTTTGTCGATATCTTCTTTTACGATATCTTTCTGCGGACCATTAAGATTATTCAGGCCTAATGTACAACCAGACGAGCCGAGCTTCATTATCGGCTATGGAATATCCATGGCATGTGCTCGACACGTGTCTCTGTAAGAGTATCATTGGAATTACGAGTTGCCCGCGGTCGTTACTTCAACCTTGACTATTGTCACAATAATAATAAACAGGCTGCGGATATCCATGTCGGGAGTCTCTTATCTTCACGTGATCCTCCCGAGAGAGTCCTGCCGGATAAATATAGATTATCAAAAAATAAATACCGAAGATACATTTTCAGGAGCCATACGAACGCAATAGGGTTGTAGCTAAATAAATATGCGACGGAATTTTTACGTATCTCTTTTATTTCTCGTTAAACAATTATATCTTTCCATTTGTCCATTTATTCTGCTGACTGAAGAGGAAGGAAGAGAAATGTTAATTTTTCTCGTTAGATGCAAGAAGGACGTACTTCAAAACTTGGAGACTAATTACTAACTGTCGATAGGCGAAATTTTAATTTCACATGGAATGACTTTCTGTCAGGCTCTTTCCAATTACCTAATTTATTTATTACAGAATTACTTTCTGCCACTTAAAATAACAATAAATCCTTCAGAGATGCTTTAAATCTCGACTATTCCGGTAATAAATATCGTGCCTGCTTCGAGTGACGGAAAATCGATTTTTACAGAGACCGAATTCCCGTGGCTGCCGCCGTCCACGGATCTCAAGCGGAAGAGCCATGCGAAAGACGCGACGTCCAAGACGAGCAATATCTGGACCTGCTCCGGGCTGCCCATCGTAACCCGTTACAGCTTCCACAAGAGCAACGGCGCGACATTCGACGCCGAGTTAAATCAAGCTGGGCAAAACTACGGGAATACACATCACGATGCGCCGTCGATCGACGGGCACGTGAACGATAATGCAGGGAAGGTGTCGACGATATTGCTCGACGGGGTGCCGCGATTCTTCTCCAAGGCGGAGAGATCGGCGACGCAGACGTCGGAGGCGGGAAAAGTCGCTGGCGCGATAAATCCGCCGGTCGTGATCAACGGCTGCGAAACGCAGACGCTCTCGCAGGCCCTGTACTTGCTGCCGAAACAGAAGCACGAGTCGGTCAACGCTGCCGAGGGTAAGACGGCGTCCGCTCGAGAAGGCGCCCAGCACTGGAAGAGAAATAAAACGATGCACTACTGCCCGTACTGTCGCAAGAGCTTCGACCGGCCGTGGGTGCTAAAGGGTCATTTGCGTCTACATACGGGCGAGCGACCCTTTGAGTGCCCGGTTTGTCATAAATCCTTCGCCGATCGGTACGTACGACAGGCCTCCCTTAAACTTGGGACTCCGACGCAGGAACGCGCTCCCGGGTTTTAATTCCGTCGACGAGAAACTTGGATAAGAATCGATCTCTAAGGGGAAAACTTTGATCAAAAGTTAAAATAAAAAGTTGGAGTACACGAAAGTCTCGTTCTATTCGATTAGTACTGTTCGGAATGTTAATTGCTATGTATTAAGAATCGATCTCATCCTAGGTAGAGAAAGCAAAAACTTTGTTCAAAAATTAAATTAAAAAGTTGAAGTATACGAAAGATCTGTGAAGCTATCAAAGCATCTTCGGGGAAAAATGGAGAACGATTTTATTCTCGTTCTATTCGATTAGCGCTGTTCGGAATGTCAATTGCTATCAAGGGTGCATCATTGCCGCGCGATTAATTAATCTTTTGGGATTATTGCAGCTCGAATCTTCGCGCACATCAAAGGACACGCAATCATCATCAGTGGCAGTGGCGTTGCGGCGTGTGCTTTAAGGCTTTCTCGCAAAGGCGCTACCTGGAACGCCACTGTCCGGAAGCCTGTCGCAAGTATCGTATGTCTCAGAAGAAGGATATCGCTTGCCCATGAATGCCGGATGGGGAACGACGGCGAGGAGTACCAGCGGTAGTTAAAGTCGCTCTCAACGACGTATATCGCGCTTATACCAATGTAAAGTCAATGTTCTGAC
Organism: Temnothorax nylanderi; assembly: GCF_030848795.1. Classification (NCBI taxonomy): domain Eukaryota; kingdom Metazoa; phylum Arthropoda; class Insecta; order Hymenoptera; family Formicidae; genus Temnothorax; species Temnothorax nylanderi. Next base: position 298,634 of record NW_027249168.1, on the reverse strand, counting down.
GCGTGCGTTATATGATCAAAGTTTATGCCGTTCTTTATTATATTTCTCAATAAAATTTCGATCTTTCGTATCGTCAACAGGTGTGCGGCAACTTTATTAACATGATTTATTGCGTAATTCAGATTTAAGAATTCGCGATATACGCTGAAGTTGTAGCTCCGTGAAGCTATACTTATTTTGATCTCTGCATGTGAGACGTTCGATGAGGCTTGAATCGTTTCTAGGATTATATCAATCTCGAGATGTATTTCATTGAATAGAATCTTAAGATTATTTGAAACTAAACTTAATATGATTTTATACTTAAATTATCTGAGTAATTATTTAACTTTATATTTAAATATGAAATCATTAGCTCAAAATACTGCCATTTTATTAATCGGACGGAATCTCAAGTTCACCCGAGATCAGACTTGTAATATATGTTGAATTTATAGCTCTGTGAAACCAACTTCAGATAGAACTCTATAATGACATGATTATGATGACGTTATCATGATCTGGACATGTCCAGATAATTTTTAAGTGATGAACAAAGTCATGATAACGTTAACATGCTGCCATTATGAGTTTTATGTTCTACTGGGAATTTATTTCGAATATATGAGGCTTGAATATCGCTTTGAGGAAAATATTCATGTCTATAATCTTATATTTAAGAAACGCAATCTCAAGACACTTCATTGGATGGAAATATTTTTAATTTTAAAACTATCTGAGACTAGATTTAATATGATTTTATATTAAAATGATCTAAAATTACTTTTAAATATAAAATCGTCTCGAAATATTATATAACTATTTTATTGATCGGATGGAATCTCAAGTTCATCCGATATTAGACTTAAAATGATCTTGAACGCAAGATCGGATTATGAACGCCGCTTTTAGTTTCGACAGCAACGTGTCGCTCTCATATACTTGGCACGCGGTGATTGGCCAAGCCACCGCGTACACAATTCGAACCACGTGGCACGTGATTCGTGCCGGAACCATGTTTCCGGGTCTGTTCTTTCCGGTCATTTTATGTTGCGCTATCTGAAATGTAAACGACAGGCCCGTATGATCGAAGATGGAGTTGAAAAACGGAAGAACAGAAGGTATGAAAAATTCAACAACAAATGACAGATCCATTGGCGAATCTCGCTCGCTGTAATCCGGCCGCGTCGCCGCGCGTCCCTCATGAATACCGCCTTAAAACGACGCCTGGCGGCCTGGCGGGACCGGGGCGCCACGGTGGCATCGCCGTCTTGCTACCGTCGCTCTTTCATGGTGCGGATCGTGTACACCGAACAAGCAATAATCGTCGCTCGCATTCGACGCAGTGCATCAGTCGGGATTTCGGGATACTGCAAGCGGAACGCAAATTACGAGTCGTGGAGACGGACCGAGAGACTGAGAGTCGGGACCGCGTGATAAACACGAGAACGCTTTTTTTCCGAAGCATAACGAGTGGAGAAGCGGTAGAGAGGTAGAGCGAGAGGGAGAGTGAGAGCGAGAGAGAGAGAGAGTGTGTGAGAGCGAGTGTGTGAGAGAGAGAGAGAGAGAGAGTGAGAGAGGGCGAGAGAGTGAGAGAGAGCGCGAGGAGAGTGAGGAGAGAGAGAAGCGACAGCGCGGCATCGCACCGGACGGGAAAAAACGGTGCCCCGACGCGGTCACTGGCGCTGCGAGAAGTCGGCGAAATCCATTGACATTGGGGGAACGGCCATTTTGGCGTGTTGTTTCCCACGATCGAGTGCCCGAGGCGCGCACACGCATATACACACACGGCATCGACGTCCATTCGTTTTCAAGGTAAGGAGCAACCACGCGGAGACGACGTTACGCGTCCACCCGGCGACTCCCGCACAACCCCCATTGTTCCGTCCATCCGTCGTCGTCCCCCGGGCCCCCGCGGCGGCGCGCCGCGAGAAATTCCACGCGCGGGGCCCCCCCCTCCGAACGGTTCAAGTAATATCGCCCCGGGGGCTTTCTCGTCGCCCCGAAACGCCCCGTTCGCGCGAGCCGACCTAGAAAAGGGTGGAAAAAAAGAACCCCCCCCCCCTTTTGGCCCCCTTCGCGATCGGCGTCCGTTGGAGCCGCGTGGAGGTGAAGCGAGCCGGCCACGGTATATTTAACGTGCAAATCCCTCACTCGCGCGAGTTCTGCCGTTATCGACGGTTCGAACGGTTGAAATTCCCGTGACGGGTACTCGCCCGAGCGGCGCATATCGGCTACCGTTAATCACGGGCACTCGCGATTAGGTGAGTACTGAGTACGTGTTTTCCTTACGCCGTTTTTTTGAATTTACGGAACTTTCGGAACGGTCGCGAATCTTCGTCATTCGAAGATACAACGAAATCTCAAGAATGTTCCTTTGTCTCTTTGTTGTATGAGTAATACTTCAATACATTCCGTACATAACAAATCTTAATAGCGCTGAGAGCCTCTCTTCTTAATCTCCTTTTCTTAACGTGCGTTAAGTATACGATTAAAACGAAAAACGTGTCGCTTTGTTTGAATAAAATCTTTTTGTAAAGTTTAAATTAGCTCATAATTCTATTTTTCTAGAAAAAATAATTTATTGAATTCTTTACTTCAGTCAAGAAACAGCTCTTATTATTTCTTGTCTAATTATATTAAATTTCGTGTTCATTGGAAGTTGCAAACGATAGGGAAATCAAATTTTTTGTAGCACACACAGTTAACTGCTTCATCTATAGAGTATTCATGGTTGCTTTCTATATCCAAACACACAAAAACACTTAGCATATTTGAATGTATTCATAAAGGCAAACACAGAGAGATACCTACAGGCATACAGTCACCGTAGGTCAATTTTGTTTGGCCTTGCTCCCTTTCCATCTCCTTCTATTTAGACGTTAATATAAAACCTGATACATACTTTTGAATATGCTTACGGGATCAGAACTATTATGATATAATATTTTACAAGTGTAACTGTGATATAAAAACGTTATGAATAAAATTTATGTGACTTTAAACATTTACACAAAGAAATTTATAACGTAATGCCTACGCTTAGCTAGCGTGTATGCATATATTAAATGTAATTATTGTAATAACGTGTCTTTTATCTTCTTTTTTGTCGTCAGGAAAAGATAGTAGATATACTACAATATTTCCAAAATGATGACCGAAACGCATATGAACTCTAACCATATGTTGAATTCTGGTTTGTCTAATAAATCAGAGATAGAGAAAATGGATGATGTGGGTTGGAAAGCCAAATTAAAGATTCCACCAAAGGATAAAAGAATTAAAACAAGTGTGAGTTCTATGATAGAAAAAGACAAATTAATAAATTATTAAGTAAAGAGAAATTAATAAAGATATGTAAATATGTAACAATAAATTAATATAAGTATACATAATAAATATATAACAATAAATATATAACAAATTTTTATACCTTAAAATTTTGAGTTATTCTTGCAATATGGAAAATTTTAATAAGTCTTCAAAATTAATTTTACTATTGTTTGCGGATAAAGATCCTTGAGAAATTGAATACTCAAGTTTTCTACATTGAAATTTAGTTCGAAATATACCTTACAGGATGTTACCGACACACGTGGTAACGAGTTCGAAGAATTTTGCCTAAAACGAGAACTATTGATGGGAATTTTTGAAAAGGGATGGGAGAAGCCATCACCGATCCAAGAAGCTAGTATTCCCATTGCACTTTCTGGTAAGGACATCTTGGCACGAGCGAAAAATGGAACTGGTAAAACTGGAGCGTACTCAATTCCAGTGCTGGAACAGGTATGATGAAGGCTTTAGCTTGAAAAAAAGAAATATTTGTTTTGAATGTGGCGTGCTTATTATTGCCACTTCAGGTTGACCCGAGGAAAGACGTAATCCAAGCACTGGTAATTGTGCCTACAAGAGAATTAGCGCTACAAACATCACAGATTTGTATTGAGCTCGCAAAGCACATGGATATAAAAGTTATGGTTACTACTGGAGGAACTAACTTACGAGACGACATTATGAGGATTTATCAAAAAGGTAAGGTCTAGGAAAGTGTATGATTTATCGATAAATTACATTAAATGAGTCGAGCGATGTATAATTTGTCTGTAATTTATGCTTTCAGTACAAGTGATAATCGCAACGCCAGGAAGGATCCTTGATCTGATGGACAAGAATGTGGCAAATATGGAGCATTGTAAAATTCTAGTTTTGGACGAAGCAGATAAACTGCTGTCGCAAGACTTCAAAGGAATGTTGGATCATGTAATATCGAGGTGCGTTTGTACAGAAATATTACATTTTATTTTACACAGAATTTCTTTATTTAACCACACACTCCTTTTACGGTAGGTGGATAACTATGAAGAACTGTGCAGAAAAATCTCAAGTTCAATATTTTTTTTGTATGAGAGACAATTAAGGTCGACCATTCACAACGCTTTGCTTCTTTTATGCGCTCGTACATGCAATGCTGCATTTCGTATAATTAAAGTGCTTGAAATGTAAAACGTGTCTTATTGAATTTAGGCATGTTGCAATATATTCACATTCCCGAGTGTATCAAATTGACTAATCAATGACTAACTTTAATTGACTCTCGCTTAAAATTCACTGAAATTGTACTATTTCTTTCACTCGCAATTTTAACTCGTTGCCATATTTTCTATCTGATACTATTAAAACACAATTTTTAGCTAATATTACAGAAATTTAATACATATCACGCGTGTAATATAATACTATCAATTATTCCAAAAAAAATAACCATATTACTCATCTCTGTTATTTTGTGTTTATTAGTTTTCTATTATTTTCCTTCTAGATTACCACATGAACGTCAGATTTTGCTGTATTCAGCTACGTTTCCGCTGACTGTGAAACAATTTATGGAGAAACACTTGAGAGATCCATATGAGATTAATTTAATGGAAGAGTTGACTTTGAAAGGCGTAACACAATATTACGCTTTTGTACAGGAACGACAAAAAGTTCACTGCCTTAACACGCTATTCTCCAAGGTAAGGCTTAATTTGATCTTATGTAATTCTTTATCAATGATATAATAAATCTTTTCGTTTCAAGCAAATATATTAATAATTTATGTATTACTTTTATAGCTGCAAATAACGCAAAGCATAATCTTCTGTAATTCAACGCAACGCGTCGAATTGCTGGCTAAGAAAATAACAGACCTTGGGTATTGCTGTTATTATATACACGCGAAAATGGCGCAGGCACACCGAAATCGCGTATTCCATGATTTCCGTGCAGGATTATGCCGAAATCTTGTAAGTTAATTAATGTATAACATTTTTAATTAGAAAAATTTAAATCTTATTTAAATTTTAATTACATTATATATAATGTATTATCTCTAATTCAAGTAAATGTAAATATTGAAGCAAATTGTACTAATGTATCTATATTTGAAGATTGTACTTTATTAATTAAATGTTTTCTTTTTTTTGCAGGTGAGCAGTGATCTATTTACCCGCGGTATTGATGTTCAAGCTGTGAACGTCGTAATCAATTTTGACTTTCCGAAAATGGCAGAGACATATCTGCATCGAATCGGCCGATCTGGAAGATTCGGCCACTTAGGTATAGCAATTAACCTAATCACGTATGAAGATCGCTTCAACCTACACCGTATCGAACAAGAGCTTGGAACAGAAATTAAACCTATCCCAAAGGTGATAGACCCCAGTTTGTACGTGGCGAGACCAGAAGACAATAATAGTATGGAAGAAGGCAACGTGTCCAAGTAGTTTCGATGCATTGTGGTAAAATGAAGCTTCACACACGCTCAACGAGTTTAAAGTGTGTGTCAAAGTGTGTCAAAGAGTGAGTTTACTTGTAAATAAAACGTACTAAGTATGAGTAATGATGAGTTGAGTGATTGAAGTGTCGGGCAAATGTCAGTGCGAATCATTTCTTTGTACATAAATACATTTAAATGTACATAAGCTAAAGCAAATCAGAGTCAAGCCATTATCAAGATGCACAATATGTAAACAGATATGTGAATAACATAATAATCAATCATTGCATTTTATCATAACTGTAAATACTACATGCGAGGACATACAACATCGTTTTAATAGAGGATTTTTATACAACGGCTTCATTCTTCCAGTATTTTTTTTCCTTCTGTTGTTGTGTAACAATGAAGAAGAGGGCATATATGATTTAGAAAATCTATCGGCCAATCTCACCGAGTACAACATACTGATTCACATGTGCTCATTACTTTTGTACTGTCATGCATATATAAATTGTCCTTAATACCAATAAGGTCGTGTGTATATATATACATATATATAAATTGCCCTTAGCGATTTATAAAATTTGGATATTAAATATCAGTTGTAATATTTGATCATGGCTTGATTTTGCTATCTGTCAATATTGTCATACAACTCTGAAATTCAAATCACTTGTCAACGCTTAAACTATCTTTTTTCTGTTCATTCAACCGCTAATGAAATTTTCTTTTCCTTTTTTTTTCCTTTTTTTAAAAACGCAATTGGATTTTCTTTTTACTATATCGTGATTGAGAATCAGAGGTTGTACAATTGACTAGTTTTATATAATTATTTTTTTATAAAGAACTGGCTGGTGGACTCCCTAACAAAAAAAAGAGGTTCTATGGCTGATGCTGATAATAACGTATATGTCCAATCGCAGCCTACGTTTAATTATACAACAACAGTCTATCGAGGCTAAAATTGAGATCTAACAAATTGCGAGGATTTATTGCTAAAATTAATAGAAAGACGCGGAAAACGCGGAATAAATGGATTGCAAGTGAATGCACATGAGGAACTGACAGCTCACACTGAAATGTGAGCTTAAGGGTGCACTGTGAAATACTCTATCTCTCGTGAAAGATAAAATAACTGCCAAAGTTATTGTATTATTGATAATATCAACATAGAATCTCTAGAGATCTCCATGAAATTATGGCTAAACACGAGAAAGAGTAGAAAAATATGCAAGAAATTTACTGTTTGGTATGCATGAGTATTATAGGTGAAATTTAAGAATTCGAAAGCCACCAGCCAATATGACTTAGGTTTTTGGATGCGAAAGATATGGAACAATATGCGATACCAGAATATTTCATATTTGAGGGGAATCCTCTTTGAATGGAATATTAACGGTGATGAGAAGGCGGTTTAAAATGTATTTAGGGCTGTAATATCAGGCACTGTGAGCTTATCACGGAAACTGTAGATAATAGATAAACAGTAATGAGATAACTGCTGACACAAAAAAAGAGAAAACTGAAATTGCAAATTGAATATTGTGAACAGATGTGTACAGAATGTTGATCTGGACGAATGGTTGTTCATGCTCGCTGCCTTCAACCTTCGACCAATATACGTAATTTTCGTTCGTAGCGACACCGAGTACATGGCTTAAGTTTGACGCAAATTCTAAGTATATTTTCGAGTCGAGATATTTCGCGAATCTCCATTTTCGTAGAGGGTTCCATCGTCAGCTGAATATCGAGAGACAGATTTCGCATTTTTGTAAAATCTTATGTAAATGAATATGCGCTATCATACTCGCGAGTTTAGCTTATCATGGGCTTTGCAAGTTCTCTTCTCGTCTTACGAAATGTAATTCATTTCGCGTATACAACTCTACGATTCTGGAAAATTTACACATTCTTGATTGCGTATGCCATAAATCTGACTCGTCAATATAACATGAAAAAAGAAATATTTAGGTAAACGTAACACGATCCTCGCGCGATTACTGCTTTTGTTTACCGCGGATTTATTGCAAATCGAATTATAAGTTGCAAAATAATCGTTCACCGCGGATTTATTGCAAAGCGAGTTGTAAGTTGCAAAATAATCACAACTTAACCGCGTAAGAAGTTGCTAAATAATCACAATCGGGTTACAAGTTGCAAAGCAATCGCACTTGCGACTTATTGCCCGGTTTGTAGACACACACACGTGCATTCGTGATTTCTGCGCGATTCCTGAATGAAAGGAAGATAAATTAATATAATGTATCGCGCTAAGATTGAACTCGACCGAAGACGACAATTGAAATACGTTGAAATACGATGTACCGTACTCAACAACCGTTACGCGTCTTTCTATTTCTATTTGCTTCCTCGATAGTCTTCGATTCGGCAAAATTTTTCTAACAACGTATTTAGCTACTGTTGTAACTACTATACAGGCAGATAAATATCTATTGAGTACAGGCGAGAAGTCAGTATTGATATTGCGAGAGTTTCGTTATCGGTGATGTCCATTAACGATTACGATCGAATGATCTCTGATCTATTCAGAACGCTGTCTTCTGCTTGACCGAGATAACGAAAGCAAATAATCTGCCAGATAATGATGGTGCCCCGTTGACCACATAAAATGAACAACCAAAGCAGACCGGAAGACCAGCAATTATATCTGCTATACGATTTGATAATTTATTGGGTTCTTTTTTGTGTCACTGTTAATGCAAAGATACTGTAATGAATTAAGCTAATGTGCGATCTTGTTGATCAAATAATCTGTCGCCCACTGCATATTAATTTGATCGATCGGAATCGCATACGATTGCGTCATAGTCTAATATTACGGTCCCCTTTCATTTTATTATCTACTTAATATACAAACGTAAATGGGTTCAATGTAATAACAATTGTTTCGCCAAACGATCTAATCCGCGAAATGTTCCCATTTACAAACTACGAAAAATCTGCTCTTATTCTATTAGCTTCTCCTGTTGTTTTGCTTACGGCGATTCTTTGAAAATTCTTTTGGCAATATTACATAGACTAAGAAGAAAATACTTAGTCTTACTGCGCTGTAATTGGAAACATCGATAGATCCATTTTATGGAGTCTATTTTGCGAAATGTATTTTATTCAGCTTTCGAAAGAGTCAATAAGCTAATAAGTGGCTAATAAGCAAGCGTTCAAATCTTTTGATTTTATAAAAATTTTACAAACTATTCTATTCCAATCAAAAATTATTTCCAACCAAAAATTCTTACTGATCTTTAAATGTGATCGATGCACGGTGTTCGTACATTTCACCCATACAAAAACTTGTAAACGAAAACTCGTCCATTGATATTAAAAATCTACCAATTTGCGTGCTGTATTTGACTCTTTCTAAAGAATGATGTTTATGCGAAGTATATAAACTTAGAAAAAAGTGGGCTTAAAAAAATCAAAAAAAAAAAAGAAGAGAAAGAAACATTGATTAGCAATGTTATGTGAGCAGACTGAAGAACGTGGTAATTTTATAATCTTTATCTCTCTTGCAGCCATACCTATATATTGCCTATATTCTAAATTACAGACGAGTATCCTTTTCTGAAAAAAATGCTGGAAAATAAGTTAATGAGTATGTTCGTGGCGCGTTTCACAGTTGCAAGTTGCCAAAGTAAACATTTTTTACTTTGGTATATTTTACCACGTCTTCACGTCTGCTCCATGAGGTATATCCAAGTGCGGTTCCCGCAACTAATCTTGGATATAACAAGGAGTGCCCTTGATATGAAAGTAAGCGAGTGTAATTCGTGCGACGTAGAAATACCTACGGAAGATTTCGGAAGTAAATGTGTTAACATCCGGGTATATGCGAGAATTGCGGAGGACTCTCTCCGATCCCATCCAGGGGAGGGTAAATTCTACTTCTCAATATCTACGATTTAAATCGTAAGTGTGAAGGGGAACATCATGAGAACGAGCTCTCTAACAGCACATCTAGATCTCGTACCTTCGCCTGAATTTATTTCCATTGGTTGATCCAATGCGGCGAGCTGCGTGTAAGCACATTCCCAACAAACGAGCCGAGAATTGATCGCATCGGAGGTCTAAACATCTAAACGAACGATCTTTCCGCGTTCGAATAACATACGCAGCTCGATAATAATATTGGAATTAGATCTCCAATATACATAAAATATTTTTAAAAAAGCAAAAAAAAAATAATTCGTTCGAAATGTAAAAGTCAATTTATTGACTATCCTGCTTTACCGTTTTGTTAAAGAACTTATTATTTACACTTGTTTAAAAAAATTGTAATAATCACTCAAATGTCATATCTGAACGGCTACTATAATGTGATATTTTGTTACTATTATTAATATTGCTGCTATTAACGATATATGAACGAAGGATTTTCGACCCTGTGTAACGGACATCGATTTATTTTGTGACGTTGAAATCTCTGAGTTTGTTGTTCGTAAATTGCAAGCGACATAAGATTGCGAAATTTCTCTTGGAATTCTAGTAACAACTTCGTTGAATTTTATAATTGATGCAATTAGGATTACACGATTAATGAAACGAAAAAGTGCGTCTCTAAATGGATACATAATAAAATGATTTCGCGGTATTATGTAGCTTGCATATCTATTTACAAATAACTCGCGGCTCACGCGTAATTGTGCGCAGATGAAATACTCTCTCTGTATTTCTGATTTTTATGTGCATTTGTCAAGACATTATTCTCATTGTGTGTTATCCTTTCGGAATCTGTAAGCGGTATAAAACGAAATTATAAATAGGTTTTCTTGTTCTAAGTAACATTACCGTTTTTCTTTCTTCAAATTGTAAAGATGGGTTTGCGCGTGACTATGAAAAGAACTTTTTTTTTATTTGTCTTCGCTATTCTGTTAGCTCAAACCCATTCTAATAAGTCATGTGTCAATTTTGTTTCCTTGAAGGGACAGAACAGCTCAACTGTCGTCCCTTAATAAAAATTCTGTTTCAGTACACACAATACACGAGATTATATCTTTTTTTCACGTCATAAATCCCGACGTACTCGATTTCATCGTCCCAAGCTTTTTTTCCCCTTACGTAAAACGATCCTCTCTCATGTAGTCTCAGCAAGATTATTAGATAAACAAGGTGAATTTTCTACGTGTTATCTATTACTTGAATTTTCAAGACTATGTTGTGAATCGCACCCTGCATTTTAAAACTTTCTAATTACTAAGGCATTTCTTTATCGAATGAACATTTTAATTAATCTTACTATATTGTTAAAAAGTTCGCCATGTGGTCGGTTTCAAACAGCATCGATATACAATTGTTTGCAAATTGATATAAATGATATTGAATTATCAAATGTATAAGAGAGAAGGAAATTGTTCTGTGTGGATGTATCTTGTTACCCACAAAGTTATTGCTGAGGTCTATTTATTATTTACTCGTATTTCGAAACATCTGCGGGCACTTTATTGTTACAGTTCGCAATATATTTTGTACGTATATCCGAGGATTATTGCGGCTAATGCACGTTTAAGCGGATTACGTCAAATGCGACGTTACATGGAGGTATCGAAGTATCCTCCTTATAATACGGCTCACATAATTTGTCGCTCTATATATAGACGTAGTATGCACATTTTCCTCTAATACTACACTTAATACTATTTAACATTTAACGTTTAGTACGATTTATCAGATAAATCAGATAATTAATATCGGACAAATGTAAACGTCTCAAGACAAGGATACTATTGTTCTCATATCGATGTTGATGTTACAATTAAAAAAATTAATGACTTGATTGTGGGATATAACAAGAATACGTGCATCATATTTGTAATATCGTTAGCATCCTCAAAAATTATACAACAACAAATCTAATATAAATGACACGAGCTATTCGTGAAAATAATATTTCCTAAAATTCATTTTAAAAAATGATAAATATAATATATATAAAATCCTCTCATATATGAGGGATGCTTTCTCAAGCCGTCAGCAAAAGAGTATAGTATCAAACGCATTCACTATCGAAAATGAAACATTGATACTTCAATACCATCGGATAAGCATCCGTATTTCGATTCTACTGCCGTTATTGTAAGCTTTCCCAGCTCCACGCGATCCTCCGCGGCTCTTTCAAAAGAGGAGGATCTGCGGAGGTAGAGAACAAGCCGACGTGGCTCGGTGAGTGGGCGGAGAAGAGGGCATAAGAATTATGCTGTCAGACCCTTGGCGCGATATAAACGTTGGGCCGCTATTGATTTTAAGTAGTCGCTTAAATAGCGTCGTTCAGCCGTGCCACCACGGCGTCCGCGTCGTCGGGATGCATCGCGCCCGAAGATGCGTTAGCGACTCTCTCTCTCTCTCTCTCTTTTTTTCCCTTATCTCTTCGTAACGTTCTATGAATCCACCTTCCGATTCCACGCGTTTTGCATTCTCATACTCTCCAGTTATATTTATTTCTTCTTATCTTTGTTACTCTCGGTTCAGTTTTATTGCAGGAAATCATGCAATCAATGATTTATTGTTATATGGAGTACATGCGATCACTTACATGTATTTTTTTCCAATTTTACTGCAAACCTTGGAAAACGGCGAAATTTACTTTCACACCACGCAGAAGGGATGATGAAATTTTTAATTCAATTTGATCAAAGTCCGATACATTTATAAGGTGCTTTCAGTTTATAGGTTTCTGAAATATTTCTTGATTTTTTTTTTTAACTAGAGTGTGTGTAGCTTGTAATTTTAATTTTAAAGTAATATTTCATCTTAAAGACTTTCCCTGCCAATAAATTAATTCATCGTACTAATTAATGTGTTGCATATCAAAGAAAAAAATATGGTTAAAGTTTTTATTTTACCCTTTTTATCTTTCCTACCGATCGATCAAGTTTCAAGAAGAACATCTACATTTTTGCATACCCATCTCCAACTACGTTCCCTGGCCGACGTTTCAAACAGTTTATATCAATTTTACTGCTATTTTTAAAACAAACAAAACAATACAGTCAATTCTATTTATTTTCATAAAGCGCACTAAATGAAATGACGAAAGAAAGCGCAATTCTACGACCGACCCTCTTCTAGACTAATTCTGTAAGATTTATTTTCTCTTCACTTTAAATCGTTACTTCCCTCTTTTTTCTCGAAAGAGAGAAAGAGAGAGAGAGAGAGAGGGGGGGGGGGGGGAGGCAGAGAAAAAGAGAGAGGAACACATCGCAATTTTGCCGACAACGGACGAGCAGATATCGATTCAGACGGCCAATTAGGTCTAAGAGGTCCTCCAGGGAGAATTTGTACATGACACACTACGAATCACTCCTCCGTCTCAACCGCCACCGCTAATGTGTCATTCTTCTCGCCGTATAGCCAAATCCAGCCGTTCCTATTACCCTCCGTCTCTCTCAGTCTCGACCGGATCCCATCTTTCTACGGTCGTGGCTCTCTCATTTTCTGAATTATTTTTCCACGAGTCGTTTGCAGGGTCGAGACTCTGGTGACGGGGGGTAGAAAAGAGCAAGGGGAGATAAAAAGAGAAAGAGAGATTCGTACGGTCGAGGAAGTCCGTATGCCACACACATTCCCCTCCGGCTCGAATATATAGGCGACGACAATGCGACGATAGCGACGGAGAAGGATACAAGGATGCTGTGTGGAAGAAGACGGAGCGGTATAAAGAAACGAGAAATACTCTGAGACCCGTATTCGTGCTTCTATCTTCGCCGCCACATTTAGCACACTAAGCGTAGCCATCGGAGTGTGTGACCATCGGGCTTTAGGAGACCGATCCCTGGAACGTACTTTAACCCCCAGATTGGAGGTGTGTTACCCAAGTCCGGAGATACGAAAGAATGGGGGTGTTTTCAATTACGGTGAATGATGATGAATAAAATATCTATCTCTCTGTTACCTCCTCTGTAAATTCATCACGAAAGATACTATATTTTTTCGTGGCTTCTAACGCCAAATGAATCCCCTCCAGCAAGTTCAACGTTGATCTCTTTCGTTTCTTTCCAAACATCGAACGTGGAGGGAAAACGGAGGGACAATTGAACTATCGTTAAAATTAATCGACGTCCCGAGGAAACGTCGCTTATTTGTACGGTACGAGAATCGAGCAGGCACGCGTTTGGCGCCGAGTATGCGACCGGAATACGGGATCTTAGGGGACCACGAAATCTCGCTCGCCTCGCGGGCGGAATTCTACGATGGAATTCTACGATTCCGTAGCCGATATCGCGGTCGGGCCGACGACGGCGGTGCCGGGGCGCCGGGACCGTCGCCCTCCGCCCCGTAATCTGGCAGTGCATTTAACCACTTTGCGAAATAGCCGTATATCTCTCTCGCTGTGACGTAGCATTCGATATGTCGAGAGTGCGGGTTTCGGCGGCGAGATCGGCAGAACGAGGTGGCGAGGAGACGGTGGAGACGGGGGAGAAAGTTCCCGAGGATATAAAGAGACGCGAAGCGCCGAGGCCCTCGTGTGACGGGGATGAGAGGGAACCCGAAGGGGGGAGACGACTACGATATGCGCGCGCCCCCCGTCATACCCGTTTAGGGATAGAAGGTGTCCCCCGCCCCGCGACCAGGGTGGGGTTACCCGACCGTTGGTAGGGGGTGGAAATGCTCCCGATTCGACTCGGCGTGTAGGGCGCACGAGCCGACCGCCGCCGCCGGGGGTTGAAAGTGGGGATTTGTTACAGGGAGAGTATCTGTAGGTAGCAGGGGGAGAGAAGAGGGTGGAAATGAGACAGAAGGAGAGACGGAGAGAGAATGAGAGAGAGGGTGGACGTTGGGGCGCTGGAGAACGTACGCGCGCGATTGCAGAGTACGAGGGGTATAGAATCACGATGGTCGCGTATATATGTGTGTGCGTCTGGTATACAGGGTGTCGTGAAACATTCAGATTATAATGGTATTCTCTGACGAATTTTTGCATTATTTGATCTTGGTGAAAATTTCACTGAAGATCTGATTCTTGTTTATCAAACGTCGTAGAGGCTTCAAAAAAGATTCTGCTACTCCGATCTCTTAAAACCCTTTAAAGCTTCTAAAGTTAAATAATTCGGACTCCATCTCCAAAGAGAGAATTCCGATACCGTCTCGCTACTATCTCTCGAGTGCTTCTGACCACCCTGTAGCGAAAGCGGAAGAAGGGTGCGCCCTACTTCGCGTCGGCGTTTTCCCTCCCCGAGCGGCCCAGCGGGTGCAACGGGGCGCGAGGGTAGAAACGCGGGGATGTTAGCGGGGTACGGACGTACGGACGTACGAACGGACAGACGGAGAGAGACGGAGAGAGACGGAGAGAGAGGGCGACGCGAGATGAAGATACGAGGAGAGGAAAGCCGCGCGAGAGGGTGTCTCTCTGTTTCGCTGCCGGGGGTTTCGCAGTCTCGCATTTCAACAACGACGACGCCGAACGTCGCTGGTGTCGCCGTCGCCGTTTTTTCCCTCGAGCAAGGGAACGCGCGCGCGCGTGAACGATAGATAGAAGCGTTAAGAAAAGGAGAGAGAGGGAGAGGGAGAGAGAGAGAGAGACAGATGTCGACAGATATAGAGAGTGGGTGAAAGGGTGAAAGGGGGAAAGAGAGAAAGAGAGAGAGAGGAGGCGAGGGGGCTCGCTCGCGGGGAGACGCTCGCGAACCCTCGTACGTTGGCCCCCGGCGCAACGAGAGCAGCGTTACGCTCGGCTAGCACGACGGGGCACCTCGTGAGAATTCGGGTATCAGGGGTGCTTCCGTATAGTAGCGGCGGTGGTCGGTGATGTGAGTGGTGGCGGTGGTGGCCTGGTGGTAGCGGTGGTGGTGCCGTCGCTGGTGGTAGTGGTGCGGTTACAGTCGATACGGCGTGGCGGAGGCGCCGAGGAGCTTCTCGTCGGGGACGACGCAAGTGGTGCACGTTGGTGGGCGCAGATTTACGTAAGAACGACGACGACGACGGCGACGACGAGGACATGTCCGCCTACTCGTCCGCTTACTAGTGACGTCGTATGTGCTGGTCGCGTGTGCGCACGTGTGACGCTGCCAATGGATACTCGACGAAGTGGCTGATCGAAAATCCGAGGGGACGTCCTCGGTGGTTTGGGCTCGTCGAGCGCGCGCCGCTCGCAGAGCGAAGACGAAGGAACGCAGCGAGTGTTATAGCGGCGAGGGGTGCTGGGAAAAGATTCGCGAATGGACGAGACGGGTCCGTTCAATTTCGATTCTCCTCCTCGTAATTCGCCACAGTGCCCAGCGAGGACTCCGAAAAGCGGGCGGCTCCGGATTAATTTCGAGGTGTGTGAAAGGAGCAACAGCCAATAAAAGAAGAATCGTAAGAAAGAGAACACTAGGGAGGAAGGAAGGAAAGGGTACAAGTGCGAGAACTCGGAAAGAAGGAGGATGGGCGTAAGATCGGTCCCGAGAGGCTTCTCCGCGCGGAAGACGCTTCTCGGCCGTCGTTGAGACGACGCGAATCTCGAGTGTCGTCGGGAGAGAGCAAGGCACAGAGAGAGAGAGAGAGGGAAAGAGAGAAAGAGAGAGAAGAATCGAGTCGAGTTGCGGGACGTCGAAAGTTCGCTACGACGACGACGACGACGACAATAACGATCCATCATGGGGGTCTCGGTGTTCCTGCTGTACGCGGTAACGGTGCTCGGCGTGGCAGCCAGCGACAATTGCGCCGACAAGTGTTCGTGCAAGTGGAAGAGCGGGAAGCGCACGGTGGAGTGCGTGAATCGCGACCTGACCAGCATACCGGAGTGGATCGATCCAGAGACCCAGGTGCTGGACATGAGCGGCAACAACATCTGCCACCTGCCGAACAACATATTTATACACGTGCGCCTGACGAATCTGCAGCGTCTCTACCTGCGTGAGTGCCGTATCGACCGGATCGACAACAAGGCACTGGCCGGCCTGACGAATCTCGTCGAGCTCGATCTCAGCAGCAATCTGCTGGTCGCGGTGCCGAGTTTGAGCTTCACCGACACGCCATTCCTGCGCGATCTCGTGCTCGCGTACAACCCGATCAAGCGGATCCGTCCGCACGCGTTCAAGAGCACGCCGAATCTGGTGAAGCTCGATCTGTCGCACACGCAGCTCGCCGAGATCGAGGGCAAGGGCTTCCACGGACTGGAGATGCTCGAGAGCCTCAAGCTGAGCAACAATGCACTGTCCACTCTGCATCCGGGTACCTTCGAACCGCTCAACAAACTCACCAGTATCGAACTGCACGAGAACCCGTGGGTCTGCGATTGCCATCTACGCGAGATGAAGATGTGGCTGGTGAAGCATAATCTGCCGATGATCGTGGCGCCCGTGTGCCACGGGCCTCAGCAGTTACTCAATCGTGCCTTCACCGACCTCGGTATCGACGACTTCGCCTGCCGGCCGATCCTGCTGATAGCCAGCCGTTACGCCGAGGCCACCATCGGCGAGAACGCCAGCATCGAGTGTCGCGTGAGTGCGATACCACCCGCAAAGGTCAAGTGGTATTGGAACGGCCGGCTCCTGACCAATCACTCGGCCTTCAGCAGCTATCAAAAGATCCTCATCTTCGAAGAGGGCCAGTTTAGAAAACGAAGTACCCTCATCCTGACCAACGCACAGGAGGCTGACTCCAGCGAGTTCTACTGCGTCGCCGAGAACCCCGCTGGCTGCGTCGAGGCAAATTTCACCCTACACGTGTCCCTGAGAACGGCGGGCATGTCGACTTTAGGTTCGGGTCAGATCGCGGGGATATCTGCCGCGTTAGTGGTGCTCATACTCTTCATCCTACTCATCATCCTCGTCCTGTTCATTCGTCTACGTAGAATGCCGCTGAAGGACGTTAAGTCGTCGGCGCCGATGGAAGCGGCGACCGGCGACGGTGTCGGCAGCGGCAGCGGTGGCGGCAGTGGTGACAACAACCCGCCGTCCGCGACCTCGACCACCCGCAGGAAACACGAGGAGATCGAGACGACGTCGTTCGCGCTGGAATCGAAACCGCCCGCTTCGTTGCACCTGAGCTACGTGCAGAGACCGCACGCGGCCGTGGTGCAGGAGAGCGAGTACAGCACGATCAGCCGCTTCGACGACCAGAATCAGTCCGCGGTGGCGGCGATGCCGGGCGCCGGGTGTTTCTCGTCGACGACGTCCTTGATGCCGATCGATAATCCGGATCTCATCAGGGACACCCGGCGCGGCTCCACCGAGGACATCACGCCTTATGGCGTCGCCGATTACGGCCGCGTCGAAGCGTTGGACGACGCCGGCAAGATGCTCTACACCAGCTGCCTGTGGGAGGCCAGGGACAGCTGCGGCAGGACGTCCGCCGTCTCGGTGAACGCGTACCCGTCGAAGGAGCTCGCGGTGGTCGTGCCGGTCGTCGAGCAGTTTCCGCCCGGGGCGAAGCAGATGAGAGTCTGGCAGAAGGGCGTTCCGGTGCTGCCGCCGGTCTCGGCGCTGAAACGCGTCCTGGGATCCACGCGCAGCTCGCCCGACGAGGGTTATCAGGAGGGCACCGGCACCGACGTCTAGGTACCGCTACTTCATTACTGCGACGCCCGGCACCGTTATCTGGAGCTACGTAGACGGCACCAGGAGGACGACACCGACTGCTAAGAGAGGAACGAAGGAGAAGAAGAAGAAAAAAAAAACAAGAATTGTCCTCGCGAGTGCCGGACGGGCGGTAGTGAACAGGAGTAAAAATGTGTCGGACGAATCTCGCGTTTAAGTGTGATCGCGTCCAAGTGTGACGATGACCGATGATAACGCGCCATTATTGTTGTGCTCGGACTGCTTTTCGCCGCTGGACGAAAGCGTTATGCTCGCGATCGCGTTCGCGTATAGTGATCGAAGATACTGCATTAAGTATATACAGTTTCACATCCAATAGATACCACTCAAGTCGGCAGGTGCGATAACACCCTGCAATCGGGAAGGAAGGTATGGTACAATTGCATGGAACCATGGACAAGGCGCGAGCAACGCACACAGCCCACCCCTAAAGACTGCCATAACTAAACTACCATAACTACGCGAATCGAATATGCTTAGGCGTATGCAAGGAGCTTTCGAGAGGTCGACGAACGCGTGGATCGTTACTGCAATAGGTTGACATCGTGGCCACCGAGGAACGTCTGCGACATGCATAAACGTCTCGCTCGACGCGAATAAACTGGCTCGCATGGTTGACCGTGTTAAGGATCATCGCGTGCGATTAGCACGACCTTCTCGAGCCGGGCGCAATAGGCGACATGGCGAAAACGACGACTGGGCCTTCTCGAAGAACCACCCGTGCTCGTGCTCGTCGCGAACGAACGCCCGCAAACAAGTGTTTGTATGTGGTGTGACTCTTCGAGGCGGCAATTAACGACAAAGTTAATTAAGTTGAGATGTCTTGTGTGCAATGGGTGTGGTGCAACCAGTTGGCAGATGTTCGGTTCCGTTTGTACGTGTCACGAGAGTTGTTGCCTCCAGTGTTCGATATCGACAATGTCAACTTGTACAGGATGTTCCGAAAAAATGGTCAACGAAAGACGATGATGCCTGTCGTTGCGAGTGAGACGAACCCTCGTAAATGTGTGTTCTGAATAACTCTCAGAAGCTACCCACGGAAGTTGTTTGTACTTAAGAATACATAAATATCGTGATTGTTAATAAGACTTTACGATTAAGATTTTCGAGTGTGCAGAAATCATCTTCAGATTCGCAATAATCTCTCGGGAATCGTAACTGCAAATTCGATGAGAATCCAAATTTAGATACGTGTTCATTAAGATTCGCTTACACTCGCAACGATTGACACTATTATCTTTCAAAATATTGGCGTTCCCCTCTGGAAGTATTCTGTGTAACGCAGCAATGAAAGATCGGTCGATCGTATCAACCGCAAGGCGACGTCTCGCGCACACGGAGTGCATACAGGAAGTGCATACACATGACGTGCATCAAGTCAGGGACGAGGAAGTGATGACGATACGCTACGTCGGCCACGTCATTGTCTGGGCAGCACAATATCGACGGGTAATACATTTGTATAACGGCTAAAGCCAAAAGCAGTTTGGGGGTCTATTGGGAGGCCGAAATCTCCCGGGTAAAAAAAAAATACGTTAGGTGGCACTCCCCTTAAGACGATAAACGGCGAGTACGAAGACTGGCAGTGCACGTTTCCGATGATGATGATGACGCGTAGAGTTGCATAGGAAGCGAGGAACGACGCTTAATCTACGAAGTATCTCTCGCGGATTTTTTCTAGTCAATTCGGTGAAAGAAAGAGAGGAAGAAAAAGAAAGCGAAAAAAAAATACAGAAATGAGAACGGATTCACGACGGAATTATTTATTCGGCGGGATGGGAAACTCGCGCTGGCAAAATGGCGCGTATTCTCAATTAAGAGAATACGCGAGGTAGTCTCGTTGTGTCAACACCTGGGTTATTCCCTCGAAGCTTCGGTCGACAAACTCTCACGATTACGGACCGGCGAGCCTATATTGTTGCTTCGAGTGGCCGGTCCGAGTGGCTCTCGTGTCCGAGACGAAGCCTCGCGAGAACGATCGAGTAAGGGATATGGCGGCCGGAGATGCCGCTCTGGATCCATACTCACGACTCCACGTTTCCCGGATTCGATCGCAATCGCGGCCTCTTGGCGGATAGTACCAATTTTTCTCGAGTACCCTATATCAAATTTGCTACGTTTTCAACTGATATAAATTTATTTTTCAATTTCCATTTTATCCGAATACACAGCTTGATTGAATTTCTTATTTTATTTAATATTCAATTTAGCAGTAATTTTCGATATACGATTATTGTTACGCGTGGTATAACAGCAATTTTGTTTATTTCAATATTTATCAGCGTTAAAGATATGTATATCGTATTAAATTCATACAACAAATGTACAACGGTGCCGATCAATAATATTGATGACATCGGATATTAAAGCTTTCTTAACATAAATAGATAACGTGCCATTTGCGAGCACGCGTGTTGTGACGGTGAATCCAGAGTATATGTAGGTCTCGATCATTGTCTTTTTTGTGCGTGCAACGGGAACCACTGGAATCAATTACATAAGGCTGCGTGATAAGTCCTTAAAACCAATCGCGAGCGAATGTATACTATTGCTCAATCACTAAAGCTGGATTTCGCGATTGATTGATTGGCTTATGTCTGGCGTTGGCGTCTTACGTAAGTGAGACTCTGTCGATCCACGCATTCGACGGTGAACCGTACTGTCAAGTTGGATTACTACGCTCCTATAAGGGTAACTTTGAGTCGCGCATTGAGTGATCAATTCAGAGAAAACTCGAATATTTCACAAAATTATCAATAAGCAACGTGCCTCCGAACAGCCTACAATCATAAAATACGTTATAAAATCTTTGCAGCAATAGAAAAAAACTCTTTTGGTCATATATTATTATATTTTTCAGTTCAATCATTGGTTTTTATTGGATGTTCTTATTTTACTGGATGTTTTTAGTTTATTACGCGTCATGTATTTTCCAATTTGGTATGCTGTCTTTTTCTGGAAGAAAAAAAAATTACTTTCTTTAATCTATCTGCAACAAAAAAGGCTTATGTTCTTGCGGCAACGAACGATTTAATCAAAGTTACGAGCCATTTCCTCAGGCACCAATTTGTCCTGGAGACATTTTTTTTTACCCCTACAAGGAGGCAAGCAAACTCGATCTGATAAGTCAAAAACGCCAGTCGCGAGTTTCGTTCGATCCCCATCTAAAGTGTGTCGACGTGCGTTTATTTTGTATGTCGTATATAAGCATGTACCCGTGTGCGTGCGCGTATGTGTATGTGGATGAGTGTGGATGCGTGTGTACCTATCCGTGTTTGCGCGTACGCGTTTTCCGTTCGTCGAAAAAGCTCGCGGCCGAGATAGCGCGCGCGCAATTCGGCGCTTTTGCGTTTATCACCGATTGTTCTATAGCGTATCGCGCGGAACGACCGGGTTTTCTCTGCTCAATGATCTCGAAACCGTATCCGTCATATCGGAAAAAAAAATAACAACAGCGTCCCGGAAATAGCGCCCGCGGCCACTCCGGACGATATGTCGCGTGCACACACAGAACTGGATCGCTCGGACTTTTGCATTAGTTCTTATATCTAGAGAAAAAGGGGGGCGAGAGTGTGTGTGTGTGTGTGTAGACGACATACACGTGACATATAAGTAAATAAGGTTGACTGCACGAGCTCTGATACGATTGTACTGAATATTCTAACAGCAGTTACAGGGATTACTTACGGAACTTCTCTATCTGACAATTTCTATTTTCCGTTGCCCGTAATTAAAAGTCGTAGTAATTAACCGGACTTAAGTGACGAGGAAAAAGTTCATAGGGATGTAAAGCGAGTGACAACAGTTACGTTGCTTTGAAACGAACTAGTCGCCGTTTGGCTACCATTCTTCTCACACGGATGTGAGTTGGTATATACGTGTAAAAGAAGACGAGGTGATCTTCGTGAAGCCAGCGACCCATTTTTAGAATTTTCAACATAATTAATGGAGTCCCCCGTCTTTCTCTTCATTTATTTGTTTGTTTCCATGACTTTAATTGCTATCTTATCCGAGTAAACGGATTACGAATAACCGAGTTTCGTTTCCTCCCTTTTTTATTTCTCTCGGAAATGTTCGTTTCGTAACAATTTCGATTTGAGGAATGCGCCGTTACCCAATCCTACCTATCATTCGTAGTGATCCGCTCGTTAATTTACGCGAACCGAATTCGTCCTCGAAAAAAATTTCGTTTGAAACTTCTACATGTAGTTTCGCTTACATACACGATGCTAAAAAAAAATTGTATGGTATACAAAGCTCGCGAGTTTTTCCGCTTTGCGGACATCGTTGCGCGTTACTTCCGAACTTGCAATCCCTCATCTTGGATCGTGTGACTCTTGCATTTCGTAAAATTACATTAAAAACGCGGACTAACGAAAAAAATGTCGCGTTCATTTTTTTCCAATTCTTACCTGCTTATAGTTTAAAATATGCTTTTGAGCGTTCTCGCGCATACCGGCATGTCGATCGCTCAAAGCAGCCGAGAGTCAACTGTTGCGTGCAAGTGAGTCTTTATATCTGATTTCCACTAGTTTTTTTTTTATACCTTTCGATCGACGTGGCACACAACTGAGTGCCGTAACGCCACATGCCAGGTCAATATACGCAGTGATAGCACTCGTTGTCTATAGCGACTGTAAGGCACGTGAGGTCTAGAACCTCACAACTCAATACGAGCTACATCGATCGAGGAATCAGGAAACGCGATGTTAATTGCAATTTATTGTCAAAATCAAAGTGCGAATCTTTGAGGTGTAGTCGTTCATGCGATATCACAATGTTATTTAATAAAAATTTCTACAAAACGCGTTGGATAGAGCAATCTAACGAGTTCGAATCTGATCCAGCTCGTCGGAAAATTACACAAACGCAATACTGCCAGGAAACACTAATTTATTAATGAAACTATGAACTGGGACACGATAGAGATCATATTATAAAGAATTAATAATGTAATGAAATACATTATGTATTTCATTATCCGTCGATATCATTCAACTCATAAAGGAAAGATATTCTAAATTTGAACACGTGCATATGATTTCACTCTTTTACAAGTGATGACGTAGTCGTTCTAATTCTCATCATGTACCTACGCTATTATGCAGGGGAATAATAAATATTTCAAACTTTGGACTTAAAATTCTATTTTACGAGAATCACTTTCAATAGTAAGTCCCCGGTGATCACAGAACTAAGAGTGATTGGTTGCTCCATTGGTTGCTCCATTGAAAGTTTTGCGCTCTGAGAATGACTCAATAATAAAACTTAGCAAGTATACTCAGAATAATGCTGTTTCGTCTCACCATTGACTTTGGTTTTCGCTTTTCTGAATTACTGATCAATATAGACGCTTTTTATTTTCTGGAATCCTACTTTCGAAAAATAAAAAATTGTGTAGTTAATTATTCACACGTGGCATGCGGTATTGCGTGAAATGAAACTTTCATCGTACACACGAATGTCTGTTCTACACAGGCATCGCGATTTTATATTTGTTAATGAGGATAACTTACCGAATAATTTATTCAAATTGTGTTCAACATTTCCACGTGCTGTTTCGCACACAATATCGGACTAATATTAAATTAATAGTTTTATTATGACATTTTCTATAATTTATCATTGATTAATTTAATACTGTGACAACAATAGCTTAGAATAAATTAAAATACATTTAACGCTAATGAATCATGAATAAACATCAGTTATATAAAGCTAGTTTAACTTTTAATGTATAATTAAGCTTTTAATCCAAGTTTTGACAACGTTTTATAAAGCTTAATTAAAATTTATTTGCAAAGTTTCATTATTCGTCGATATCATTCGATTTATAAAAGGAAGGATATTTTAAATTTTATGCATGTGACTTTCTTTTTTCTACAACCGACAGGATGATGCAGACATCCTAATTTTTGTAATTTTTGTATCGATAACGCGATTACGTGTTTGCATATTTTTACGAGAAAATATATTTGAAACACTGCCGAGAAAGGGGAAGGGGGTACACAAGACGAGCGTAAACAACCCTGTGCACATATTTTCTCACTTCTTAAGGTAATTTCGCTCGCTGGGAGAAGCTCGTTCTTCGCTCCTAGCGTGAAAATATGCTTTCGCGACCGCGACGTTCGATGCCGCGGGTCTTCGTAAAATTTATACACCTTGAATTTTCGTACTTTCGGAACCATATAGACGTATTAACATAATGTTACGGAGCGGCGGATTTAGAACATTTTGGGCGCAAAATGAGGTATTCCGAGCCCTTCAAAAAAAAAAGATATAAAATAAATCAGATGAATTTTATAACTATATATGTGTATCCTATATCATAAATATTTTTAACTAGAGTTTATAAAATTGTTATAATGTTTTAATGTTTCTTATTGATGTGGCCGAGACCGGCCGTATAGCTTTATTATCTAGGCCAAAGTTTGCATCAGTTGTTACGGGTCATTATTATCAGAATATAGATACAGCATTCAATGGTATTTCCCGTTGTTGTGACGTAACAAATGAGTACCATCTGTCTTAACAATTGGCAGCAATAAATCGTAGTAACTACCAATCGACCGAAAAGTATTTTAAATTAAAGCGGAAACAGGACAAGTGCATGTGTGAGAGTGAAAGAGAGAACGAGAGAGGGGGGGAGAGAAAAGGAATAAGGGATTAAAAGACAAAGTGTTAATTTTACTGAATTCGTGAAGTTTTGTACATAGGCAATAATGTACGGCAACTTTTATGGTGGACAAGCGAAGTAATACAAGAAAATCGTGAATTATCTACAGCACTTGATAATAATGAAGCAGAGATGGACACGGCAAATAAAAGGGAAGATATTTATTCGCGGTGGCTTCGCACATACAACAAGGTGTGAATGATAAGTGTTTTCTACAACCTCGAAGTACGCGCGGCAAATTAATTGTCGTTACACTATAATAGCGCGCCACGTTGTTAATTTTGTACCCGGTTAAAGTAGCGAGATTAACTTCTAATCCGGCGTTCTCTCTTTTTAACTTAATTGAAGAAAATGTGGACAGACAGAAATTAAAAGCAAAAGGATACTGAATTTTAAAATAAGGACGCATATCTTAGTCTTTTCTAAAGACATTAAGGACAAGTTGCGTTTTAAAGTACTTTAAATCGCGTCTTAAGATACTTAAATCAATTTTAAACACATACACGTGACTGCCAGATGTGTAACCACGGGTCAAGAGTTAATTTCGTTCATGATGCGTGACGTTATTCTCTCCGATTTGTTAAAAAGATATCCGGAAATATATCTAACATAACATCTATTTATAAATATCCAGTTGTTACATAAATAACGTTCATGGAGGTGCGATGTATTTTTAGATGGAAGTAATTGAATGAATTTCTGATACAAGTACTCAGGTATGAATAGGGTTGCCAGAGATCTTTGTGTATGTGGAGTTGCCCTAGATTTCAAGGCGACGAAGATAACGGCGTTATATCGCAAAAGGAACCTAATTTAATTTTTGAAATCTTATAATTATGTACGTTTCAAAACGAGAAGAGTAAACCGATTAAATCGAGGAACATATTGAAGGTAGAACAGAGAGTAACGCCCTTATTTATAAAATACAAACTTTGTCTTTACGTAATCGTAAACCGTACTACGTAGTTCCTGTATGTCGAAGGGAAAAATCTGGCAATCCTGAGAGCACGAAGAAAGGCACCGAGATACGCATCGACGTAACGCGTCGACCTCGGCCTTAAAAGCTGCACTTTGTACAATTAGACCGAGTGTTACAAACCGCGTTGCCGCGACTCGTAACCGGCTATGCGCTCCGTGTTAACGCTAGTAATAACATTAATGAGTAACTCTTTAACGTGCGCTCCAACAAGCGGCCCGAACACGCGAGTCCTGCGAAAAATCCTCGCTACAGGTTGTTGGCTCTGTTAATAACCCGTGCGGTAACACATCCGTAACGTATGCATCATCCTTATTATTGGGGCATAGACCTTCGTATATATGTATATATACATATATATATATACAACCTGAGTTTTCTAGCCCCTCTCTATCAATTTTACATTTTTTATCGTAATTTTAAAGCGCTGAGCGCATATCTACGCTTCTATTGCGGACAATAAAAATTTCAGTTTTAAAGATAATAGGACGTTGACGGCGTCTACAGGCTATTGTTTGAAACAATAGTATCGCGTACATATGCGCTCCGTCCGAAGGGATATCACATACACTTGTACGTACCATCGCGACACATCAGATATAATCTGAAAACCGGATGAGAGGAGGAAATGTAAATCTCTCGAAAATCGCGGGAAAATGATAGGGTTGCCAACGAGATTATTTTACAAAATCTTTAGATTTGACAAAATGTAAATCTCTCTTCGAGCTTGGAATTTTTTATACATTCCTCACATATCCCATATACATTCACATATCTATATGTTTTACATATCTATATGTTTTATTACACATCATTTTACACACTTACATATCGTTACATATCTATACCTATAAGTAGTTTTTCAAGATGTCATAGTTCTCGAAGGAAACTTTGTTATTGAATTAATCCGAATTAATCTAAATTTTTCTCCTCAGCGCGGAACCAATGCATTGTTGGCAATCTCAAAAAGTGAGCAGAGAACGTTATTATATATCCTGCGTGCGCGCGTGTACATGTTCGTGTGCGTTGTATATTCGTATGTAGGTATGTATGTGCATTTGCCTGTAACCGAGTGCTCGCGTGTAAGTTATAAAGGAACCGGACCTAGTTTACGACCCTTAAGACGTGCCCGCCAAAGGGGGCAACCACTTTTAAGGATGTTAACGATGTACAAATGTGTAATTTAGTGTCGCAGGAAGAATCCGTCTAATGGCGCGGTGTATGACGACGAATATATAAGAAAAATAAACGAGAAAAAGTATATAAAAATATTTCTTTTATTTTACAAGTAACAGGATGGAAGGGCGTGCGTATGATTGCGATCCGTTTTAGAGGGCATAGGCGTATCTATATTTCCAAGATTACGCACTTTTTTGAAGGTATACATAAATAGAGCAGAATATACCGTTCAAGACGGAAATTGTTGATGAAAGAAAGGGAGGCGAGAGAGAGAGAGAGAGAGAGAGAGAGAGCGCGTGCGATACGCTGTCATAAACCCACATGTACGGTAAAATCATGTGCTATAAGGGCAGTTGTCGAAATAAAATTTTTTTCGATCGAATTACTGGTTTTTGTTTTTCCTACCCAGCTACAAGTTTGTTATTTTTTAAGATAATAAAATAAATGCGAAATTGATAGAAGCGGAATGTAGCAACATTTGAAACAAACTGAGAATATGATTACAAAAATAAATATAAATATAAATCCTGTAGTTTTTGTAAGCACCAGAAATAATGAAAAAAAAAGGAATAAATATTTCAGACTTCGTCTGCATATAACTATTTAAAACCAATGTGATTACATTTTTATTCATGTTCAAGAATTATTTATTTGACCCATTTGTCTATCAAATTTTCTGAATAAAAGATGAGAGCTTGATGTGCAATTTATATATAATTTATTTTCAAATATCTGTACAAAATATATTTATTTCACCGCTTAAATCACTTATATTCCTAGAGTTTACGAATTTAATTTAAATGCATCTTATACACCTAAAATAATGATTAAAAATTATCACATATGTTGAAAAGGAACCTCGATAATTCCAGTGCACTGTATCATAAATATTTATCGAGGATTTAACATTATTCGCCATTTTCGTACGTTTATTTTCTACCGTGTTAATGATCATAAATGTCTACGGGCACGTGCGCTAACACGATCTGTCGATATGTCGTTATTTTCGTCATTGCGTTTATCTGTTGACATTAAAAAGAGGTATTGAACGGGAATGTGGGCTCGAACCATGAGATTTCGAGCGACTGTCAAACAAACGCCGGGAACGAAGAGCGGAGAGATAGATCGAAGACAGGCAGGACGATGGTGCTCTTGACGTTTGACGAGGAGGAATCCCCTATCCGTCATTATTATAAGCGGCACTTTATCAATAGAAAGAGGGTCATCTCGTGTCAGATCGATCCGCTTGCATTTGTCAAAGTGAGAAATTATGATGGGTCTCGCATACATACATCATGTAAAAGGATCGCGTGAAAATTCAATTGGAAAGTATTCCGCGACGTATAATATGCGAGTAATATATGAAGGGAGGGATACGTCGAATCGTGATGTGCGTATATAACGAAAGAAAATCAGCAAAAAACGAGAGAAAATTAGCGGATAAAGGAAACGTTATGTTGGATGTTGGATGTCAAATCTAGACTGAATTCCGCAATTTTACGTATACCTAAATTACGTTCATAATTAAAGTCTTGAAGCATGGATTATTAAATCAGTCAGTTTACTACGCACATTTCTCGTAAATGTATTATATTATCTTCGCGAAAACTGAACACATTCATCATATTTTATTAATCAATTTCACAAACGTCTCTTCTGTGACGCGTATCGGGATAAATTATACATATAATTTATCCCGGATCCCGGAGTCGCGAGTCGCGAGTGAATTGTCTAAAACGGATTTTAAGTAAATACGGACACGCAAATTCTACAGCAAGACCGCCGATAGCATTCCGCCGGATTTCTGGCCAAAAACGACGCAGCCTGATTGAAACCTGAACGGCCGAATTGCATCCGGCGACACGGGCGTTGCATTCTGAAATTTCATATCCAACAATCGCGTTATAGCAACAATGCCTTGATTGGTATCATTCTATCTGTGCCGTCTGTCCCGCGTTTCTATTTGTAACAAAAAATCAATATATCCGCATGATGTTCTCTCTGTCCCCTCCCCGTCAATCTGTCCCACCATTCCCGCGCTCTCCTTTACTCCCAATCTTTACACGGATAGCACAGTTATTCTACATCCATATATGTATCTCTAACGGGATGAACGCGTTGTTGGGATACACGACAAATGCATGAGCACATGTTTTAGCGTTAGATTTAACGGTATTGTGCGTATTCATGTTTTTTCGAGTGAAAAAGCACGACGGCTGTAAAAAGCTGCAACTGCATTGTACAATGAAGAGAAAGAGAGAGAGAGAGAGAGAGAGAGAGAGAGAGAGAGAGAGAGAGAGAGAGAGAGAGAGAGAAAAAGGGAGGAAAAAACAATATCGTTTGAAAGGGCAATCGGTTATTATTTTCTATACTACTGTGATGTATCGGGTATCGATTGTGTGTTAGCAGAAATACCGTTATCTGCGTCTACGAGACAAGGCAGGTATTGTTTCTGATGTTAACCGTAATATTGCCACAGTCGTGCGGTTGTATATAATATTTATATTTGCATCATGCAAAAACGCGCAGTAGCACGACAACGATGCTTCGTTCGCAATAAATACACGCAATATTTTCCGTGAAAGCAAAGCAATCATAATGAAGTTGAATCATATATTTCGTATAACAAGCTTGTCCAAATTATAAAATTGAAAATGTCGGGGAAAAAATGAAACTTTTTTTTGTACCAAATATATGTATATATGGCCAGATACAAAACACCAGTTTATTTAAATTATTTAACTCACTTTTCAAATGATAAAGTTTAACGCATTTGATTAATTTATCTTTTGACGCTCCTACTAAAATTAAGAGTCACGATAATTATTAAATATTCCCTGTTATAGCTGTTGTATTTTGGTCCCTCGTCTCTCGTCCTAATTCTAGGCAAAGTACTCGCTTTATCATTTACACCGGGATCTTGGCAGCGGCTCCAATTCACCAGCGAGACATGGCACGAAAAAGAGCGCCTACACTATGACCGCGATGCCGAAATGCATATACCGAGTTTCATATCCATGCGCCGAGGCTTCGAACGCAACGCAGCGCGCGGACTATCTCGAAAACGTCATTATTGCGCTGCGGCATACAACTCGCGAGGGTAAACACGCGTGTGCACACGTATTAACGTACGCACGATACGTCGGGCATACACCGGGAAAACGACATATTATTTTCCCGAATGGTAATCGCGAATTCAGCCACGGTCTGAAAATGCGTATCGTACGGTCTTCATAATACGGCTGTTACCGTGAACTATTGCGGCGCCCGCAATTCTGGCCTGTCTCGTATTTTAGGTCAGACTCTTCAGGGATAACGCGATGTATGCACGCCCATGTTATTTGAAAGAGATATGTACATGCATTCCTATGCTAATACGAAACTTCAGATAGTCCGCAACGATATCACACACATTTTCGGTTAAAATATAATTTGCTACAATCAATTATATAATTAAAAAGAAATAAAATAAATAATGTGGATCATTTTATATCCTTATTTATAATGATAAAAATTGTATTTTAATTATAGGACCTTTGTATGAATTATAATTGTAATTGCTAATTAATAAGAAAAGGTTTGGCTTCGAAGAAAGAAACCGTAAGCTTTACCATAAATAAAAAGAATCGGTTATAGCATCGCGAATAGAGTATTCCGCGACATGGTTTCGACCTCTTTTTTTTTTAATCGCCCGTTGCTATTCTCGCTGATTAACCGGATCTCATGTTAATTAGACGCGAGCGGAATTGCACGGGCGACTGGCAATTATTATTTACGCGCGGCGTTCTTTTTCACGCTCTCGCGTGCTAGCTCGGGCCGTCGGCGCTGCCTCCGCTTCGAATTTACTTCGCGCAATTACCCATGGGTGTGTTCCTGAAATATCGCGTTCTCCACCACGTTTTGCTTTTAATTTCGTGCCGGGCCTCCGCCGCCGCCCGCGTTAGCGCGCGGTTATCCTTGGAGGGCGATATTCATTTTATTAAGCGCGCGTGCGCCGGGCATCGCGACGTGCAAGGTAAAAAAAAAAGAGGGAAAAGAAATGGGGAAACGAGAGAAGAGAGGAGGAAAATTTTAACGCGTGTGGGATCTTTTTGCGAGGCTCCTAAGCCCGTATTTTATCGTCCGACGTTCAAATTCGCGTGTACGTAATTCGCGCGTTACTACGTAATCTTGGGTGGCCCCGCGGTCTTGTACACAGACTGATTCGCGATCGAAGATATCGCATCGCTCGAAGAACCGCTTTCTGAACCGTCTAGATAAAGCGCCGCTGCAATTAAATCTCGAGTAACACCGAACGAGTTTTTTGAGCGCAAAGTTTGAGTATCGTTAATTGGCAAACGCCGTAGAGTTTGCTGTGCTATCGTAGACGTGTATACCTTCTAAATACCTTTCCCTCTTCTGGGTCACTCGCGAATACGCGGATTCGCGCGATACGATAAAGTTTGTTCTCCGAAACCAATTTAAGAGGCGAAACTTATACGATAATATCGAAACTCATTCGGCGAGTGTCAAGGCCATTTTTTCGCATCAAGTCCATTACATTGTGTTTTCTTAACACACGAAGAGCCCGTCCAAAAATATGACACGTTTACTTAACGTTACCTAAATGACCCACCCGATTAACATTAATTTTAATTGCTGTGCGTAATTTTCCTGCATAACTCCTAAAGTAGATGTCAATTTAAAAAATAATAATAGGCTAACTTAGTTAAATGTCAAGTTATTTACATGTTAAAGTACTATTTAGGCGATTACGATTTTGCAGATATATTGATGTTTTGGTGAAATTGTCATGAAATAAAACTTGCACAATTTTAAATAAATGTATGGAATTATTTGAATTTACATTATGCATTACATAAAATTACATTACTTTAAAGGGTACAGCTGCTTTGAAGTGATATGTAAATATATCTAAAAATATCCATAGTTGCGTGTAATGCACTTTGCGATATACTTATACACTGATAATATTTACAGACGTCATCGCGCGCTTGGCTTTTCCCGGAATAACGATAAGCAAACGCTACGGTAGAGTGGGAGTGAAAAATCTCGTTTTAAAGTCCGCCAGGAGCCGTACCTGTAAATTAAACTTTAATCAAAAATTCCCGCGGAGCAAAGAATAGCCCCGACCGAGTTACGCTCTTGTAGTGAACCATAGGTCCATTGGGTATACCATGGAAAAAAAGATACGCGCCATGATCTGCTTAACTCCCAGCAGCTTTATCGAAGTTGAATTTCAGATCGGGTCAATAAGTCCGCGCGCGTCGCGAATTATTTCCACTTGCGAGATTAGAAATACGTTTTTAGCCGCGATATCAGTAGTATACGGGTTAACGTCGCTCCAAATTACCGCACGGTTGGTCGATTAATTCCATTTTCTCTAATAACTATATCGAACCCACGGGCATGTCCCGCTCGCATCCGAAATCGAATCACCGCGCGTCGACAGTCAATCCATCGCGTCAATTTCTAAGTGATTGCGTGTCGATACGCTCGATTAGTCAACCGAAATTCGGCGACAGCTTCGCGGTGGGACGTGCCAAATCGACGAGGAAAAATTTCAAGTCAATTCCGCTGTCTGGGATTCACCCCCACGATTACAGCCATACCGGGACTTCGGCATCGAAATCTATAATCAGTATATCTTAAAGATAATATATATATTTATATAACTTTGTATTCTCGTAAATTCTATTTTAGTATTGAAAAAGACTTAAGTGAAGTCGAAACGTTTATCTTATATCCATTACATTTATGAATAAGATTTATTTCTAATATACTACCTTGACTTTAGCTCGAATTGTTAGCCCATTAATCCCTCCCTAATATAAGTTTATATATATCATGTAAAAATATAGTATATATAATTTTACTTGAGAAATTGATTTTATCTCAATCTCGTAGAACAAGTTCTAAAACATTCCTCCTATTCTGTAATTACAATTAATGCGATCATATTTAACTGAGATATTTAAGTACAATCTAATTGACTTATATTAGTAAAACGATATATTTAATCTTTTAATTAATTATAGTTGCAGAGCTTGCGAGCACGTTACGACGATCCGCGATAAGAAATCACCTCTCTCCATTTCACATTTTATGTGGCACATTTTCATCGTGAGGGAGGGAGGGGGAGGGGGGGAGCGCCGTTTAACAGTTCGAAGAAGTTTGCGCAAACGAGTGAAATTACTTCAAATTTCCGTACGGAACAGCGGCCGGAGAATAACGGAGGAACGTTACGCCGCACGGCGGCGTACGTTAATACAGATGTATGAATTACTGTCACGTACCGCGAAGGTTTTCTGTACGCGATGCGTAATTTGTACCGCTGCCTGCGCTCCGTCGTGAGATGAATAAATCATTCGCCACTTATCACGCGGAAACTTTCGAACATGCAGACGTACACACGCACACAGACAATACACAACGTCGTTGATCCCACACGCTGGTCGTTGCGGAGTCATATGTAATATGCGCAGTTTAGCTACAGTTTACCTATTCCCCGAGAGCCCTTTTTCGCCCCGACTTTCAAACATATAGATATATATACGCGTATACGTATATATATACACGTACATATATATATATATATATATATATATATATATATATATACATATATACGTGTGAAGGACGACGTAACATCCAAACGACAATTTATCCTAGAAGCGTCTCTCTCGAACGACGTTAGATATTATTCATCTGAGAATCTCGGGACTCTTCCTGACCCGACGAAGATCCAAGAGGGCCGACGGGCTGCTTTTCTTCGCGAGAGATGAGAGAAATGGACGAAGACGGATTTCCGGCGAGTCGCTTGAGGGATTAAAATCTTTTTCTGAAAGACATCGCTGTAAAGGGAGTACTTTAAACCGCAACAAACATTAGTTTATTTCGTATGTCTCGTAATAATTCTAAAAATTTTATAACAAGAAATTAATGATTAATCTTCCCGATTACAGAGGCATTTGACTTTGCTTTAAGAAGAAATTAAAGTGATTGTCAAGAAGATGTTCTAAAAAGTGATTATCCTAAAAGGCAAATAAACTTTTATGGTGTATTTAATTAAATATAACAGCTTTGAATCAATAAACTGCTCTTTTCATAATTGGAAATAATAGAAGGAAAAAGCTTAAAGTGGAATCTTTACTCTATACTTAAACACCTAGATAATATAATATTCAAATTATGTAAAATAATTATTATCCAGTTATCCGGTATGTTTTAATTATCTAAATAACTCGAATTATAACATCTAAAGTCTAAAAAATTAGATCCGTGATAGATATCGTGAATTCGGATCCAGACTGAATTAAAACAATTTGATAAAAAATTGATAGCAACACACACACACACATAATATGCTAAAATCTATATTAAAATTATATAAGTTTCATTTATACACGTATATATAAATCGTTTTAGGTTGTATGTATTTTATTACATCACGGTAAAAAATAAATACGATATACAAAATACTTTTTGAATAAATTGATGGAACTAAAAAAAAATAAATTTAATTAAATATTTCTCGATTTTGAAATACCAATCGATTTGCATGCACAAATGATAGCTTCTTTCAGCTGTAACAACATTTTCCGATGTGAAGAGCAGTCTTTCAGAGTCAGTGGAAGAAACATAGCCAGAAGAAAAGCTAAATAAATTCTTGCTACCTTAGTAATCAGTTTCCTGATCTATTCTTGTAGCAGACAATTCGAATCCGAATTATTAATAAATTTGCAAATCAGGCTAGATTTGATTCTCATTAAGATTCGACTCATTAGTTCGGATATCCGAACTTGAGTAATCGGATAATTCGGTGAATTAATTATCAGGATATCCGAATATTAGCAAATCCGGATTGTATTTGTAGCCCTATACGTATATATCTATACGTATATATCAATAGATGGAATATATACGTTATACGCTAGAGGAAATAATAAAGATACATTGCAGTTATCGTTACAATAATTTATGTGGCAGCGGATAACAATAACAACGAGACGTAAAACACAATTAAAGCCAAAGGTATTCTAGTCCATCCCATCTCATAAAATTACAATAGTGCAGATGGCGGTCTGATAGTACACTATCCTGTATTAATTAAAGACTGGGCACAAAATGGTAGCATTTGGCGAGCTAATAAATTTTAAGTGCATTAAGCTTTTAGAGCTGAAACTGCGCTCGCGATCTACATTAAAGCGCTAATTCTCTACTAAACTATCTTGTTTTCTAAAAACTTGTACATAATTGAAGAAGAAATGAAGAAAATAATTGCAGAACAAGGTACAATATTAATTATCTGATTTTGACATTCCATTTTCTTTGGCAGCCGAGTCTAAGAAATAAATTCGTATTTATTAATACAATCCTGTGCGGAGAAAACACGCGATTTTCGAATTCCCGGTCGCGATAAGGGAGTAAAGTGCCAAGTGTCCGCGGCACGTGGTACACCGGGGATAGGGCGACACCGTGACAAGTGTAAATCACGATTCCGGGGAGAGCTCCGCGAGAGTTCGACTTGCCTCGCTTGCCAGTAGCGAGCTGCGAAATCGACGATGCGGGGCGTCGGTGCCGTAGGGTGGATGAAACGAAGGAAGAAGGGGGAGAGAGAAGGAAGGAAGGAAGGAAGGAAGGAAGAAAAAAGAGAATGCGCGGCACACGTGTGGCCCATTCGTTCCGAATCCTCCCGCCGCCACCCGGTGCGGGCATCGCACGGGGTGCCGGACGAGGCCGAAGAAGAGGAAAAAAAAGGCGGAGGGTAGTCACGCTCCAGGGGCATTTTTCAGAAGCTGCTTGTCGGCCACCATATCCTGTCAGCCATCCACCCTCTCCCTCCTCTCCCCTTTCCTTCTCTCACGTTCACGAAAAAGTCGATAGTTGCGTAGACAGCGTTCTCGGGAGGCGGTGAAGAGCGGGTGCCAAAACGAAGAGCGGCAGAAGAGAAAGGGGGACCGCGGGCCGTTGTCAGAAGTTACCATCGATTTTTCAAATTCCCCGTGGATACATAGGCAACTGACACAATCGGATTTTCTTCATTCGCCGAGCGTCACCCGGGATATTTGTCAAGAACCCGTGAGTCTGACCATACCCCGGATGCTTACTACTTGCACGGGCAAAAAAAACCGCCTAATCCACTGAGAAATCGTTTTCTCCTATTCATAAAACTTTGTTCAGAATATATGCGAGATTGTATTTTGTTTGAAAATTAATTAACTGTGTTATGATCAGAAATTGAATAATCACCTTGACGAAAACGAAATAATTCTTTTTTAATCTATCTTTTTATAGATATAGTTATGGATATACGAGGGTTGGTACGAAAGTAATGCCTCCTAATATTTTTCTTTCAAATCTGGCGCCATAGAAATTTTTGCGTTTCAATGAGTTATTTGAAGTGATGTGTCTGGTTGCGTTATATTGAGTGGTATTGTGATCATTTACGTGAGTGTGTCACACGAGCAGTTCGAACTGGTGTGTGTTTCAGATGTGCGTAACAGACAAGGGCGGTGGTTGAATTTCTTACCGTGGAAGAAGTGAGTTCCAATGGCTGCGTTCAGCAGAGAAAACAGCTCAATCAGCGCTCAATGATTTTTTATTACGATTGGTTTCTACACTTGGATCCAGGGAAGAACTAAAGGCAAGCTCCAATTATTTAAAAAAATTACCGATCGCTGAGTTGGTTTTTCTGCTCAACACAGTCTCATTCGCAAAAATTCATTCGCGCCTCAGAAATGTTTATGATAACACCATTTCCGAAATACGAATGGATTTCAATAGGACTCACTTCTTCCACGGTAAGAAATTCAATCACTGCCCTTGTCTGTTACGTGTATCTAAAACACATACCAGTTTGAACTGTTCGTGTGACACACTAACGTAACTGATCACAACACCACTCAACATAATGTAACTAGAGACTTCAAGTAACAAGTAAAACGCAAAATTTTCTATGACGCCAGATTCGAAAAAAAATTAGAAAACATTACTTTTGTACCGACCCTCGTAATTATTTTTTAAATAAAATATACGTTTAGCAATGGCGCAATAATATATCTTGCTTATCAATTTCAGATTTTTTCTTTTTTATGTGTTGGGTGTAAACAATATCTATTGGTTTCGGTCAGTTTGATCTAGATTACATAGTGAGGCAAAGTCTTTATGAGACGAGTGCGAAAACCACGTCTATAAACGCGAAATCATTGTCAACCGCGTGTCCGAAATTTCCGAAGTTCGAGCGTTACAGAGATACGTGTCAGAGCTATTGGGTTATTTCGCGGTAAAGCATGGCGACGCGAGACACTTGCCAAACGAGGCTATCGGCGTGGTAACGTAACCGACACTTGCATAAACAACCTGCCTGCTGCGGTACGATCGATTTCTCAAAGGCTTATCGACACGTAGAATAAATGGGGTTTTCGTGTAATTCCGTCTACAACCGAAGTCATTCCCAAATTGTATTACCACTTCTGGTACTGCGAGGCATTGGTATAACATGTCAATCTGCGAAAGGCTTCTTATAAAATATATAATCACTAGCAATTTGCGCATCTCTCGACCGCATTTGCACTGCAGTGAACTACTTCTATGGTATAAAATATTAAATACAAGTTCAAACAAATCTTAAAAAGCATTAAGTACATTCTTAAATTATTTATTTTTTAATTGCACTGATCGAATCATGTCATGAATAAAAAAGAATAATCGACACGTACATAATCGCGGCACCGGTTTAATTAATAAATTATACTTTTTAATAATCTAATCTCAAATCGCGTCATGCTACGCTCAACTCTATAGTCTTCTCTAATAAACCTATTTGCACATAATTTGCGAGATTGTTTTCGCTTTAAGGCACCTTCTACACCCGTTACTATAATCGCCTTTGTCGATCAACAAGATCATTGGGCAATGCCCGTTACTGAATACGTGTCAATCGATCTATGCCAGTCGGCACAAAATGCCGATCAGCATATATATGGCTTTGCTGACTATAGTCGATGGACGACAAAAGAAGCCATGCCGAATCGCGTATTAGAAGCACAAACATCAATCAATCCCTTCATACCAATTGTTATCAGTTTCAATCTTCACGTACTAGCGAAATTTCTGAACGTATTATGTCCAAATTATGTTCTAAATTTAATATTCGTCGTTATTTAATATCAAGTTTATTAAATCTCTGTTGAATCCCGCTACCAGCTAACTTCGATTCTACGTCACAATGCTATATCTCCACTATGCTAAACTTAATTATATAGACGCGCGGCTTTACAGCATGCGGGAAGCATGCAAATTATGCTTTTAGACGTCTATGCTATGCCAGCAATAGTCTGTTTGCTGTAAGGTTTCTTCTACTTTAAAAATTCTCCGCACGGTTCAGTGACCACGTAGTGGTACGGGAGATATAGAAGCTACTCTCTATACCCGATTCTCCAACGTCAACACTACGGTTGCCATTTCACGAGGTTTAAAAATCCGGAGATCGTAGCACGGAGATGGTAGAAGTAGGAGTAGAGGGGTATCGCGTTCCCGCTAAATTTTCAAGTCAAATATAAGAAAAATTGTCAATATTTTTTTACCACGTATCTCTAAGACAGGCACATGATGTCGCAGATATTTAAAGTAAGCTGTTTACCGCAGTTTATTCGTACGTCGCATTCGTATCAAGATCGGCAATTATTTCTTTGTGATGTTAACACGTGGTCTGCGGCTTACGGAATATTTCGCACGGAAGAATTAAGCTCTAAGGCCGGTTCTAAACTTCGCGAACATTATCCATTCATCAACGTTACATCGGGCAAACATGAAATATTCCCTCGCGTTAGTTCCCACAAGCATCAAATGTGGCTCCATATATCATAGGTTTAAAATATCGAGCGATTTTACTGTTCTGCAAAGTATCAAGATTTTCGACGTTATAAAATAAATTCGTTTTAGTCTCGTAAGAATTGTTTCGCGTCGTATTAAAAAACGATTATCAGATCAATTCAGAATCTAAGAAAACGATCAATAAGAAAAGAAAGAAAGTGGTATAATATTGGAATTAAAATTCCTGCATAAGATGTCTTATTTCTTTAGATTCGGATTGCAGTTTCCCTTTTTGTCTTTCGATCTTATATTGTCGAGGAGGAAGGACTGAGAAATCAGAATTTAACGATACAGTAACGATCTACCATATATAACGAGGTCCTTTCGAAGCCCGTTCTCTCGCGAATCGGTCGGAATGCAACACTTCCCGTCTCCCGAACCGTAAGCGGCCGCTGCGGTTCGATAGCTGCGGGATCGATGGCCGAATAAACAGGCCGAGCGCGCGCGGCGCAAATCGATCCGTCTCATCTCCATATCGATATCGGATGCCGCGTAGCGCATTCGTTAGATAGAACCTCGGAGCTGAAAGTCCGGTCTGACGTAACGAGGCGTGCGAAAAGCACGGCGTGCCGTGCCGTGCCGTGCCGTGTCGTGCCGAGCCGAGCCGAGCCGAGCGGAATGGAGCGAACCGAAAGCCAGAGCGCATGTCGATGCCTCGGGCGGCAGCAGCCAATGGACTGGCTAAAATATTAAACGGGAGCAAAGACCCTGTTCTCGTACGCCACGTAGCCGCGTTCAATTCCTGAGCCAGTCTTTCCAACCCCGCCGTGGCGGGGGATCGAAAGTGGAAACAGACGGTCGTGGCCAGACTCGCCGCGCCGCGACAGACCGGACCGGCACTACTGGCGACATCCGTAAGCTCGGGCGAGAAAGGAAGAGGGATGGTGCGCGATCGGTCGGCACCGGGGTGAGTAAACTTTAATTGGGGGATAGAAATCGAAATTTATAAACGAATTATAGGTCGCATAGCGTAAAGTATTATTTTAGAAGATAATATATATTATCTTAGCTCAATTTAGAAAGATAAAAGTAATTCGCACGATTCTTTCTATCTCTACTTTCTCTCTCTATTTTTCTTCTCTCCCCAAATTATTTCAATTTATAATATAGTATATACTTTCACGAAATTTTCTATATCTAAATGTTAGATTAATCTATTTCAAAATATTCTCGAAATGAAAGGATCATTCATTACTTGCACATACAATCAGACATGGTAATCTTGGCTCCGATTTCTTTCTATTTTCTCCGCAATGTGGATTTATTATGGATAGAGTTATTAATAATTACATTAGTGATACGTTTTTCACAGGTACAGTATTATACAAAGTGTGTATTGCAAGCACACGTGCAATGATCGTCTTGAGATAATAGACGTTAAAGTTCGGTAGATTGCAATCATGCTAAATTGTCTTTTCTTATTTCCGAGTTAGATAATAGTGTTAAACTTTATTAACGGTTATTGTCTCGAGACAATGGTGTTGTGCTCACAATAGCTCTTATTGTTACATAACGTATATTGCCTATATATGTATTCAAGTAACTTCTCTCGATCTTAAGAATTATTTGATTAATTTTATGTTGGACGAGTTGTTTTAAATGAAAATAACATTCTTAATTTTATCGAAATATGGTCTGATTTCTTCATAATTATCATTAAAATACAATTTGTCTCACAGAATTTTTAGCAACGTTTTCAGCAACGACTTAGGTATTTCTGAACAGAAAGTGGTTCAAGTTAAACATTTAATTTCTCAACATATGATTTCTGACACAGATCGTAACGTATTATCGATTTTTACGTATCACATACCTAGAATACTCTCGGATGAATATATCTATATATAATTATACGTGTAACGTGAAACGTACTTAAAAAAATTGGTGCATCTAAACGATCGACTTTCGTGACTTTTTACACTCTAAAATAACATGGTCTGACATGGTTGAATATTGAAGAATGGAAAAGTAACGTAAGCGACGTTATGGCGTTTACTTTTTACAGAACGCAACAGCACTCGTCGTTCACATGTGGTCGACCGCAAAAAAGGTCGCCACATTTTTTTTTCGGCGAGTTTCGGCACGTACTAGAGTTTCAGCATCCTGCGTCGCCGCCTGTTTCAGTGTAAAAAATTTTGTCAGAAAAACTGCGTTTATACGTGATACACAGTCCATTTAATAGGTCATGATTTATACTGCTTTGCATGTGATGCGAAAATTACGTGTGTTTGATCAAGGTGTGTCGGAACAACGATACTTCGATTACAAAACCATTGTTTGCAACTGTTTTTTTCCACTACGTGTGAAAATGTTTTCGAGTTTTATCGAACGCGGTTATAATACGTTAAGTTTTACAATTTAAATCAATTCGTATCTGATATGCATACTATAGTATTATAACGTGTGCTCGGTATCCATAAATACAGCGGGCGGACTTAATAATACCAATATAATTTTGAGACATTTGTCAAGTCGCAAAGGTTCATTAATGCTTACAACTGACGGAGATATGTGCGAATATATATCACTAGTTCACTATGCCACAAGATTTATACTGAGTGTTTAAAATATAACGTCAGACAACAACCATTATGTTTATATCAATTATATATCGTTAATAAAAACATCAATTACAAAATTCAGAATAAAATTTTATCAGATTTTACATATATATGCGTCTTCTTTTCCTGTATATAAATTACTTTCTACTTTGATGCTTCCACGTTAATAGGACGATGGTATACCTTGGGTGATCTACTACGACGCCACTTGGACTGTTCCTACAAGAGAGTACTATTAATAAAGAATTATATATTGTATAATATTTGTATAATAGATACATTATTAGCATAATAATCGGACGTAGTTACTATCAACAAATTCGCATTATGACGATATTCAATTAGTGCAAAATACGCCGTTATTATATGTCAATAATTTTATTAATAATAATTATTATTTTATCAGACAACAAATGAATTAATTCGCACAATATAATGACGCACGAGTATCGCGGGAAAGATTCGTCACATATCGATTAAAAGAAACAAAGCTAAGCAGAAAATTCCTAAATTATCACAACTTCGAAAGTTTCGATGATCACTTTGCCGACAAACAGAATATCTTTTGATGATAAGAATTACCTTAATCCTCTAACGAGAATATGACATTTATAACTCGTAATTTCCGTACGATATACCGTCTCATTAGTGATACCTGTACCTTCAATGATTCACTAATTCGGAGGTTTGTGCCCCATGTTGAATATCAACTTCATTGTTGGTAAGAAATAGAAGTATGACACGCTTAATTAAAGACAAGTACCGAAATATCCCCGTTCAGAAAGGGTTAACAAAATGAGTAAAAATATCCCGTCATGCAATATAAACTGGATAGCCACAGAAAGGTCTGAGATAGGGTCGAATCTAATTTTATGTCTGCCAATCGAGCGCAACTGCCTGCCGGATATACCGAGACTGATCTAATGCCCGACGCAACGACCGAAAGTCGTCGAGGCCATGATACGTTTATACGACCTTTGGTAATTCAGAATTTATAGATCGTCCCGCGTGTAGCAAAAGAGATACTTCTTTCTATCGTAACAATATCCCGCGCGTATACGCGGAAAATCGCATAAATGCGTTTTATTAAATCTCTCATTCTTCGACAGCGGCTAAATTTTAATTAAAAACGAGCTCGTGATCGACACACGGTTTATCCCTTTGTACGAGTCCCCCGCGCGAGTTTCATCGTATTCATCTCCGCGACCTGTTGGTTATTAAATTATTTAAGGTCGATGATCGCGCGTAAATTCTGAATAGGGATGCGAGTGGGCGGTGGAGTTGATTATTTTTATCAATATAGTGTTGAGTTAAAGCGCGACAAAGAATACGCGCGTGAATGGCGCTCAAGTTTGAAACGGGTTTTTTTTATTTATTCTAGTAACGACCCGGCCGCCACAATGTGTCCCATTTATTGCGACAAATAATTTACCTCGGGCTTCAATAGCTTCTCGATGCACGACATTTTGCTGTTCATTATTTCCAGCTCCAGTTCCTCTTTGCATAACTGTTACAGCGAGATCCGGAAATCCGGAAATTAAAGTATTTAATTAGTGAGAGTAGCAAGCGACCGAACAGATTATCGATATACCCACCATTTTCTTCGTTTTCTCTTGGAACACGCTCATCCGCTGTAGCTAGATGTCGAAATAATTAGACAGCGTGACGCAAAATATTAATCGTGTTCTTTAAAAATTTTCAGTACTTAAGTAATAAGCTTACATGCTTGTGAATGCATTTGTACGGAGGTATGATGCTAATGACGCTCTCCATTCGCGGTAGCTTCTACAAATTATTGGCAGTCAACGTTGACGCTTTCAAAGTGCGATTCAATATCACTCTAGTCTCGATCAAACTTCAATTTAGCTGTGATTGCTGAAACTGCCCAACTTACCTTCTCCGCTTTCTCGAATAATTCACGAAAAAGTATATCGTTCAACGTCACCGTGTTCAAACTCTAACATCAGAATAAAGATTTGAGTATTTGAAGCAATTAATATATAAAATTAAATTTAAACTAATTTTTACACTTTCTTATATTCGTTTCTGATTTCCTACCATTCACTGTTTGCTTATCTTTTTTACAAATAGTTACGAATTGTCACGAAATTATCGCGTGCTTTCTAATCCGTTTTATCAAGAAATAAACCTCGTAGACGTAAAGCTAAAAATAGCAGACTGAAAATCAATAAAAACTTTTGTTTGTATATTTATTTGAAGTTCGAAATTGTAACTTCTGAACGTCGTTAGCTCGATAAAAAAAAAAGGATTAAAGCAAACGTTATTCGCGTGGGAAATAGTTGAAATCTCCTTCGTCAAAATTGAAGAGGCATGGTATACTTTTTCGTGTGTATAAGAATTATATTTGTTACAACGTGGCACGTGCGCGAAAACATCAGTATTCAAGCGATTGCCTCGCAAAGTTGTTTACATTTTCTTTAAGCCGGCAAGAGAGTTCGGCGCTGGCAAGGTTTTCGAAAGATACGTGACTCGTTTTCTTTCGTACGATATATATAACAATGAGCATTATCTATTCAAAAATCGGCCACGTTACGACGGGGAATATATCGATAATTCCGCGATTTCGATCGCTTATTGTTCCTTGATTAATTACACGTTGAAATAATATTATTACGTTGGATTTAAAGCAAACAATTAATTATAGAATGGTGTACTCGTATTGTCATGGCGTTTTAATTATTGTATCGAGTCATACGGGTATCATATGCAAATTAATTGCCAGAATAATAAGCTCACTTGAATTTTCTCTATCAAATGAATAATTGTGCATAGAAGCTTTCGTGCTTGCTATTACGGACAAAGTTAATTAACAGATAAGTTTTTTAGACGTTGCTAATATAATCTAAACCCTTTTGTTAATTATCTAATAAATTC
Source organism: Temnothorax nylanderi (assembly GCF_030848795.1). Lineage (NCBI taxonomy): Eukaryota > Metazoa > Arthropoda > Insecta > Hymenoptera > Formicidae > Temnothorax > Temnothorax nylanderi. Next base: position 254,197 of record NW_027249168.1, on the reverse strand, counting down.
TGTATCTAATGAAATAAAATAATTGCTACATGTATCAAAAAAGCGAAACTATTCTATTACCCGTTCTGTAATTAAAATTGCTCTATATTAAACTTACTGCTATCGAACAGACAGCCATAATCACTACGAAGATGAACGTAATAAAAGTCACCGCTCCGCAATAAGCATTCAAGTTGAAGAACCGCCTGAGATTGTAATCGGCGATGAGAAATCGGTATATCTGAAACGAAGCACGGTTCGTGAAAAATTGAGATCCTCGAACGGAATCGAGGTAACCTAATCGATCGGCATTTCTGACCAGCGAATTCAAACCGTATCCGGACGTTCGATAGTACTTGTACAGTCTGGTGTCGTCCATGATGGGGAGGGCGATAAGTACCGAATAATTTGTCGAGATTGCACGATACCGCGTCGATGCTCGGGGGTGGGAGGCCGGGAAACCGGCGTCCGGCGAGTCTACCGTTCAAACAATTCGGCAGGAGACGGCGGTACGCATCGCGATCGATCGACAAACAAATGATAGTAAATAAGCGAATTGCTGTGACGTTGGTCAAACAATCATCCAGTTCGACACTCTTTCGTAAGAATGAATTATCTTACCAACCGACATTATCTTCACCAATAATCACGTCCAGATGATGTCATTATACATATATCTATGATAGCTATATACGGACAAGTAGCGATTTTAAGAGAGATTTTAAGAAATTAATTTTTAAATATATATAAATTAAAATATTAACAAATACGTGAACTGAATTCAGTTTCTTAATATAAGACAATGCTAAGCAGCAAGTAACATTTTTTATAGAAAGTTGAAAGTTAAAAATGTGTTCATCAAAACACAGTGTATTTCCACTTTCTTTAAATAATCAAAAGATCTCGGCCTTCTATTTTATAAGTCATTATTCAAGGAACCTATCGAACATCAATTAACAGCTTGACGTACCTACTTCAGTATAATTAATTTTCACATTCATTCACCTCTGGGTAATATCGCCCCACTTTCTTGCATTTCTCCCTGCCTCTTCAGTATTTACATGAGAGCTACCCCTCGCGTTTTGAAGTTCGAGCATAGTTCGTGTCAGTCGCGTTCGTTACGTGTCATTAGGATCTTCGTGAAAGGTTTGTTTAGTTTTGCGTGCACCACCGATATTCTTCTCGCACCGAAGTTTCCTAACATAATTTATAACCCGCGGCATTTGCCTGTATATAACACGGAATCCGTTATTAAGTTATAAAAGCGCGGTGTTAAATGGAGAAGCATTATTCACTCAACTTTCTATCACTTTGATTATATCGAAGCTGATTTTATGCGGAAATATTTAATAATATAAAATATAGATAAATATCTCACGCTTGTACCCAAAACAATAAAATATTATATTATCTACACTTGGAGTACATATCAAAATTTATAATATACTTATAATTACTTACAATATAATTAAACTTAAGATTAAATGTAATAAAGGATAAAATTGATTGAATCGATATGAATCAATTGAATGCTGTTTTAATTAACACGTTAAAATCACAGATTTCTATAACTAGATTCACTAACTTCGTAAGGCTGGGGCTACACTATGCGCGTTTTCGCGAATCGGATTCGCGAATCGTGCATTTGTATACCATGTGTGCTTAGCACGAATGGCATACAAATGCACGATTCGCGAATCCGATTCGCGATAACGCGCATAGTGTAACCCAAGCATAAGATGGACGTGAAGCTAATTTGATAGGAGAGAGGATGACGGCCATCTTTATCTGGTCATGACCAAACTGTAGCATCTTTTAAGAGTCACTTTAACCGTAAGTTTATTGAATACTTTATATATGTGCTCTCAGAGAAAAGCCTTTTCTCTGATGCTATATATATCTTTTTATTTTAATTATTACTTCATTTCTTTATTTGTGTAAAACTAATATTTATTAATTATAGATACGCATCGAAATAAAAATATTAGAACTTTTATTGTTGCAATTGCAATGAGAAACTGCACACTTATAAGGCATCTTTTTAATTGTTTCAAAACGTTAAAAATGAAAAAAATATATAAGATTTCTTCTATTCAATTTTATTGTAATTTTACAAAATATAAATGTAATCGAAGCGAAGTGAGCACACTAACACTACTTCACAAAGCACTGTATGTGATGACCGGGTAAATATGGCGACCGTGGCCTCAAACTGTCTCGTAACAAATTATATCATGTTAGAGATCTAATTATAGAAATCTGTGGTTAGAATCAAATAAAGATTATCATACGTTTTTAGTTACATAAAATTTAAATTAAAAGTGTCTCGATGGTCTCACATATGATTATATCAGTAATACAAGTAAAAGTAGATAATGAAATCAATTCTGGATAATATAAAGAGAATAAGAGAATAAAGTATAAATATTAAGAATTTAACGTCGAATGTAACGATTAAAATAACTATTATTACTTTAAATCATTTTTCTTCATCGTTTATTATCAATTTTCTTCAACGCTTATTATCAATTGTACTAGATATGCCTATCAATTGTCATTGCTATTATCACAGCAAGTAAAAAATTGCAGTTCTTTATAAATTTAAGTATTTTTAAAAGGAAATATTCAACATATTTAATGAAAATTAATGTATTCTAAAAATTGATACAAGTCTATCTTACTTTACGTTATTTAATCGTACATCTTATTTTTTATCTTGTTCAGAATAAATAAAGAATTTTTGCTTGCATAATGCATCGCCATTTTCAGTTGAAATTTCGTGTTCTCTTTCTCTTATAGAGTTCTCCTGACTGCGACGGATGTCAAAAAAGAGGAAAGGGGAATATATATGAAGAGGAAGAGAATGGAGAAGTACGTGAAAAAATATGTAATTAAAATCCAACGTTGTGAGTGAAATGCATCTCGAGCATGGGCGAAGAAATCAGGGCGAGGAGACGAGAAAATTACCCAAGATAAACGACGGCAGATAGGATAGAGAAAGACAAGTGTGTGAAAAAAAGATTACGATCATGTGAAGAGAGAAAGAAAGAACGAACGAGAGAGGTTGAAAAAATGTGCGACAAGCGATCGTGCGCGGTGCGTTTGCCGAAAAAAGGCAAGCTCCATCAGAATAGACGATGAAAAACGGAAAAGAACTGGAAGGCGCTTACATAGTTACATGAAAAGTTTATGCAGACTAAAGGTAGAATAAAATAAAATATGTCTTCTAGTTTGCACTATACTCAATTCGATACTATACTCAATATTAAATACGTATTAATGACGTTATATTAAAAAAATGTAATTCTATCTAACAACAAACTAAACTTCCGGAAAATTAAAAAATTTTTTAATTAAATGTGGTAAATTATTTGCATAAAACGATGAATATGTGATACTTAGTTAGAATAATATAATGAATACAAACAAAAAAGGTAGAATAAAATTAAATATATTCTCCAGCTTATACTCGTTTGTAATACTATATACATTCCATTTAAATCAAACTAAACTTCAGGAGAATTAATAAAATTTTTAATTAAATATGGCAATATTTTGCATAAAACATAACGATGAATACGCGATACTTAGAATATGTACTCTGTACATAAAAAATGCATGAAATGACTGCATTTATAAGTCCTACATTTTATTAACTTTTTAAAAAGTGTAGTTGAAAATGTCAACCAAAAATTTGGTTGACATTTTCCGTTACGGCATATTTAATTTTATTTTCGAACAAAGGTGATTTTTCGCTAAAAAAATATCTGATGAGGACTTTGTTCGACCAACTAAAGACACGCGCAGTCACTTGGGATTTAACCCTAAGACCATGATTCGCGCCTTGGCCCGGTGAATCCTGATTCTATCATGGGCATATACGCGTCTGATCCCGAGACCTATAACGTCTTCACCGGATTATTCGACCCTGTAATCGAAGAGTATCACAGTGGTTTTAGGGCTAACGACGTTCATTCCGACCTAGATTGAGGGGTGAGCCAGGAAAACTGAGTAATCTTTATCCAAGAAGAAAGCACATGATCTTGATGCGGATTGCGTAAGGTCGATCAAGGGTTATCCTGTTATCCATTCAATCCTGCCATGAGCGAGATTCATTACCGCGAGCTAAAGTAGAAAATGGAAGACAGTGGAGGACTTATGAGCGAGTTAAACGGATTCTTAGAGCTTTAGCTGTTTCTCAAATCGTTGTGCGAGTTAATAATAATTTATCTTTTTTGTAATTTCTAATAAAAACGAACGTTCGATAGAGAAATTTGTGAAATCTTATCCATTCCATAAGAACGTGCAGTAAATAAATTCTTGCTCTGTCTATCGAACTAATATAAAGCTGAACAAAGCAGGGATCGTCGCATTTAGGGCTTCTGAAGTACTAAATCCGCCATTGGTAGAAAGCGCGCGCGATTTATCCCAAGAAAATGATTTCTGCAATTAGTTTTGTATCGCTTAGTGCCGTGGCGAAAGAGAATTAAAGCTGCCGTAAGAGTGAAGCTACAAGATAGCTTTTATAACACGATTATCCTGTACCTCTAGATACAGGAAGCTTTAACCTCGTTAAAGGACGAGCTCAAAGGGACCTATTACACGCTTGGAGCATTAGACAAACAGATCCGGCAATAATTACTGAATGATCATTTCCCGTTCAAGGAAGGCGACAGATTTCTAAAAGCAGCGAACATTATTAGGTTTTGGCCAACGGGTAAATCTCCCAATGTAATATACAACTAATATTAATAGCGTTATATTTTCTTATTCGCCAATAGTTTCGAATTATGTGTACATAATTCAGCTCTAAATTACATTTCCACAGATAAACTAAAATTATCTAACACCTCGCATCTTATTTATAGTAGAAATCGGACGGTGTTGCGAATGTATTCCATTTATCTTAACTGCAATGCACGCTAACAGCCAACTTCGACGACTAATATTATACGGGGTCGAACTTCGATCCAACCGTAGTTACTTTCGTTAAAACATTCAATTACAATGTCTTAAGTTCCTTCAGCCTACTCGAAAACATTAATCCCTCAGTAAGCCATACACCCCAAATCGAGGATTTATGTTGAAACGAAGATTAAACCAAAACTTTACTAAGATTAAAGCAAGTTCTGTACGGGAATAAGCAAAACGATTACGCGCGCGTGTGTCGGCAAATGTTCCGAGTTCCGACCCGCAAACCGCAACATGCATTTTTAAGCAGCTTCGTAATAAGGATTTTTATATCCACGTCTTATCATACCTCACTTTAAATAATAATTTAAGTTACAAATCCCCCATGATGTTCGTGTAAACAATGTGTTCTACGGCATAATATCTTACATATATATGTTACGCGGTACAAGAGCGGCAAGCAGCTGATTAAATAAATTTGCATTAATGATTTTCGTCACGATGAGGTCTCGAAGATCCCTTCGCCTCTAGGATTAGGGAGTTAAAAGGGTTAGAAGGTATTATGGAGCTTAGTGTTACGGAGCTTAGAAGGGTGTGGCGTACAGTGCTTGAGAGTTTTCTAAGAGAACCGAATGTTTTGTTGAATTCTTTTTTCTTCCCTTTTCTATGAACCGCTCCAGATTACACGCGCTCTCGCGAAATGCACACGGTGTGTTTTGAATCATTAATTCGTTATTATGAAAAACGAGACACAAAAGAGTTTTCGGCTATTTTCCCCAGCCGGTTCTTTTTTTTTCGTCATTTAGCGGACAGATTTTTAAAATGTACACAATGGAATAATCCAAGTTACGTTGAAAAGGTTTTAAATGGAAGATAAAACGAATTATCACGTCAATTAAAAAAAAAACGTTTCATTTTTTACCGCCTGCCAAACAAAGGGTCTCGGCGCGCCCTTTCCCGCGTTTACGCAGGGCGCATCTGCAGTTATGCTTAATTAACAACATCATAACTCTGTTGGATTTTCCCCTTGCTCCCCTCATTTGACATTGCCGCTAATATTAATTAAATGTGCAATGTGCAGAAATATGATTCGCCATAGGACAAATTTAATTGCGTGCTTTGTTTGATCGTCTATCTATTCACTATTGCATATCTCGCTGCATTTCTTTTTTCATTTGTTGCGTGCATTCGATGGAGATTACCGCGCTGCCTGTTTGTTACTCACGGATAATCAGAATCGTAGTCGGATCCGTTTTTCCTTTTAATAAAGAGATTCGCCCGACCGGTTGAATCAATACGGACTAGCCTTTGAATACACTAATAGATTAAAGTGCATCGCGCTCTCGGCTTACGCTCATTCGAATATTAGACTTTTCGTATCATGTACTTTATGAGATATTACCTTATCGCTAGATTAATTTAAAAAACGCTTATTCCGAGGCTAATCTTGACCTTGGGCTTCATTTAATTTCGATATTCGCCACGATTTTACTTTTGTAACTGAATTTAATATTACTTACAGTTTATTAATAAAACTGCCAGACTGAAGTAAGATCTTGCAAGATCGTGCGAAGTGAGATTTAAGCGAAAGCAAGTTTATCTTTACGACATATATACTGGTTTCGTGATAAAGTTTACGCCACGTTTCGAGCATTTCACGTGATTATAAACGAAAAAATGATTCAAATTAAAATGTAAGTGGGCGAGGCAACTTTCTAACTTTCTGAACACGCAACATAATGTCCCTTGACTCAAAATACGACGATTTTGGTTAAAGGTTAAACGGAATTGCTTCCTTGCGACCTATCCATTATCTCTGCCGTACTACAAGAAACTTAGTGTAATATTTATAAGTACACACATACACATATACACACACAATAACAACGAAAACTATCTACAAAAATACTTAAGACAACGGGATGTAATAGAAGACCTTTCGCGATTAAAGGAGAACGGCTTCCCGGTTGAAAGTTCAAGGCATATAAAACTACCGTGCTTGTATCGCGCCGTATTCTTTCCTCCAGGTACACGGAGATATTTTTTAACGAGAAGAAAACTTTCCTTGTCTGGTGCAACGAGGAGGATCACATGCGTTTGATATCGATGGAACGAGATGGTAACCCCGGGCGGCGCGGCGGTATACGAGAGACTCGTTAAAGTGGTCCAAGAAATCGAGAAGAAATTGGAATTCCTGCGGCATCGGAGACTCGGCTTCCTTACATTCTGCCCTGCGAATCTTGGCACAGCCATCCGAGCCTCCGTGCACGTTCGCCTGCCAAAATTGAGCGCGGATTATCAAAGATTCGATGAGATCGGCCGCGCACGGTCTTCAGGTGAGAACGATATTAGGTGGATAGAGTTCAATCACTTGATCAAAGAAACGAGTATTATAGTTATTCGATGGATATAGAGATTGTTACGTTTCACGAAATCTTTTTGAAAATTACATTTTTTGTATTTTAAATATATATGTTTTTCCGCACAAATGTTCATTTATAAAATTTTTATCGAAGCATATACTTCAATTTTTTGGGAATTTTAAAATTTTTAGTAAAATTTTAAATTTACGTATTTGTATTAATTAATAAAATCGCCATATATAACTTTTGTTTTTTGATAGCGTAACTAAAAAAGTAACTAAAAAAGGATTTGTATTTATAGATCTTTGATTATTTTATAAATATTCGATTATTTATTCAAAATAGCTTCCTTTCTTTTAATTTAGTTTTAATTATTTCATTTAATTTTAATAATTTCAAATTTGCGTATTATATAAATTTATAACGTATTTATATCTTATTTATACCGTATAGTATTATCTATAACTGTGTTTCAGCGCTTGATTATTGCCTAGGAATATTTCTACATTGGATATCGAAGAACAGGATTATAGAACAGCTATAATTATAGAATAGCAAAAATTGCATAAAGAGATACATAAAAACAAAATGCAGCGAATATAAATCTGTAAAAAGTAAATTTTTATATATGTGTATATATATAAATACATAAAAATATTAACTATATTAAACTTGCAAAGAAATGTATAAAAATTTCATAAATGTACATAACTGCTACATAAACATAAATGTTTCATAAATATTAAATATATATACAAGTTTCATAGAATACAACAATAACATAAATTGTAATAATGAAAAATATTAGACAAAATATAGGAAATACAAGAAAGTTAATTTTACATACTTGGATTGCATTTGCGAACCAAATATGTAGAAATATACTTTTTAATAATAAGTGAAACGACGCGACGCGCAAAATATAAAATGATAAATTTGACAGTTCATGATTTCTTCTGTTGGAAATCAGTGCGATTATTACAAGCGATTACTACGCATGCAGTATAACCTGTTCTTTTTAACTACATTTTGCACTCTCTTTTTTGTCTTATATATATAAATCAATATATAAGTACACGAATAATATTACAAGAAATAGAATTCTGATATTTATAGAATTACAGAATTTATATTTAATATTATATAGTATAAATATTTAAGTACTTAAGTATAAGTAAGTATTTAAATATATCCGTATGTATTATATATTTCATGTATATTTTAATTTATTATATATAAAAAAATTGAGAAAGAGAGAGAAAAAAAATTATTATTTTGTAGGAACGATAAAAAAGCTTTTCTAATATTTAATCATTTGATAATAAAAACAGGCTAATAACAGCATAAAAGTTAGCGGTATGTAATTAATACGTCTTGGTCACTTTCACCCCCATATCTCTTTAGTCTAGCTCATTAAAACATTCTCTTGGATAACTTGTGCTTGGAAAATAATTCTATAAAATATTAAATTAGAGATTGCGATTTTTAAGTGTTCAGAAAATAGACCAGATTTATTGTTCGATAAAATTTCAAGTATTGAATTAATTTTTAAAAAGGACGCAATTAATTATGCAATTATTGCGAAGAAAGTGCTTATTAAATCATTATTATTTTTAATAATTAAATTATTATATTTTAAACAATTGACATAAATTTTTTCTGATAATATGTTTCACTATGCGAAATTATGAAAATAATATGTATACATAAACCGCAACAAAGTGCATAAAAATGTAGTTAAAACAACGGGTTAATGTAAAATTTATAATTGAAACTCATCATTTCGCGGCGTCCCTCGAGGTCCACCGATGCATCTTCCACTGTAACAGTACCCAAGTGATTCGAGAGCCTTCCTGTGTCGTCCCTCGTTGATTGCACTTTATATAAACCACTCGCGACGCGAAATTTACAAAATTGCAATTTCAACTAATTTTATAATTCATTATTCACGGATATATATAATAATTAACGCGAGAATTTATCATAAAATAAAGCGTGTAAATCTTAAAGAGAGAGTTCTAGAAGACTGCACTGAACTTTACTTCTTAGATCACTTCATTTCACTCATAGTGCATTTACACGAGAAATCTATATTAATTTGCAAACTCATTTACGTAATATGTATGACGCAACATTTTACGAATAGTTTTAATAATAATATCTATCATAAATGATAAATCTATCATAAAGTATTTATAAATTAAGTTTAAAGGGTATTTATCGAAAAATGAAGAATTTGCGGTTTCTTTTAATATAGTATAAATTTCATTTAAATTTCATTGCTTAGCAATATTCTTGCACAGATCACTTCATTTCATAATATTCTTGCCTATAACGCAGAACTCAATTTCGCAAATCTTTTGCGAATATCAATAATTAACAGTAATTGCAATGTCGAAGTAAATAATGCATAAAAGGAAACAGTCTAACAGTCTAACAATCTAACAATTATAACGATTGTTAATAGAAAATGCTAATTACTCCGTTTATGTGAAATCATTTGCAAATAAAATTGATGTCGCTAAATTTTTAACGTTATCGTTGAATTCTTTTCGTGAAGTTAATTCAATGAAAATGTTATCAATTTTCCAATTGCTAATATTAATAAAAACGGCGAATATTAATAATCAATAAAATAATTACACGAAAACCGAGACATTTTTTACAAACTTAGTTTTGTAAAACCTCTATTTCTATTTCTGATAAAAGATTTATGATAAAAAATATAGATCAGAAAACGGAAAAAACTGAAAGTACAAAACTAAAAGAAGCAAAGTCTAATATAATTAGAATTTTCGTAAAATGTTTTCCAATATCCATGGATTTTATGATTTTTCGCACGCGAAGCTAACATAGAAAATTAACAATAACAAAATAAACAGAAAAATAAGAGAACTAAAAATTGTAAGTCCTATTGGGACGTGCAAAATAACCACGATTTATAATTCACATGATTATTTTCAAGCTTATACAAAGTTCAAGCGTCGATATTGACGGTAAAAAACTTTATACTAAAAACTGAACCATCGAAAACGGATAAATGTTATAAGTCAACGATAATAAAGAATAGTGATATAACGTCACTGGTAAAGCTTAACCAGATATTTTAGAGAAAGAAAATATATATGCACGCACACATTCTGTATTATAAAATTTAACAATTATCAAATTTTATTTAGAAGTCTTTATACGTAATTATTTAATTTTAAGTGAAAAAGTACACACACAAAGCAATCGTTAAAAAAACTGCTATATTGTATCAAGTTATTTATTCAATTATATAATAGCTGTTATAAATTAAATCGATAAAAGTGTTACAATAAAGTAGTTCTATTATAAGTATCTCTATTTTATGAATTTTCTGCTTGAAAAAGGTGAGAAATATGACTTATATCCCTTTTCCGCTCGACGTTTCTTATGAAGAAATTCACGTACATGCAAAAATCTAACGCAAAATGTGAATCGCACTGATTTCAGAAATAGCAATTTCGACGGGAAAAACCATCACCAATACCCTAAATTTTACTCACCGATACCGCCTATCTAGGACCGGCCACGTCTCTGCATCCGGTTCTGAAACAAAAACATAATATCACCGATTAGATATAAATTAAACAAATTTATAATGTTAAGGTTTTCTTTTACATTAATCAAAGTATAACTTTTATATGTATATAAAGTATTATTTATATAAAATATATTATAAGAATTAAGAAATATCTATTATTTTATATATTTGTATATGTGCGTATATGCTTTATTTAGAGTTTTTAATACATATTTCACATATTAAATATTAAATTTTACATTGATTTGATTGTAAAAAGAACATATTTAAAACTACTAAATTTCTAATGCAAAATGTTAAAAATAAACATAAAATCTACCTTCGAGCCGGTCCTGCTTGGCCCGAACCGGATCCTCCGGTACTGCAGGTGGCAAATCCGCAGAAAATGCATCCGTATCTGCATCTGAAACAATAAATAATCATATTGATTAAAATTACTAATTTAGTAGAATGCCTGTTAGAATTAAGCATTAGAACGTGAAATGGTTAAGTAATATTTTTATTATTTTATTTGTATATTATTGTTCACGATGCGACGTGAAGGAAGATGGAGATAACGTGGGAACTGACGCAAATATTCAAACGTGGCGCGTCACTTTATTATATAGCCAAAATATACAAAAGAGAAAAAGAAAACTTTATACGAGGTTTATAGAATTTAGAGGTAGACCGAATTGCGAGTGTTCCGCATTGAATTCGTTTAGTTACATTTTCGTTCACTGTAATTTAGACCGCTCGCGATCGAAAGTAGGTAATGTCTAACGACGACTAATCAACGTAAGAAAGTTGCCGAGTTTTTTATACTCGCAATGAATATACCAGAGACTCCGAGCCCCTGGCAACAGCGAGTAGAGACAATAGAATTGTTGGCTTCTCGAAATCATTACGACTAACAAAGTTCATGATGTACCGCTAGTATTGCGAGATAGCGGTTTACGTTTCGTCCTGTTTGATTACGTTTAAAATCAACAAGCTTTCAAACCATCGATCGCCGGAGCAGGTCCGAGAACAACTCAAGTTTCGTTATAATATATAAAATGTTAAAAAGAAGATCGATAAAAATGTCGTGGTGCCTGCTATGAAACGATCGCTATTTTTAGCGATCGTAATCTCGAACAATTATTTAAAATATAGTAATAAAATTTTGAAGCATTTACTTGATTACGATATTCCTCTCGATACTTTCGCTCGACTCTTTTCTTTTTGCGAGGATAATATATAGAGATATTTTAGAACTATTTTTGTGGACCTAAAATAATTCTTTTACTACGTACGTTTCAAGTTTTTGCAAAATTCGCTAAGAAATTACGCGTCCAACGGTTAACGTGACTCATTATATAACTTCTATTTTCCTAGCGGAATTGTAGCAAACTATATCGATTAAAAGATCCATTTCAAGATATCAACTAAACGTTACAGCATACACCGTAATATACCGTAATATACCGTTACGAGATGTAATAAAAGGACAGCATCGATACCTGTATTGTAATTAAATCGTAATATCGTCTCTAATGCGCAACATGCAACGAATGCGCCGTTGTAATGAGATACGATAAAGAGATGGAATTTAGTTAGGGTGTCGTGTTACAGTATTTCAGCGCGTTACATGTTATCGCGCGTATACGAGTAACGTGGCGCGTATCACTATTATGTATTTGCTATTCTCGCTCGCTCGGAGAGCACGCGTCTAACGTACGCCGCACATTCGATCTCTATGCAGCTTTGAACGTGCGTGCTTATACTTTGAAAGTGCGACATACTTTAGCGGCAGAGCGCACCCCGCTCGCTCGCCTGGCTAACAATGAATCGGAATGAATAGACGTTACGACCGAGCCTACCTTTTAACCCGCCACGCGTAATCCCCATCCCTTCCCACGTACTTAATAAACGTGTGGTCGGCGCGCGAAGAATCGGTATCGTACGCACAATAACTAATTCATAATTATTTTATAGAATATCAAATATACCGATTGATTGCTACAATTAAAAATATAAATTTATTCTAGATAAAATGTATTGAGTACATTTTATTTTAGGAATTTATCATTAAGTTAGATGAGTATATTTTATCGTAATTATTTAATTCTTCGAAATAAAAAGAGAGAAAATTTTTATGATATGCTATAAAATGTATTAGAATTCTTTATATTAAAGAATGTATAGAAACATTAATAAAACATCGTGTTTTGTTACATTAACTTATCACGTTTCACGTATTGTATATACCGAATACCGGATTTTATATACCGTAGGTATACCAGATTGTTAAATTGCTTAAAACATTATAAATTAATTTGTTAAATACATTGTAATATTGATTTATTGCAAAACGATATAAACGTGTTTATTAGGTTATTTTATTTGATTTTATAACGCATTCTATAGCGTCCATAATACGTCTATATTCGTCAAAATTATGTAATATATAATATTATTAATTCCTTCGTTTCTATATATATAATATTATTAATTCTTTCTTAACGTGAGAACTAAAAATATACTTCATGAAAAACACTCACGTAGTATTACAGTTACACAAGTGTCGCAATGTACGAAAAAGAGTTACGAATATTCGAATATTCGGGCAGACGTTGAAATAACATCGATATAACTGTTTACACGGTAAATGATCGTTTCGTAACGATAGGACGTCCATCGCCGAAAGCTGCGATCGATCGATCGATTTCTTTCTGCATATTTGTCTCTATTAAAATAAACCATTAAAATGAAATGGTCAACTGAGATACACGTTCGTTTATTTTCACGTCATATTTTTCACGACACGCTACCTTTTTCACATTTCGTTGCGTGTATCGCTAATTTTCGCCCATTTACACTTCAAAATTAAAACGGCTCACACGACTATCGTTTTCCTTTTTAATTCCCACGTTACTTACATGCATTTATCACGTACGAAGCTTTTTCACACTCACCTATATAGAAGACCTCGCGATACCGCTCGCCGTTTCGCTGACATCGTATCCAATCACTCTTCTTGATGGACTTAGGATCCGAATATTTCAAAAAGCGAAGTTGGCACACTTCTCCACCTTGCGCATTCTCTTCTTTTCCCTTCGCTTTCATCTTTTTTGCCCGTCCGCGTCACATTCACTTGTTACTACTCCGATCATCGCTATCAGTAGTAATAGTCTTCTTCCTTTCACTCCGGCTGACGTTGAAATTCCTTTCCGCTGTTCGAACTCCTTTATCTCTCGTCGCGCTCGGCTCCTTGATATTTTTCCTCTTTACTCCGGAGGTATTTTTTCGGGAGAAATCAGGAGTAATGCTTCACCGTTGTAGCCTGTTTTTATCGGGCACCTTTTCCATCTTCGCGGAGACTCAAGGTAACTCGTAGAATGATGCGGGAGGCGTAGTCCCCCGGCTTTTGCGGCGGTAGGAAGCCTCAGTAAAAATTCATCAGCTCGAACAACGTTTGCGTCAAAGGGATAAATTCCACGGAATAGAAGAGCCCCTCTCTCTCTCTCTCTCTCTCTCTCTCTCTCTCTCTCTCTCTTTCTCTTTCTCTTAACGTTAATCGAAATGGCTGCTCTGTGGACCAAACAGTTTTGAATATTTCACTGCATCTCTCTCTCTCTCTCTCGCGACCGAAGCCATCGCGAGTCTCTCCGCAATAACATTTTCGAAAACGCAACGTGAGAAACGTCGCAAATTAAGAGCACGTCGGTTTATACGCGAGGTGCAAAACGGCATTTTCTCGCAACGAGCCTTTAGGTTCTTGAAGTCCTTAAATAATCGACACAAGTCGATCGTCTTTTTCTTCTTTTTCTTCTTCTTTAATTATAATATAGTTCCTGCCTTCTGTCGGAGCGCAATATGGCCAGCTTCCAGTAACAACTGTAACAAGTCGATCGTCTAACTAGTCTAATATATTAATGTACGGCAAGTAATCTATAACCATCAAACTGACCGCGGGATCGGAGCGAGTTAAAAGTTTCGGAGCATTCCGGAAGGGTAAGTGCGCCGGTTCACAGTGCGTCGAACGTTCTTCTAGCGACGACTCGGCCGCGCGCGTCTTTATTTTCCGAGAATTGTTTACCGCGCGCGCTACCCGACGCGACGCCGCGCCGGCCGACGCCCACGCAAGGTTACCGTAGCCGTTATTCGCGCGGCGAGAGCGAGACTCGAGCAGGCAGCCTCGTACGCCATCATGGCCCCATTATTACTTACCGGTTATCCTACGTCCCCTACGAATTCGCGAGCCATCGCGAACGCGACACATCTCGAAACGCGACGCATCATCTCCGCGAAAAAACCGCGCGATTCCGCGCTCGCGCCAAAGCGACGGCAGCGACGCTCGTTCTTTAGGCCGGTTCTACAATCAATCGTAAATATGTCGGAGTCGGATGTCGGAACGCAGCCGACGGTCCAATGAGAGAATTTCTTTTTCGAAAACGAATTCTCATTGGATCATCTCGGTTAGAGTGCTTGGAGCGACTCGTTCGCACGTTCAAACGCGAGATCAACGCAACAGGGTTTAAAAATTGCCGCTTCTCGCGATTACTTAACGGATGTGGGCAATCGTTTCCTCAACGAGACTCGTGTATATTTATATTCTGTATATTTGCGTCGCCCTCCGCATCTCTCGCTTTCGATATGGTCGACTTGGCTCGACTGAACGTAAATGGCTATTCGTTTCCGATTGGACGGTAATATCTGCGCGAGTCACTCAATCGAGTGATTCCGTTAACGTGAATGAGACAGAAATCGACCGTTTGTTCGTAATGTGTAATCACATGTGCTTCGCGGTATTATAATACATTATCCGCGCGCGTGTGAATATCCTATACCTACCGAATTGTGTAATTTCGAATCGCGATCCATTAATTCGGCCGTTGATTCGACTCGTGTCGTACCTCGAATCGGAGTGAAGTTACCGAGACCGATTTTTCGGAATTGATTATATCGACGAAGACGAGGCGTCGCGTTCAGTAATGCCAGCATATGGAGCCACGGCTTCTCGGCGACACGAGTGGTGGCGGTGGAGCGAGCGCGCGCGCGGCGCGCGGCGTGCCTAGTGACTAGCCCTAGTCACCCTACCCCCACCACTCGTGCCGCCGAAAACCCGCGGCCCGCGCCAGCGCCGCCCGCGGCTCCGTTTTGGCTGATTTTGGTATCACTGGTCGTGGAGCGAGGAGCGAGCGAGCGAGAAAGGATCGACGCAGAATCAAACGTCGCAAAGTGGTTTGCGTTTTCAGTAAGTGGAATCGTAATTGGCTTCTTTGCTTCGATACTCGTCGGCCGCGTGGCGCGATTCGACGTTCTCAACCATCGGCGATATCGATGAGACGCGTATCTTGCGACGTTTATTCGACGGAGATTTGTCGGGCGTACACTCGGCGAAGCGACGTATGACCAACATGGCGAGTATCTTACCTTTGACTTTTAACTCCAATTATTCGCTCGCATCGCAACACGCAGGAAGGAGAGAGAGAGAGAGAGAGAATGTGCGTGTGATGTGTGTCAGTGTGTGTGTACTGTGTGTTGCTCCGAAACGCGAACGAACTGTTTCTTACTCGAAGAGCGGAAAACGCACGAACGTGCAATCGGGAGCAACAAGTGCGGCGACCGGCGACGACGTGAAGTTGGTCGCGATATTTTCGAAACCGTTCCGCCGCTCGCGATTGATTCGCTGTTCTAAATCTGCGACACTTTGCGGACGCCGAACGTATCGTAGTCTCGTACTGTCGCGATTGTTTTTTCGCCTTCGTTCTTCGGTCCCCGTGACGCGATAGAGTGCTCGTCGCATGCGATCGCTACCGTGCAAAGCACCGCGCGATCGTTGTGTTACGGGGATTAACGCATACACACGTTCATTAATCGCAGTTAACCCTATTTTAGCGAGTGAGTGCCATGAAGAAGCCGCGACGACGAAGGAGGAGGAGGAGGAGGAGGAGGAGAGGAGGCGGAGGCCCGGGATGGCATCGGGCGACGGCGGAGCGATGATGGGTGAGTTTACTCGATGATTATTTATTTGTTTTACTACCCGACGAATTAATCGTTTATCTCCGCGATTGCCACCGTCTGCTGCATTCCGCGCGTCACTTTGCACCATCATGTAACGTAAAATATTTTTGATTATTTTTTTTAGAAGATATCTGATATTTGTTATATACAGAAAATACTCTTGACGTGTTTAATTTATGCGAGCATCAGATCTTTTATTTGTAAATTTTACATTAAAGGAAATAGATTGTTATCTATCTTTTATCGCTACTTTGTTAGCTATCTTTACTGCGAGATAAATGAAAAATTTAATCCACGTAATAATAATTTTTTTTAAATATTTATTGAACTCTATAATTATTACTTGAACGCTATAACGCAAATATATTTGTATTTTGCAGATCACAAACTCCGCTGCTGCGCATCATAAAGTGGTGAGTCAAGTTATTTTTTATTTTATTTGAGGTAATAAATGTTTAAGAAATATACATGTGATAAGATGCACACACACACACACACACACACAAATTTAAAATAAAATTGAAACGTTAACGATCTTTCTGAAATAGATCTCACAGATCCATTACCTTAAGTGAAATTTGAGTTACGGATTAATGTAATTTTAATTAGTCGGAAATTTAAATAACTACAAAATTTTTTTAAGAGATAAAATATATAATTGAATTATAAAATTAAATTAAAAAACGGCGATTCAATGTTAAAATTTCAAGGATTTCCACTTTTTCTTTATTTATTGAGACCACATAACATAATTACGCTTATCTCGGAGCGTAAAATTTTAGAAGACGAGTAATAGTGAATATTAGTCTCCATTTTTCGATCGAAACGAAGATAAATGTAAATTTAATTAGCAGGCATTAAATCTACATAGATTTAACTCGTGATATTTACGATAAAATCACTGTAGTCAACACCGTAATGCGATGTGTTTCCACATGTTTATCACATTTCCATAATTTATAAACTAATAATTGTTAAATCATCGGTTACTTGTTACTGACAATTTTACTCACAATTTACTCGCGAATCATAATGGCAATGCTATATTTACTCAGATTACAATGACATTATTACGCATACAAATGCGCACAATGTGCATTGTAATTTAGATAAACCTGACATCCGATAGCATTACGTAATGATAGATGGATACACATTGGCTCAATATTTTAGATTATCTTAAAATGATGTTTAGTACTTTATCTACGATACAACAGTAATCACAGCGTTAAGTATAGCGACATTGTACAGAACAACAATAGCTGACTCAGAGAGACAATATGGACGGTAGAAGACGTACGATTGCTTATCTGTTGCTTGTTTCTCACTTGCGATGTTCGGCTTGATTTTCTCAGAAATGGCGAATCCTGCAACGTTCCTAAATGAAATAACATATATCAGTGTTTAGATAGAATTTCGGGATTGATACTAAAAATGATCTTTAATTTTATATTTATTTCTGAAATTATTAAAACGCCTTAATTATTCTAATCGTGAATGAAAAATAATACGTTTTTATATAGAAAAAATAATTCTTTTTAGTTTGGCTCCCAACATATTTGGTCTATATTTCTAGATTCTCTGAGACATCTATAAATTTATTTACGAGATCATTTTTCGGAAGCATGTTACGTGTTACGTGGGAAGAATAAAAATGTCTAAATTATTATCGGGGGACGACGATATGTCCTTTTCGGTGATATTAGTCCATCCATCATTCTTATGTCAAGTTCTTGGTGTTCAGAAAGGGATGAATAATCGCTATATACATCGTACGACAAGGGCGGTGCTGATCGTTCAAAAAAAGTAGCTATCGTTTTTTTTTACATTTTAATACAGCGAGATTACTCAGCATTA
Source organism: Temnothorax nylanderi (assembly GCF_030848795.1). Lineage (NCBI taxonomy): Eukaryota > Metazoa > Arthropoda > Insecta > Hymenoptera > Formicidae > Temnothorax > Temnothorax nylanderi. Next base: position 235,531 of record NW_027249168.1, on the reverse strand, counting down.
ATTGCAGTTTCGTCATTCTGTGCACGTCAGCCGAAAGTGAGCACGAAAACATTGATCCACATTGACGGACCTTAACCTGGTTTCGTCTGGTTGACTAATGTGATCAACGCGGGAGAAGATATACGCGATAATGAAAGATAACGAACGTTGTTCCCTTCATCTTAATCGCGTAAGCTGCAATGCAGACATTTTTATATGTAGAAAACAGATCGAGAATTTAAAGTAAAATGACAACACACATGATAACACATAAAATTTTTGCCTTAGTTAATATATGTATATGTACTAATAATATTAATAGTAATAATAAAATATAAATAATAAAATAATATCAATATCAATACTAATAATATTAATAAAAATATAAAATTTGACATTAAAAATATTTTTAAAATATTATACGAAAAGAGATGATAACAAAAAATTTCCTGTTCTGTTAGTATATATTTATTGAATATATTTGTTGAATATTATTTCTATTTCTTTCTATAAGTTTTTTTATATAACGTTACATATTTACGTACCCATCCAACAATGCATAAAAAAATATATAGAAGAAATATGTTCACAAAAATAACGTATCGAAAGGCGGGTCAGCAAGTATTAACGGCGAGAGAAAGATTTCCCACCTTTCCCGACAAAGGTAATCTTCTTACACAAAAGTGCTCTCGGCATCTGAGACTCAGAAACACCGATAAAGATAAACGAGCTTTCGTGCTTAAGGATTAACCGAGTGGTCGCGTGTTCCGTAACGATCGATGAAGCGCGGACGGATAACCGACTCGTTTAAGTGTCCAATCGCTAAATAAGTAGTAATGAATGTGCATGGGCAGACAACGTGACGACAACGGTGCGGAACCTCGCACCATTATTTAAGATTTGCAAACAAACTGTATATGACTGCTTGCTCACGCAGTATTAACACATAAAAATTATTAGGCCTTGTTAACGTTAAACTTTACGAGATACTTTGTGCATTTCGCACTATAGTATTACATTCGAATATATTTACAATATCTTGAGAATATATATATAACACAAGCATTCGCTGACATCATAATCGTTACTCTTATTATGATTGATAATAAAGAAGATCGTTAGATAATTTAAAGAGTGCACAAATGGCGATATACATTTCGTAATTTCGAAAGTTATTAATTTTTTTATCTTTTTTTTGCAGAAATATGTTTATTTTTTTTTTAAAGACGTAATATACATATATAGCCTAAGCTTCAAGTTTTCGTAAGATAGGGCTTGTACTTACTGCAAAGGGACTGGTAATGGTCGCTGGGGATGGTCCCGAGCGGGCACAGGCCCGGTCGGCCGAGCTTGTAGAGCTGCCGAGGTGCGGTGCGATCGACGGGTCCGTAATTACACACGAGTACTTCGACCCGATTCCCAAACCCGCCGGGCGTCGCCGCGGTCTTGTTCAAGTCGAGCGTGTAAATCGCGCGGCCGCAGCCAACGTAAATGAACGTCGCCGATGCGAGGGGAATGTAAGAGGAGAGCTGCCACGCCGTACTAGAATAGTTCACTAGTCTGAAAGGTACGATTATCTGGACTAAATGAAGGTGGATGGCCAACAACCAGCCTCGGGCCTCGAGCCCTCTCCATTGACGCACAGCTTGAATTCAAATTAGAACGGGTCTCTTCCTAATTTGAGACGCTTTCGTAAGATTTGAAAGATTATCGCGCATCTTATAGATTTATCTTGATAATTACGAATGGAAATTATTAATTAAGTTTTTCGAGGGAACGTGAAAATAATTAAGATCTCGATTTGACACGAAGTATATATGATAATTCTAAAAACAGAAACATGTTGCCTGAAAAAAATGCCATAAAAATTGTACATAAACCTATCGTTTTATTCTTAATATTATGGAAGGAGCGATATTTCTCTCTCTGTTACCAATTTGCTTAGCAAACGTATTCGGATAAAATTCGACATAAAAAGCTGTAGACATAAAAAAGAGATAGGGGTATTACATTTTTGTACAGCTCTCTTTCGAGCATGCTTTACAAGGTTAAAGTTCGAAGTCTGATTGTATCACATTTTCATGTGTCCTGTAGGAAATTGAAACCATTTTTTTCTATCAGACCGAAATAATAAAAAACGACAGAGGCTCGTTCGTAGTTGCTGGGGGGATCCATGTATACCGGAGTATCGAGTAATTTGAACCGGTACAATAGCACTCTCGATTTCCAATTTACCGAGAGAATACGCGATTTTGATTGTTCCCGGCGCGACAGAAGAAGAACACCATCCGCTGTTCCTCTATTTCCACCCTCTGTTCCATACAATCGGTCTTCGGTCATTTTCCCTGACGGTCAAGTCTTCATCCCTCTCTTTCTCTTCCTTTACTGCCCGTAAACCTCTCGCAGTATCGACTTTAAAGAGTGATCGAAACGAACTGCTGTTCAGTGCACCAAGAAAAGCAGGTACCACAAAAACATGTCAACATTAATTTAATCATCTTTGAAGAACGTTATTCTCTTTCCAAACTTATAGACCAAATTGCAGATTAATTTATTGTTTCTTTCGAATAAATGTAAAAAAAGAAGTAAAAATATAAAATAATTTTAATATTTTAGAATTAATTTGATGAATTTATTATATTTATATTATGAATTTTATATTTATTTCGCTATTGACAAAACGCTACAAATAAAAATTTTATAAATTCTATCACATGTTTAAGAAATTTTGTTTATATAAAAAGAAAATGAAAGGTACAGATATATATTCGAAATCTTGTTAGCTTATTTTTTAAAATCTTATTTGATTCACGGAGGAATGGTAAAGAGGGAGCGCGAAAGTCTTCGTTCGGGGTACCGAGATTCCTAAAACCAGCACTGATTCCCATGAGGGTACCGCGATCGCGAGTGAAAACAGAAACAAGGGTGGATATGTGGGATGAAATAGAGGATCGGCGGAAAGGCGGGAGGAAGACGAAGGGAAGCGAGAAACAGAGCGGTGGCTGCAAACCTTCCCCCAAAATTCGGGGGACCGAGTTAGGTGTGTCTACACGCCGGGTCGAACATCGGGTATTCACAAAGGGATAGCGTCTCTCGACACAAAGGAGTCGTTCTGATCAACTCGGTACAAGCTATTGTATCTTTTTCTCGACAGCATTGTGATTCGCGGATGCATTACTATCGACCTATGTGTACGTAAGGAAAGCGTGCGTGTGTTCATGATTCTTGACGCACGATTTGTGTATACAGTATATCCCATAGATAGCCAGTCATCTTCCACTTGTGGGGGTCTTCGATTAACATAGATTCAATATTTTTTTCTCAACAATAACGTGCCGAGATCATTAATTTTTAAGTTACAAATGATTGAAAACAACGGATTTTTGAAAACTCAAATGTCTGAATAGATAATGGGAACGTTCTTTAATTTTAAATAATTTGATTTTAAATCAATTTATTTTAATAAAATTTTAATTTAAATATTGTCAGAAGTTAATAAGTGAAAATGATATTATTAAAAATTGAGAACTTGCGACAAATAATAAATGTTCTTCCATCGATGTTCGCCAAAGAGAAATTGGTCGAACCATCCACATAAATAAAAGGTGTCTCGCTAAATATGGGGCATTCTGTATATTCCATATATACATATATACTGTGCGCACTTTCGAGTTTTACCCGACTTCCGCGTTGTCAAAGTCTTCCACCTCATCGTACCACGATGTAATATGAAAGTGAATTCTTTCCCTACTCGTGCTATTTTCCACGCTGTCCATGTCGAGCGCATTTACATTCTGCCACACTCCAAATCGTTCTGCAACAAGCGACTTGTTTCAATAAGATTCCGTATATACCTCGACCTCGTACAGCGTTCGTCTTGAGAGCAATGATCACAAAAACGAAATTGCTCACAGTTCTGTCTTCTTAACAATAAAACTTTTAGCTTGCTTATCCAATTTTTCAGATATGGAAATTGCTGTAATTTCGAAGAGAATATTTGACGTTTTCAAAACAAAAAGATGTTACCGTCGGTTGTCGAGTTTCTTATTTCTTATGAATACGAAGATTATTTTCGCGTGTTCTTATCTTCTTATCACCGAAATCTGTGAGCTCCGAATGAACTTTAAACTGAAATCCGAAAGCTCTCGATAAGAGAATTAGAGAATCGAGAGTACGGTCTTATATTATACATAACGCTGTATGCACGCGCGTATTTCGATAGTTGTATCGGTAGAACAATTTCGCGTCTGCATGGGTTATTGGATATTGAAAAATAACGGCGCGGCGAGAGAGAGGGATGAAAAATGAGATATATCCGTCGAAGTTACTTGCCAACGTCTCGGCACTGATCCTTCTCGAAGAGCTTGCACTGCAACGCCCATCGACGTGCTATAACGGCGAGTTCGTCGTCCCAGATCTGTCGAAACAAATGATGCTTCAGACGCCGCGCCGTCCACCACCCCCGGGATAAATGATTAAATATCGCGCGCGTGTCGCGCGTGTTCCGTCGATTTTTCTACCAATTCCATCATGGTCCTCGCGGCGGGCTGCGGCCCGGGATTTCCACGGTTCTCCTTGCCGCTCGCAATAAGGGCGCGATAAAGATTATGGCTGTCGAGCACAGTCTCGATATCCTTTTCGTCGAGATTGTCGTTCTCCATATCAATGCAGTCCGCGCTCTCGCAGTCGGACTACAGGAATGAATAACGAATTGTAAACTGAGGATGCGCGCACGTTCTTTTGTTGTGAAAGGTTTCATCGTTCAATTTTGCAATTATACAAAATAGCAAGTCTTGTAGTCTTGTCTTGTAGTAATAAAAAAAATCTAGGTTAAACGTATTGGATTTCAAAAAGCTCGAACGTATCCCAGCATATTTTATCATGATTGACTACCGAACGTACAAAATTGTTATTCTTTGTGGATCAAACAAGTTTATGTAGACACGTGCGATATTCTCAAGCAGTCTTAATAAATATTTACAGGAAATAAGCACATGGTGTGATCGGGACAAATACGGCAATAATTTCTATCCTCGTTCGTTGACATTCTCCCTCTCGCTTCGCTGTAATGCGTGAGAAAAGATAAGAGATAAAAGATACGAACTGCCCTCCGGTTAAACCCCATCGTCGTCAACCCATTCGCACGATTAGTCACACGCGTCAGCTACAATTGCGTGCTTCAGCTTCTATCCGCGCTCCGCCCTCCGCCCTTAATCGCGCGACGTATATATAAATTTTCCTTTTCTTTTTTCTCCCCCGCGAGCTGTCCAACTTCAGGTCGCGTGAATCAATTTAGCGACTTCGACAGTTTCGAGATGTCAGATTGGTGAGAAAATTTATCGCGCAACGCGAAACGGAAATTCATATCGCCGCTACGCGAACCGACTCGCCGCGCGCCGCGCCGCGCCGGTCGGCCTTACGCTTGATCGATGCGCGAACGGGAAACGAGACGTGTGTCTAAACAACGCACCGCGCGAAGTATCTCAATTCTGCATTTATTACGGTCGAGAATTCGCCGCTGCCATGTAAAGAAATCGCTGCCAGAGTGGGCCACTGATAAATTATCTCGCGGGCGGAATGCCCGGTACTCGGCACAGACCGATATTTTTATTTGCCTGCAGCGTGGCACATTGCTTTATATCCAAATTTATATTCTTTTCTTCTTCTTTCCGCTGTTGCGGAATACCGCAGGATCTATATTTCACTTCGTTTAATTCGGACGGATCTGATTCGAGACCCAAACCTTATTAATACGATAAATAACAATATATTTCAAAAATAATAATAAATAACATATTTAACGGTATATAATATTATTACATAGCATTATAATATACCAGAATCAAACAATTATCAGAGATAAAAACATACGCAACAGAAAGTCGAACATTTAAGTAAGTCTGTTATAACGAAAGTGAAGGTAAAAGCGATATAAAATAATATAAACCATTCTCTCTTCCGCTTATAAGGTTACTGTTTGTAGAGCAATTTCGCAACGCCGTATTTCCCCTTAAGTGCGATTTATAAAGCTCTCGATAGTAATATCACGGTGAATTTCTGACGTAGCGGCGGGCTCGAAATTTGTTTGTTCGATCGTCCCCCCACGAGAGATGTTATAGCATGTAAACGTGCCTGTTCGGTAAGTTCGTTCCTTCTCCCGTGCCGTGCGCGGCACGTGTTTTCATTTCGGTATCGTAGCTAGGGCCGTCTCTCATATCATTATTGTTTCAATACGCGCGGGAGGTAAGAACTTCTCAAGTTACGTTACGTTTCCGAGACTGCCGAACATCTCGTCGTCTTTCCAGCTGCTTTCGCCGCAACAATAGATGGAGATTGTACACGAAACAAGCGTATCGTAGACGCAGTGAATTACAATTGCGAGTGACTAAAAATTTCCAAGAACGATATCATTTGATATATGTAATATTGTATTAGCGATATGCAGTGCATTTTATTTTATGCATTTAACTGATTGTGAGTATAAAATGTCCAATATTTCTCGAGTAATAAGAAGAAATAAATATAAAATATAATATTCTTGCATATGTCCACGCATGGAGCAAAAAGGTACAAATTTCACGAGTTTGGACTGCATGACGTGTTTAACGACATTGTAAATTTGCTTAACGTTTTAACGTAAAATAATATGCATATGTGACAACTCAATTTTGCAAGGGTTGATTGTTTTGTCAGTAACGCAATTTACATTTTCCGAGTAATGGTCTGTCAAACATTTTGATTAAAACTGAAAGTGGTGCATGAACAATGAAACGAAAAGAATAAAATTAATTTAAGGAATTTATAGGTAATGATATACCGACTTAAAAATAATTTATTTTATACATGTATTATATACAATTAACATCCATGTTCACACAGAAATTTTAACATCTGGAGATATTTTTGTCTCCAACGTGTGAAATATATCTTGAATACTATTCTAATCTTTAACGTGAACTACGCAGAAATTAAATAAAAATAAGAAAACAATTAATATTGCCAGAGAAGAAGTTATTATTCTCGCACAATATTCCAATTTGCCAAGCTGCTAAACTTGCTATCTTATTTTATATTTAAATTGCATAATTGGCAAATCTTGTAAGAGTAAAAATCCAGAATCTCCTTCAAAGTTGAAAATATCTTCTAAAGCACGTAGGTATATTGCCTACGCTACATAACTGTTCTGTACCTTTGAGAAATTCCTCAGTGGCTTATTTTAATAGATATGTACATGTATGAGAAAATTTCTCATCATGCAACCCCTCTGGAAATTACGTAACGGTAAGTTAACATCATTTGGTCCCCGGCATATGTGTTTACTTTAATAATTATCATACGGAAGCCTGTTACTTGGCGGCATGTTTTCCATAATGAGATATGCGCCTCGCGAGTAAGATTGAGTAATACCTATATTAACAGTACCCCATACACACAATACCGCTATATATGCAAATTGCTTTGAATCGATCGTATATCTTTACAAACTGTTTAGCTCGAGCTTATATACTCCCCGTAAAAGCCCAAGCTCTTTTTTACGTTAAGCACCACGTGGTACCATCAAAAACTAATTTATGCAACACTAATCTATGTTTCAAAGTTCACCCCGGGAAAAACGATAAGCCAACCATTTACATATGTAAAAAGATATTGTCGATTAATTTTATCCCTCAGTTATTGTGCTCTTGTAATTATTTATAACGATAGTGCGCGCATTCTGCTTCTGGTTATTCCTAAATCATAGACGCATATCTATGCACAACTTTTAGATACGTTAGAGATCAACTTTGCGTATTGTAGAATTAAATAAAGCGCGTATAATGCCTGTCGCGCGTGTCTAGACTTTTTGAAACTTGACTCTACGCGATATTTAAAATAAATGGCTTCGTTCGGGTGTAAGAGCTCTTTTATGCGGGATCATCCACGTGCGCGACCCCACGGCGTTGACATTGACGTCGTCATCGACGTCGTGATCGGTGCAGCGCAAAATGTCATAAAGTCATATTAAGGACTGTCCGGTGCGTTCTCCCGCCAGGCCAATATTGTGTTCATGTCTGTAATGCCACGCGTGCTCCATGGCTCGAGCGGATCTGAGGACGACGTTGGCGGTGAGGCCGCCTTATTCCGCTCAATCGATTCCCTTCTCCTCGCCGGCTCCTCAATTTCCTTAGGCGATACCCTGCGCATGCATCGTAAAAATGCACCGACCGATTAGGGAAGCAGTCAATCGACTACCGATACCGTTCTATACCGTTCTATACAGGATGCTGGCTCTTTTTAACGCTATGGATTTTTTAGTTTAAAACGACTCTCTAGACACGATTCTTCTTTAACAAGAATGTCAAGTAAATTGTTATTAATTGTTGCATGTTTGCAATTATTAATATGCCCATATTTGTAGCCAAGCTTCAAATTTCCAATTAGCTTCGAGTGAAATTCACTTTAACAATGATTTTGTCGTGTATTTTTATTATTTTTATTATGTTACAAATATAATATCTTTGTCAAAGAAAAATCGATCGGCAAAGAATCTGTAGTACAAACGGTGTGGAACACTGCGTAACTAACGATGTGGGATAATTATTAGATGAGATTTAATTAATGTGTCATTTAAGTCGTGTCAATTAACGCGTCATTTTGCCGTTATACACTTGGAAACTGTCTGTCGTCACGGTTAGTTATATCTTGCTCAACATGTATCGACTTCCTGGTTTATGTCAGATATATTTGCCTGATTAGACAAAATGAGATCGATGACTGCTAAAATTATTTAAGAGATATAAGATTATTTTCAGAGATGTTTTTGGATTCGCGTATTTTTATAGAGCTACCTTTCGCCAAAAAATAAAGTTACGGTTTACTTTAAATTTAAAAAACTCTGAGGTGAAATTTAGAACTTGCATAACTTTCTCCTTGAGAATTTTTATATATTAAAGAACATTTCGATGTTTAACTTTACTGTTTTCCAAGTATATAATTTATCGCGAAATCATCGGAAAATTTTGCAATTTATCATTGACTTTATTACCTGTTCTTGGCCGTTTTCGGCCGATGTTTTTGGATTTTATCGGGCAGTTTAGCGGGAATGCTGCCGTTCTGCTTGACCTTCGGTTTAATTGTTTCGACAGAGGTCTTTCGTCCTTCGGTCTCGATATGATTCGTCGGTATCTCTTCCGGATCATTCAGTAGCGGTCGATATCGCTGACTTCGCTCGACAGACGTCGTAGATGAGGAACTGTCGTCATCGTCGTCGCGACGTGCCCGTTTCGATGTGGTAATGAATCTGTTATTCGCGGATTTTATCCTTCGAAGGCGAGCTTCAGTACCGAGTAAATTATCGCCTGTAAAAACAATGGGCATAAATTCCTCAATTTATAATAATACAAAATTTATGACATTCTCGAACTTCAATAGTTTTGTACTTACCGCCGAGGTCATTGTCGCTGGACTCTATGAAATATTGCTTCTTAACGATAGTAGATTTCTCAGTGGTCGGCGGGGCGACCATGGCGAAGTGTGCTAGAATTTGCGGGTCGATCGTGGTTTTCATTGAAGCTTCGCTTGTGGCTACAGCGGACTTCGCCATTTGCAGTAGAGTTTTGTAATCTGTTGTAGTCTCGGAAGCGATAGCGAGCGCCAGAAATGGATCCTTGACAGCTTCTTCGAGTGCTTTCGTTTCTGTATTCAATACTTTTTTTTATATTCAATTCTATATTCAATTTAATCTCTTCGTATAAAATCGCACGATTTTATATTCCATAAAAAAAAAATACTCGAAGCATATTTTTGCTTTTAGTATCGGAATATTATATTAATGGAAACAAGTTATTAATTATCGATTATCAATTATCAAGAATTTGCATATCTGTACTTACGATTCGTATTTTTTAAGTTCATTGCCTCCACATCTTTCACAGGATCAATAGACTTGTCGATTAAATCCGTGAGACCTGATAATTTAGTTTGCTCCTCAATTGGTTGTTTATGCGGTTGCACACTTGCCACCGTTTCTGGGTTATTTTGGATTGTTTTCGCCTGCTGCTCGTTGAGGGCGGCTTTCGACTGCCCCGTCTTTATCTGTTTCGCGTCGATATTGGTAGGTATGCCCTCCGTCGCGGTGGATAAGTCAAAGTCATGTGCAAAGGCCATTACGTCCAAAGCTGCGGTTAACGCATCACCAAAACCTGCAGTAACTGCCGACACTTGCGGTTGACCGGCATTGGGACTGTAATGTACGCGAAATTAACGCGTGGCCACAATGTTCCATACGGACAGATTGATGTATCATATAAAATGTTATATTTAAACGAATCATTATCAGAATAATTATATAAATAATATTTAATTCTCTCAAGTAATTAATAAATAGACCACAATTAAAATGACAAATTGATGTTACAATGTAAATATATCGTCCATCAATCCATCATGATGGTAAAAAGATATATGTGACTAATAAATTAAGTTAATAAATTGAATCAATAAATTAAATTAATGAGGAAAAGAATATTCGAAATTGTGTGCACTTAAATCATCAGCTAGTTTACAAGATGTTAAGTTATTGATGCTTCTGCGAAATATCTGATTCTTTATGTTAAACGTATGACCTATTCATCTTACATCCTCTACTACGTAAGTATTATGTAACGCATCGCGTCGAGCCTCATAAATATTTAATAGACTGGAGATACGGTCACGTTCGCGCCGCTGTTATGCGTTCGTTACGTGGAAGCATAGCCAATCTGTGAAGGACTCCGATGTTTCTAGACGCTTGCGACGTTAGCTATGTCCGGATTGCAGGTGGCAGGCTCGACGGAATTACGAGGTGATAAAAAGTATCGTCCGCGACTGTCTCTCTGACGGTGAGTCACTTCCCGCAAGGGCGATTGTAAATCTATGCGTTGCAAGTCGCAAACGTGTGGAACGGTCGAGATACAACGTTAGCGAGTATTTGAAACAGATTTATCTGGTTTTTTTTGTTCCTCATTGTATATGTGCATGTAAAATAATTAAATAAAATGTAATAAAAAGAAATATAGCTATTTAAAATGTTTTATCACATCAACAGAGTAATAAAACTAAACAAACATAATATAACTATGATCAAAATAAAAATATATATTGCAGTAAAATTAGAATGGAACACAAAATATATATTATTATAAATTTTTGTCTTATAATAACGTGTGATATTTAATAAATATGTATGTTATAATTTATAACAATAATATAATAGTGAACTGAACATAAAGGCGAAAAATTGTAAGACAACATGAGTATTTTGAAATTATACGGAAAGGATAATAAAACAATAAGTAGCTCTGGAGAAATACGGTATGATGAGATGCGATGAAAGTATCATTACCTGACTACTCGCACAGGAGTAGAGAAGGACGCGCGACCCCACATTATACGACGGAGTTCTTCGCCAGTCATACCTCGTTTTCTCAATTCGTGTATCGTGACTTTTCCAACTCGCTGCAAAAGTACATGGAACGAAGTGGTAAAATTATAACGACGTCACCCGTATTACGATACTTTAATAGGTGCAATTGAAAATGTAAAAAACTTTTTACCAGTAATTACATACAAGCAATATGTCTAGTTCTTTTAATTAATAGCATTCAATTGGCGTTAGTGAAAATTTGTTTATCTAGGAAATAGTGAGATTTAATAAATTATTAATGCCATTAATTTTTAATCCATTTTTAGAGTAAATATTTCGCGTAGTTGTGCCATTCTGGCGAAATTTACTACACCGTAGCAAAATTTGCTGCGTGCATTTTACGAGAGTCGATACCAGAACTCGTATCAGTGGGACGCCGATAAATAAATTCTGACGCTTGATGCACTGGTATGGAATAAATCTTTGAATATACATTTCCGCCGGCGCGGCGCGCGCGCATACGTATGGAAAAAGAATAAATATAAGTAAATAAATCACCTTCCAATTAGCCACGGCGCCCTTACGCTGCTTCGCTTTGGTTTTCGATTTGCTTTTAATAACCAGTACACCCCTCTGTTCCGACGCGGGATTGTTCGGATCGTCGCCGGGTCCCAACTTGATGCTGTATTCCTGCAGGTAATTATGGGCGTCTTTCTGGGATACGGCGCGTTCCAAGGACACCACGATTTTTGCCCACTTAATAGGAAATCAATAAAAAAAAAAAAGTATTTAAAGCAAATTAGATCAAGAAATATTTGTGGCTTTTATTTACGTGATCTATGTCACTATATAGCTATAAATAAATAATTTCACTCATCATTGAACCTTTGTATGGAGCAATTAAAAATAGCTCAAGTACTTTTATTTCCGTTTTTACCAAAACTTGTCGGCAGTTTCTATCAAGTTTAGTTCACAACAATTAATTTCTAATTTAATAGTTAAAACTTTGTGAAAATATTGGAAAATTATTTTAGCACCACCCGGAAAAATAATCCGTGAACAACGGATTGTGAAAGTGAACGCTAAATTAAGAAAGATCGTGGATTATTTTAATACAAACCTGCTTGACGAATTCTTTTTCGCTTTGCTCGATAACGTGTGCATATGTATTACCCATCATGGCGATTAACATGTTGAGCAGCAGTATGGGCACAAGTACCATGAAAATCGCGAAGACCGCCTTGCTCAAGTTAGGGTAGGTCGTGTTACTCAAATCCGCGTACTGCAATAGACACGCAATAAACGCAATTGGATAAACGCAGTGCCGGTAAATCGTCGCGACAATTATACGCGGGCGCTAATAAATAAGCGGCCAATGCCCGATGTTGCGTGCCCGCCGCGCGACGACGGAAGCACGTAGAATTTTCAAACGGAAACTCGTATTTTCCATCGTACTACGGTCGCCCCCCTTTTAATTCGGTGCAACGAGTTAATCGTTATACGAACTGCGAAACCGAGCAATGATTTTTACGGGACAGGCAGTATTTTATGCACCCGCCCGCGCGTTCATGCAGACGCGCGCGCGCGCGCGCGCGACCGTCGTGCTAAATCTTTAATTTCGTCAGGAAACCATATTGTAGTGTATTCTGTGCGACGCGGAATTGTCCGTGATTGAAATTCAAGATTCATAGCCGCGTGTCCTGATGCACCATCGGAATAACGGAATGATATAAACGTGCGTGCGACGTTTAATCTTTGTCTTTGACATATTGTAATTAAACTAATGTCTCGCAATGCTCTAATAAAACATTTAAAATTTATTTAGAACACAAAGAGTAACGGATAAGATAAATAAATGAATCCATTCAATGCAGAGACGGGCAGAAACGTTATTTTTGCAAATGTAGATAAAACAAGTTATATAGGATAAGATTCAGAGTAAGAAAAGAGATACGCGTGAGAGGATTATTACGCATTTATGTGCATGCGTGTGTAAGATAAGGGTCTGCAATAGAAATTGCCACGACATGTCCCAATAAAGCGGTAATCTATGGTGAGCTTACGTTATAATCGCCGAGGGTTATCTGAAACAGCGCCATCCAGGTCGAAGGATAGGAATGATAGAGAGATGATTTCACCCCGGGGAATCCCTTGTAAAGAAAGTAAAACGATTGCGAGAATCCGAAGAGCATGACCGTGTAGATAATACCAAAGGTCAGCATGTCGCCCGTTATCATGCTGTACACCATTGTGACAAACGGACCAGTCAATCGAATCGCTCTGCAAGAGAGAAATTACATATAATGTTATAAGAGAGTATATGTATATATATCTTGAAGAATATAAATCTAAAACATCTCGTTCAAAATTTACAACAAAATTTTATGAGAAGTATAAAAGTAGTGTGAATGATAGTGTCGAAGAAAAAAAATATAGGCCTTTATCCCGCGCCGTGTAGTTTATTTTGAATTTAATTACACAGTGTTCCACATATATATTAGCGGTATCAACAAAATTATCATTATCGCTGTTACGCGAATAAACTATCGTCGTGTTTCATTCAGTGGTTCGCGCATCAAAGTCCGAGGTAAATCAGTATATTAACGTCATCGACATCGATTCTACTCGTATGATTCAAATACGCTTGATGTTATGCAGTTTATGCACACAAAATCCATCGTAAAACATTTGCCGGCGTGATATATGTGGGACGCATGATAATTGCGTCCCTCTAATCCGCCAAAATGATGTGTCTTTTTGCTCGCGCGCGGCAATCGGCGAAGCTAGATTGAAATATCATCCTATACCGCAAACAAATTCATACACATGTGTCTTCTTTGCGGTATACGTAATTAAGCTTAACACCGATTAATATAAAAGTGTTGTTCACGGTTACCGTTGCGCCGCTATCGTGACCGTTGAATGTGTAGAAATAATGGTTGATTTGAAAACCGGTTTTATATTTTGTTTTCGTGAAATGGTCCAGATATCATTTGCATTTACCGGTATTAATTCGCACGTACAAAGAAAGCTTTGGATAACGAAATGTTCAGTTAACAAGTTAAAAAGTGCATGGCTTTGAACACTTGATATCGGAGTTCAGTTATCGCGTTTCCAGTAGCCGCGATAACACGAATAGGTCAGGCACGAAAAGTGCTTGTGCAGCAATCCGGTGTGCATATGTAAACTACTCTTCTTACACGCAGCTCACAAATTTATAACGAGGAAAACAATTAAATGCTAATAACTCTACCTAGCAGAGAAATTTAAATACATTATTGATTAATCTAAAATGATCGATAATACGATTTAACTAGACATTTCTTTAATGTTATTTCTATAAAAATAATATTAAAAAATGGTTATAAGTGGTTAGAGAAAACCGTATATTAATTTTTGATTTTTAGCTATTAAAAGCTATCAAAAGCTATTAAAAAATATTATATATCGAATAATTAAAATTATTCTGCATGTTGTACATAAATGAATTTCAATAATAAATTGTGAAAATGACAAGATTAAATTGAAAAAGAGAAAATTTATTACGCAGTATGTAGAACGCTTAAAATGTTTAAAGGCCTTTTTATTGATATCCCTATACTCACAGCGAGGGAAAATTTCATTTTAAGTTAGCGTATTACTGATTGCATTAACTTTGTAATGTTCCAGTGTAAGTAAGTTACGACTCTTTCGTTATCGCGAAGTTAGAATCGCGACTAATATAAAGCAGACTTCGAATAAAGTATTAACGTATTATACTTCGTCGCCATTAAAACAATTCCCTGAGAAAGATTTACTTTAATATACATATTATCTACATTGCCTAACATAAACTGAATTTTTTCTATTTCACAATCACACATATTCTTATATAATATAATATAAGAAACGTAATGTTAATAAATAATTAACAAAATTTAATTTTGATTTTAGCTAGTTAAATAAAAACATAAATGGAATTATTATATATAAATTATTTTGTTTTACGTTATACTGGATTTTTTTCATTCTTTTTCACCCGTCGATTTTTTACGCTTTGAGAACCGTGCGCTGTGCAGCATTTGCGTATGGTTATACGATTACAACCAACGGTACGCATCGCTAAAATCAAAATGATTCGTAATTCGAGACTCGCGGCATCCGGCGTATCATACGCGAGCACAATAGGGGCACGAGCCGGAACCCGGAACTAGGATCGGGGAATCGAAGGACGAGCGATTAAAATCGATGCCGTCGCTGCCGCTGTCGGACGGCAACGGAAAACAAAAGCTTTTTAATCCCGACGCTGCATCCGCGCCCGTCAACAGACAGACAAATTTTTCAGATTCGTCATTCGGCTGGGATTAAGATTGAAGAGACTCGCGTGGCTCTGCGAATGAACGAACGAGCGAACGAACGAACGAACGAACGGACGGACGGATGAACGAATGGCGAATGATCGACGAATAACGGCGGAGGAGAGAACATCGATCGAGCCTCCATTAACTCCGACGACGCCGACGTCGTCGCCGGTCGGTCCTACCCTCTTCCGCTAATCGATGGGTGACCTTATCTTGTCAAGGGTTACCGACGCCCATAAATCTTCGGCCTTTTTCTCGGAGTAAGTTCAAGGGAGGGTACAGCCGCGATAGAAAAGACACTACGGATATACTCCGGTATAACTCGCACGGTATAGCGAGCGCGGTATAAGCGATGCAACTTGGATGAGGGATATAACATCGTTGTCCCGGGTATCGCGTATACGTTGTCCCGGGAAAATCAATAGGAATGCCAACTTCCGCTCGGCAAACAAGTTTCCGCTACGCGAGTCTTCCTCATCGCTACTTTCAGTAAAGTTCAAGAGGAAGACGTCGCATTCTATCTTTTTTTTTCTCCTCATGCAGGTCTTCTTTGGTAATTATACCAGATTAATGCCAACTGAGTTACCATATCGATTTTACAACGATGAATTATAAATAAAGCACTTTATTTCTTGTCACTGTAATCAATACTTGATTCTGAGAAAAGGACTTCAAATATATAATTAATTTTAACTTGCTATTAACCTTGCGTATTACAGTGTTCAAGAAAAACTATACATTTTAACTCTAGGACTATGTTAATTAAAATAACGTCTGTATTTCTTGAGGCGCTACATGAATGATAATTTTATTTCCGTTTAATTCGTATTCATCACTCGTACATGACTAATATGAATTGAGCAAGATATAAAATCTTTAACGGTATCTGTATGAATATCATGATTTCCAAGGAAATGCAGGTTTAATGTATTGACACAGGCTTAATATTGCTTTTGACGCTGACAAAGCGTCAAAACGTATTAAGCCAAAAAAGGGGATAAATTGCATGATGAGTAATATCGCGAGAAAAAAAAATCAGAATGTCATTATCGACGCTGTAATTTAATATATCCTTTGAAGTCCAGGACTGTAATGAAGGGCTAACTATGTTACCAGGTCTCTCCATAAAGTGGACTACAATATATTTTATTTATTTAGAGCGGCACGACGTGTAGGGAGCCGCTATATTCCCTGCGCATAATTACTGTCCATCAGGATCCTCTTTAGACTCCCGGCATCACTTCGTTTAAGTACGTATACGTGCAGTAATTCCTCAAAGGCCCTCGATGCCACTCGGGTGTTTCTTGTCTTCCATCACGGCCTGTCGTTCGCCTTGGCAATAAGCCACAGTCACGCCTGAGATTAATTTCGCACAAAATTTAACGGGAGCCCGCTACAACCCGCCTCTAAAGTTACGGCCTAAGTGCTTTACGATGTACCATTTACGAGCCGCCGTTTTACGTCTGTTTAAATTCAATATACACTCTTTGCGCCTGCACAAGTTCCAGGAACGCCTCTGTATACCTTATAGCTAGCTCCCAGGCACCTTATACCTTAGGCACAGCTGGAGGGCATAGGAAGAGGGTAACAAGAGCCAGCATAATGCTCCCTTCCAAATCGTTGATACTTTGCGCATTTCATCTCTGAGAATCAAAGACGAATTTGATAAAGTCTATTGTATTATATTTCTATATTTCTGCATAAAGATCCCAAAAACGTGAATTATAATGGATAAAATAACAATAATAATATTTGCAAGTACGACTACACTTAAAGAAAAGAAATGAAAAGGGAAACTTCTGATTGGTTTCCTAGGAAAATTTAATAGTATCAAAAGATAATATTGCTCCAACGATTAGTATCTGATTTGAAAAAAAAAATAGAAGCGAATTAGTAGCTACCTGACACTTCACGTACCCGTCGAAATATAGCGTTTTAGTGATGTTTACGTGTGCAGTCGGACCGCGGCAGAACAAACCGAGTTTTCCGAAAGAAACAGCTGCAATCCGACTGTTCTATTCCCGATGTCGGTCACGTAGGTTTGATATCACGTATTAGGAACATATAAGCACAATGCGAATGCACGTCCTCGCCTCTCGATAAACCATTTGTCCCATTCTTCGCGGAAGTACATCCGACAAGAGGCGTCGACATTCGTCAAAGTGTCGTTAAGCAAGAAAACGTTTGCTAGAAGCGTGTCGTTCGAGTAAGTAACCGATGTAGGAAGCAGATTCACGATTTGTGGAAGTTCTACGCGAAAGCGGGAAACCCTGCCAGCAGAATGCAAATAATGATTTTCTATTATGGTGATTTATTACGATGCCTAAAAACGTATATTCTTATAAAACTGAAATTACATATAATAGTACTACATAAAAGAAAATAATTAAATAAGTGTCAGGTAATACATTGTAAGCTTCTTTTTCAAACTCACGAATAACTTTCTATAAATCGAATTATCCTGTCACCTAATATTAAACATTGTTCGCGTTGCAATTTCATTAAAACTAATAATGGAGAATGCATCCTTTCAAAAATAGAAGTTATACGCTTTTTTCAGCTTTGTCCTCGATACTGCGATATCTTTTTCTCCCTCGTCAATCTACCATATTTAGATCGCACCTTTTTTTACAATTACGTAAAAATAACCAATCACCATTATTTCCTACACGTACGTGTAATTCTGAGAGATACAGCGAAAAATACGTTAAATTATACCCAAAGGAAGGATTTGCTATAGAAGAGATCCATTCGATATGGCCAGTGTGTTCCGACAAATAGCGTGTGCTGTACATACAGGTGGCTGTAAACACGTCGCCAGTTTACACGCGGCGATTGTCTGTGGCGGTCGCGCTAAAATGATGCGTGAAACAAATGGGTGGCAGCAATGTAACGAGTGCGACCTGGTCGCGTCGCGCCAGTAAATTGCAACCACTTTAATTTCGCAGCTGCCTTCCTTGCGCCCTGCGTCCCGCGCGCCTCTTGTTATATATATTACTTACCCGGCGAAAAACATAAGAAGAAACCATGAGCCCGGCACGGCGTACATCAGTATCGCATCCTCCGCGTGCCGATCGCCAGCGATACGACATGGAATGCACGCGAGAATGAGCAGATTGCTGATCACGAATATCAACTTGGCCGGTTCGTGGCTCTGAAATGCAAATGCGCGCAGGCGGAACGTTAGCGCGGCCGCATGCACTCTTGCAACAACGTTTCAGGAACGTCCGCAAGGGAATCGATATTTTCGTGCAATTTCGATACCTCCGTATAACGACTGCGTCGTTACGACGACAGCGACGACGCACAGAGTGGAATTTGCTCGATCCGTATACGGAAACAGAGAAACAAAATACTTCGATAATACGATTGTTGCTCTATCGCCTTTAAGATCATTAGATTTCAGTTTTATATTAATATAAAGATTTTCAAAAAATTGAAAGGTTTATTTATTTTATATAAAATAAATGAACCTCTTGTAAAAAATATAAGACAAAAAATATTATATCACGTGTGCTTTTTTGAAGAGAAATTGATGTTACGTAATAGTTGTGATATTATTATAACATATAGGGAACTAAATCTAGGCTTACATTTACACAAATAAAACATTTATGTACACATAGATTGGGCAAATTACACATTGTGCGACGCGACTTGTGTGGGCTAGCGCGTGTTAACGTTTTTGAATCGTCGCAGTATTAATTATCCACAAATCGAAGCGGATACATGGACTCGCATTTAATAATGCAACGATACAGCTTACGTCCGATTGTATTGGATCAGAGCGACGTATGTGTACTATTGATCCAGCACAAGCAATAACCAACACGATATGCACATGTATATTCGCTCTTAATTGATAGATATGGATAGATAACCAATAGGCACGCTAATGCGCCGATATTTTGTACATTTTTGCGAGAATTCTTGAGCCGAGAAGCACATGATATAAATTATATCGTACACGATATATATATTACAAAATGGATTTGGCATACAGCTATAATTTCTTCTGAAATAGAAAATAGATTAAAATTGATAGAAAAGGAATTTTAATTGGAAGTTATACATAGCTCATAATTTGCTGGCAGGAAAGACTCCATCTTTTTACCGAAATATCACATCTACCAAAAATGCTTTCAACGCGATCAATCATTGCCAGCAGTGCTTTTCCTGAGATTTCAATTTTCTATGATATCCAGCTATAATGTGATATCGCGAGAAACAATTAAATAATTAAATAAAAACATGTTAAATTATTATGTGACATTAATTATGTGACGCTGATTTATTATGAATATAATAAACAATAATTATCTTTTTATTTATGTAATTATCTTCAGCTACGATATATCGTTTCTGATTATAAATGGATTACTACAATTAGCAGAAAAGAAAAGACAGAAAGAGCCAATCGTTAGACCGCTACTCTTGTCGTTATACCGCTACACGTAATGCTTCGGTAATCATCGACCTATCCTTCTTTTATTCTTCGGGCTCATTAATGCGTGAAAAATTAGTACCACGAACGTACAGCTTCCGTCGGCAGCCATAGGATATACCTAGGTGCATCCATAAATCCGTGATCCGTTACAGTTCACCAGCCTCAGGATTTGCGTAACTGCATGGCTACACTTAACCGGTATCGCCGTACCGAAATTGCACCGTTGAGTATCGGCATTCGCGAACCATCACGAAACAACGGAATATTTCGCGATCGAGAGAAACGACGAAGATGATGCAGCGGAGATGGGAAACAGGAGTGTTTTTGTAGCTTACTAAAGGATCCTAGATCTTACTCGTTATATAAAAAATTAATTATTTGGAAAAGCAAAATCCATTGGAATTAAACTTTCTTTTAGAGTTATGTTTATACTTCATTATAATTGCGCCTCAAATTTTATGCAACTTTGTGCATAATGACCTGAAAGAAAATTATATTTCTGTAAAATTTAATTAACTTTTTCAAAGTTATTCCATTTTTCTTCACAAAATCCTAGGGTGATTTGACAAAAATCACACTTTAAAATCTTAAATTCTAACTCTTATATATCTCTATCTTATATTCTTTACTTAATAACGCGAAAATTAAATTTGTTGGTTCAGTATCCATCCATATCTTTGCGATTTAATCTGTATTTCGAATTGTAAGTAAGCTACAAAATCCAGATCGCGATCTCGCGGGCCCAAACGGTAAAACGCTCCTGACGGCGAGGTCACCGCGGCGGAAAAAAATGTCCGAGCCTACCAGTTGCTTCAGGAACGATAGCGGACCGACGTTGATCATCTCGCCGCCCAGCTGCACCAGGATGTAATTCAGCACGCCCAGCACGGTGATGCACTCCGCCGCGGTGCGGACGGCGTCCGTTATTTCCTCGGGCCACTGCAGCAGCACGGCCTCCATGTCCGCGGGCCTGAAGTACACGGCTAAGGACAGCGAGGCCAGGTGAAACACCAAGATAATCAATCGCTTCAGGAACTGCAACTTTTCAGTGGAGAATAGATGTCGGCGTATGCACCTACGGAACTTTCCGCATCGATTGGCCGGAACATAAGAGCAAAGTTTTACGAGCGGTAATATAGGGGCGGACTCGCGAAAATATCGCCGGTCCCAGGGCTAAGCTCAAGGGGGCTTGGATACCAGTCGAGCCCCTTGAGAAGATCGATTTCTCTCTCGCATATTTCAGATCGGTTAAGCGTTGTATCTGTTCTCAGTTTCTCAGTATCAAAAACGTAACTTATGGTCAGGGATCGATAGCCTCCTTATATCTCATTACGTCAAATACAACGGAAATAATTCTTCATTTTCATTGCATGTCTAATATCGCGCGCTTGTTTATTCACGAATGACATCAGTTCCAAATATAGCAAAATTTTACAGTTCGCGAACAGCAGCTCACGCCACGGTATTATTATCCGCGTTATCGCGCCACGTTCGTATTATCGTGCGATAATCCAGACGCAACGTTTAACGTCTTTCGTTTTATCTCTAGCTTACGTTATCGCGCCACTTGTTTGTAAAGTGCAGTAATCGCAAGCGTTTCGTTTTAACGGATAAAAACATTCTAACGAACCGCTCCGAGATTGACTCCGGTACGATCCGATAATAGGAAAATCATAGCCAAACGGACACAGTAATACTGCATATTGCGTCCACGTGCGGTCCGAATGTGGCCGTGATTAGTGCCATAAATGGGACACGTTATGGACGCGGTGCAGTTATAATATGCGCGATACGCGCCTGTCTGCTGAAGCCTTCGGCGTACGTACGAAAGCTCGTTTGTGATGCGATCGTAATTGCAATCAACCCGCCCGTATAACTTCGATAGCCATCGTTTCGAAATCACTGAGCCACCATGGACCCGCGACAGACTGACTTGAAATAACCGGCGCAATTATACCGCCATCGCCGGAAGCCTCATCGACGTCACTCGACCGATCGACCCGAGTGTTAATCGTTTCAAGTCACTCTAGAGAGATAGAGAGAGAGAGAGAGAGAGAGAGAGAGAGAGAGAGAGAG
The DNA here is from genome assembly GCF_030848795.1 of Temnothorax nylanderi. Lineage (NCBI taxonomy): Eukaryota > Metazoa > Arthropoda > Insecta > Hymenoptera > Formicidae > Temnothorax > Temnothorax nylanderi. Next base: position 213,306 of record NW_027249168.1, on the reverse strand, counting down.
AGAGAGAGAGAGAGAGAGAGAGAGAGAGAGAGAGAGAGAGAGAGAAATCGTATTCGACGTCGCGCTGGCAAACAACGCGACAATACAGACGCGCATCTGCATGCGAAACCGCGTAAAAAATTTCATTCTCCATTTGATCAATTTTGAACGAATCTCCGCGCGTCATTCTTCTTCTTCAAAAATTCACGTTTGCCAATCATTTAAATTGCTTTAATCGTTTAACTCTTTTCCAAGTCGTTTATCTGAAATAGCGGTTTTAAAAATACATGAAAATTTAGAAGTTTCAGAAACTCTCGTACTCGATAAAAACTATGTTTGATGATATTACCCGATCTTTCTTGTAAGTGACCTAAGTAGCTTTGCGAAGTAACATGTTATTTATCGGCAATTGTCCAGGTGGCTTATGTGTTGTCAACTACATAAAATATATAAGCGAAAAAGCATCGCAACGTGAGCTGCTCCTGCGATGTAAGCCGATCTTTCTCAAAGTGCTCGCGTAAAGATTTCCCAAAAATATGATCTGACGACAGAAACCTAAAATTGCCTCCTACCAGACAGAAATATCTTTGACTACATACCGATTGTATCGTATATGAAAGATAGATTCGTTAACAAGTTTAGGATTGATTCGTCTTTTATAGCAGATCCGATTAAGAAGTTACTTAAGGAAAGTAATAAGCTTTTAACAGAAAAAAAAAATTTCAAATAATTTTAAATAAACTCGATGTAAATGACTTTTTTATATTGTCTCAATATATTCTACATTATTTAAATGTATTGTTTAAATATTATCTAATGAAAAGACATCGTTTGAAAGTTGCTTGGGGAAAACATCCGAGAAATATATACCATATTCTTTCTCATTAATCACCTAAATTTTAATATACTTCCTAATATAAACTATATAAAACACATTGTTATACAAACAAAATACAAAAAGCGTAAAAATATAAAATTGAGGAACTAAAAGAAACAGCTTTCTTTTTGATGCTTTAAGTGTTTAAGTTATGTATGGAAAAGAAAAAAGAAAAAAGATCTTTCTTTGTTCGATGTAAGAATCGACTATACGGACACACAATACAAAGTCATAAACTCTGAATGACGCAGCCATTGTTTTATTAAAAAACAAAGCAAATTCTGAATATCATAATATTAAGTATAATTCTGCAATACCATGTTATTAATACTTTGATATTCATTGAAATATTTTTATTGTCAAGTATATTAGATATTATTCAAGCTATTTTTGCGAGAGGCAACTATTTATTCTTTAAATTTAGTATTCCGAAGCAGTATGCGAAAAAATTGAGTATTCAAAATAACAGTAAAAGATGCTTTAATAAAAGATGAGGTCAGTGTGCGTGCCGTGCGATTCTATTGTTACGAAGAAGATCTCGCGTCGTCGTAGCAAAGTCAAGCATAAAGACGAAGGGACGGTGAAAAACGTCAAAATATAGTAACGTCTTATAATTCAGCGAGAAACGAGCGGGAACGCCATCACGTGGACGCACTTACTCGCGCGAAGGTCTTCCATTTTTCCTCAAGTAATCGCTGAATAATACCACCGTCCAGCATGTCCAAGTGCTCCTCCTTCGTACCATTCAGAATGATAAATAGCGCAGAGTTCCAGTCTGAAATAGAAATTCGGAGAGAGCCATTTGCGGTTAATGGAACATCGCTTTAGGGTTTGCGCCGCGATAATTATGGGTTTTGCATTAGTGAGCGTGCATATAGTGCGATGTATACATACCAGGTGCAGGTGCGAGAGCGGGTCTTTTCGGCATTCTCTTTTCCGCCGGCAGAGAAACATCCGGCACGAAAGATTTCCGCTGTATAAGAGACGGAAATTTTCCGTCGCCGCCATGTGTTGCCGCCGGCACCGTACCAGTCGAAAGATAAATCCGTGGCGCCATTAAAGTTTCATTCGAAAATGTTCGCAATCGCCGTAGAATGGGTACGGCATTCCCCGAAAAACGCCGGACGTTTATGTATCCGCTGGTACATCTCTCTCGGTGCGATCCACGGCAACAGGAACCGGACAGTTCCGTCGCCGGAGGTCGATGTTTAAATATTGGAATCACGATTACTGACTTTTAAACATTTTAGCACGATCGATATGGTACGCCTTTTCGCCCTGCCGAATCGCGTCGTGCAATATTAAGTGCAACGTTCATGTGCAGCGTTACGGAGAGAGACTCGGTTTGTGTATCGATCGTATGCATCTGTCGTCGCACTTCGCCCGGCTTTGGCGCGATTGCTAAAGTAATTGGAACTTGGAGGATTGTATCCTCGGGAGTCCTTAATTACCGCTCGACACGGGCGAAGGTGTACTACGGTAGCTTGACCCGTCAAAAACATCATTTCCCGGATGGGAAGTGTCTAAAAGTGAGCGCCATTATTTTAGCTATTATTTCAACAGCTTGATATTCACGAATATTGACTTTATTCTTAAATAAAACCTTATAGAACGATGGAAGGAGAAAGATTTGAACAGATCTTAAGATAGAAGTCCAAGTTCCGATAACGAGTTTCGTAACTCGCTCGCTACTATAGCAGACGTTACACTGATTGAGATTCTCAAATTGAAATCTTTCTCATTGAGATTGTACATTTATAATTCAAGGAGGTAATTCGGATTTCAGACAAGTCAATCAAGCGATAAAACGCTGGGCGCGGATCCGACGCTAATGTCGATGCCCCTCGATCATCCGGTTCTCAATTTTGCATGACGACCGCTGATCTCCCGGCTCCAAACCGGTTGGTATCCGCGGCGAAGTTACTAACGCGTGTCCGTTACCGCAGCACGTAATTATATCTGACTTTGGAACACAGAGCCGCGATAGTTTTCCCCGAGCTTCCTCCTAGTACAACCCTCGGCCACTATCTACTAACCTCGACCGGACATTGAACCGAGCTCAAATAACAAAGTACCACTTTGGGGGCTTTGTGTCTCACGATCGGCAGTAATTATTTCGGAGGACCGGTCGTGATGAAGTTAATGAGAGAAAATACTTTCGAGGTAGATATATATAAACTTACAATTAGAACTGTGACAGTATAATTTAAATTTACGTAGGCTATAACACAAAAAAACGAGACCTTTTTTCCAAATAATAAATGTAAAATATTCAAATTGGAAATAATTTATAAGTCGCTTAAGGGAGCTAAGTCTTTAATAACGCAAAGTCTTAAGCTTGTTTAACTTGTATATATATAAATCCGCCTTTGGCTCAAGGTAAAAGAAAAGTATTCGATTACTGAAAATAACCTTAAGAATAAATTTACTATCAGTATTGACTTTATCTGTATAAAATAATTTTTTGTTTGGCTCGTCTTTATGGGATTTACCATCTGTGCTATCTTATTTTCTAAGGATCTCTGTTATTGTCGTCGCGATAAAGCCTGCGATGTGCGATTTTGTGCTGGATACTCTCGAAATAGACATCGGCACGCCTCCATATTTTTCTCGGGTCGAAAAGTCGATAGATTCTGATATCGAAGTTAAATAATAGAAGAGAAGGAAGCTCAGTGAGAGCTCAACAGATAATTAAAATTGCGTGAGCGTCTACTGGGTGTTAAGTTTGCGAAGGTAATTTTTTTTAGCGAGGATTTTATTTATATTTCATGTTTGATACTGAGTACTAAATATATTACGAATTAAATTTCAAAAGTGCAAACCGATGTCAAAATCTTTGCATTTACCAGATTTTAAGTGAATATTTTAGTAAAAATAAATTAAAAATTAATCAATTGCGATAAATAATGAAATTTTTTAATGCTAAACTCTAAAGTTATAAAAAGATTTTTTTAAATTGTAACGTATTTCAATAGAACACCCTGTATATAGCTACTGTTATACAATTCCGGACTTCTTGGTGCACATATGTGAGGTCTGTTGTATCACATTGCTCAGAAATATAAATTTTAACATACCCATTAAACGTAAGAGAAGAAAATTGTTTTGTTAACATAATTCTCTGCTTTCTTTTCTAATGCATGACATTATCACAAATAATGTTATGACTTTTTATTTGAAGAAAATTATTACAAACCGATATTACATACAAATATGAAACTCAGGTGTTTTTTATTTGAGATTTTTGCTATAATGTAACACACACAACGCGGTTGATGTAAATTTACCTAACCATTAAATATGAACTATTTTGACTAAAACTTTAAATTAACTTTACTTAATATTGAGCTTTATTAATAACTTAGCAATCGTGAAACTACACTCGTGTAACCATACTCCTCTTGAACTGCGGAAAATTATTTATATTTTCTTATACAGTTAGAAGATTCTCTTTACTTCTAGATATTTTTCCAATATTCTCACAGAATATGAATTTTATATCAATATACTTTAAATTTTTTTAACAATTTTCAAGTAATATATAATGCAGAAAATTTTGATATATAAACTTAAATGATATTATATATTTTTCTTCCCGTATGTACACATGAGGCAAATTTTATATCTCGGGTTGTTTCAAACTCGAAAGCTACCGTAGTCCTCTTACGTAATGTCGCTTACGTGCGAAGGAAAGTCTGAAATAAGAGCTTGTGCAACGTGAAAGATGGCAAGCGTCTTAACGATCGCGCGTCGTCAGAAATCTGTTCCCGGTCAAGAATACCGTAAGCGGTTCAGTGTAGCACCGTGGTGATTACACGTGTCGGATACTTTCATCGTCACGATACGATTTCTCGCAGGCTAATCTTTTCGCGCTTAAAAATATATAAGTACAACAAAAAATGTCTCACTTTCTTCCCCCTTCCCCGCTCTCTTTCTCTTTCTCTCTTTCTCTATCTGAACGAAGCATAAACTGCCTGTAATAAAAACATTCCATAATTTTTATTTCAAAACTTTTTCTGACCTGGCATTCACACGCCGCGCTTATACTTTTACATATCTGTGTTGTTAACAAAATTAATTTTTAATTAACCCGCGGATAGTAGCGTCGCGAAAAATGACGGCGTTGATTGCGCGCGGGTTGTCTCGGAGTTGCAGCGTAGTCAGTTTCTAGCGCGGATACGATACCGGAAGTTGCGAAAATAACATTTTACGCGAGCATCACGCGTTCACGGCGCGGCCCTCGGATTAAAACGGGAAAAAACGTCGGCAGGGCCGAGACGAGGAGAGGAATGGCTTTTCTGCTGAAAGCTCGACCTTTGACCGCCGTCACCGAGGCTCTTTTGGCCAACCGCCACCACCCTCACTTTTCGATTCCGCCTTCTCTCTCTCTCTCTCTCTCCCTCTCTCTCGCCCTTTCACTCCAGCCTTGGTTTGGAGTAATTAAGCGTGCCCGTAGGAGAGACGTACCGAAAGTTCGGCTCACCTCGCTATAGCACTGTCCTCTCGCCACTGTGGTTACTTTCCTCCATCCGGGCGCCCCCGCCGATGCGACGTCGTCGCCACCCTTTGCGAAATCGGGCGACGCTCGTGCCCCGGTGGAGACGCCCATGCTACGACGGGGGTAGATAGGTGGGTTAGGGCGGCGGCCAGGAAGGATCGAAGGGATAATGGATTCCGAAACTAAATGAAACGCAAGCTCCCGACGCCGCATCGCGCCGCGCCGCGCCGCGCCGCGCCGCGCCGCGTCGCGTCGGGTCCGCGGCTAATCTCGAAACTTCGTTAAATGCCCGTAATTGCATCCTGCTACGACCCACCACGCTCCCAGGCATCCAGCGCGTCGCGCTTCGCGGTACTTCTACTCGCGAACAACTCAGGGAAAACCTGAGGGCAGGTAACGACGACGAGACGCATCCATTTCTCGGCGGCGCTTTCCGTGCTCGATCGCGAACTTCGATACAATTTCACGCAAGTTCGACTGACGGCCCTCTTAAAATGCGAACGGCAGCACGCGAAACTTTCTTCTACCCTCCCCTGTTCCCTGCGGTTCTTTGTTGGGAAATTTTGGTGACGTGACAAACGCGAAGGTAAAATCGAATTGCATCACCTCCCTGGACGGGATGCTCCTATGGGGATATCACTATAGCTGGCTCACATTCGAATGCGGACAAGCATTCGCTGACAATCTTTTATAGTATTCCAAAGATCAGTTACTTCGTCAAATCGAATCAATTTGAGATCTGCGTCGTAAACTTTAGGATCGTACTCGTGTAGTAAAATTCGGTATAATATTTAAAGTTTCGTGCGAGATCTTCCTCTCTCAAATTGCTTTTAGATTGTCGGTATTGTCGTTGATACCAATTAATTGAATAAAATAAATTTATACCCGCGGCAATCAAATCGGAAACATATTAATAACGCGGAAATCTATCTGTAAAACTCGCTGCATACATAAAATTAAATGCACCGTGTATAAACCATCGACTTCAAATTACATCGCTGCAGTTTGCATCGCGCTTCCTAGAACGATTTCATTTATCTCGCTGAATTAATTAAATGAGAAATCGACTTCGATTCTAAATTACCGTCAAAGCAGGAAAATATCGACGCGATAACGATGGTAAGAGCAGCGGCGATAACGAGCCAATATCAGCTAGTTTTTACCGGAACGTGTTATTCGCATGTCGGGCGAAGTTGTTGGCAGTATGGTTTACTATCCGCCTGCGTCCTATGTTCGACGTAGGAAAACTTTGTGAAATTTCTTTTTTTCTCTCCGGAAACTTTTCAACCCGATTTTGTCCTCGATTTTGTCCTTGTATCCAATTTTACGAGAGAAGATAGTCCCTTCTTGTTCTCGCTATATTGGTTCTCTCTCTCTCTCTCTCTCTGTCTCTCTCTGTCTCCTTTCTCTTCTCTTGTCATCAACACTTGCAACACTGTCGCAATTTTTGCTCTATTGCCACCTTCTTTTTGTCGGAACGCTTTACACGGGGTTAGAAGCCGTGAGAACAATTTTACATAAGCTGCGCATATGATGCACGAAAAAACTCAACGCAGAATAATTTAAGAATATTTCAAAGACGTTCCCCAAAACACACCTTATTTTTGAAGTGTGTTATAACATTTGAGATTAAAAAAAAAAGCAAAAATAAGGTAGTGTAGAGTAAAATTAAAGTACTAACTTATATCTGAGAGCAAAGTCGCCTTTACAAAGTACAATATACGCAAACAAATCGAAACACGCATGAATTACAAGTAACAGAAATAATAGGAAAAGTAAAACAAATTGCTAAACAACACACCGCTGAAAGTACGTTGAAACTAGTAACCAAAGGAAAATTGCATAAATCTAAAAATATTTCGCGCGGATATTTCCTTCAATAAACAATGCTATGTCGTGTGCAGAAGAAAGATTTGATTACCACTCCTCTTTAATTAGAGCAAATCGTAACTTTTGAATGGTAAAAAAATAGAGAGTGAGAGAGAGAGAAAGGGAGAGATAGCTATAGAGGAAGGAGGGGGGGGGGGGGCAAAAAAGAACAACGAGACTCTCTCTCCCGCGCTGCAGTGTCGCTACGGTGCTACTATTTAGGAACATCTCGGCCTTGACTCGTCGCAATTAACTCGGGAACATGCGACAAAGTGAGGGCCCACTTGAAGATGCACGATTCAGTGGACCGTGGATAACGATTCTCGTCGAACCGGATCGGCGTAATTCGATTAGCTTTACGACGTACTTGTTCTGCCGTCGGGTAGCAGCGTGTCGAGGGCATTGAGAGGGTACGCCGAGCAAGTGATATTACTGTAACGCCAGAACTCCCGCGCGGACAGCTCCAGCATCTCACGGAAGACCTCGGCACGCCCCAGCTGGCAGGCGAGTGTCAACGGGGTCAGGCCTGCGGCATTCGCGATTCCGTTGCGAGCAGGAAGCTTCGGATGTCGCAATGCGTAGCCGAACATGTCCTACGTCAAATAACAGTTCTCTCTATGCGAGCTGTTTTGGAACAGTGAACTATGTTGGCAGAAATGTCAATATCCGTGTTTTACTTCGAAATAAAAATCGTTGGGAGAGTATAAACGGAATTAGAAAATTTATAAATCACCACATTTATTAAAAAAGCTTGAAAATAATTGAAGATAACGCAGTAATAAAAAATATATATATATTTAAAAATACTTTTACAATAGCATTTGCTTAATTGAAATTATAGAGAGAACAAAATTTAAAAACGAAAACGCGAAAGATATAACATCGGATAAATCATCAGATTTCTGAAGTCTAGTTTTTACGTCTATACGTTAATGTCAATACGCACCAATTTATCGCAAACTACGACCATGTGTAAAATCATATTTCCAAAAGAATCTTGCTCGTCGGGATCCGCGCCGGAATCAAGTAGCAGGTTGTAGACGCTCTCGTTAGCGCAGCAGGCGGCCCAGGCGAGCGGGTACTCTCCCAGATACGCGAGACCTTCGTAATCGGTATTTCTAGCGGGATTCATCCTTTGTTGATCGCGCGGTAGAAAGAAGCTGCCAGTGGCTCGCTGCGAGATAATTGCACCCGCCTCGACCAGCTCCTGCACGAGCTCATTGTTGTTGTAGGCGATCGCTAGATGAAGGGCGCTCGCGCCGAGGTACTCTTCTCCCTCAACGACGTCAATGGCCAGTCGCGGGAAACACTTGAGCAGGATGCGCGCTATTCTAGTGTGCATCCGCGTGTCGCATATGATGAGAACGTGCAACAAGGTCTCGCCCAGCGAGCCCCTGTACTGCATCTGCCAGCAGGCCTTGTGATCATTCCACTGCGCCAGCGGGTCGAAGCGCGATAGGGAAGCCTCGATCGGCAGCACGACCTGCTCGAGGTCGCGAAACTTCCAACGTAGATACTCGGCGCGATTGATTGTCTGACCCTTACCGTCCGCGTACATCAGGATACCGAATTGCTCGCGCATCAGCTTCTCCACCTCCGGTTGACCGCCCTGATTGTACGCCTCGATCAGCTCGCCGCCCTTCTTGTAGTTGGCCAGTCGATACAATAAGCATTGATCCTCGTTGCTCGCCTGGCTGATCACGCGGTCGAGGATCGAACCGGCGTTGACCTGGCTGCCGCGACCAACGCGGCACGAGCAAACACCACCCATTCAGACATATCCCTTCGCTGTCGGTCGGGTAAAGCACCGAAAGCTTCGCACTATCGCACCCACTATTCACCAAGCTCGATCTTTCCCGCTTATTCGTCAGCTCTTATCAGCCGACGTCGCTCGAACGGAATCCCTCTCGAGTGTCTCCAGACGTTCTCAAGGTCAAGCAGCGCGCCATTTCCGTCGCGATAAAGCGAGAAACCACTTCGCTGTACGGCTATTCGCGGCCGACTCCATTGATGTAACACTCGAGATTCTCTTACCCCCGACGAGAGGGTGGCACGGGTAAAGAGAGACAGAGAGAGAGAGTGCTGGTATTCGCGCTATAGCAACCAAACAGATCCATAAGCGGTACCTGGTGCGGACGGGCACGACAGGGTCACCACTGCCACGCTGCCGCGAAAATTGGGAGCGTTTTTACGGAAATAAATTTATCAAAGGCGCGTTGCTGGAAGGCGAACGCGTGAAACGTCGATGATTTAGAGCGCGTCGTTTAACGAACTATTTTTAAGGCATAATTTCAGCCGATCCGATTTCTTGATCGCACAATTCGGCAGAGTGACGAAGACCCTGACTTACTGGTAACCCGCACGTCGATCGCTCGACCTTAGCACACTTTCCAGCAACTGCATACATGCGCAAATGTTTCTCAAGACCGGCTGCAAGGACGAGTGCACCATCGCGTGAAAATTAGGATATGAAAAAAAAGTACTGAGATAAATATATTCGAAAAATGCCATTACGATTATCCGCTACGACAAAAATTAGATTTACTACGGTGAAATGGAGTATAACCAGATAAATGGATGATATTAGCAACCTCAACGTGTTATATTCTGTTTTTATTAATTTAATCAGCGTAAAAATATTAATTGCATTTTTTCATCGTTTCGTATGCAGCCGTTCGCGCCGGGACCTGGTTTCGCGCTTCATTACGTCCATATTTACGACGGGAATGTTGAAATCAATTTCCCATCCCCCAAGTCCGAATAAAACAGTTACGCGCGACGTATATCTCTGTTTGAAGTGCATTCGTATTTAACTGAAACGCAGCGAACATTCCATCGCCATCGAATTGGAACACTGCAATAATACGTATATTGTTGCGTTGTGTGTACTGGCGTCTAGAATTAGTATCACGTCGATGTCGCACAAAATACTAAGCCATCGAGAGATTGCGGGATCTCAAGCTTAAACGGATACAAACGCGCGCGCTATTGACTTAGGCGAGAAGATTCGTTATTTTTAAGGACAAATTCTCCCTTTTATTCGTTCGCGAGAAATCAAGCGATCTCCCATAACGGATAACGAGGCACGACTTTCTATACGGCATGTATTTCATCGTCGCGCGGACAAATCGCCGTTGTCCTCGTTTGGTGAATGGTATAGTCAATGTATTATACAGCACGGTCACGCTATTGTAAATTGATGCCTCGTCATCCTCCGGATAACTGCGAAAAAAAAACACATATTTTCAATTCGACGTTTCACTGACAAGCGCCGCCGGATGGATCGTATCGACGTGTGTGGTGTAACAGCGAACGGATGCGGAACTGCAGATGGTATGTATTATAATCTGTCACACGAATATCTCATTCATATGCAGAAGAAGTAAGTGCTTAAGTGGACACTTTGCCAGCGCAGACATTTAACGTTCTCGCAATTGGAGAACCCGGGCAAGTACCTGAATGCGGTTGCAAAATTCTTGCGAAAGTTTAGTTAATCTTGAGAATAAATTATTAAATTTCGCGCACACACACACACACACTTCCCTAATGTATCAGGGTATGATATTTAACCGAAACAGTACAATTGGACGCAGTTTCTGCAATGCGGGACCGACTCCAAAACCTAAGCTTTTCCGCTAAAGCAAATTTCGCGAAACATTAGATATATAAAATTCTGCGCCAACGTTATCTCAAATGACCGACTTATAATCCTTCTCAAATACAATTCCATGTTATATGCGTTTTTAGAAAACTCTCCTGTTCATGATCACTTTGCAATACAAAACTAAAAATGGCAAAAAAACACGAAGATGGCGCTTGGTTCCTTATTCAATAACTACATCCAATTAATCGCAATTGTCAAACTAGTTTACAAATCGGAAACTTTAACGCTACAACAATGGAAATATTTTGTAGAACGTTGCAAATAATCGTTTTTCTGATATTTTCGGTGCTTTTTATTATTATTTTATCTTTAGATAAACGCTATCGTTTATTCTTCGCTGTCGCTTTTATTCCAAACATTTGTTAACTTAAAAAACATTTTTTCCCCCATTATACCGACGAAATGTGCGTAACTGTTTTCGGATTAAAATATTTTTGAAAATATTGTTAAACCATGCGCTTTCATTCACCAGCCCTTTCAATTAATACATTGTTTATGCAATTCGATATGCAAACTCACTTTTTTTCCGTTCGTTGCGGAGCGACCGCAACAATACCGTGAGTTTGCCCAACGTGATAAACTTCCAAATTTACACAGGCGCGGTAGAATCTAGGGAAAGAGATAACGTTTGCTGGTATCTGACGCCGTAATATATACAATAAAATGTATTCCCGCAAACTGTCACGCGTTTGACAAACGCGAGAGACTCCGTAATATATTCAATATCTATATATATACAAATATAAACGAGAGGATTATCGTCAAATGTCGGTTTGAATTGACGCGAAGTTACCGCCGCGTAATTTATTCGCGAGCCACGCACATATTCGAATCGGATTAGTTCTTTTATGAATGAAGAAAATAATTGATTCTTCCACGACGTAAATATCGCATGCAAATTCGACAAAAAACTTTAGATCGCTGGCTTAAAAAAAAAAGAAGAACGCATAAACCATGGCCGACGAGAACTATAATCTTACTGGACGCGTCATCCTCGTTATCTGTACATACACGACGGAGGGAAATGCACCTATATATGTGTACGGACGAGGCAATTACGATATTTCTAGCACGAATGACTCAACATCTGCGTCGCACGTCGATCTCACCGGTACCAGTCTTGACGGGGACGCTTATTTGTCACTGATTCATTCATGCCAGAGCTTCCTCCCCCCTCCCGTGTGCGCGGAAAGCTGGTTTTAAGATCAAAATATGATCAGAGATAATATTATGAGGTTTACACCGTTTAAATATGTCTAAGTGCGAACGTGTCATCGAGATAATATATCTCGTCGAGAATATATTTCATTCGATTGATAATTAATAATTTTATTCTTAATTTTGTTACAAAAATTACTTTTACATTATTGTATGTCTCGGAGTATATTTATATATGTATATATTTTTCACATTTTTCTTATATTTCTTAACGATGATCTATTGTCGCATTACTTTCTGTACTTTGAACAAGAACTTTTGTATACGATGCTAGTTACAGTAGTTACCCTTAATCGACTCGGTCTCGAGCTTTTCAAAGGGGAATTACTAAAGTTTAATCGCAAACTGCTTGCGCTTAACGAGCTAATGCGTTTGTCAAATTGCAGACATATAGCAGATTGAGACAGAAAAATTCCCATTATTACCTTACCTTGTCAAAACAGTTATCATTTTGCAAGAATGTGACGGCGACAGCTTGTGCATAGCACTTGTACAGCACTGTTTTATGCGCAGAGAAACAAAATAATTTTAAATTATGAGGTGGTCACATTAGTGTATTTTACAGATATTTTATATACTATATACGATGAAGGATTTTGCTCACCTTATTTTCGTGCTGCGAATTACAATTCTTACAAATACAATGTTCTTATCTCTTAAGGTAGACAAGATAGACAAGACTAAATAACTGTATTTATCGCAGTAAATTACGTGTCGCTATTTATTGGAGTTTTTGCAAGAGAGTCTTCTAGCTATTTTTAGCTAAAGAATCATTTACATTATATAAACGGATCGACGACGCAATAAGACTAGCGAACATTCTCATTTAAATTTCAAAATCAAAGTGCAGCCTCGAAGTAAAATAAAAGCACATTGATATATCCCCGGCAGTACGATTGAGATATCCATATGATACATTGCAAATAGCGAGCATAACCATTTTTTTTTAGCTGTCTGCGGAGATTCTTGTCGCATTTATAAAAAGACAACATGGGGAAGCATGAATAATTAATGAAAATGTTTATATCAGCATATAAAGATACGGATTACAATTAGAAACTAACAATAAGTCAAAATGAAGAAAAAAGTAAATAAAAAGATATCATAAAACTTTATTATGACATTCTAATTTATGTATATTGTCTTCTTCATGAAAATTGCCCAAGGCTGTATTTTAATGAGGGCATACGAGCAGCGAATAAACGTATAATAACGATATCTCCGTATCGTTAACGATGTTTGTCGTTACATTAAATTATTGACGAAAATACGATAATTATACAACAGTCATTTAATTAAAATGCAATATGTCCCTACGTGGTATTTTTCGGATAATCAGGAAAGCTATTATAGATCAGTTTTTTGTGTCCAATCCACGCGATGTCTTCTTTATAATTAAAACACCCGACAAACGTCGTTAACGCGATGCGGGCAAGTCTCTATGGAGTTCGGCGCTCGATATAGGAAACGGAATGCGGAATTTAAATTATGCACGCTGCGTCTCCCGACGCGCCGTTAAATACATTTAGCCGATTGCTCGCGCACTTCACAGTGGCAAGAGTCCACGACGACGAGAGCAGTCGCCTTCGGCTTGCTCGTGTGGCCATTATACCGGCTCTTCCGCATCATAAATTATAGCGGCTGGTACGCTCGGGCCGGAAGGATCGCAGGAAGCGAGCACGGAGCCGAAAACAACAGCGTGATCCACATTGCAATCGACCCGTGAAATGCATTTTCGCGAAATTACCAGCGGCCTGTGAATGAACACGGCGCGATGCGGCGCGCGACGCGACCGATTCGAAAATTCGTCCAAAATCCCGGCTACATCGGACATACGCAATTACTTTTAATCAAACTGTCTGTTGTTTGCAGGCCGCCGTGTGTCGCTGCGGTCACTGAACGCACGACTTAACGGCATTCGACCCGGGCCCAAGCTCTCTCTCTCTCTCTCTCTTTTTCTCTCTTGTTATTAACCCATCGCGCATTTGTCCGTTTGTGACTAATCGCATCGACGAACAATAGCTGACGCAGTTATGCCATGAGCAAGGACTCATTTTATTCTGATGACGCGTGCAAAAAGGCTGCGGTTAAAAAATTGTTTCTTACGATAGGTAAGATGAGGCGCATCATGAAATAAAGACTGGTTTAAGAGTCGCTTCCCAAGAAATCTGAATCAAAAGAAAACAAAGCAATTGTTTCAGATTGCTCGACTGACCAAAGGTTTATTATTGCTTGATGTTAATTCACATTTAGATAATGCTTAAGACTCAGTTACTCGAATACTCTTTTCCTCGAAGGAATGGAAATTATTCGACGTATGGTGAAATGAAATTTCGAACTCATTGTCAGCTAAATTCTTAATTGAATTAATGTAATTGAAATTTATAATTATAATTTTATACAATTTAATTTATCTGAGGCAGTTATTTCGATGAATCTATTTGATATGTTTATTGCAGCTTTAGCTTCAGTTTCCGCTGTTAACTCAGCGTTAGACGATATCTTTCAGGTAGCAGCTATCACAATGATATGTTACGGTAGCCGGAAATACCTAGAGCGATAATAGGTGCAAGGTTAAATTCATACGCGGTAGAGAGACGACGAAATGGACGTCGCATAATGCCACATTTATCTATTACAATGAATCGCCCGTGTCTATTTTTGCTACGATTTTGCGCAGAGCGCACAATATGAATCGCGTGCGATGGAAAATCTATGAAAGTAACGTAGTGAGGAGTGCGTGTTCGTAGCTTATACCTTATTTGAGATGATGAAAAAAATATATGAATTACACGATTCCAACTATTCTTAGAAAACGGCATGGTTACATAAATATACAGTCCTGACGTAACCGATCACAAGGTCCGATCGCGTATACCTAATAACAGGGTGTTTCACCTCGCAATTACTGCTTTTATCAACATGTAACGGCGAAATTTATAGGTATAGCTTTTACGAATAATACTGAAACGCCGCACTGCAAAGACATAATTTTTATTCCGAACATATTTCACCTTAATTTACTGTTAACTTTATACTAAACGCAAATATTCTCTCGAGTACCCTTTTAATACAGGTCTTTGTAGAAGCTTGACATCTTTGCATTTTCATGTCTCCAAGTAATTTTAAAAGATTATAAACAGATTATAGTCTCTTCGCGAAAGCGTCAATTTAGTCTAGACGCTAGAATTTTGTGCGGTAACAATTTATTCGAAGTAATCTGTTACGTCTTCGCGGTTGTAAAAGTAGCTCGTGTCTCAGGGTTAAGCATCTTGTCAGGCAAGTCTCGTCTGGTTCCGAAGTTTCTCGGCGGTTCATGTAACAGACTTCTTACGCGAAAGCGCGCAAGCATGGCAACCGGTACACCGATGCGTGCGTAAGGCGGCCCGCATGTACACACAAGCTTGTTGTGAGACGCACGATAATTATCGTGTTCCGCTGCGCTAGTTCGCCCGCTACACCGCTGCACCGCTGCGGTTTCTGCAATAATAATAATAATAGCCCGCATTACAATACACACACACACACAGACGAGAGCATATACACGCACGATCGCTTACGTACACACTCGCGTACGCATATCACCCTCGCTTACGCCACGTGCGTACGATAAGGATCCTCCGTGCGAGGCGAGCCACCGTCTCCTCTGTGACCCGTTTTCATCAAGATTGCAAAATTTCTCAACGTCTCTCTCAGCCTAAAACTGAAACTGTTATTCGCGCCATTTGTCTTCGGGTTTTTTTTTCTCGGAAGGTCTCGTGAGTAATGGTTTTCGAACTAATTGCAAGTCGACGACAGCCGCGATAACGTTCGCGGTGTTTACTCGGAACAGGAATATATTACTCACGACGTGTTATGGACTTAGTCTGGCACTCGCATAATTATCAATACACGCGCGATTGTTCGTCGACTTGTAGAATCGCTGTAAAAATCGTAGACACGATTGTCGGTGCACATTATACTTGATCCGATAACTACGTAGAATTATAGAGATTGCCGATACCAGGAAAAGCCGCGACGTGACTCAAAATCGCGCGCCGCGCTTCGCTCGCGATCACGTGACTCCGCGCCACGTGACGGCCGTTTCGGCGCTCATTGGCGCGTCCGCGATCGGGGGATCGCATATAGCCGTGGCGCGGGCAAAAGCCGCGGGGCAAAGCGTCGGTGTTTTCCACGAGCCGGTCTGGCAAGTAACCTTGATCCTTTCGCGAGTCGTCGTACGTGACAGCCGTCCGTTCGGGTGGACCGTTTTAGTGTCGATCGAGGCATCGTCGAGGTAGCAGGCGGTCCCTGGTCAGTTTCTCGAGTTGCCGACGTTCCCTGAGTGCGTCAGAATGAAAACGTTCGTCTACGTTCTTCTTGTTGCGGCGTGCTTCGTCGCGTGCGCACGCGGATTCCCAAGTGAGTGCGACATTCTTTTTTCAAATTAGACTTCGAATTTTCTTTTTTTTTTTTACTTGCGCGCACGTCTCGAATAACTGTATCACGGATATAAAGATCGAATTTCCACGACGAGCTGTCGTGGAGATTTTCAAGCTTACGCGCTACGTCGTGACGTCAGCGTTTATTGTATTCAAAATACGTTATAAAATTCCTGTTAACTTTCCGATGTCTAAATCAGTTTTTAGCTTGGTGTCGATTGTAGTGAACGTGATTATATTCCTTAATTAAATTCTGGTTTCAAGAGTTCTCGCAAGAAAATCGTTCTGTATTATTCTTCTTAGCGCCAAGTATTTTCTCGTTTAATAATCACTCGTCAATTGAATCTAAATTAAGACAACTGTTCATGATTGCAATTTAATTTCGTAATTGCGATTTTTTAAGTAAGTAGCGTTCGACATAATTATCCGTCATTTTCGTCAACGTAATATTTTATGGAATAATATAATTTTATACCGATCTCTCTCTCTTAATTTAGAATTGCCGTTTAACTATTATTTAAAATTGTCGTTCGTAATCTTCTTAAGATAGTTCATTTATAACTATAAACCGGATTGTTGAAGTCGGTTAATGGAATATTCCATTGTGCTATAATCGGTTCTTTCGATTTCAAAATGTGCAGCTATGCGACAAAATGCTATGTTAAATCAATAAAAGTCGATGTGGTAAAACCACATTTAAATTAATGTCGGATAGCGAATTAATAGTGCATCTGCAAGCTCTTTGTTGGTGGATCGAATAAGTAAATATTTCAGTTAGCTTATAGATTCAGATCGCAAAAAAAATATTTATTATATTTAACTTCTTGTCCTTTTTAAATAACCAAATATAAGTGCACCATGATATATGTACTATATGTCGAGGAAACTCAAAGCTAAATAATTTGTAAACTCGTAGTTTAAACATTTGACGAATAAATTATTGAAACTTCCGGTGAAACAGAGAGATAGATAGATAAAGAAAGCTCGAATCTTCACCATCCTAGGTCTTAATTACGATCGTAATGGTAATAAAACGCAATCTACATATTCACGCCTATATTCTATGCACTCGTCGAAGCACCGACATTTATCGCGGCTCCGTTTGTCGCGTTAAACGATTCTTCGAGATTATTTTCGGTTCGCGACATTTATGCGTCGTTATAAGGCAAGACGGGTGCTCCCGGCCGGCGAATATCGCGATTGAATGTCAGGTCACGAAGAAATCGTGGAAGCAGATAGCACGCTCGAACTACTTAAGGCCGTTGTTTACTCGATTACAACTCGATATGAAATTCACTTCCAGCCATAGACTTTGCTAATTAGCATCGGACCCGATTTTGCGAGACGGGAACGGCAGAAAGCTCGTTTAATTGGAGCTGCTACGTCCCCAAGATAATTGTCCGAGCGAGTTCCCGTCGAACTCCAATTTATTCCTCTTGATTTTAATGTAACTTTATCTCTCGGGCCGACATTTGTGTGTCTCGACCGTTTTCAACCGTGCAGAAATCTTTACAAAAATAAATCGACCTGGCTTTTCCGGCAAATTGCGAATTACAATTTCGTCGCTAATTTATCAAGACCCTCTTCTATATCGGAATTGAAAGTTCAATTACTTTGCGTTATATTCATAAAACAGTTTAACATACAACTCGTAAAACGTTTTTACTTGTAAAACGGTTTGATTAGTAAATATAATAATTTTGAATGTAATAACTTTTCGAGTATCGAATATAATGTTCCTTTAAATTTCTTTAAAATAAATGAGAAACATTTTAATTATTTAAACGAATATTATTTATTATTTATGAAATTATTTTTTTATAATTTTTATATAATTTTTGTATAATATTAATAATGTAACGTTAAACTTTCATTTCGGCTTTGTGCAGTGCATTTTGGAATGTGAATACGTTCGTTTCCTCATCTGTTTAAAAATATCGTTTATGATTTTTACGACGCAAGCAGCCCTGCGTCTAAAACATATTAACGAGTTTGCATTCGAATAATTGTACATGCATAAATGCATGCCGCATTATTGCGGAGAGCAACATTTGTAAAACAGTCGCGGAACTTTGTGCATATTCGTTGAAGCACCAAATGATACGAATATTTTAACCTGCAGTGCCATCGTGACGCGCCACGCGTATTACGGTACGTTCTGAATAACTTCGAGCTGTGAAACAACGATCAAAGCTTTCAGATTGTTAATTGTTATTGCAAAAGATACCGGGAGAAATACGCGGCGGACGATAGTCGAGCCTCAGGGGAGAAGTTTCGTAATTATTGAATCATTAGTGGCCCGTTCGGCAGTGGCAGGCGAGCAGGCGGCGCGTACAACCATACAATTAAATTTCTTTCGCCATGGGTGAGCGCGTTACGCGTCCGTTGTTACTTCGGTGAGGAGTATGACGCCTCCGGCGAGGTGTTTCTCTTAACGTGATGCACCTGCCAGTTTCCATGCCGCGAAATTTCGCCGTTACAACGCGGTCTCCGCAGGAGAGAGAACGTCTGCTCTCATTACGCTCGCTGACAACCGGGTGACAGCCGGATAATAATGTAATTTTTGAGACTTCCCCGGGACGGCGGCGGCGGCGACTTGCCAACAAGTTACGAAAATCGAGTTTCGGCGAGTTTCGATCGCGGTGAGCTTCGCTTCGTTCGCCTCGCGCCCGGATTGGCAGATAGGTGGCGGTTTGTAAGCATCAAACAGCGCGAGTCCTGTCACGGCGGGGTATAAGCAGATTGCGCTTAATCCTATTAAGAACACATAATCGTCACTGCTGGGTAATCGCACGTCGCTTCCAAGACGAGAGGCTGCGTAATCACCTGCAATCGTAAATCTCTTTTGTGCAACAAACATGACGTTTAGTGCCGCGTTTAGCGACGGCGTGCTCTCTGCTCCGCTCGCTGCTCTGCGGTTTATCTGCGCGAGTAATTGTACTTTATGCAAAAATCGATACTATATAATAATTTTCTATAGCGATAACAGTCGAATTTGCGAGCCGTTCCATCGGGCATATGTGTGCAGGCGTATAAAGGGAGATACGCTTGTTAACGATCAATTATGTTGCTACTCGATTTCTATATATTTCAAATTACATAAGATATCGGCACGATTTACAGATGCCACGTATGATTTCATAAACTTCAGAATATAAAGTTACATATACGTTTACTTTTTCGACCAGACAGTCAATGTTCAATTTTACTCAACGTTATCGAAATTAGCTTTCGTAACGCTGATACTGGTGTACTAGTATGTATTTATCTCATTACGCCAATCGCGGTCGTATTAATAAGTATTTTCCGTTTCATTCAATACACTAGCGCGAGTCATCATCGTACATCATGCACGCGAGTAAATTCGCGTTCGCGTAAAAATGTGTCTTATGTGTCGCGTTAATCACTCAATTCGCTCGACGCCAATTACAGCGGGAAAAAAATCGTGACTAATTACACCTCACCTCGTTTGGTCTCCGAGTAGTTGATTCAGTCGTCGTCGCCTGTCTATTGCACAATCCGGTAATGCCATTCCTTCTTCCTATGTTCCGCATCGCGTTCGACGAGCCTCCTGTCGCCGGCCTTCCCTTTCACCCGCCCGCTTCACACGTGCAATCGCACCGGTGCACGTGTACGTATTATATTGCCCGCGCGCGGTACAATGCGGATGCGTGACGTACACGATAGCGCAGCACGATTGCATGGGCAAAGAGCAATAATGTACCTCTGGTCGGATACTTTTATGCCCCTCCGTTTTTTGCCGTTAAGAAATTCTCTCACCTCGATCTCACGTAATTTTTACAGTGGACGACAACGCCAACACGCATCACCTACGGCTGTATCGTATTTATGAATTTATAATGATAAAAACGATATATCTAATATAATTTAAGCATTCCTCTTCTCCTTTCTTTCAATGAAGAAAGAAGGAGAAGAAGAACGCTTCAAAGCATTTGTAGCGTCAAGTGGACCGAATGTACATTTATCTGTGATATTTCCCTTGGAAAAATTCAAAAAAAAAACGACGAAAGACATTTCTACCAGTCATCATTATTTTTCTCGCTCGCTGTATACCTCGCGCGACTCCGTACGTGGAGTGTCCTTGCGGCTTAGTTCGTTGTGCACCTCCGTATCTGGAGGCGAAGTGCTGCCGCGGATTATGACCAACTCATATTATTTTCCTGTCGCGAACAGCCTGACCCCGTTGACGTAGTGTTGGGCTTGCCTTGAGTGGCAGTGGCACCGCGGAATATGCCTCCATTAAGTATGCAGCCTGCGTCCCCGCCGTCGCCTTACAGCCATTTAAATGAAAAAAGGCAGTACGCCGCGAACTTTTTGTCGGCGCATCTTTTTTTTTATTTTGTTTCTCCCGTCTCTCCGACGTAGTCCTGAGGTCAATATCTCGACTGCGATTCTGCGCAATTAACTGCATAGAGCAAAACCTATCCTGTAGACACGTGATCCGACAGTTACGAGCGATGATTAATCTGTAACGTATTCGGTAATAAAAATAAATGCACGTAAATTCAAAACAGCATAGAAGCGTAAGAAGTTATATAGTACATTAAATCTATAGAATTACTCTTATCTAACAATTTCGTATATCAGACGTGTGCTTCAATATTATTCATATCTTTAAAGCGAATATTTCCGATAGGTCAATGAAACTCTAAATGTGAAAACGGTATCTATAATATTTTTACTTCGCTCCGCCGTTAATTCAATCTAAAATCTAAATATACATATCTAAATTCAATCAATAATAAGACATCAAAGGAGTATCGTGTGATATAAAGATTAATATAATTATATTGTCAATAAATATAAATATATATGTAAGATTAAATGCATATCGTTTCAAGGAAATATTACTCGCACATTTAAATTTTTAGTTGAGTATTTTTTCATAAAGTAAATTGTCAGCCTTTACACGTACAATCTTTTTATTTGCGCAAAAGTCCTCTTCGGAGCAATTTGTTATGGGATATCGTGGGATAGGGTGTCTCCTAGGCACACGACATAAGATGAAACGAGTATACATTTCAGGATTAAAGTAAAGCGCGTCCTTAGCTTCAACTCGTGCACTTTTGTCCCGACAATGCATTTTACCATGCGCAGCGTGTAATTTGCGTAAGTAACATGCTGTTATAATAACATTTATACAAGGGTACCATACATTGCCTTGTGTAATCTAAGCCTTAGAGCCTTTGCTCGTTCCCTAAGTTTCGGACAACTAATCACCTACACGCTGCTGAGCGTATGGCACAAGAATAAGAAGAGGAAGAATCTTTAGAACATACATAATTGCAATTTATATTAAGTAATTTGTGAAACAAAAGCGAAAATGAGAAAATGTCTACATTGTCTACAAGTAATTTTTAAATTTTCAGAAAGTAAATAATGTACCTACTGCCACTGATGTCACAGAGATAATTAATATTTTATAATAAAATGCATTGTGAGAAGAATTAATTTATAATTTTATAAATTATTCGCGTGTCAAGGCTGATTTACATATATTTATTGGTCGTTCACATCGTGCTAGGTATAATATCGACATTGGACCTTGCTTAAAAGCACGAACACTTGCGATGCCATGGCCGTTATAGTGATTTAACGGCGTCGTTTAATGCAACATGTATCGTCGCGATCGTGCATATGTGTGAAAGAAACGCCGCCGTTAAACATCACGCATAAAAGTCTTTACTGGCAGGTAATTTGCCTATCGCCATTTGCTGCACACGCGCAGCAATGAAGCGGTAGATAATAAAAACATTATTCGGGCGTAGTTCTCGAATCAAACAAATCATATTGCGCATTCACGTGGAAAATGCAAACGGTTTTAAAGAGAAAGACTTACTCTTCAACGCGACGCTGCGCTTTGTCTACAAAATTTATGCGGGAGAAGTATTTTTAATCCTTTAATCTTAGAGAGTCTGGCTATCGCATATATAGGTTTAAATAATTTTTTTAAAATTTTATTTTAGTAGTAGTATATCACGAAATTTTTTTAAGGTAGTAAATTTATAATTCTACGCATTTAAAATGTACAAGAGACAAGAGTCATGAGAGGAACGCATTACGTTGACAGTATCTGCGCATTAAATTTACATTCGCCTGATTTGTTATTCCAGGAAATTTTTAACGTGCATTTTTCCTGCTTTCTTCCAACCTTCTATAATCGCACAATCGAAAACTATTTCGACCCAGACTACTCTTACGATCTAATATTTTATGAAATGAATGTCAAGAACGTTTTTTAAGTTACCGAAATAACGACGAACGAAACTAACGAGACGTAAAAACTCTTCAATTAAATAAAATCGAATAAAACTTTACATGCGAAACTTTCCGTATTAACGCTTTCGCGAGAAGCAAGAAAAGGAAATACAGCCAGCTTTAGGAAGCGATTACGAAAAGGACGAGCTCGCCGTCAATATTCACGAAACGATAAAATCGAGTTTTGTGTTTAGCAACTACTATATGGCCACGTATTTACGAGCTTTAGCTTTGCCATTTTATCATATTTGCGACTGCTGGTCATAATAATTATTATAATGTACGAATACATTTGCATAGTTTATATCATAAGCTTTCCAGGTCACGAAAATTTTTATAAATGAGTCAATATTAAAGGTTAAATTTTTTTTAGTATTTTATTCTCAAGAGTTTTTTTTGACGTTACATAGTAATCAACTTAGTTTATAAAATTGGCTTAATTAACTGTTATCACGTCTAAACGATGAAGCGACACTAAAACAATACAAATGCGCTTTTAAGTAAAAACAAATAGAAAAAATACTTTATCGGGAAATATCACAGAAGACAAACACTAATGTGCAGCGCACAAAACGCGCAACGTGCCGTAGCCATTCTTGTTGACGTAAAGAATTATGGGATGGCCGTTCGGGTCAGTCGGCGGCAGACAATCCAATTACCCGCGAGTCGCGAAGCCATAAACTGCCGCGACCCTTGGCGATGGTGGCGGCGGGAGAACGATAGAGTAATTATGAATAGGTGAGTGCATATCGCGCACGGACATCGAAATCGGATCTGCCGGGTGGAAATTCGTTTGAAACCAATCATTAGCGCTTCCCTCGTCTCATCTCGCTCGCTCGCTCGCTTTTTGTCGCATATATCGCGCCGCCGTAATCGCCGCCTTTCCGAAAGTCTAATAACGAGGATAACGAATATTCCTCCGAAACAAATTGAAATCCAATCTCGCGTTTCGCCGAATCTGTCGGGAGCAAAAGTCAATGCACCATTGATTTTCAGCAGTGGCAAGCGTGACCTCGCCGGGAGGACTTACCGTATAATTTCAGGAGGTATGAAACGGTTCGATCCACAGGCACAAGAAATAGATTTTCGTCGATTTTTGGAATCAACAATTATAAAAGCAAAGGTTTTTGCGCGTCAGTCTTGGCTGTACCTTGAAATAATATTGCAAAGGGCACAACTCGTGGCGTGAGGATTATTGAAAATAAGATACGTATAAGTTACGATTGCGGAATTATTCGCGTATATATAATTATCGGTCGGGAAATAAACGTATCTCAGAGTAGAGTAATATACTAATATTTTGTGAAGGAGAGAACAAGGTGTTAAATAAATCATCTAGAAAAGAAGATTAATGGAGTTTCCAGTTCAATGTAGGGATACGCAAGATAACGGGGATAGTACGAAACTTTTTTTTCCTTTCTCTTTTTTTTTATATATGTCTCTTGGAATCATGTTACGCGTACATTAGTTACGCGAAAAATGACGCATTTGGTAGACATGAAAAAATGAAGATTCTCTGTATATTTCCGTACATGCGACCTCGACAGTCTCGTGATAATAAGCATATTGCATATAGAAACGGCGCAGGTATAACGGTGACTAATTAGCAACAAGCTGATTGTGTGTTTAAAGGTTCTCAGAAAAAAGTATGTAGCCATAATCAAGTCTTTGTTCCCTGACAGGGAGAAGAGAGATATGCGTGTCAACTGAAATAGGAGAATATATTACGTATCGTGAGCAGTTTGTTTTCCATCATATCTATTCGCGTAAATTCTAAGCTGAGCGATAAGAAAAAAATTGCACATATTATCTTGTGAATTTTAAGTGCATAACATTAATTATATCTAAATAATGTTAAATAATTTAAATGTTATTTTCAATTAATTTTTAACTTAAAATTATTAAAGTATATTAACTTAATGTATTCAAAATTATTGACTTGAAATTATTAAAATAAAATCAGGAAATCTACAAATGGATATTTATTTATTATCGATGCTTGCAGAAAAAGACATTTGCCTTTTGCATCTAATTTAAAAAAAAAAAGAATATATATGTATATTCCGTCATTAGTAGTATCTTTATCGGGTCTATTTTCGAATTGTCTTGAAAGATGCGTGATAGCATCTTATATCACGCTCAAAATCCCTAAGCGCGTCACATCTCATAGAGCTCTTCTCTCCTTTTAACCGCTCACGCAACATTCACTGAGCCGAGGCGTATAATCCGTGCGTCTCAAGTATTTAATGCCGTTGAAGAACGTGAAGGAATTTATCGTCGAGACATCGTATTGATCTTTACTTAAGCGAAGCGACGTACACGCGCGTGTGTCGGTAATCCTCGCTTTGCGTGATCATCGCATTTCCGAAAACCACCGTGGTGTGATCGATAAAATCGTGCGGAAAAAGCGCGCGAAACACAACGAGCGCTCGTATTTTCGTTCGCAAAAAAAAGCCTTTCCGGCTTAACGCGAATCGGATTAACACGGTAGTCTCCGATAATGCGGGATAGCGCGCAAATTCGGGACCATCTGCATCCCGTGCTGGAATGCCTTTTATCCTTGTATAGCAATTCGTTTGAACACGAGAGAATTTCCATTTTTGTTTCGCGAACGAAATCTGATGTTTCAACGCGTCTAACTAGGTCTGTGATCTAGATATCATAGAATTTCTGTTTTATTTGTGACAATCAAATCGTTACTCATTAGATTAGGAGTAATATTTTTGCAACGCATTCTAGCTTTTGAACTATGCATTTGTCAAATAATACGTTTCATCGATGTACAAGAAAAGATATGACAAATTACGAGATATGAGACAACAGGATAAAGTACCTAACGGCTTCCAATCATCGTGCAAGAGTGTCTATTTATCACTCGCTTTATCATGATCTTATATTTATCGTGATGCAATGTGCATAAGTAATACTTCCTATTATCCTGCGATCAATTTCTGCGCTACTCTAATGTATGAATCTATATTTTAAAACTACATTTATCACAGATATAACTTTTCACTTTACATACATTTTATTTTTATCGCGCATGAAATCATCTTCACAACATATTAAAAAAAGGAAATGTTTAGAAATTCGCTTGGGTATACTTAATTCGACCCAACTGGCCAACTTTATTCAAAGGAACGCTACGTTTCGACCTCGGGTTTAGGTCCTTTTCAAGCGTCACATATACAAAATTGTTAATTAGTTAGGCATACCTTCGTTTCCGTTGAACACCATTTTTAGGTCAAAGGTGTATGTTAAAAACAGCAAAATTTGATAATTATATCGCCAGTAAGTGAAATGTTTAGTCTGAAGAATCTATATGTAACAATTTCACAGATGCTAGTACTATAAATAGCGTCAACTCGTGTCCAATTGAAGACGTGTGTGTGCGACTTGGAATACGGTCATAATTTTAAGATTTCATTATTACGTCATTTAACACACCTGGGGAGCACAGTCTGTTACGCAATATTGCTACTTAACGTGTAATGCACTGAAGGCACCTAAGTCACGTTGAGACTTGGGCGTCTTTAGACTCCACACACGTGTATATCCTCGGCGCTCAATGCACAGGCGATAAACCCTCAAATTCTCGATTCGTAATTTCTGTGAAATCGAACCTACCGAACCACCCCATGTACGCAGGGTGCGTAATACGGTGCCGCGACTGCCGCGTGTCAATCTGATGCATTTGCCTCCACTCAGCGTGCAATAACTCCTTCGAACGCGCGGATGATGTACGAGCGAGTTATTCACACGCGAATTCGCTTGCGCTTGTGTGTATACGTGCGTGTGCGCGTGTGCCGTGTGCGTTCTATACATCGAGCGAGTCATACCACACGGCGTGCAAGTACTTCCAAGTTATTACGCCTTTGACATCGAGTACGTACTCGTGTGGTACGCGCTATTTCGATTCCAAGTTTCATAATGTCGGGGCTCTGCGCTAGCAACACCACTTCCCGTTTCATCCACCTCGATTGGTAGGTGCCCCTGTCTATCCTTGCCATAACCCATCCGTTGAAACTGCAACTTTGATATAAGCGAAAGCCGGCGCGTCGTGTCGCTCTCACAACAAGATCAGGAAAATAATATGGGGACCCCGCCACATGTTTCATTTCACTCCTGTCTACAATACAATTTTTTTTTCATTAAATTAAATTTTAAGTAAAGTTTCTTTTTGAAATTACTTCCCTCTATCATGATTTTCTCGCATGCTCGATTTATTCGTATTACCATATCTCTTTCACCTAATTCATTTTTTGTATACAATTAACAATTAGAAAAATTACATAACTACTTGGGAAATTGCAGTTTACAAAAAATCTAATTTCTTTTTCCAAGCTAGGAATTTATCGCAACGATTGGCAAGTTCGTTGTTTCTACGTCTAAAAATGTATACATTTAATTTAGCTGTAGATAAACTTTCATAATAATTGTAACTAATCTATATAAATGCGTAACGTGACAAATATTTTATGGAATGGATGAAATTCTGTTAGAGCAAAAAGACTCTACAGAATTTCTAAAGCTCTCTCTGGGACCGGATGCACTTGCAGTTATACGTACTAGAAGACGTCACAGCGAGCGATAGGTGATGCAATGAGACAGCTTCCTCGGAGATTGTGAACGGTTTTTTCTCGAGCTCGCGATATGCACGAGCTGCGAGATATTACCTTTTTTCTCGGCTTTTTACCTGTTCGTGTCTGCTATCGATTTTTCACATTCCTCTTCGCATCGAAAATATTCTCGCGTCGGCAGACTCATTTTCAGCGCAATCAAGTCGCTTGAAATAACTTCGACGAGACATTAAAACACGTTCAAGAAAATCACTGAAATTCCGCGCGCTTTGTTACCGCATAAAAAAAATATATGAAACGAGTATAAAGAGCGCGGGATAAAGAATTTAGATGATCGAAATAATTTGGGAAATAATTTTTCGACTCGGCGGTGACATCTTGTTCCTTACATAATGCACGTGTACACATTACACCGTCGACGAGTTCTCTCCTTCCGCCTCTTTCTTCTCACTCAGCATTTTTGCTGTAAAAACATACGACCCGCAAGCCTGAGAGCCTCTTGGAAATTTAAATAAACGTAAAAGCCTGCGTCTCGCGTCGCTAACGCAAAGTTTAAGGAATTTTAATAAAACGTCGGCCGTAGTTACCGTACGACTTAAGGAGCGCTCTAAAAAGTGTAACGTCGCGCGATCGTAATATCTTTGACAAATATTTATCCGTCCTCACGTGATGGCGGGTGGTGGTCCGCGGTAAAATACACGCGTCGCGCGATAGAGTGAAAAGGGAAGCATATTTTACGAGACGTCGCGGTGCGCGCAGCGGCGGTGTCGGACCTGTAATTTCTCGTTCCAACGGGGCATGCATTTTTTCATGCAGTTACATCTCTTCCGGTAAACAGACTAAATAAATTACGAGGCTCGTCCGCCGACAATCGAGCGGCCGGTCCCTGTACCTGTCCCGTTTCGTTCGAAAAATGTGTATCGGTGGAAGAGACGTAAAACACGAGAGAATCACATACTGTTTCACCGCCGGCGAAACGAAGATGGTGTAAATTCATATAGAGGTGAAACAAATTTGGATTAACGAAAACACAGTAAAAAATTTACCTAATCCTGAAGGGTGAAAATAATTTATCTATAGTCGTGTGCAATTACGCGAGACAGAATTCTAATTTCGGGTATTTTTCTCTTCAGATTTGAACTGCGAATTAACTTGTTTGGACGAAATAATCTTGAAGCAGAAGAGGAAACGTAGAATATATCTTTAAACAACCAAGTGAAATATTTTGCCCTCCGGACAAATTTGCACTGTTCGAGGGCGAGGAACCCGAGAGCTTCGCGCAAATAGGCGATATCTCCGTTTTATAAATAACGCGAGCATAATACTCGAACTTCCCAGTTAATTAAGCGCTCCATTAATATGATATTACGCTGTAAACAAAGGCAATTTCCCCGGAATCTGCGCGAAATGGTTCGAAATTTTATTGCTCCTCGTTCTCCGTAATCGCTTATAATCCACAGGTATTTGTAACTATCGTTCGATGCGAACTTGTTAAGCTGTTAATTTGATGCATCGTCGTCGTCGGTAGCGAGCATTTTTCATGGCGGTTTTATCGCGCAAGCTCCTATTACGAAACTTTCCTACGCGTTTAAAAACGGATAATATCCCTAATAGTAGAGAGAGAGAGAGAGAGAGAGAGAGAGAGAGAGAGAGAGAGAGAGAGAGAGAGAGAGAGAGAGAGAGAGAGAGAGAGAGAACGCTCGCAATAACAATAGAAATCATCATCTATTCACGTCAATTTCGATGAATCGGATTAATACTCCGTTTGATTGACGGCATCATTATCTTCTGCGGTAACTGCCGCTATACAGGTCGTCTTCAGCAAACCACGCTTACTCTTAACGATGCAGTAAGATGACGCGTTTTGAATATCGCGAACGGAAAGAGACGGAAAGGGAAAGTTCTCTTTCCATTAGTGTGTCTGCTGTCAAATTTTGTACGAAATACGCTGAAGTTTCGAGACGAACTTTCGACGTACTTCAAGTGCTAATTAAAATATAAAGAATACCATTGCGCGTATGCAGCTGCATTCGCCGTATAATATAACATGTACATATATACTCCCCATAAAACTACTAATACTTCACCGCAATTACTGTAATTGCCTTATATCGAACCGCTGCACGTTGGGTCGATCGATAAGCATTCCAATTAATTAAGCATTCCGACCGGCCCACGACGATTGCATATCCCAAATCTCTAATCGTCGTGTATTCTTGTTCGGAATACAGTTTATTACTTTCAAAAACGAAACAAAAAGAGCCGCTAACTTGATACCTGATCTTGTAATCTTCATTAATCGGCAAGTTGGTGAGTGTTGGTCGCGAAACTGCTATCGAGCAGGGCTTAGGGAAAGCAAAATAAAAAGAGAAAAATGAAATTTGTGCACACTAGAAAATCGATTTCAACCGCGATAAGAAAGAATTTATGTGCGTTTGTATTCTTAATTTTTGCTGTGTTTTTTCTCGCAGTTCTATGAGAATTCATAATCACGCAAATTGCGAACTATATACTTCGATATTCATTCGTAAAGTTAGTTCGCGATCCTAATAGAATCCACATGTGCGATAATTCGAGGAGAATACCGGTAATATCTGACGATACTCGTCACTCTTTTCGCCGCCGGAGGATATCTGTTTTTGACAGCTACACACGTGGGTGGGGTGGTGGTCCACCCATAAGAAGTGGAATTTTGCCAGCCGCTTCCGAGGACGCTGTGAAAACGCCGAACTTCAGGGGCGAATCTGTTCGTAAAAGGATCTTTTAAAAATAATTTTAACGCTAGATAGGATCTTTTAAAAAATAATTTTGTCCGGAAATATTCGTTGATAATACATCACGTTTTCTTTAATGTCTCCTTGATATTCTCTCCCGCGTACGTCCTAAAAGTTTCTCGGAAATTTGTCAGCCTTGGTTCGCGAAACGCGTTCACCATCCGTTCCTG
The DNA here is from genome assembly GCF_030848795.1 of Temnothorax nylanderi. Taxonomy (NCBI): domain Eukaryota; kingdom Metazoa; phylum Arthropoda; class Insecta; order Hymenoptera; family Formicidae; genus Temnothorax; species Temnothorax nylanderi. The sequence goes on along the minus strand of NW_027249168.1, from coordinate 182,977 downwards.
GTGAAACTTCTATTTCATCCTGCAGTCAATGGCAGTCGCACCGCGACGCTGCGACTCGCGCTCACAACGTATCCCCCCTCCCCCCCCTCCGCATCCGCGTTACCCCCTTTTTACCGCGGTACCGCATTAAGCCCGCCTAATGTCACTCGAAGAAACGACGGACGGGGTTGGAGCGGAGAAAAGTGGAAAGTATAAAAAACGAGCGGACCCGATAGATCGATCCGGCGGAAATTTCTCAGGGGAACAACGCCCGTGAGCGCGGCGCGCGGTGCCGCAGGCCGTTCAAGCGCTATCCTACATCCATCACGCAGAATTTGCACATTGGTGCCGGACAACTAGATTTACTGGCGAAATACCCACCACGGCGGTGAGGGCGGCCCGGTAATCACGAAGGAGTCCACGCAATTTATAAGGCGTATATAAATTGAAAATTATTTACAGAAAGAATTAATTCCGTTGTAGCGTGTATATTTGTATGAATATTTATATCGCTCTTCATACTAATGTAGCTCCTTAACGCGCGCGCGCGCGCGCGCACCGCGTGAAAGCACCGAATGTTATATAACCAATCTAGCAAAAAATTGTCACAGATTATATTTTTGAGGTAAAAGCGTACCTTCGTTCTCTCAATTAAACCGCAAAAATAGATGCATCGCAATAATCAACAATATCGGTAAAGTATTAAAGCACAACGGGCCCGATAGACATTCATATATTTCGCACGTTGTATTACAATGTAAATAATTAATTGTCACTATTTATCAACGCGGTAATGCATAGTGGACGCATAAATTCGTAACGTATTATTAATCTCTTACGCGATGAAAATTTGTGCTTTTATCGAGCGATCGATAACGGAGCGCGGCCCGTGTTTTATCAATCCCGCGAAATTAACAATTTAATTTGTGACACGTATCCCCGTTTTCACTGGGAATTAATATCACGCCGGTGAATCGATTTTTCCGCGAATACGATTCGATAAGATCGGCCCTTTAACGCAATCCCGTTTCAGGGGCGTTTCGGGGCTGCTCTATCAATCTCCGCCGCCGTTTTTCAGTTGTGAGCTCGCACGCTCGCGGGATTTTCTCGGGTCCGCCGCGCGTTACTCCGCTTCTTGCATGCAGAAGGGGAATAGATTGACTGAAATTGACACCTACACTCCCGCCCGTCAATGCGAATTGACGACGACCGAATTGGATAATCGGTGGAAACGCCACGATCACGCCGGCGATGTGAACATATCGTTGGCACATCCTCATCTTTATCCTCACGTCATTGTCACTTTCGTCCTCGTTTCCATTACCCCTAATTTTTCAATATATCTTTTATCGGATCTTTTAACGTACATTATCTGATATCAACGTGATGAACTTTTCATCTTTTCGACAAAACCTAAAATCAATCTTTTTTTTTTTATCAAAGTTCGTATTTTCTATGGAAAATTTTTCGTTCCATTACGACAGCAGCAACGTAAAAATTTGCAAAAATTTGTGAAATTATTTTTAACATGTTCTTTCGTTTTATTCACCGAAAGTTAAATATTACTATATCGGACAGTTTTGCAGAAAAATTCACATGGATTTGAGGTGTCGTGGCCACACCGGTCGGTAATATTCGTTAGAAATCCTTCACGAGCACACCACTATCTGGATTGGATGATGTATGATGTAATTAATGGTTATTTCGCGGCTAATTGCCCGGGCGATTATGACTTTTCCGCGTGTATATCGTCGCAACGCGCTGCACTGCCACGGTGAACGTGAGAAGGAAGTTTTAAATAGCGCCGTCCTAAATAAATTGCAGAATAAGTCCGATCACATCGATATGACGTATTTTAACTTTTAAATGCATCGAAAAAGATGTATAAGATATAAAGTAAAATTGATTAAATAATAATAATTGAATAATAGTAATTGAATAGACGATTATATACATCAATAACGTAATTACTCATGACTTCGTAAGAGCCTATTATCGATCAAGTAGTTGAAAACGCTGGGGAAAATGTAATTTTGACGTATCTAAAAAAAACTGCAAAACCATTTAACTTTGTCATTAATAAGCAGGTGCTACTGCTACGATGTTTCTATAGAAATCTTTATATGCATCATTATATTTAAAAGAGAACGAAAAGGAAAGAATTTAAAATACATTGCTTTAAGGAAAATTTGATGAAAAATATAAATAATTCGTCTAGACTTGATGTATTTCAATTTTAAAATTTATGTTAAGATTTTGCAAGCGCACGTTTTATCGTACAAAGTGCATCGCGTACTAAAAATGATTATTTTTATTACAGGTATAGGATATGATTCATCTGACGAGGACAGAGATGACTTTGACCCTGTGGCCTTCCCTATCGAATTCCCTATGCCGAATTTATTTTCTGGTACGTAATATTTACAATTATCTCGAGAGAAGATCTATGTCTATAATACAGTTTTGATTTCCAATATGGATTTGTCCCTCTTATTGCTCTGTTTTAAATTTCACTATTTCTCTTTGTTTTCTATGTAGTTAAAAATAAGGTCTGTATATATTTGAATGAAAGAGAAAGAGAGAAAACGAGGAAAGAAATAATTGTAATAAAATGGAAAAAAGCACCATAGTAATTAGCTGAGGAGAATAAAATTTCATGTCATCTATGGTATTTTTACAAAATAATATGAACTAATTTTTATCAGTACGCGCACATTCGTTCACATTTTCATCGCGTGTTTCATCGCTAGATATACATCCGCGGTAAACTATCGATTTTATTCATCCGATGCAAATGCTGTATTTAATGAAAATACGAAATGAGTGTGGTATTTTTGACGTTGAATACGCGCTGAAAATAGGAACTTTATGGGCGGGCCGCATCATCAAATCAGACGCTAAATACAGGCGCGAACGCAACCCGTTATTTTCATTAGCGCCTCCGCACTTCTACGCGCCCCGGCACAGAGATTCGCGAACGCACGGTACACGCGAGAGTGCGAATTTGTGTGCCTGTGACAGGTGGATCATAGAAGCGTGCGCAAATATCGCGCACGCATCGTACGGGCGGCCGGAAATGCAATGTGCATCCACGATTGCATCGCGCGCGTCAGCCTCATATCCCGCTTACATGCGGTTTGTCTGAGCGTAACTTCCGTCAGTCTACGCCTACAGGGACATTTGGTATTATTTATGGTATACCAATTACCGCGTTCCGTCGCGTCGTTCGCTCCGGACGAGTCTTGCTTAGCCGGTGTCCACGTACGGCCGACTAATCAACAGCCATTTATTTCAATATCAATTATTAGTGCAATATTTTATTATTTTATGCATACACAAATATCTTTCACAATAATAGTTTGTTGCTTTGAAGCAGGTCTCGGCACATATTTATCCGAGCAGCATAAATATATTGAGGTTACAAACAAATTTTAAAGCTAAAATCAGCTTGCAAATCCAATATTTATCTTTATAAATATCTTTGTTACACATCGTGTGGAACACATTAAAATATATTTAGACGTATGAAGAAATATGTTACTTTTTAAAAATAAGCTTGAACCTTTATTTTGAGAAACAGGTAGTTTGAATAAAAGTTAAAAGAGGCAAGGCTTTTTTTACGAGCAAGATACGTTTTCTGTAAAACATAAATATGTATCTCCTTCCTTTCTAAACAGATAATAATAATTGGAATTTCAAATATCCGCGTTGTCGGTGCATTAAGTCGGCACTGCGCCATGCGCGTATTCCGCAGATTATCGCTGCTTTACGGAAGGCAACTTCCGCTCTTCCGCGTTCTAGGATGATCAACAATCTCCCGTAAACCAGTTCGACTGGGAGATACGCCGGTCATACGACTTGCGTGTATATGTGTGTATGTGTATGTATATGCGTACGCGTGTGTGCGAGACCACGGTAATAATGTCTAGCGGGTAATGAGTCGCTTATTTGTGTTTGGGCGCGTACGTGCCGCCCGTCACTCTCGTTGCGCAACAATTCGAGCTCTGGATCTATCGCGAAACGATATCGTGCCCGTAGGTCATGCCTTCACTCCGACAATGTATCGCTATTTGGCTACCATCGATGATCGCATTTAAGGGAATCCGCATGCGAAACTGGATCCGCATTAATGTGATTCGTGCGCGCGCGGGCGCGCTCATCGTGCCAGATTTTCGTTAAAAATTTACGCCGCGCTCGACCGAGTCAGCGCCATCAAAATCCCAAAAGATTTAAATAGACGTCATTAAAGGCGAAATAATCGTCGGGAAAGAATAAAAATATCCTGCTGGAATATTTAAGAATAAAATTTGAGTCGTAAGTATTCTTGTACAGGATGAGTACGTGCAGGCGAAATAAAAAAAAAAAGATCTTTCTGATTGGAATCTAGGAAAGAAAACAGTAAAGTTTCGCCTCGCTTCCTCTTACTTCCTCTTCCGGAAGAGTAAATATAGAATAGACAAATACAAACCTATAAACCGACGCTGATACGTAACGTCTCCGTATTCCTATACGGTTATGCGCCGAAGAAATTTGCAGAAGATGAATGCACATGTTACGGTCGGAATCACAACGAAATACATCTGAAAAACCTGTTTATCTTCGAACGTTGTTCTCCCTTCCCCCCCCCCCCCCCCGCTGATCGATCGATCTCGGAAACTACTCGGCGTGTGCAAACGGAGTTAAACAAAACGTGAAAAAGCCATTCGCGTTGAATGTATATTTTCGTGCCTTTTTACTAACTAATATTTAGCAAAATTCTCGTTAAATATTTTCATGCGTTTCGCGCACGCGACGCGCGTTTTTATAAATATTTATAGAGCCCAAACAATATGCGTCAAACGTCGAATATGCATCCGAATAAGCAAAAATTTTTACATGGTGGAACGAGCGAGCGGAATCGCGGACTGAAAAATTCGCGCGATTCCCCGAAATGGAGGCGACTTTGGCGCAATTTCCTTAATGCACGTATAAGCGCTATCTGCGGTTCTTATCGCGAGATGTATAGCTATAGAGTGGCTGTACGGTGTTACGTCCATCGCGCCGTTAATCGATATACGGTAACTACTACAGCGTTACACCCCGGCGAGAGAAAGAATAACAGGTAGCCGTGGTATTCTAATGAAAGCAATTACCAGAAAATATTGTCCTAATTAGCCCCAAGTTGCGATTACAAAAACGCATTACAAAAAGTTACAGATTTCCTCAGAGCGAGAGAAAGAGTCGATCGATATAAAACTCCGTAAATTCGGATTTTATAGAACGTAATGCAATATTGAACGCCGTTTCTTGGCACCTCAGAAATCCAATACTGACGATATTAATTCGTCTATAAAAAGATATAAGTAAATTTTGACTTTTTGCATGATAATCGTGTTACAATAATCGTGTTAACTTAACCATATTATCATCCTTCTTTACATTTATTTTCTTCGGAAGTCCGTATTCGTATTTAGTTAAATATACGGTCGCCAAATTTGATTGTCGGCGATAACGTGATATCGCAAATTCGTATTCAGACAAAACAATAATTATTGACAATTGAGATAACATTCTCTGTCTGAAAAAAAAAACGAGATTCGGAATTATACATCAGACCTTTTCCCTGTCATCCTATTGCGATCCCTGTGTATTACCAACCCGTGGAATTTGGCGCGCGCGTCGCCAGTGACAAATACCTCCGTATACATGCATATTTTTGCGCTGTCGTAAAAACACTAAAAACGCGCGACGAGGAAAGGTGGCCGATCGATCGGCGTGATTAACGGTGTTATCGCGTGGAATTCGTAACAAGGTGATCCCGAGATCCGGCGTGCAGGATAGGTATAGGCGGGCGAGACGCGGCACGTGTAGCGCGCCCAACAGAATAAAATCTGTTGCGACGATGAACGTCGCGTTTCATGGCCTTTCGAAGTAGCGCAGCGGGTAAAGGTCGGCGACGTTAAACGCTAAGCTCGCGAACGAGCTATCGATGAAATAATGCGAACGCGCGAGAAATAATGCTGCACGCTATAAATAATCCGTAACTCCTGCATCAACATTAGTGCAAAAAATTACTTAGAGGAAAAACCGCGTATTCAAAAATTATATTAAATATGGATACATTTTTTAACATACAATAGATTAAGCACCTGCCTGATATTAAACACTGCATTAAATTAAAAACACCTATTTCATTAAATAAATTGTTAATGCTAAAGATAAAAGGAGATTGCTTCTGAAGGAGATTGCAACTAGAAAATATATTTTAGATATGCAGTTTATTCATACCAAACAATTCGTATAACATGAGAAATAAATAAATTGTGTGTTGGGTTCTTTTAACAAATATGTAATATAAATTTATGTATGGAAACTATAGATATATATAGATATAAAGCACCAGAGTATTGATAGTTTCACAGTTTAATGTCATTACGAGTTTTTCTCGAGCGCTGATCCCTTTTTCAGGGCGCCAGTCCCTTTCAGGAAAGAAAGCTTTTCCCTATCCTGAAATTTAACTTGATATCGCGCGCGGCGTGATTAAAGCGCAACCGAAAATTAAATTTTTCAGAGAAAATTAACAGGTCGCACGCAGGAGAATTAATTGGCGCGACTACTCGCGACCTCCGCTATTTTCAAAGAGTCGCTCTCTCGTGCGGGATATATTTTGCGAGGTAGCAGGATGGACGCGCCTCCGTATACACCGCAACCGTGCGTACATGGCAAATTAATAAATTAATGAATTGATAAATTGATAGATAAATTCGGCGAGAACTCGGCGCGGAGTAATTTATCGGGAAAATTTATTAAAGGGAGAGGCTTAATGAATTTCACGATATTTTTTGATATTTTACGAACATATATACCAATGTTGAATTTTTACGAAATTCAATCAGATGTCCGAGTAACGATTTGTCAAGCATTTTTAATTTTTACAAAACTATACTATAAGTCCTGATATAAAGCGCTTTAAATATTAAAGATATATCTAGGGGGAAAAATATAAACAAGATATGTATAAAAGGTGCGTAGGCATTAAGAAATGTTTAGATTTTATTACTAAAGTTAAACTTTCGATCGACTTGTTGGGCGAATGACAAAGACTCGCGGACACGAGGACGGAGTTAAATTCGTGAGTTGCATGTGTAGCCGTATGCGATCCTTTACGTCTATCTCATATATCAAATCCCACAGGGCACTCGTGCAGAATGCAGACCGCTACGAATAGTTTCAGCAGTATGCCTATTTGCAAGTCGCGACACGCTCAAGTCGCCGTGACGTCAAGCTCGAAGCTTTGATTACATTACATACTATGCGTCCGATCGACCGAAGTGAGAGCGGAGACCTGCGGAGATTCGACCGCGCCGAGGCCGCTCGTCGCTGCAATGTGCGCGCTGCACGGAATCAGAAATGCGCTGACACGCTTCGAGAAATTCGTGCGCTCCTTTCCCGCGCGATCAGGACGGAGATAAGAACGAGACGTTCGAAGGGAGGGGCGAAAAAAAGGAGCACTTTTTGCCTCACGACAAAGGCAAAAGGTTTTCGCAATGGATTGGAAGGCAACGAAATATCGATCACAAAGCAAAGGTTGCCGGCGGGATCGAGCGCGCGCGGCCTCAAGGTCGGCACACGAGAGAGAGCCGCAAAGTTTATCAGATCACTTTCACCATTGAGAGGATTTTAACGGTGCGCCGCCGCCAAAAGCAACGAGAAAGACGATAATCGGTCCCGATCCCGGCCATGCCGCGCCGCGCCCGCGCCCGCGCCGCCGCGCCGGTATAATTCGTAATCCGGGGGACTGAAAGCAACCATCGACATCGAATGGGACGGCAATTTACGGTATAATCGTTGATTGCGCGACTCGATGAATCGTTATTCAAATCCGCGTGACGCGGCGCCGCGCCGTGGGAGGCCAGCGGATTGGAAATGGGCCTGGGGAACCGGGAGCGCGAGCGGGTGCCTACGGATGCCAATTTCCCGATCATTTCACGAGCTGTTTATTATTTTAGCGTCACGAATAATTTTGGAATTTAATGCGAATGGCGATGACCGAACACTATCGTCGCGGCGTCCACACGAAACCTCAATTCTGAACGAAATGAGAAAAGAGATATAATAAAATCGGTATGCAGTTTACTGAATTTGGAAAAAATATACAATATTATTACTAGGCTACTACATTGTTACATATGAAATTTAAACCAATACCTTGTTAGGTAAATAACACTTTGTTACTTTTAGCTATCATGTGTGTCGAAATTCATTATTTTAACACAGTATTATTTTAACTCCATTGGCTTAGTTAAATTAACATTGTTTTAGTTAAATTAACGACATATTGAGTAGGAGCAGCGACGACTATATATAGGAATGGATAAAAATGACTCAAATTGAGTTTAATTTAACGCTGAATTTTATAGTGTAAGACCGGACCGTAAATGACATTTTCTCTAATTGAAGATATAATTTTAACAAATTAGAAAATACATCTGAAAAAATTATTTAAATTGCGAAGATCTCTTAGAAATTAATTAATTTTCATATAGATCTTATACAACACGTGTGCCTCTATTCGCTATTTCTTTTTAGCCTTGGATTAACTCGTAGCCGATAATTCCGAGGTGTTTTTCATGTACAAACATTTAGAGCACGATCATGCTACGACGTAACCGTGAAACCGAAATATATTCATGTTAAATATGTCTCAGACCAGTAGTTGACCTTCTATTGAACTTTCGTAACCAGTTCGGTGACTTGTCATTTTATAATTCAGAGCTCTGTAGGATATTTATGTTGCCATCAAAAGCTGATAATTATCAATCTCGTTTGTACTTGTCAACAAGTACAATAACATTGTCACCGTGCCTAATTTTATAGAAAATAAATCAAAATTGTAAATAAAGTTTGCAGAACATCACGGCGATGACCGAACAATAATCATTCCAATGAGATTTAAATCACCATTAAAAAGGTAACGAGTAACGATCGCGCTGATTTTATTTTACGCAAAATCGCCAGCGTAGATTTCATTTCAAATTCGCTCATTTATATCGTTATTAGATAAGCGTAACGTTAAACCGACACTAAATTTCATCCCGATGAAAATATCGCCGAAATTTGCATTTTTAAATATTTTTACTACAAATTACTTAACGATCCGCGCGACTCGTATGACAAAATTGTTACTTGTTGCTCGCTAAACTTGCCGAATCGATTGCGGTATTTCCTTTCGCTGATTTAGCATATTTGATAAATCGCGCCGCTTCGTATTCGGCTCGCGTCGAATTTCGAAATAAATGAAAATTACGGACGGGCCATTTTTAACAATAACAGGCCGTTTTGCCAGCTAATTAAAATTATCGCGTGCAAAGAGCCGGTAACGCGCCGATTTCAGCGGCATATCCGATGCCGTTTCCCCTCCCACCCTCATATTGCAAATTTTTCTGTATGCAAACGAAGCCAGTGTCGAATAATATGCTGGCCCAGCGCGCGTCCTCATTGAGATTCCACACAGCAATAATCAGCCGATACAGTCGACTATTTTATTCCGGCAATCGCATTGTAAGCGCAATAAAGTATGCAAAATTTATCAGCACAGTCGACGTCTTCTCCGTTTTCTCGCGTATACATGCTATTCGATCACGGCATAAATTATTATTACATTTTACAAAATACTGGGTCGCAGGATCTCAACCACCATTTTATTTATAACACGTAACGGCAACGTCTTATCGCGAAACTTGCGCGGGAATTGCATAATGACATGCGAGTCCGTAGACATGTAAATATTCTCGCATATAAATATTTATTCAAGGAGATTCAAATTATGTAGAAGAACTGAGATGATGGCGAGAGAGAGAGAGAGAGAGAGAGAGAGAGAGAGAGAGAGAGAGAGAGAGAGAGAGAGAGAGAGAGAGAGAGAGAGAGAGAGAGACAGCAAGAGGGAGAAAAGAATAGACAGGGTCGATATTAAAAATTAAAAAAAGTACGAAGAATTTGTTAATAATCTCTAATAACTTAAATTAAATTCCGTTCGACTGCATCGCTATTTAAATTACGGTAATAATTACGTAGTAATTACTGATTGTTCGGAGAAATAATTTTACATTATAGCGGAGAGAAAGAGAGAACGTAAACGCGCGCCGTTGAATAGACTCGATTATCACGTTCGTTCCCGAGACGCCTGACTCTTGGATGTGTACACGGTTCTTTTCGAGATCCGAAAGGAGACACGGACGTGTTACGTGTCTCATTTATTGTTTGTGATGCGCCATTCGGCCCTTGACTTGCCGTGCTAGCGTGCACACGACCCGCGACCTGATTCACGCCCAATCGCAATAAAGCGCTATTGAATCGTTAAAATGAAACGGAACGGTAGCCAGGCGGAGACAAAGGCGGAACGCAGTCTTTAAACGGCTCTGTAAGAATCTCGACAAAAATTGCTACGCCAATGCGTACCGATCTTGACTGTCTGCAACGCGATCTTTAATTAGGTAGGCAGTACTTGTGTCGGATAAACTTAAAAATTAAGCGGCGAACATTCGACAATAATTTAAAAATATAATATTATAGATTAAAAATGAAGCGGTAAAAAAGATATATGATATGATAGATATTTATTAAAAATGGTAAATATTAGATGAAAATTATGTGTGCGTCGATTAACGAGAGCTTTACTATAAATTAAATATTTATAGGGATTTTCTCCTGCTTTTTTTGTAAATTGATTATCGTTCGGATCAATGGGTCCGTCACTCCATGCTTCATTTCCTAAATCAAAAATCATGGAAGCGCAATTTTGTTGTCCGACGATTGCACGCGATTCTAATAAGCGCGTCATCCCCAGATGCTTGACAAATATTTTTTAAACAGTCACCGGTGCTTACGCCTGCTTTAAATTCGTTTAAATTTGTCCATTATCGAGGGCAGTTTACCGGATGTCGTTGTCACTGACATTTGCAAATAAAATCAAGCAGCCAATTTAAAAATTGACAATTTAAAAAGCATCACACGGATTTACATAGATTACTGTATTATATATTTACAAGGACTCTCTTTCCAATATTCGCTCCTGTTTCTTTTTTTTCAGATAGTCTCCAAAGACTTAGGCAAAATCTCTTAAACTACTTCTGGAACATGCCCGATATCACGGACGTCAAGATTCCTGAGGGAGCGAACACGACCTCCACAACTAAGGTAAATACTCGGCAGGACCCAATTTACAAATCAGAAATCAATAATCCACGGATTAATTATTTCGTCGCCGTTCGCCAAAGATCTATGATTAATTAGTAAGGATTATCGCCGGGGCTAGCTCCTTCTAAAATCCTGTTCGGTGCGCCGCGTGTTCTCGGGAAATCAAATTTCGGCTTCGGAAACCGATCGTCGAGCGGCGAATCAACAACGGTGCCGATGCGTTCGCCAAGAGAGCGGAGTAAAATAATCCCACGCGGAGAGGAAGCTCCGCGTCGCGTCGCGCCGGCCCGGCCCGGACCGGACGCGTCGCGGAGAGATAATGCATCGCCAGCAATTTACGTACACGTGTAAACTGCAGCAACGAGATGACGACGGAGTTACACGGGAAGACGGGTAGAAGGGGGAGGAACCCCTTAACAATGGCACGGGAGTGCCGACTGTGCGGCGCTGAGGGGTAGGGAGGGGTGATCGGATTACCGCATTTCCCGTCGCGTATTGTTACACGCTCGGAATCTGCGCGCCGCCAGATCTCCCCCGATACGTAAGTCGCTTAACGCGTAATGCGGACCTGCCGCACAAAGCGCGACTACCGGAAGCGGATAACTGTGTCCGCCGAAAAGTTCGCCCGTCGCTCTCGCGAATTCCATTCCTCGGACACCGGCGCCGAAACTCGGACATTCGCGCGCGACAGTCGCGGACAGAAAAAAAGAGAAAAGAAGAAAAGGGGAAAGGTCTCTTCTGAGACGCCACGGAGCTGAGAGAGATCTCTTCCCTTTTTTAGATCACCTTCCTCATTAACGATTATTATCTGCAAAATCGAGATATATAATCGACAGTTCTTCTTATTTAAAAAGTATCGAAGTTTGCATCAAGCTCGTTTACGAATAATACTTCTCTGCCGTTCAGACGTCGAGGAATTAAAACGTGAATGTGAAATATAAGAAGGATGCATTAAAAACGATGACATGTGAAAATGAGACGTGACTTAGCATTTTGTTAGAAAAAATGTACAAGTATTGTACGGGACTTTCCTCATTGCGCTTTCACGCGTAGAAAGGTGTAGAAAGTTTAATTAAATAGACCGCTTCTAATAATTCATCCCGAAGCACTGTATCTTCTCGTTAGCGGAGCAAACCGCAGACATCGCACTGTCATGTACTAAACGCAGCGTTGCAGATTCTTCAATAATGAAGCTTAATTAATTTTGATGATGCGTTTGTCAGTTGTAGAGCTGCAAACTATTCGATAAACCCGTTTGCGCCTCTGTCTGAACCAGTTCTGGTTCCTTCGGGGGGCACGTGTATGTACACATTACGTTATATCTTCCCGAAGAACTTTGCTGTCAGATAACATTTGGAGATTGAAGGAGAGCTCGAAAATTGTTAAACCAATTCCCAGTAGCGAGGATTGCCTTTTTTTTTTAAACTGAATTCACGCGCGGCTTCGTATCTCGATAAGAGAGACCGAAGACGGCACCGCGTTGATTACACGCAGCTAATCTCTGATTCCCGCAAATGTTTTAATTGCAGATCATTAACGGCCACGTGGTGACGGTCAACGAGACGACTTACATGACCGGCGACGCCCTCAGCGGCACCGCGTTCCGCATTCGTATAATCGACGTGAAGCCGCAGAACGACACCGAGCTGACGCGCGACGGAGGCAACGCGGGACCGGAGTCAACGGTGAAGCCGGAGCCGTCGGAGAGCCGCGAGACGGTCGAGGACTTAAACAACGAGATATCGAAAAACGTGGAGACGCTGACCGCCTAAAAGGCGGTTGATCCGCTCGCGTGACACGTCGACGATCGACGGTATCTGGGTGGATCTCGGACAGAGGAGGAACGACCTTTATTTACGTGGCTGTAGTAGAGTAACTTCGGTGCCACGCACCGAGTGTGCATCGCGTTAAGATAAAAATATTACTGTAATATATACAATACATATATATAAAGTTGTGTTTCTGTTATTTCCTATCGCTTCTCGATACGGTAGTTTACGACGTTTACTTGCGTCTCTCTGGGAAAAAAGATTGCCGTCGCTGAAAAGGATAAGTTAGGGATATTTATAAATACGTGGTACGAGAGTTGAGAAGAGAGGGGCTAATTGGTTTCAATTAACGATAATTTGTAGAATTTTAATTAATTGATTAAAAAGCTTTTAAATGATTCTGAATCAAATGAAAATTCTCGGTTAAACGTGAAATTGAAATAAATGAGATGTAAAGCTCAATGCGCGTTCACGTTTTTTTAAACCGGACATTTTATACCTTGAACAGTTGCATTTTATGTCATGAAATACGCCTGAAAGACGTTCACTAGCGACGAATATGGAAATAAAATGTTATTGTGTGATTTCTTGTACTTCTCAGATTAATTACTTTCTTTGATCCTTTCTAATTTATAATATTCGTTATACGTCCATGTATCCGACATTTGAAAACTGTTAAAGATTTTTATACATTTTATAAATTAGTAGAAATAAAAGTGGTGTGTGATAACGTATGATATTTTGTAATCAATATATATATATATATATATATATATATATATATATTTAAATATATATGTAAATTCTCGCATATCTCGTTCTACCTTACATGAATGTCGAGCAAAAAAGGTGAAAGCACCGTTACTTGGAGCCACATACTTCGTGTATAATTCACATATCACGCTGGTTTACTGGCTAACAGTTATATATATATATATATATATATATATATATATATACATAAAATCGTTTTGTAATAACTAATTATATTACACTGTCGTCTGCCAAGCGGAATATTTACGCCAGTCCAGTTTGTTACGATTTATGCGACCAAATACAAATATGAAGTAAATTACAACTGCTGTATCACATTATCATATTACTTTATATATTTATGGAACGATGCGAGGACTTTTATCCTGTTAAAGATTGCATAGAGCTGATATTTAATAAATCTACACTTCCTACGCATATGGGAAGCGTAGATTTATTAAGTAGAATATATCCAGGTATCCTATTCCTTTCTAGTTCTCCTCACAAATAGTATCTTCAGCGCTGAAAAACGCAAGTGTCGAGTAAGGCATGTAATTTTGTGCTGAAAGATCCACACACACATAATTAAGTAAACGTCTGTAAACTATTTATGGAGGAAAAGTTTAATAGAAAAGGCTTCCGTGGGACGTCGATTTTTTATAATTTTATAGAAGGAAAAATGTACGTTCCTGTAGTGCTACTCTAGCGTATTTTTACATACGTACACAAATGTATTTACAGATTGTAAGTCGTGCTGTAAACTGAAATGTTGAGAAAAGTTGACGCAATAAAATGATAGTAATGTATCATATTCCGATAGCACACACCTATCTATGCGCAATGTGCAATTTACATAAGTTTACGATTTAATACCCCGTTCTAATAATTTCGATATTTACTCAAAATAATAATAAAGATTTAAATAAGATTTAAGTTTAGAGACATAAGTCTAAATATATTAAAAACGGATAAAAGTTATAAAGATCTAAACGAGACGGGTAATTTTTTACATTATTTGCAGTGCCCATGCATGATAGATAACGTCCCGGGAAAACATTTTTTATATATAATTATACATAAAATATGTCCATACATGTTTTCTTTCTCTTATATAATTTCCTCGTATATACAAAAAAAAGAAGAATAAAAAATAATAATAATAAATTTTGCATTGTTTTTTTTACAAAAAAGTGAAGTTTGAAGAAATGAGAAAAATTATCCATATATATAATTATATATAAATGTAATAATTGTATATAAAATTAATTATATACAGAATATTGTACAATCTAATCGCAATTTTGCTTTTTCTAAAAGAAACAATGCAAAAGTAATTTTTCTAATTATTTTCCAATTATTCTTCTTATTATTTTTCTTATATATATATACGAACAGAGATTATATAACAAAGAAAATATGTATGAGCATAATTTATATGTAATTATATATAAAAATGTTTTCCCGGGATTACTGTTGTAACAGTTTACGTAAAATGTTTTTCACTATTATCATACACTTATTTAATACCATTTATCACATATTTTGAGTCTACTCCTAAAATAACGTAAAGCAAATTTTTTTCAAATAAATAAGTAGAGTGACTAATGTACGTACATATACAGAATAAATTGATATTGACATTTTTTATGTCAGATAGGATCTTATGTTTAATAATAATTTTCGGGATCGAGTTTCATACATTTCGTCTATTTACTTTTGAACGACGCGCTTATTATTATTCGATCTTGAAACGTAATTTTTATGCCAAAACCGGAAATGTAATTTCGTACAATTAAATTGCTGTACAATTATTAATTACTCTGATGCTAATGGAGTATCTTGTAAATCTATTTTCTCTTTTTTAAATGTTTTTAACGATGTTCTGCCGTTCGAAAGTCGCGCGTCCGCACATTTCCGGCCGTGCGAAAAATGGCGCGGCCGCCGCTCGCCACGCGGCTTCAAACTCGCCGCGTCGCCGCGCGTGACTATGCTCTTTCTATGACCCAGTTGCACGCGCGCGCGCGCTCGCGTGCGTGTATAGTATATATACGTCATTGTACGTGAGTCGTGACGTGACGGACGCATCGCGGGAGGCTGTCATGTGTGGATGTCATGCGGACGTGTCCGCCGCCGCCGTCGCCGCCACCGTTGCTGCAATCTGTTGACGTTACCGAACCCGGTGGTGGTCGAGGCCCTCGGGACACGCGCGCACGTGGTGAAAGCTGAGAGGATGCTGCGATGTCAGCACGCAGACGTCACGTCGTAGGGCCCGCGGCGAATCGCGACCTTGCGAGCTCGGACGGCTCGCGGCACTATCACGATGGAGACGGAGCGAGCGGCAGATTGCTGAGCGAGGAGACTGTCGATTTCGAGGGTGGCGAGCTACCGACGGCGACGACGACGACGACGACGACGACGACGACGACGACGATGACATCCCGCGACAGGACCAACGAGTTCGCCAACGCGATCCGCTCCATGCAGAGCAGGGCCGTGGCGCGCACCGCCGTGAACCTGCAAAATCCGCGCCGCGCACGCCAGATACAGAGCTACTCGAACTTCATGATGATAGCCAAGAACATTGGCAAGAACATCGCCAGCACGTACGCCAAGCTGGAGAAACTTGCCCTATGTAAGAGCCCGAGACGTCGCCGCGTTCGGCTGCAGGCGTAGCTTAGGCCGGTTACAATATGTTGCAAATAGCGGAATATACCTTTGTTGCAAGAGAGATTGTAGTCGTTTTTTTGGGCACAGATTTTGTGTGAAAGTTAACATTAAGTTAGACATCAAACTGTCGAAAAGATAGAAAGTAGTTTTTGTCACAGAAATATTTGTTAAGATTGTCATCGATGGTTACCGTTAATTTTTACTGTCTAGGATTTTATAATATACATAACGAAATAAAAGTTGGCCATTCTAAAAACGTTAAAAATGTTCTACAATAACAGATGTCTCATGTTGCAGTGGCTAAGAGAAAATCCATATTCAACGACAGACAAATGGAGATTGAGGAGCTTACGAATATTATAAAAACAGACCTAAAAAGCTTGAATCTTCAAATCGGGAAACTGCAGGAGCTCGGAAAGTCCCAAAGAGAAAGCTACGGCTCCTCCCAGAGTCATCACATTGCCTCGCATTCCTCCTCGATTGTGATGGCATTGCAATCAAAGCTAGCTAATATGTCTAATCATTTCAAAAGTGTCTTGGAAGTTCGTTCTGAGGTAAACCTAAACCTAAATAGCATTCTGTCCTAGGCTGCATTCAGGGAGCGTACTATTAGCGCTATTTGCTTATATCTTTGTTTTACACCTAATGAGCGACAAAGACAGGATGATGCAATAACGCAAATAGTGCGCCCCCCGAATGCAGCTCTACATATATCAAAAAATTATGTTTCATTTAATATCTTCATTTTGTTGGCAATATTATTAGACAAATTTAATTAATATTAACAGTAGTGATATAAATATTATGGGACATTAAGAATGATAATGTGTGAATTATTATTCGATGCAGAATATGAGAGAGGAGCAAAGTAGGAGACAGCAGTTCACTCAAGGGTCTCTGTCCACTATGCTTCCCCCGAGTGTTGTTTCTGGAAAACAAGGTTCCTTGTTGCTGCAAGAAGAAATTTCTGGTAATTCAGTTGCGATAGATCTTGAACCTGCGATGAGTCAGCAGTTACAACAACAATTTATACAAGATGATACTGTAAGTAATAGCGGCAAGTGTGAGAAGTAATTTAATATAATAGCGAGTACATGTATCTATATTTCTTAAAGGATGCGTACGTGCAATCGAGAGCTGAAACGATGCAGAACATAGAATCTACTATAGTTGAGTTAGGGGGTATTTTCCAGCAATTGGCGCATATGGTTAAGGAACAAGAAGAAATGGTTGAAAGGTGAGAAGAAATAATCTGACGATTCTAAAAGAAACAAAGACAGTTATCTTGAAAAAGCATTTAAATTTGTCAAAATATTTCACAAGTATAAAAATTCTCAAATATAATCAATTTGCAGGATAGATAGCAATATAGAAGATACTGAGCTAAACGTGGAAGCTGCACACACCGAAATACTGAAGTACTTTCAGTCTGTGACAAGCAATAGGTGGCTAATGATAAAGATATTTGCGGTCCTGATATTTTTCTTTATATTTTTTGTAGTGTTTTTAGCGTAACACTACCGATAATTGTATTTATAATATCATTACACGCGTTATCATCCATATCCACTATTTGTGATATAACGAACAGAGAGAAAATGGTTTTTATAAAGTTGCGATATACAGTGGATCAAAAAAGTATTTGCACACCCAGTTTTCTTACAATAACTTTATTCGAAGGAATAATACATTGTGTTCACGAGTAACTTATTACATATACCGTATGTAATAAATTACTTATGGCCACCAATTCGTACTCATGTATTATTCCTTCGAATAAAGTTATTGTAAGAAAACTGGGTGTGCAAATACTTTTTTGATCAACTGTACATACAGGCTAAAATGAAAGATATTACGCGCATTCCTCACCCTTTCCCTGAATTGTGAATATTGTAAGTACATTTAAATATTACATTACTTGTATATCTCGCATTTCACTGAATATAAAATGTAAAAAGGAACTATTTCTATAGATAATAAATACATAATTTTCATTTTTGAGGGCAAACGATTTTACAACTAAGTTAAATTTTACAAATTGCGTTTTATAAAGAATATAAACATCGAAAATAAAAGATGATTTATATATACTTATATATCATAAATTGGCTATATGTTTTTAACATTTTATTTTGGTTATTTTAATTTTTTAAAAGAATTAAAAGATATTTAATTTCTTTTATTTTAGCTAAAACAATATAATTAAATCCGCAATAACTCTGACAACAGCCTATCATAATAAATTACAATTTATTTAAATTTTTAAAATCATAACAATTATCTTTTGTATTCTACATCGATTATGAGAACTTTATTACAATATCTTATCTATTCCGAGTTGAACATTTGATACCTAAAATATGCATATATTATCAGAAATGTATAACTTAATTACGAATATGCAATGCTTCTTTCGTTTTCATAATACAATCAAGATATATAAAAATATTTTTATCAATTGTTACAAATAACTTGCTATACATGTTTTGTAAAATAAAAAAATTACTAATTTGTCAGATAACTCATGATAAAAAGATAGCTCCTACATCGCTTTCGATTAACGAAAGCAATAGGAAAAAGTCTATTATATAACAATCACAGATATAATAACAACATTAAAGACAGATGACACTGTTTAATGAGTCCTTATATGTATAAATACGTTTCTTCTATTAATATTTGACGTAAAATTTTCATCATCACATATTTATTTATAATTGTTATACAATGAGAACGCTCACTGATACAGTGATGATTTGGCCTTTGTACAAGTGTATTGAATAACAAGATACAAAACTTAGACTTTCCCATGATGCGCCTTATCCAGTGATTCGCCTGAAGAATGTAAGGAACCTGAAACAGTTAATATATAATTTAGTCGAATGTATCTCTTTCAGTATATTCTTTAGTTGCTGCGATACACGCAAATAAAAGAGTAAATCTACTAAATAATAAAGAGTACTACAGTTTAGAATGCAGAACGGTAATAAGAAAATAAATTTTACTAAAATATTATACAAAACGCAATAGGAAAATTTAGAATAGCTTTCAGTTCAAAAAGAAATAGATTTTTAATAACGACAATAATAAAAACGATAAATGTCAAAAATATGCTAAAAAATTACAAGTACATTGTGTGTGCCGTTAGCATAAATTAAAATCATTGATTATATACTCTTTAACCTGACATTTATTTGGCATTATTTCCTTCCATAGTACTCCAAAACTGTCGCACTTTAGAGAAACGTTTGCGTCCTTGCATGCACAAAAATAAAAAAAGGCAGATAATAATAACAATAAAAGAAACACAAACTTCCCAAAAGAGTGGAAAACGTTAGGCGGATCTAACGGATTAACGCTATGCGGCATGCCGGTGAAATGCGTGTCGTCGCTCGGTGCGTCGTATCGTTTTCACAAACCTTTATGATTGCGCGCACGTTGCTCTCGTTGATGAGGATGAAAACCAGAGTTACGCGGGTGCGGCAGTAAGTCTTCACCCCATATTCCGGGCAATATCGAGCCGGGTGGAGGAAGGGGCGGGATATGATCACCACCGTACGGAGGAAGCGGTGGCGATCTATGGTGATCGAACCGTGGAAGTAAATGCGGCGGAGACATAGGTGGTGGTGGGGAACCGGCGTTCTCGTACCTGCCCCCGGAGACCGGGGGGCGATGTAACGCCGGCGGCGGTAACAACGGCGGAGGTGACGACAATCTGCCGCCGAGAGGCGGAGGACGTTGACTGATATCGTACGGAGGTAGACCGGAAGCAGCGGCGTGCGGCAACGGCGGCAGATACGGCGGGAAACAGTGTAGATAGGAGGGTGGCGGAGGTGGCGGGACTCCCGAGGAACCGCTAAACATTACGGGTGAACTGGACGATTCTGCTCCTGCGAACAGTTGCGGGGAAGTCGCCGTTTCCCCGTTCGCTTCCAGGCCTGTGTTTGGAAATCAGTTTAAGAAAACAGACAATCGAGAGGTTTCTAGTTCCGTCGTGCGATATTTTGCGATCCATCCGTCTGTAGATGAACGTTGTCAAAGTGCTTATTATCTTGGATGATATTACTGTATAGATTTAATTGTCACTTGCTAAAAAAAAACTAAATTACTCTACGGATCGCAACGTTACTGTTAATTGTTACTACGCGTTACAATTTCTACAAGACCTTTACGATAAATCATTATCTACGAAAGATGGATATGCATTTCTATATGGAAAAAGTAAAAGTTAATATAAACGACGATAAAATCTGATTCAAGCTAAAGTTATACTTGATGATTCGTTATCAGATTCTTCGCTAAATACAAGTATAATTAATATCTCGTAACAGGAATACTTACGATGTAGCTTTGCTTCGGGATCAGTGTCATTTAAATTTTTCTCTACGAGTGTAAGGCGATTACGTAATTGGCCGGCCTCTGCTTTCGATTCTTCCAAACGGCGCTCATTTTGACGGGCAGCAACCTTGTAAAATAAACGAAGTTTTATATGAGTACATCCCTTCAGTAGCATATATACTCATATTCTTCTCATATGTGTCACACATACCCATTGCTCATGTGCTTTCGTTTCTAGAGCGGATATTTGATTTTTGTATTCCCTCTCTTGATCCACGATCTCCCGTTTCAACATCTCCATTTGTTGCCTGAAATTCAATTTCCTGTAATTAACTAATTGCAGCGCATAAACTTGTTAAACAAATTCTCGTAACCGTGACGATGCGCATAAAAGTATCCAATTAGCTCTAACGACGTATATTTCGTAAATTAAATTTGTCTTGTGTGGACATAAATGTTGTATCAAATGGTACACAGTCATGCTTACTTGTAATTTTGAATTTCATTTTGCATCGTATGTAGCCTTTCGACCGTCGATACAACTTCTCCTTGTTTTTGCAACCAAATGGCCTCTTCCCTAAGATGATTATAGTGTTAATGATTTGTTCAAGTATAAGATATAACTCTAAAATATAAAATTCTACGAGTAATCGTCACTTACTTCTGGCGTTCGGTTTCCTTGTCTTGGAAGAACTTTGATAAAACCTCAAGTCGTGTTTCTGCATCTTTCTTTTCTTTTTCAGCAATTTTACACTGCTCGCTTAGTGCAATTATTTCTTCTTTAACAAGTTTCATATGCTCTGCGACACAAAGGTATTATTATTAACAAGATTTAGTTTTAAAAATGTCGATCATAAAAGGTGAAATTTTAAATATCTTTATCTTTAAGAAAGTACCTTCTAGTAACTGATGAGCGCCGTCAACATCGCTTAATCGCATCTTTAATTCATCTCTCTCCTCGCGCAGTTGTACTACCTCAATTTTAATGTGAGATACGTCATATAACTTTTCCAAGTCCAAGTTGTTTGACTTGACTTGACTGATAATTTCCAATAGTTCTTTCACTTCTATCTCTTTGCCTCTCAATTCTTTATACAATGACGACTTTTCAGTAGACAGCTAAGAAAAATTATAACAATCATACATTAAGCATCTATCAATTATTAAACATATTTCAATTTCTATATATTAATTTTAACTAATGTATATAATTACGAACTTACTTCTTCTACTTGCTCTTCCAAACTACATACTTTATCTGTTAGCGTTTGTTCTATATTACTTTTAAGATTTTTCTGAGTTATCAGTTCATCCTGTGTTCGCAAATATTCTATTTCAAGTTCCTCACACTTCTTCTTAGCGGAGGCAAGATCTGCTGATAATGTATCAATCTGCAATAAATTCGTCGTGTATATTAATTAACATGTAAATCATCTATTGAAAATTAATAGACAAGATAATAAATAAATAAGCAGAAAGTAAAAGAAAGAAATAAAAAATATTAATTTAAAAAATCTGAATATACTAATATAAATAATATAATCTTTAAAAATATTTAATTTGTGCAAATATGCAAACAAATATACACCTCAAGTTTGTTAAACTCACGTTCATCACAGAAATAAAAAAATTAATGCTTCTCTAATCCAAAAGAACCGATCTAGAAACACTATTGTAAACAAATTGTAAACAAATTGCTCTTACCTCTTGAGCCTTAAGATTTAATGCATTCGTCAAGGATTCGTTCGCCGCTTGTTGAGCGTCTAATCGTGCCTGTAGATCTTCCACCGATTGAGCTATCGGATTAACTTCATTGTTCGACGACAGAACTTCTCTTAACATACGCTCGAGTTCTAATCCAGCTTCCGTTGCATTTTCCAAATCTTTCTCCAACATACTCACTTGTTCTTCCAACTCCATCTTCGCGTTCTACGACAGAAAAATGCCGATAACAGAATGTGCAATTTTGAATTCGTATGGACATAATAAAAAAAAAAAAGAACGAAAAATATTTGTGCATGTACCTGTGCCATTTCTAAATCAGCTTTTAGCGATACAACCATTTCGTTAGAACCAAATGATTCATCTTCTATGCAATGCAACTAAAATATTTAAGTTTTAGTACACATATGACCGGATTTTAATGATTGAAAAAGAAAACGTGCGAGTAGTACGAAGTAGCGGAGAATCAGTTTATTCGTGTACACTGCTCACCTTAGTCTTAGTAGATTTTAGATTCTCACTGAGTACTTCGCATTCTTTTGTTGAGATTAATAATTCTTTCTCGAATTTATTAATCCTCGCGATGAGTTGCCCGTCTCTTCTTGTATTCTGGAGGAAAATATATATAGGATTATGCTTTATTAAATGACGTTACTTAAATACTTTGCATGATTAGTCATACAAAAGTATTTATAGCACAAAACAGCATTTATAATACAAAGCATTTATAACACAAAACAGCATTTATGACACAAAATAGAAATAAATTATAAATAATGAGGCTGCTTTAAATACGATTTTAGAACAAGCTTAAATTACAGATTTGATTTAATTCGGTTTCGATCTTTAAATATAAGCAAGATATTTTTACCTCGATGTAGTAATATCCAAGAGTGAATACAAGTGTTGTAAAGGCTGTTACACACAGATATATCAGTGTCTTCCAATAATTATGATCCACCAATTTTGATATATCAATCAAATTATCCTCTTCATTTTCAAAGTCTCCCATCTATTGCAAAGAAAAAAAATTGTTATACCGTATACGTAATAGAATACATAAATAATCACACAGAAATTCTCTGCAAGACTTACTTGGTTCAGAAACTCAGTTGTTGTCTCGGTCATGCATTCGTCATCATCCATACAAATTTTATCTGTAGTTACTGTACAAAAATGGTAATATTTTTATAGAACTTTTAAAAGTATTATTCAATATTATAGTAGAATAATTACCCTCTATTTCGCCTGATACAGACATAGATTCCGGCTTCTCCAAGCTATTATCCTCATCTTTATTTTCATGTAAAACCTTATCCTCACTGCTTATGTGATCACCATATTCAGGTGAGGTTTCTTCCTCCTTCACAGACTGACTTTCGACTAAACATACAAAGCATCTAAATTTAGATATAACCAATATAAACAGATTAATATTATATATGTTTTATATAAAACTCTCTTCTATACTATTAATTAATAACTTACTATCTTCGTGTTTCAAATTTTCTTTAATACTCGATAAATCTCGTTTCTT
The DNA here is from genome assembly GCF_030848795.1 of Temnothorax nylanderi. Lineage (NCBI taxonomy): Eukaryota > Metazoa > Arthropoda > Insecta > Hymenoptera > Formicidae > Temnothorax > Temnothorax nylanderi. The sequence continues at coordinate 159,037 of NW_027249168.1, read as the reverse complement.
GAGAATATCGTTTAAAGTCATTGTTTGTTCCGAGATAATACTCTCTTGACTAGAATCCATAGATTGCTCTGGCCCGAGAACGTTAGATTTCGCACTGTTCGAGAATTCGTTAGATTCTATAGGAACATTGTCAGAGCTAGTATCATTGACTAAATTATCATTTTTATTTACATTACTATGTACAATTGATTCTTTATTAAATTGAATATCTGCAACGCTATGATTTAATGCCTCTTCTGCAATTGCTATATTTTCAACAGAATGACTCTCAGGTATTGATTCTGTTGTAATATTTTCTGTTGTTTCAGACGGTAAGCTACTGGTTTCTAAAATTTCAGCAATTACAGTTTTATCAGCTTGGCCAATTGTTTCTTTATTATCTTTCTTTGAACTTTCTAGATATACTTCACCGCTTCCTGGTAATTTCTGCTCTTTATCGCTATTTCTGCTTTGAGTAGCAGTTTTTGTGACTATAGTCTCTTGCAAATTAGACAAGATTGCTGAGTCTTCTTTATCAGAAATAATTGCACCGTCGGCCCTTACATCTTCCTTAACTTTCTCTGCCTCACTTGTTGTTTCCTGTATTTGAATATTTTCAACATCGGCTTTTACAGAAGCGAAATTATCGTCCGCTGAAATCGGAGGTGTTGTTGGCAATTCTTTGGCAGGTTCATCAGCATTTTCATGTACAAAATTATTGTGTAAAGGCACGTCACTAGTTGTAGTATTTTCCAAAATAATCGTGGGAGCTTCTTTTATCTTTTCATCTGAGATTTTTGCACCTTCAATGGTCTCGTGTGTAATTTCTTGCTGCGTTTCTACTTTTTCTTTATCTATACTTTGGTCTATACTTGAATCCAACTTTATTTGAGGTGAAAGAACTTTTTCAGCATTCTCAACTCCAATATCTTCTGAAACTTGTTCCTCTAATTGCAAATTGCTGTCAACAACAATTTCAGGAGCAACTATGTCATCGCTGCTTTGAGTAGTGGTGCTCTCTGTTGCCACAGTTTCTTCCGAGTTGGATAAAATTTTAAATGTTTTCGTAAAGGAGGCAAATATACCGTCACTTTCGACTTGTTCGATAACTTTCTCTTTCTCGTTATCTTTTGCATTACTGTCCTCGGCACTGTTGTCCAATTCTTTCGTATGTTCTCCATTTTTTAACAAATCTTCCTCGGACTTACTACTTCCATCGAGCACGGCAATGTCATCTTTGCTCACTGTCTCTAAGGTTGAACTGATTATTGCTTCTGGATTCTCTGACGGTACGTCGGAGCTAGTTTGTTTCCGAGTATCTGCCGACAATTGAATGCCTTCTAATTTACCACTGGCGTCATTCGCATCCGGTTGTAATTCTTTGTTGTCAATGAGTGTATTCTTGTCGGATGATGATCTTTCGTGATCTATTTCAGAATCAGGAGCCACTGAAGCTTTTTCATTCGGCAATGCAGTAGCGTGCGCAACTTCATATACAAGGCTAGGTTGCACAGATGGCGGATTCTCCAAATAAACTGTGGTACCATCTATCACTTCGTAAGAGGGTGATATGCTATCTACATTGATTGCATGAGATTCTTCTTTGGTACTTTCATCTATAGATTTCAATGACGGAGTCTTATTATCATCCCCAGATAAATCATCTTTCAACAAAGTATGCGATTCGCCACTCTCTTCCACTGTCGACTCGAGTTTCTTAGGCTGAACTTTGTTAGTTTCGCCATTAAACTTATAAACAGGCACTTCGTGCGACAAATCACGTCTCAGAACTTTATATTCGTTTAGGAATGATTTGGGTGCGAATCCACGCTTGCCATTTATCTGAAACAGAGATCAGTGCGTGAAGAAAATATGTATATCTTTTATGGAACCAAGAGATCAATCTTACGACATTTGACAGGAAAAGTTAGTCTTTAAAAACACGAATAATAAAAATGTATCACATCACGATAAAAGTCAATAACATTCAGGGTAAAAAGATAATAAAAGTATACCTCGACACCCCATAAATCAGTCCGTTTGCCAGCGCCTTTACTAAAAACTTTGACATCTGCGTTGCTACCAAATGACATCACCTCACGATCGTTCGCTCTGTAAGCGAGTATAGTCCTGGCCAACGAAATGGGTTCTAAATAACAGCGGAAAGCAATGCAATAATAATGATACGGCTAAGTAGAAGAAAAGTGTGTTATGGGATTCAGGGCTAAAGTATGGCTTCAATTTACCCGAACAATTGGGGTCGGAACATAATTGTTTGTCCGACAGGGCGGCTAGGCATTGCGGTATTACGCAGAGAATTGTCGCGGCACGCAGAAACGAGACATTTGTAAACGGCTTTATTTTCGTCATATTTTCACCGTTGCAAAGTTCCACATCACTCTATCGACACCGACGTCTTTACATATACAATGACACTATTCCACAGACGTGACAGACGCACAAGTCACAACGTGACCATAAACTACGTGCTTACGTAGAGAACAAACTCATTCGTTTTCTTTAATAGCCAATATAGCCGTATTGTTGTTGAGCGCGAGCAGCGTCTTCGTGTCTCGAAATCCTAAAATTTGAAATTCTCCGAATTCCTGCGTTTCTTAAAATTTTTGAAAAATTCTTGGAATTTTTTATAGTGCCACCTCCTCATCAATTATATTCTACTTTGTCGATTTTCGGGAATTTAGATTTTCACGAATTTAAATCTTGAATTCTTGAAAATTAGAAAAATTCTTGAGATTTAAATAGTGCAATCTGCTTAGATTATAATTTTCTAACTGACTTTTTTGTCAGCTTTCTAGATTTTTTATTTTCTTGGAATTTAAGAATTTAGTTTAAGTTTTTAATTAAGACACCCATAAAGTATAAGATCTCTAAGAAGTACAGAAAGTACTTTCTCTTGATATTCTCTTGATATCAAATTTGTATGTTGAAAGCTATTAATTTCAATAAGACTTTAACAAAGATGATAATTATAATATTAGCGAGACATTTAATATTAAAAATTAAGAAATGACGATACAATTTACCTCGAAATTTTTATTACAACTTGTTGGAGGAATAAATGTTTGCTGGAGGATAAATGAAAGATTTGGTGATATATAGAAGGAATTTAATAATATTATCTTAATTTTTTTAAACATATTTTGTTCTACATGACTAGATTATAAAAGCAATTAAAAATTTACGGATTTAACAATATTAAATATTATGCATCACAAAAAATGTTATATAGATATATTGAAATTTCACAATGTAAGTGCGCATTCTGGTCTCTCTTTTAAAAGAGCTTCAATTCATCTTGTTCTTACACATATAAAAAATACTTAAGCCTCTTTTGTATACGACAAAATACAAAATAATTTCTATAGTAATATATGTAACACATTTTCACAATAATTTGTCTGTCGAACATTAAATATGTAACAGATATTTCTAAAAAAAAAAAAAAATCAAGAAAGTCGTAGCAAAATTTAAATATTTTATCTTATACAAATTCTTTCAGTTTGTCATTTAATTTTCTCCTGTATTACATAAAGTATACTTGTTTTGATATTCTTCTTTTCCGAGATTCTTCTCACAAATATTGGAAACAAAAACCGTGAGAAACTGCAACAACTCGTAAAATATATTCTGTAAATAACAAAGCAGAATACTATCTAAGAAATATTGTAAAATAAGAAGATGACTAATCCTTATATAAAACACGCGTAGCCATAAACATTGGAAAAATATACAAAGAGAACTGTAATCCTTTTTTTCTTTCAATCGATTACTTAATACATAACGCGATATTACGAACAATTGTATAAATATTTAATCATTCAGTTATATTGTAACGCTAGATTACGCGCTGACGCGAAGCGAAATTTAGCTGTACATAACTTTATTGTTCTTAAATATCTCCTGCGTAAATTTTAAAATAATAACGACTTATGAAGCAGGTATATCGTGGAACGTATTATGCAAGTCAATACAGAAACTAATTCTAATTAATCTAACTTCAATTCTCACAGTGTCACTCTCTGCGTGAATTCAATTCCAATATTTTCAGCTTCATAACGTTAATATTCTAGAGTGTATACAAATGCACAGCATGATGCTACGTCTAAATATCATTTCTATCATGAAAAATAATATCGTATGACTTCGGAAAAATTTAGGAAACGTTTTATATATATATACAATATAATAAATATTATATTATATATTATATATAAATATATAATATATAATATATATTATACGTATATAAAATATATATTATATACGTATATATATATGTATATATTACAAGTATATATTTGAGTCGTATGTCTAATTTTGTGCCATAACGCTTTACAATTGACTACTACAGCAGCGATTATAAACTTTATAAATTCTTTATATCTCCTCGTCGAAGATTGTAAGTATAGCAAACGCTAGTTATCACTACTATTACGCCTATGTATATCTAATATCTTATACATAGTGTCTCGGGCACTGCAAATTTACTGTCAAGAGTTTAGATTCTTTGGCAATTTTGAAGTTAACTCGATGCCATTTCTCTCCGCGCAATTTCTTAATCTTTAACATTCAACATTTTGGCAACTAAGATCTGAACCGAAAATCTAAAATTTAATTACCAAAATTCTGTAACTTTTCGGTCACTTAACTGTAAAATTGTTAACGCATCGATAGCGAAGCAAATCTATTTACAATTAGATTTTTAATTTAGCCTCTAACAATTGCAGTCCGGCATAGAATGCCTGAGACACCCCGTATATAAAGACTCTTCAAACTTGCTTACTCGAAACGAATTCAAGGCTTTATATGTAGATAATGGTATCAACTTCTCTCTCTACTTTTAAATGCTGTATCATATTTTAGTTGCGCGAAACTTGTCGAGTACACATTTAAAACATCTATCTGAAATTAGAGAAGTTCGAGAATAACTGTATTTTGTATTACACAAAAATCGCATGTTACAAGAATATATGAATCACATAAGTGTCGTGAACATCCAAAGTTTCTTACACTACCATTTGATTGCCATAGAGTAGAGAGAAACTAAATAGCCGGAGAAGAGAGTCATTAAGTAAATTCTACGTGAATTATGCGGATGAAGATCACGTTTGTTATCGCACAGCAAAAATAGAAGCGTTCTTTTATTTAAAAAAATAAGAGATTAGATAATGCAGAATCTTCTTATTCGTAAAATACGGTCGAGCCTCCGTTTTACGAAGTTATCAGAATCAAATTTCCTTTCAGTCTTCCACTTTCTTATCCTAACAACACACATGCGAATCTGCTATCTAAATAACTGCTCTGCCTTTCACTTTCTTTCTCATTCACTGTGGTAAATATCAGTAATAGGAGAGCAGGAGAATATTTGAAGTTACAATCGATTCAGAAAACGGAAATCACAATACGAAACTTCATAAAACAAGAGTCGACTGTGATCGATTCTCTATTAATAATATTTTATATTTCTATTCCATCAAAAGAATTGCATAAATACATGTGCGCGGAAATGAGAGATATTATACTTTATGTGTGCATCGTCACATGTCACATTAATTGCAATTAAATATAAGATATAAAAATGTTGAAAATTAAATAAGCTGTAAGTACAATTGCCATATTCATTATTAAAATGTAAAATATGCGATTCTTGGAATAAAAAATATGCGACATTGATTGGCATAACGAAATTAAATTAATTATCTTGTATTATCAATGCACCAAAGTTTCTGCATTACACATTTCCTTGTAAGTACGATAATAAATCTCTGTGCAATAAAACCGGCGAAAGAAAAACTCAAGGCGCGTTAAGATTCATATAGTAAGCTAATGTCATTTGTAGAGTTCACGCAGTCTTTGTAAATATAGCGTATTATCAGATCAGTTTCAAGTAAATTTAGAAAATATATGTTTACTATATTTGTATAATTTACGTTGTATGATGATTAAAACAAAAATTGATGAGCGTAAAGGCTAATGCAGTGAAGATAATGCGAACCTTTGTAGATTATTATTAAAATAGAACAATGATAAATGAGCGTTTTCACTTTACAGTATTAATGTAAATCACATCAATTCCTACTAAACTACAAAATTGGAATCATATTTTCGTCTATCATTTAACACCAAGCTATTTGTAACTCATCGATCACCTTCTAAATTTCGTCGAATATTAACATCAATTGAACGCTTATTTCACTTTAAATATATGTGGTTTTTAGAAACCAGCAAGAGTAAAGGCAACATTTTTTAATTCTTTTTTATGAAATTAGATCTATAAGTTTTCATAAAGTCGAGGTAAATATCTTTCGTCTGAGTACTTTCTCACTACAAATCAACTAATCATTCTCAAGATTGAAAATGAGAAACACGCATCGCTAAATTTATACAACTTTACATCAAAATGTAATAAATTCCACGTTCCTTACATACAACTTTACTAATAGTCTTGTAATAATCTAGTATTGCTTTGCTAAATAGGAAAAATATTCGTTCAACATATCGTAGACTTATTACAAAATTAATGATATTAAAATATAATAATAAATTTGTCCGAGAATAGTATTAAATGTAAGCAAATTTTTTAATGTGTGTGCCTTCAAAAATATTAGACATTAAAATTGTCTATATAAATTTTAATATACCAATTAACGCAATATCACGTAAAGACGTTTTTTAAGACTTTTTTTTTCTTTACCCTGAATATATAACGACAATAAAAGGCACAGAATCGTATAGAACCGTAACAAGTGATTATAAATGGCACAGTTTTGTCTATTGTTATCGTAATAAATTAAAACGATATTAATCGTACGAACAGCTAATACAGGATTAATAAAAATCCTTAAATGATTATTAAATATTATAGTTGTAAAAAGGAAGAGGAAAGGTGACAATCAATTCCACATTTATGAGAAACATATAAATTCAGAATTTCTGCGGAGTGTCTGATATATCTTATTATATATCGTTTGTAGAATGGCAAACACTACCACATCGTTGATTTGAATGTACTGTCATTGGAAATGAAGGATTTAGTCACGCTGAGAAAATCGTTGTTTAACTGTATCCTAACTGCACTTTGCGGCATTGGCAAAGCCATTTGATAATACGTGCGTTTCGCTCGACGATACTCGGCGGATCGTTTACCCTTTGGTTACACTCGTCGTTACCCATGCCGATACTACAGTTGTTTTGCCACTGGCTACCCTGGTTCGTCTGATTAGTGCCGACCCAGGAGTAGAGACCCAACGCCGAATCCACGGAGCTAACGCTGTCGAAGAATACGGGCGACGACGACTTGGACTCAGGTTCCGTTATACGCTGATAGTTATCCGAGTCCAGTCCTAAACGGTCGAAGAAGTTCTCGAGCTGAGTCATCGATCGCGGCGGGCGGGAGGATACTTTGCTGGAACGGCCGTTATCCTGACGCCAATATCGATCGCTGATGTCTGATTTCGATCGTAGGATCGGTCGACCGCGACCTTCCTTCCAACCGTCGGAGAACCTAAAGTCACAATCGAAGTATAAAATTAAAGATCAATTATAAAACGTTGTCGTGTTGTTAATTTTCTTCGGGTGGACGATAGGCGTTCTAAATCTTAATTTACAAACATCTCAGACGATTGAAAGGAGAGGGCATCTGGAATACCTTGAGTTACAAGTCGGGCTGTAGTCCGTTTGACTATTGGTACTTTCAGAATCCGGGCTGTAGTGTCTCACAACGGACGGCGGTGTCCCGCCGATGTAGCTACCTTTCCTCGATCTATCTTTCTCGGTAGAATGTTGCGTGGACGCGCCACTGTCTCTGCGTATATGAGCCCAGCAATCCTGCGAGAGATCGACGATGATTAAGGTCAAACAGTCTTGTGCTTGGGATATATATATCTCGTCAGATATCCCGGTTTATACCTGTATCCTAGGTGCTGGTTCGCTACGATGAGTACAGTGTCCAGAGGAACCGCCGGAGTCTCTAGCTGTCGCACCGTGGCTCAACTTGCTGGAACCCGACGACTTTTGCGTTCGTCCGCCTGAGGATAGCACGCTGCTCGCATCGCCACCACCGGATCCCAAAGATCGCCTGATATGGCGAGAACTGAAAGTTAGATAAGAAGGTGTACCAATTAATCACGTTTTCACTTGGAGACGGCCAGAAAAGTTGCTGTAGAACCGGATACAATGTACTCGGCAATTTGTACCGTTATCAAACGGCGATAATTCACCGCTAAATCACCTACCTGCGATAACAAACGGCGTCGCGTTTAAAACTGTGGTCCGAATAGTCCGAGCTAGTTTCATAGTCCGGACAATTGCTCGTGCTCGTAGCTTGGTGATGAGCGGTCGGCTTCGCGGATAATTTCGTGGATGCGCGCGGCGAGAGGGACGCCCGGCGACGCGTGCTCGTGTGAAGATCCGGCAGCGACTTGTGGCATATCGTATTTTCCACCGACGGGGAGCTGTTCGACTTCCGACCGGACCTACCGGAAGTGTGCGAGTGCGAGTTGCTTCTGCCGAACTTGAAGCGAACGTCTTGAGGCGCGCAATGCTGCGGAACAAATAGCGCAACGTGTAACGATACAATCAACGCAGTGTTCATTGATAAACCGCGTGTATAAATTCCCTTGACAAAAAATACGTGTGTGTGTGTGTGTGTATAATTTATGTATGCTGGAATGCATCAATAAGGAGCTTAAAATAGCGCACGACTATGCGAAAGATGAGTGGCGGTATTATAACACGGAGCGAAGATCAATATGCGATTTCCTCCTCACCAGGACGCGATCCTCGTCCCGACAGCCGGGCGAGAGACTTCCGGGCGAGTATCGGAATTTCTCCTCCCGCGTCGGCAGCCCGTTGCTCTGCGCCGTACTCTGCGGCGGGCTGTCCGGAAAGAACATGTTCTCCTTGCTGTCGGTGTTCAGCAGTCGACGCAGCTTTGTTTGCAGCTCGCCCCCGGTACCGCTCGGGGGCCCCGAAATCGTCCGTCTTTGGGGAACCGGAACCAAACGTGGACTCTTCGGTGGCAGCGCGGGTGGCAGTGTTTGTTGAGGACTCAGAATCCCGTCTACTGCAAAACAGGAACGACAATAGATTTTAAAATATAATTAATAATTAAAAATACAAAAATAACGAAACATTCGAAACTGCATCGAAGATGATTCTTCTAGAACCTAGCTTGAGCTTCTTTCAAACGAAATAGGATTTCGCAGATCTTTTTGATCGGACCGTCCCACGTGTGCCGGGATTATCCTCGCAAGAGTTCTGCGGTGACTTACGTCTGTCCTGTTCGTGACACGAGGCCCAGCAGCAGGGCGGCGTCATGGGAGTCGGTTGCAACTGCGACGGCGACGTCGGCTGCATAGGGCAGGCGGACGAGTTGCCGGTGCATTTCCGCAGCAATCTCGGCGGCGGTGCGCCGGGCGCGCTCAGCTGCGAGACCTGCAAGTGGCCGCTGTTCTTCAGCTCCTGCTTCCGGTCCAGCACGGTCTCGCTCTTCACGTAGAAGGCTTTCGTCTCCTGCAGCAGCTCCACGGCGCTCTTCCGCTTCCCTGCGGCACGCACGTGGCGTAAAAGGAAAAAAATTAAGGAACTGGCGAGACCACCGGCGTAAATAATCCGCTTCCTGGAAGGGGACACCGCTTTCGGGCCCGATTTCAGATACCCGGTCTATCTGGTTGAACCACGTGCGACGGCGGCGGTGTCCCCCACGTAGACGCTAAATTTATGAAAGCCGGCTCTCCTCTTTAGAATATTAGCTCCCAACAGGGCCTTTCATCTCCGATATTTACGTTAGGCTTATCGAGTGTCCCGGAAGTGTCGCATTTCACGCAGGTATGCGTCGCCTCGCCTCGGCTTATATTCGAGGCTTATCGTTTTATGGACAAGTATTTTACGGAAATCCGCGCATTCGCTTACTCTAAAACCCGTTATCGCGTTTGCTCACGTGCAATTTTCATTTATTACAGAGAGAAAATACGCGCGAGGCGTGTACACTTCCAGGACGCGCGCAGAAAAGTCCATGATCCGAATAAGTCGATGCTACGAAATTGTTTCGAATAATTACGAGCGAGACTGTTTAATATTCAATCCGCGCGCGCGCGCGCGAGGCGTTTATTAAGAAACGTGATGAAATGCTAATGCGAAACGTACGAATCGGCTGTTGCATGCGAAATAGAGTCCCGCCAATTAGAGCGGCTTTCACATATAATCTTACTTATACTAATTGGCAATTTGGCGATAATCTCGTTCCGCGCGCGGATCCGCAAACCGGATATTCCCGATATGTATAGGAAGAGGAACATCGGCGCGCGGAGAACGCGGTTCAGTCACCAGCTGGTCTGCTGGTTTAATCAACGACGCGCGGCGCGTATCGCCTCGTTATCAATCGTTTCTCGCCACCGGAGAGACTCCTTTCATTGTCGTCAGACTGATCTGTTCAACACGTTCCTATGGCATCATCGACGTCGATCGCGTCATCGCGAAGCGACGTACAGATATCTAGGCGTAGCAACGTCTTCGCTTGTGTGCCGAGGGCAAGTGTTAACGACGAGGGCGAGGCGCGAGCAACGCCGACGAACGGCGGCGGCATCTGCGAATCTGCGCCTCTGGTTCTCCTTCTGTTTTCGCGTCGCCGACATGATTGACGACATGTGCCCGCCGTCGTCCGACACGCACATGTCCCCGCGGAGTACGCCGGCCCGATAAAACCCGGCGCTACTCCCCGGAGAAGCAACCACCGACCGGGATAATAGCTGATGGGACACATACCGGCGATGAGAAAAAAAAAGAAAAGAAAAGAAAAAGAGAGCCGGTACGACAGAGGCAACGTCAAGGCCACGTACTGTAACATATGGCGAAATCTCGACGGGGAGAATATAAAAACTCCGATGGACTTTCTATCGCTTCGTGTTGCTCATTCATGTTGCACGACTATCTCTTCGTTAGGTTCCGGTGTAAATTTCAATCAAATTAAAATTAATTAAGAATTGATTGTAATTTCATGGTATTTACAAGTTTATCATAATTACTTATAATTACTTGCTTCTAATCATAACTTATCTATATAATATATAATATAAACATTATACATAGAAAAAAAGGAAAAGTGTCAAATCGAAACTTATTTGTATATACGCAATATCTATAATCTTCTTATGAGAATTTCAACTTTTTATTTCAACTTTTTTTTCTTGGTTGAATTCTATAAATGACTTTATTCATGTAAGTCTTCTTCGTTTAACGCAATATAATCTCATTGCAAGATTATAGATTATAAACTCAACATTATAGATTGTTGCACATATACGAATATATGAGTTTTCATTTAATACTTATTTTCTGTGTAATTTATCCTTCTGCTCATCTCTCTTCAAACTTCCTATATTCAATGCGATTTGGGCACGAGTGATAACGCAACTTCAATAATTTTCCTTTTCCTTTTCAATAGACACTTCTTCGCAAGTATTTTCGTAGATGTGAAACTTCGGCTAATATCCATCAGGCATTTCTTTCCGTGTTAAAAGGAACCCGTCGCAGTTAGAGAAAATTAATGTCGATCTTTGAGAGAATCATATAGGTCACTATCGCGGAGCGTATCGGCGACGTGCTATCGCAGCACTGAATTCGTTGGATCGAATCGCGGCATTGCGTTCGCTATAAATTGTCGAAACGAGGCTATCGGACTATCGGCGTCCGTCCTTAATCGGACGTGACGCGATCGCGCACAATGGAACGTTAATGACGAAGATAATCCGTATTGTCGTAAAGCCGAAAAATGGAACGGATAATTTCTCATCGTTGGACGTAACTGCGAAACGTATAACTCCGCGAGTATATTTAGCCAGTATATCTAGAAAAGCGTATATCGGGAAATAAAATGTTTAAAAAACTGGAACAGAAGCGATGGCAATGAATTCGTCGCTGAATAAAACTCGATTTCGAGTTAATTCGCGCACGCAGCCTCGTGCGATAACTCAAAACCGACAGTATTTCCCTTCCGTACGCTTTTGCTCGGCGTAAGCTCGCTGATTCGCCAGCAACGGAATTTGTCATCGGCACATGGCGGAAATTCGTCTCGCATCTGGCGGGGACTTGGAGCGATTCGAGAAACGCGTGTAGAGATTTCTTTCTTTCATTTTTTTTCCTTCCCCCTTGAAAGCAAGTGCACTCTTCAATAGCGACGCCTTGACGCATCGATTCGAGATGCGATTCGCGATGCGCACGGTTCGCATACGGGCTCCTCACCTGTATGGTCGATGTGCCGATGATGATTTCTGACGTACGGCGGCGCGGGATGCCGGGCCTGCTGCATGTCCCAGTACGGGTTCCGGCTGTTCCCGAAATTCATTCGCGTCTGCTGCGAGGGCGAAGACGATTGCTTGCAGGGCAGCCGGGCCATGGCAGCCGTCATCTTCTTTCACGGGATCTAAGCTGATTGCCTGGTGAACGTCCCGCTCAGTTTGTTACGCCGTCGTCTCGGCCCCATTTTCGAGCTGTTGTCTCCTCTCTGAAAGAGATAGACGAGAGATAAAAGCGATAAGTCACAAGCGGGGATATTAATAAACAGGCTCGATCGACGCTATTGTTTTCCGCGCGATCCTATACGCGATGGGAGATCCTCAGCCTCATCACGAAATAGATCTCTCCATTTTTTAGAAAACGTTATATTCATTACGGAGTTAATGAATTAATTTATTCGTAGTTATGTTATTATTGGAGGCGTAAATTTTCGTCGCGGCGCGATTTGATAGTTTCAATATAAGGACCATTGTTCCGGCGGGAGTATTAAGAAATTTCGTGCACCGTGTATAGAATTAATAAGCGTTACGGAGCTGGCGTTATGGAGTGCGTCGAGTGGGAAAGTGCCAGTTCACGCGGCTGGTTTAATATTTATCGGGCTGATTGCATTCAATGCTATCGCGGCCAGATGCCTTTCATTACCATAACACCGACTGTAATGCTGGGGGCTATCCCCTGTTTGCCTTACAAAGGGATATAAACGCGCGGCGACACCGGAGGAGCACCTGTACTCCTCTTTACCGGATCCTCCCCTATCAATAGGCCACTCCAATTTAGATCGCGACGAAAGGGTGCGTCACTCGCTCTCGACAGCTCGCGCCCGTGGATCTCGTAACAATGTCACCTAAATTGGTTTGAAAGCCGGCGTTAAGAGCTAAGGTGAAAATATAAAAATAACTCCGATCGTTAAGGTGGGGGTTTATCAAGCTTCAGCTAATTTAAGAGCTCAAATCGCAATAACACGAAATTGTTGGAATGTTTTAAATTAAGTTTGGCCCTTGGACCCGAATTATACTAGTAGAAATGTCAAGATTATTTTAAGACTTTTTTTTAATTACAAAGACACAAAGCAGTTGTGAAAATAACACTGTGTTTATAGTACCTAGAGTTTATTATTCCCCGGCTTTAGCAAATTAACCCTCGATTGTGGAGTCTCCGGAACTTTTGCCGCTTTCTTACACAGAATCAAATTTTATTTAAAGACAAATAAATGTGCAAAAAGAGATTATTTTTATTTCTCTTTTTCTCTTCATAAAAATAAGAATCTTTAGAATGTCACATCCATTAGTGTGTAATAAAAGTATATTCACATTAAGGGTTAAGGCCCTCATCGAATATCCATTTATATCTATTGGAATAATCGCCGTACAATGCCATGTGGTTCGAGAAGGCGACAGCTCAATAAGTTTCAATCGTAAGCTGATTTAAGGTAATTTGCAGCATGCACAAAGAATCTCTGTCCGTCTATCGTTCAAACGGCGTCGTCTGGTTTAATTAGATGCAATTTATCAAGTTTAAACGTAACGGAGATAAAAAGGACACTTTCTAAATTTTACAAAGGACTAATTATGGAGTTCTGTCGGGAGATTATAAAAGCGCTTTTCGCGTAATGAGAGTGCTCGCTCAATCTGGCGGTAACTTCGGCACCGCCGCGCCGAGCGGCGAAGGTATCGGTACCCCGCGAAATTTCTGCGTCCCACGCGGACCGAGAACGGCTCGGTGAACTGGCGAACGGTATACCAGGTATACCTCTCGTTGAAACAGCGAAATCGTTCGACTTGACCGAGCAAAAAGCTCGGGCGGCGAGTGTCCTTCTCCTCCGCCGCGAGAGAAGCACACGCATACTCCAGCGTCTCCGCGTGCACGCACGCGTGGCACGTAAAGGCGGCCGATAATATCGCGGCAAAGCGTGTGCCTACGTGTGTCCGTCGCCGACGACGATGCGCTCAACGAACGGTATCCATCCGTGGCCAGCGTATACGAAAGCGTGCGCGTAAGCGTGAGATGTCCCAACCTGCGCGGCTGGACACCCGCCGCCGCGCCGCCAGGACACGCATCGCCGATCGCGATCGCGCGTGTAAGTATTCGCACGCCTGGCACACGCGCGCGGGTAAACCGACACCGGCCGCCAGCGAATCGTCATTTCCTGTCGAATCGGCGGATTAAAAAGAAAAAAATATTAAAGGACGAAATTTGAACCAATACCCCGAGTTAAATAACATTTTGTTACTTTCAGCTACCGTGTGTGTCGAAATTTATTATTTTTACACAAAACAGTATTATTTTAACTCTATTCCAGTTAAATTAACGACATATCGAGTAGAAGTAGTGGCCACTATAGGAATTACTTAATATTAACTATAATTTGACACTGCGAATTAACAATTCAATTATATGTGTCCAGCGAGATGTCATCATCGATATAAACCACGGACGCATGTATCTGCTTGACGATCTTCTTCATTTTCTTTTTACGCAAAAAGGCATTCCATGCTCGACCGCTCGTAATGCGCCGAGTCTCGTGTCGCGTCCGTAATCATTTAGTTCTGCTCCGCGTTCGAAGAAATGAAACTCCGTTCGATGAACGAGAATAAGCTCGCGGAGCCTCCGATCTCATTCCGGCAGTGAAATCATATCTATCTCGCGTTTCAGCGAGAGCGTCTCGAGCGCGTCGAAAGACCATGTCGGTCCTAATCGTCCGACCGGCGAACGAGAACTCCAAATCAATCTTATTGTCACGGTGAGAAAAATTGCATCGACGTTGTGTACCCGACATGTCGAAATGGACGAGATCGCAGTAACACCACCGATGATCGCGTTATTGCGAGCGAACGTGACGGACGTGACGGAACTTCGAAAGGCAGGATCCCACGCGCGCGCACATTGTGTGCACGTGTGCGTGGAAAGATAAAAATTCTCCCCCCTCTCCGGCGCGTCTCTCTCTCCATCCCGCAGCGGGGATTCCACGTTTTCCAGCCGAGTTTCCTCCTCCAAATGTTCGCGCGACGGTCCGTGGACCGTATAAGTGGGAAGAGGAGCGTTCCGTTTCCGTCTCCGGTAGAGACCTCACGCATATACGCGTTATCGCACGCACGACAACCGCCTACGCGCAGCCACTCGAACCCCTGCCATCGGTCGTTGTTTGGACAATCTGCTAGATGCAAATAGAAGCTGCCTATGAGGTCCTGCCGAGCAACGGTCGCTCGCCAGGACCGTTAAAAAGAAGGCTTAGGCGACCGAACGATTGCAGAAAATGTCTATTGTAATAAGCGATTATTTCTGACAGCGTGAGATTCGACTCTCTAATCTCGTCTTTAGAGAAAAGAACGGAAGATTAATTGAACACGTACACACACATACCGTCTTATAATAATTGATTTTTAACTATTTTTTTATGAGAATGGATCAGGAGAATTAAATGTTTAAACGTACTTTTGTCATCAGCAATGTTTATATGTTGTTTTGTAAATCAAAGTTCTCTTTATGGATATATATTTACAGCTTCGATATATTAAATTCGCGCGATCGCGCAAAAATACGTATGAATCGAATTAAATTAACTTATACTTTTAGATTACAATATTATTTTTTATATAAAAACAGAGTAAAGCATATATAGTATCAAACGTGTTTTTATCATTTTTATTATCAATGTTTGTTTGGTTTTGCAAATCAAAATTCTCTTTATATGTATTTATAACTTCGATATGTTAAAATCGTACGATCGTGCAAAAATGCATATATGTATATCGAGATAAAATTAACATACCTTTATAGATTACAATACTGGAGTAAAAAAGACGAACTATCTTATATTTGTATCCTGAAGTTATATGTATACGTGGAGCGTGTGGACCTAGTTTACGATAATAGAGATGAGCAGTTATTACCCCACATACCTATGAAGGGTTAAGATGTGCGGAAGACGACCGCCCTCGCCTTCCGCAATTACGTATTTATCATCTCGAGAAAAACGTGAAATTTTACCGATTATACAGAACATCCTATACTTAGCGTGCCGCGTTTCACCCACGGATCTTCTTCATTGCAATTTGCATCGATTTTTCGCAGCTAGACAATTACAAGTCTGTAGTATTACAAGTCTATCCAAATCCACTCGACAAAGAATGCGATTTTACAATCTATCAAGATTTTACCGTATCCATATCTCTGAAACTTAGGGCTCAGACACAATAAGAGGAATAAGGAACAAGGAATTGAACATAGAGATAATAGTGTTGTTGATGAAATGCAGAGTCTGGCTGCGCTGTCTCGCTGGAATGGGCGTTGCGGCGCCTGTGATCTTGTCGTAAAAACACTTATGTTGGAAGAATTTGATTAGTGCTGAGCTTTTATATATTTGTTGTTTTTTGTATAAAGAAATGTTTTAGAAGAGTCTGGCATGCAACTGACACTGGAAAATGAGTCTGGCATCCTCCCAAAGTCGTTGTAAAAAGTCGATTTGTAGAATCATTTGATTAGAGCTGTAACTTGTCAAGATGGTAGTTTAAATATATAAAATTATAAAAAAATAAGTCTGGCTACTTGTACTGGCTGGAAAATTGGTCTGGCACCCCCTTTAAAGTCGTCTGCACGAGCGCGCCGGTAGCTCGTTGCCCGCCGTATCTCTAAATATTATTAACGCATTACTCATTGAAAAAGATTTTTTTTGTCCAAAAGGAAAAACGTAAACGATTTCGTGCTTATTAGTAGTGGAATAATGTGTAATTAATTATGTAATAATCAGAAATAAAGTAATTTAAAAATAAAACTATATTTTAAAGTAGTCAACATTATGCAAGTATACGCTTATAAAAAATCAATTAACTTTATTTATTAAAATTATTAATTTATTCATCTGGATAATCTGTAATCAAACTTTCAATTTCTGAACTTTTATTTTCATCATCGGTGAGCTCGGTGTTGTCGGTATCGTCATCGGATTCTTCTTCGATTTCCTTGATTGAGTGCGTTCATGATCTGAAAATAATTCAAAGTTGAATTTATTATTAAAATTACACGATTTAATAAGTTGCGATAAAAACAAAACTTTTACGAACTAAACTAATTAACTCGTTTTATTTGCAAAAAAAATATAAATTATTATCTTAAAATTATATTTCTAAAGTCATGATTAAAGATTTATTAACAGTGTTTAAACCAAAATTCTTTATATTTTTCTCCCGACTGCTGCCAACCTTCGGTTGGCGAAGACGAGGGAGTATGCGTTTTTATAAACTAAAATATTATAATATTATAAATGAATAATAAGTTATTATAATGATAAGTATCTTTATTAATTTCAAATTATTTGTTGCATCATTATTATAACTTTATTATTAGTTTATTTATTCAAAATTAATTTTGCATTTATTTAAAATAAAATTAATTTATGAAATATACCTTCATTTTCTTCCTCATTCGATTCAAGTAATATTTCGCTCACGAACGGGGGGCAGTTGAACTCCTTCGAACCAAGTAAACTCGTACTTTTCGTCAACTTCTTTCTTACTTGGTTCGAAGGAGTTCAACTGCCCCCCGTTCGTGAGCGATATATTACTTGAATCGAATGAGGAAGAAAATGAAGGTATATTTCATAAATTAATTTTATTATAAATGAATGCAAAATTAATTTTAAATAAATAAACTAATAATAAAGTTATAATAATGATGCAACAAATAATTTGAAATTAATAAAGATACTTATCATTATAATAACTTATTATTCATTTATAATATTATAATATTTTAGTTTATAAAAACGCATACTCCCTCGTCTTCGCCAACCGAAGGTTGGCAGCAGTCGGGAGAAAAATATAAAGAATTTTGGTTTAAACACTGTTAATAAATCTTTAATCATGACTTTAGAAATATGATTTTAAGATAATAATTTATATTTTTTTGCAAATAAAACGAGTTAATTAGTTTAGTTCGTAAAAGTTTTGTTTTTATCGCAGCTTATTAAAATCGTGTAATTTTAATAATAAATTCAACTTTGAATTATTTTCAGATCATGAACGTACTCAATCAAAGGAAATCGAAGAAGAATCCGATGACGATACCGACAACACCGAGCTCACCGATGATGAAAATGAAAGTTCAGAAATTGAAAGTTTGATTACAGATTATCCAGATGAATAAATTAATAATTTTAATAAATAAAGTTAATTGATTTTTTATAAGCGTATACTTGCATAATGTTGACTACTTTAAAATATAGTTTTATTTTTAAATTACTTTATTTCTGATTATTACATAATTAATTACACATTATTCCACTACTAATAAGCACGAAATCGTTTACGTTTTTCCTTTTGGACAAAAAAAAATCTTTTTCAATGAGTAATGCGTTAATAATATTTAGAGATACGGCGGGCAACGAGCTACCGGCGCGCTCGTGCAGACGACTTTAAAGGGGGTGCCAGACCAATTTTCCAGCCAGTACAAGTAGCCAGACTTATTTTTTTATAATTTTATATATTTAAACTACCATCTTGACAAGTTACAGCTCTAATCAAATGATTCTACAAATCGACTTTTTACAACGACTTTGGGAGGATGCCAGACTCATTTTCCAGTGTCAGTTGCATGCCAGACTCTTCTAAAACATTTCTTTATACAAAAAACAACAAATATATAAAAGCTCAGCACTAATCAAATTCTTCCAACATAAGTGTTTTTACGACAAGATCACAGGCGCCGCAACGCCCATTCCAGCGAGACAGCGCAATGCCGTGTCTTGAAAAAAGAGAGAAGCTGTGTCTTGAAAAAAGATGCGACTACTATGTTTAATTCCTTGTTCCTTATGCCTCTCATTGTGTCTGAGCCCTTAGAGTCCCTTCACCTTCGATCTTTAAAAGCTCAAGAAGCGTCGATGCCTTTCCGGTAAAATCGGACTCGAGATAAATCAAAGACGCCGTGAGATGAAAGGCGGCTTTGTACGTCCGGGTAACGCACACCCCGTGTTCCGAATGTCGACGGACGCGTTAAGCGCGTAGTAGTAGCCGCAAAAACGTCAAGCCCAGCAGTGTCCCCTGGTCGTAAACCATCAACGGATGTGTCGAATGAATCCGCCTGGTCAACAGTTTATGGTACACGCGCAGCAATTGACCTACATTGTGTTGTACGCCGCAGGAAGGGGGGACCATAGACCATAGCCAGGGACTTAAATTATCAGGACACTGAGCGACGCACGAGCGTGAGGGCGACTTAATTAGCCAATTACCGCCGCGCGTATAGAACAGCGCGCAGCCGGTGGTCTTAGATCCGGAGGGTGGACAGAAGGAAGGGGGGGGGGGCGGCGAGGGTAGAAAAGGGTCCGAATATCGGACGGATGGAGTTTCGCCACTCGGAGCGAGATCTGTCGGGGGAGGTGCCCCATCCGAATCCAGGACAAGGCGATTGAAACGTCAGCTTTATCCTTGAACGGTGCAAAAGGATTCCCGGCTCTCCGGCGGAATCAATTCGCCACCACCCTCTCTCCGCGGTTGTTCACGTTCTCACCTAAAACTTGCCTATTGACAGGTCCTATTGAGCGTGGCAGAATCTCGAAGGGGTCGAGAGTGCGGGAGACGGCTCTGCGGCGCAGATATGTTACATTTAAAATATTTTTGCCCCAGCACGTAGCCTTGCTCCACATACGAGCTCGCTATATATCCTCCTAAGGCTCACGGTGGGAGATATTTTTCTCTTTCAATGAGAGGACGCGCCGAACGGAAATTACTGCGGCTATCGCGCGCTAAGCTAAATTCATGTATTGCGGTTGAATTTATACGTGCAACGCACGGTGCGTTACATAGACATCTCGTAATTTTTGACAAAACATATATTGTACATTACAATGCACTGTAAATATTAAAGGATGAAATTTAAACCAGTACCTTGAATTAAATAGCATTTTGTTATTTTTAACTACCTTATGTGTGTTGAAATTTATTATTTTAACTTCATTGGTTTAGTTAAATTAACGACATATTGAGTAGGAGTAGTGGCGACCTATAAGAATGTTTAAAAATGACTCAAATTGAGTATAATTTGACACTACAAATTTAAGTATATATTACATAATATTATCTTGTTACATTATATATTTTTTCGCGTTTTTTCTTAAGATTGTATGGCTCTCGACCTTTTACAACCAACATCATCGAGCACGTTGTTATGACGAGATGTGGCAAAGCAACAGTTACAACAAACCTATTTTAGCTGTACAAATTACACTCGAGCGTAAAGCGTTAACTCGACATTTTTAAACGCGCGATGGATTTTCGGGCCGCTCGCGCGGAGTCTTTTGTGAATCGCGCGCCGTTTCCGCCTGGAACTTTCTGATTGTTTGCTACACGCGTAATAAAACGCTAGCCTAGCATATCCGACAAGCCGCGGCGGCGGCGCGGAGGGGCAGGATGCGTCCATCGTGTCTAGTTCCGCGTAATTTCTGCGGGCAACCAATGGTTCGCCGTGTGCGCGAGCACCGCGTGCGGGCGGCTAAATGCCAGTAATTGTTTGTTATTCCGTCGTGTTCCGCAAGCGGATTACACGAATTACACGGCCGCGGAGAAACGCGAGGCGACGTAACGCTCCATTTTCCGAAGGAAAAACCGTATTTTCTTCCGGGTCTTCCGGGACTTTTTCCCGACGGCGCATCGACAGTCGTTAGCGCGACAAAGGGGGGATTGAGAACGATCGTCGGCGGCAAGATATCTTTCTTTCTTTCTTTCGGCCCTCCCTCGCTCTTTCCCGGCGACAATGACGTTTGAATGGAACGTCTCGCGTGCAGCACCGCGAGACTTATCGTCTGTCAGTTTATTGAATGAGAAAGGGGCGGTTCTGGATTCGAAATAAACGCAACCCGCGCGACTGAATAGAATGCCATCGGGGTAACACGTGGATGTTCGTAATGACCTTCACGCTCAGGAAAATGCACACGACGTAAAATGTATCGGTCTTTCTGTCACAGATTTCCGGTTTGGTCTGGGCCTATATATCGAGCCGACCGACCGACCAATTGTATGCCAGCATCTTCGCCGACTTATGCATTTCCAACCGCGCCAATTCGCCGCTGGCACAGCCAATCTTTACCTTTCCGATTTCCACCCTTGCGATGTATTTCAAGCGTCGAAATCAATGAGATTTAAACGAGCCCGTTAGTTCGAAACGGGGATAAGGCCGAGGGAAGAGATCGTTGCTGACAGCAACGCGCGCGAAAATATCCTTCGCGACGAGCTCGCGGAAGTTTTAAGAATGGAAGCTTCACGAATAGCCACGGTCGATTGACGGCTGTCGCGAGAGCTTCGTCAGAAACACGCGGCCTGCGTCACTATTAAAAATTTTATCGCGCGCGGTAAGTTTAATTAACCGTCGTTTAATTAATCCTCTCTACGAGGGTTGTATTCACACCCCTGGAGCGGCCTTTGAAGCGCGCACCCCGCTAACCTTCACCAGGCCGCGTAAACGGAAGGTTAAAGATATCTTTTATACGTCACATCGTATATAAATGACGTCAGTGCAACCTTACGTTTTTATAGTCCAGTTTTACGACACGTGCCACACACAGAGAGCGGTCTGCAGCATCTCGTTACGTAAAAGCGCCCTAGGACCCCTGCGTCACTCGTTATTTATTTATTTATTTTTTACTGACATCAGCGAGGGTTTCATTCAATTTACGCATATCAGAAAAAATTACGTCGCGCCCGAGAAAACCGCGAGCGAACGGAGACTTTCTTGCGAATCTCCTGAAATCGAAGCTTGTAAATTGGACGCCGCGTTTATTAGGCGACTTGTTTTTTTTTTATATCGACTTAATTGACATCGACTCACTTGATGAGCCTACACGCGTAAGCTCTCTCCCGTCGCTATTGTTGTCGCGCTACGTGGCATCGCGCTCGTTTGCAGAAATAAAAATAAATCCGCTGACATCCGCGGAACGCGGTCTCGTCCATTGACTTTCGCCATTACTTTCAATATTCCGGACACTTCGTTTCCCGTCTCTCGCATGTTTATTCCGAGTATTAATCCAGGAGGAGAGGAGGGATTTTCTGTTTCTGTTTGCACACAATTCTGCGGCGCGACACCGCGGATCGATACACACACCACTTTCTCTGGCCACTCGACAGCGCGCTATTTCCATCTCGCTTTTGACATTGAATTTCAAGCTCATGCGTTTCCCGAGGAAAACAATAGACGAAGCCACTCTACAGGGACGAGCGGGTGTGGACGAAAAAAACCTACATACGATCCAAAACAAGGAGTAATAAGATCGTTCAGAGCTGCCAAATGCGACGCAGATATTACCGATAAACTCCTTTCAACATTAAATGAACGGCGAATCTAAACGACAAATTTCAATCTAGCGCGACTTCTGTAAACCTGTACCTTAGAGATAAAGGATCGTATTTCCAGTTTTGGTCACAATTAGAGTTAATACTTTTTCCAATACACATAGAGAGAATTTTTTCTTAGAATTTACCCTGAAAATCATGGTAGGTGTGGGACAACATGTACTACGTAGAATTTTACGCGAGCTATTCTGATTAATATCTACCATAATAAAAAATACTAATATCTGTTACATTAAAATATGAAATATGTTTGATTTTTACTAAAATATATCTAGGAAATTTCAATAAGTTTTCAAAAATCACCAATCTGTGCTTGGTAATTTTTATCACACGTTGTTCGCAAAATGTCTTTTGTATATTTAAAAAATTCCTCGGTTGCCAAGTTGTCCCAAGTTTGTATTGAATTTAACGGTAAAATATAACGAAAAATTCTCTCCGTGCAGAAGTTTAAATTGTATAGTAAAGGGTGTTATGTCCATTATTACTAGTTCCTAAGATACAACTAGAAAAAGTCGTACTATAGAAATAACTTTAAATCCTGTTTTCTTTAAATTTCTAATAATGGAGATACGCTTCTTTATCTCTTATAGGTACAGAAACATAATTTAGTTGCGCTCCGCGAATCCCTTTCCCGTCTTAGGCGATTCAGGCGTAAAGAGGTTTTAGGATAATTGTCACTCCTCGATCAGAACGCGCGTCGCTTCCTGTTATTGCACGGTTCTAATTGTTAAGCTAATATACCGGCAATCCCATTTTTCCCACCAATTATTACAGGTCGCTCGGCGTCGTCGTCGTCGACGCTCCCCGGCGCGGCGTCGCTCTTTCCGTCATCGCGAGAGCGTCGTTTCGACGTCGTCGCCGCCTGCCCCCGCAGCTCTCGAAGTATTATCGCAAAGTATACCGGGGAACACAACCAGCCGTATCTCCCGTGTTTTGAAACGCTCGCGTGGCTTACAAAAGGCCGCGGAAAACCGGTATACGGAAAATGTCACGGCCTTGTCGCCCGATGCGACCGGCGATCGCGGCGCAAAATAGTCTATCGACCGGACCTGTGCCGTACAAAGGCGACGAATTAACGATAGCGGATCGACGAAATTCGACGACCGGATTTTCGCAAAGGGACTTTCCAACGCTCGATACATCGCGGACGCGGAAACCGGGCATCGGCAGCGCGAAACGTTGAACGGAGGCGAATGCCTGCGATGGTGGTTTAGATTATTTTTTAAGTGGGTGTAATACGCGCGCGCGCGCGGGGCAGCATCTGCGGTGCAATTTACACCGCGTACAACGGTGTTAGCGAAGCATATCGCTGGAAAGAGCCAGCTGGCTCTCCCCCCCCCCCTCGAGTTCCGGATCGGTATTGAGCGTCATTTTTCAAATGTTGTTACGTTATATATATATATGTGGCTGAATGTCGATACAACGTAGAGAAAACGTAGGCTAACGGTGATCAAGCTCGGAGTTGCAATCCGCTGCGAATGCATCGCCAATGCTCAATGCCTTTTCCGCATTTCTATAATGGTAAAACATCGCGCTCCGGTTAGTTTGCCAAGGCGAACGTTAGATGAATATTATTTCTACAAAGAACATATAATAATCTCTCGTAAATTTCGCTTCGTAGCGATCCCGCCAATCGGAAGAAGTTAATTGAAAATTTAAAAAGGAACTTGCGCGGACGGGAACCTTGTTTTTAAGTTTCTGTTTTAACGTGCCGCTGAAATAACGCGAAATAACGAGGGAAAAATGTATGATGAATTAAAAGGGCAAAACTGACGGAATAAATTTACAATTTTAACTGCTCCTTCACGTTCGTAGACCAAGACGGATCGCCGGGCATGATTGCGAGAGGTCGAAGCTCTATCGAGGGAGGACCGGGAAGAAACCTTTGGAAACCGGAGGGAAATCGTACTCTCGAAGCGTGATGCCGCCGCGCGATATTACAAACGTCCCGTACAATTGGGACGAGCGCGCGCGTTGGATGCGCAAAAGTCGGTCGTTCTCGAAATCTTATGTGACCATCAGCGGCGCGTTTCCGGCCGCTGTAAAAACCGCCGTCGCCACCGACGCTGAGTTCTCTCTGACGTTGCAGCCATTTTTAACGGATCGCAATGCATAAAGCGTAATAATGACGTACCGTAATCGGCACGTACGCGCGCGCGTAACTGGGAAATGCTGCGCCTCGTTGTTTTAAAACCTAGCGGTTTCCCACACAGGCCTTCTCACACGTGACCGTCTCTGTCTGTGCGCCCCGCGTACGTGATAAAGCAAGACACGCCAGGATAATGCGCGTTTCGCGGCCGATTAGAGGCTAATGCCAAGGTCCCTTTTCTCCCGGTTAAAGGGTGAAGTCATCCTTAGCGTGGCACGAAGCGTGCACTTTGCGTTATCGCGCGCGGGTTCAATTTTTTGCGACGGATAATACATAATGAGAGCTTATCTCCACGAGCTATCAGTCAACACGCGCGGCTCATTGTCAATCTCTTTTTCAATAACGTTTACTTAAGATTACTTCTACAGTACACTGAGAAAAAGAATTTGTTAAGCCCAAGAAATATTTAGTCCGATACGTTCAACTAAACATTAGTTAAATTAATTAATTCTTAATTAAAGAAACTAAATAAATTGTTGAAACAACTAATGTTTAGTTTAACTAACTAAAATGTTTAGTTGAACGTATCGGACTAAATATTTCTTGGGATTAACGATTTTTTTTCTCAGTGTAGTATTCAGAGTAATTTCAATAAACAAGAATTGTCGACGAATGGTATTTGAGAGGACGAAGATCAAAGGAGCAAGTCTGTGCCCTTAGAAAGTAAATGGTGCCAAGGAAATGCTGTATCAGTCTTATGAAAGTAATTAAATTGCAGTAAGTTATTTTAGTAAAATATCCTTATAACGTTAGCGAAAAAAGAACTAGTTATTAACGGCACGATCTCGGATCTCAGAATAAAAATTTACGCTCTTATTCGTGCTCGAAATTATCAGAGCTTGATTTGAAAAGGAAGTTAATCTGTTTAATATATCGGTCGTTTCAGTTCCAAGCTACTGTTACGAGAAGAACGAAATTCTGCATCTCTCTAAAGTCGTGAGATCATACTTTATTCAATGTTACTTGACGTTCGTTTTAATTGTTTGCGACTGTACCTTATCAACAACGAGCGCAAAATTCCGCTTGAGCCTTAATTAGGGGCTAATTGACTAATTAAATTCAATTCTGAAGATACTGGAAATGACGCTCGGGGCGGATATTTAAAGGGTCATAATCGTTAAAAAGGAATTAGGTAGGAGACGATGGCTTAATCTTTCGAAATTAGCGCGCGAAAATTCCTTTTGAAGTTTTCCGTCGCATTCCGAGCGTATCTAATTGATTGTAATTTTTCAATGTAAGAAGAGTATATTAAAAATTAATTGTAACATTCAATGTTAAGGAAAAGCGAGAATGTCCAACGCTGTCCACTGTCGTGTTCGCCGATAATAAACCACACGAGATAAAGAGCGAGCGTGGGTCTCACCGAAAGGGAAATAGTTTCATCAGAGTTCATATTATCAGCGTAGGCTCTCTATCGAAATACAGCCAATCTAAGGGTAAACGTACCCGTCTCGATATCCGTATCACGACGACAAAATATACGTCGCCGGGTGCGCGCGATAGTAATCGGAAGAACTTACCGTGGCGTGCAACACGCGACACTATATTGATTAAAGTGAAACTCGAGATTTTAAAGCGAGTTTACTGCTTTACGGATCAATTACGATCGCCGGTAGGCGGACCGATAGACTCGATGCAGAAATGTGAAGGTCTCGCTTGGCCTTCGGGTCTCTTTGAAGTTTCGCGAGAAAAGTCGTCGTGTATTTTTGCAGTCACGAAAAATACCTGCGAAATAATATTCCTCCGTTTATTTAAACCTTACTCTTTACGTCCCACGTCTTTAGCCGCTTCGACGGAGAGAAGATCCGAGGTATCGCCTCTTTCTCTCTCTCTCTCTCTCTCTCTCTCGGTGTCCAGAGAGAGGCATAGAATCGCTAACTCGCTTAACGTTAACTGGATGTTTACGACCTGCGGTGAAACGCGAAAAATCGATAGGCCGAGCCAAGCGTGTCGCACGCGAATGCGGACGTGAACTTTATCGGGAAGCTGACCGATCTTCGCAGCGATCGACCGACCGTCCAACCGACCGCGCTCCGGCGACGCCGACACTCGCCGACGTCGGGGTGGCGATGACAACGACGACGGGGCCGAGACGCCGAGAAGGCGGCGTCTAATAGTTCAATTAACTCGAGCCTACCGGAGCGGTATGAATATTTGAGCGGCCGAGGAGAGCGAGCTTCCGATGCCGAGACGGGAGAACATCTGCGGCATGATGAATTCGCCGTGCCCGGGAGGTCGTCGAAGGAGACACGCGCGTCACAAAGTCGATCTGCAAGCGCATTCTTATCGCGCGTGCGATTGATAGACGATGGCATTCCAATTACGATGACGCTCCGTAGACGTAGATACGAGGCTACTCGAGACGAGTCGCGGCAAAAACCCGTCCTCGGAGAGCTGCAGCGACGTAATACGAGCGGATTCCTCGCGAGATTTCTGGAAGAAGCTCGGGAGCTGAAAGGTGTTTGGGTTCTCGGAATTAAAATCTGAGATTTTAGGATAAGTCGCGATGGATAGCGTTGTAAAGTGAAGTACTGTATCGCATTAAGTTAAATTATTCAATTATTACGGTAATACGGTATTGTATTGAAATTCTCGTAAAACGAGCGGTTAAAACGACTGTGTTCCGTGCTTTCCCTCGAGCTGGTACACTTCTTCTTCTTCTTCTTGAATTAATGGCGCTTGTCTTTTGACAGAGACAATACAGCCAGCTTCGTATAATATATATATAGTAGGATCCCTTTCTTGTTATATATTTCCCAAAAGTCTTAAAAATTAGGATGGACACTGTTTTAGAACTTTCGAGCTGCTGCACGACCCAGCTTGTAATTTATGCGCGTCTTCTGTCGAAAGCGTGAAAAGTAACGTTTGCACGGACGTTATAAGCGTCCGAAATTGAATCGCGATGATCGATACGGCATTTTTTACTGACGTGTATTAAATAAACCGTTCAATTAAAAGCAATTGATGGCGGTTTGCGCTCGATAAATATGCAATGCCGTTTCAAAACCGCCGCGCCGCGCCGTGTCGGGTTTCCGTGTAGAAAATTGGAGGATAAAAATTTGTTGAACAAATTTACGTAGCCGGAGCGCGCGCGCGCGCGCGCGCGCGTGTGTGTGTGTATGTCGCGTGCGCAAAATTCTCCCTTTTTTTTCCTCGCACGGCAGGCTTCCGCTTTCGACGCACATTTTTCGCACGGAAGCGACACGTCGCAGCTAGACGTGCCGCTTCGATTCGTTCATACGAAAGGCCACAACGGCTGGTTTTTCCCCCTGACAACAATTCGGAGAGTGGAATCTCCGTGTCTCGGAGCGTGTCGCGAAGCTCAATGATTAATTCAGAACCTCGCGCGGCGAACGAGAATCAATATTCGACAACAGCAACAGCTGATCGGCCGACGAATCAAAAATATCGCGGCCGTCCCAGACGTCGCGTCGCGCCGATCGGCGAGTTTCAAAGACGCGAAGAAGGACGAAGAAAATCGTGAGATTTAAGACACGCGCGTGTCGGCGACAACGCAAAGGCGGGCAAAAAGTGGAGCGGCCGCTAACTAAGCGATATTTCGCTCCTGGAAGAAAAAAAAGAGAAAGAGAGACGGCGGAGGGAAAGAAGAAAAAACGCTTCTCCAAAACGCCGTTCTCCAAAAAAAAAAAAACGCGTGCGTGGACGAAGCGCGTGCGGTTGCGACACGCACGCGAGTCGGGAGTCGCGAGTCGTGTGTGCGTGTCGGAGGGGGGCGAGCAGGGGGCAAGGTGCCTCTCGGCCACCGGATCGGACGACAGGTTACTCACGTTGGATGCTGCAGCGTCAGCATATCGGCGCACCCGGGAGGACGAGGGACGCGTGCGATCCTCGCGCGAGGACGGCACCGCGAGGAGGAGCGCGCATTCGCGTCCGGTGATCCCGGGGGCCGACGATCTCCTGGGGGGGGAGGACGACTCGCCTCAGGAAGCGGCTGCGGCGACCACGGCGGCGTACGCGCAGTCAAAGCGCATCCGGCATCTCTCCGCACGGCCTTCCTCGATCTCGCGCACTCGTGTACGTGAACCTTTGCCGCGTAGGTGACCCCGACGACGCTCTCTCAAAGAGTGGAGCGTGGAGAGGACGACGACGGAACGCTTGCTTCGCGACGCGGCACGGTACGATACCCGCCGTCCCGCGAGTCCCGACCACGCAGCAGGTTCCGCGACTTGGCTGCTTCTGCCAGTTCTGCCTGCCTCCGCTCACCGTGTCGATTCGCGTTGTTCGGCCCCGAGCGCGCACCGCACGGCCGCAAAGCAACGGGCAGCGCTCGTCGCGACGGACTGGGGGGGGGGGGGAGCGTGCACTGGAGCTGTATACGTATGCGCGTACTCGGCGTACTCCGGACTCCTCAGTCTCCTCACTCCGGTACTCCCATCTCCCATGCTCCCACCACTTTTGAGGCTAGGTGCCGCGCCAGCGCCAGCCTGAGCGCCTCGACGACGACCGTTGGAAGGTATATACGGCGGTATACAGTTTGTCCGGTTTGTCGCTAGGTCGGCCCTTTCCCTCGTCCCTCCGCGCCGCGGCGCCCCTGGAACCGAGCTTGACGTGCGTTCGGACTTCGGACGAGGCCAGTGAACGCGGCATTACACGGACGTCAGTAGATATTTTTGATGTTTCTACTTTTAATTATTGTAAATGTCTAATTGCATGCTGTTATTACAGAGCTGGGGCTGGATTGATGTTCACATTCCTACAGGATTGTCCGTTCGGATTATTCCTCTTTGAACTGAAACGATAATCTTTTGTTATCACAAGATATGATGTTGATGGAAACCCGAAACGAAGTTTAAGTTCTTGTGTAGCTGTCTTTAATGTTATTGTTTGCCATGCGCTTTTGACAGATCATATGCTCTGAAAAATCGTACGCGCATTTCCCTGGCAAGCTTCAATAAATATCACATTGTGCGGTGAAACGCAACGCAATCAAAAATGGAAAATGATAATCCAGTTATATATGGGCTCGAATTCCAAGTACGAACCTGTCAGAGTTAATTTTGCGAATACTAAGTAAACCACCCACTAAACACTGACTAGCACTAAATTATAATATTGTTTCAATATCATAATTTCCTACTCAACAATTTAACTGTCATGTACAACATGTATTATATTACACTTGATTGTTGAGTGAGAAATTATAATATTGATATAATGTCACTTTTAGAGCAGCATAACTTTTTATTTTATAGTATTTCATGCTGCCGCTAAGTAACATTGTCTACTACTTCCTACTGCTATTTAAATGTCTAATTTGCTACTTACTATTTGTTCCTTGTTGCTGTAGAAACTTTAAGTTATACAAGAGATAAACGTAATGCTGTTTTACATTTTAGACCAGAGCACTGTCGGCTCAAACGGCCGAGACGGATATCGTGAGATTCTTGGTAGGAACGCAGTCTTTAAAATTCAGCAACAACCAGGTTCACTTAGTAGAGCTTAATGAGGAAACAGGAAATTTGAAGACGCAGGTGTTTCAGCATTCAGTAGGAGAAATTTGGTCCTTACAGGCTTCTCCGACTGAATCTGATATATTTATTACATGTTACAATAGCTTGAGTGGTAAATAAGCTTCTCACGTATTCAATTTCCTAAAGTAACATTTTGTTGTTCAAGCTGAAATTAATGGATTGTGAATTTTTATTATTAATATAAATTATTAATATGAATTATATATTTCGTGGCATAAAATATATCTGATGGTTCCAAAGAACCTTTATTTTCCTAGAGGAAGGTTCCTGTCAGATGAAGGGAGCTATCTGGAGATTTCCTGAGATAAAAGAATACACTAATGATGTTCTGCAACTCGATAAATTAGCTGATATCGATACGACTCCATATGGCACCGATCTTAAAACGATTGCCTATCATCCTATGGATAGTAAGAAGGTTGTGTCGGTAGTAGATAACAATTTTGTTTTATGGGATCTGGCTGAAGGACCACAGGTATTGATCTCCTCTTCATATAATCAAGGATACTCTATTATCGTACATGAAATTTATCTTTGTTGTTTTTTAAGATTATTCTCAATAATTTAAATTTTTTTAACCCCACTCAGGTTATGGTATCGGGCACCTTATCAGGCAAAGGTCAGCCACGGTTTACGAACGGTAAATGGAATCCTCACAACGGTGCCAATCAATTTGTAACCTTGAACGATAACAACGTTCGCGGATGGGATTTCAGGAGTCCAGCCAATGCTGCTTGGTCTATTTTATCTGCACATTCGCAAATCATCAGGTAATAATGATATAAAGATTTAATTCTCGATAGAATTGAATTCATCTCTCCATGTAACTCGTTTCCCAGGGACCTGGATTTCAATGCAAATCGTCAGTATTTTCTATCTACTTGCGGCGACGATGGATACATGAAGTTCTGGGATATCCGTCTTCCGACGGAACCGGTGC
Organism: Temnothorax nylanderi; assembly: GCF_030848795.1. Taxonomy (NCBI): domain Eukaryota; kingdom Metazoa; phylum Arthropoda; class Insecta; order Hymenoptera; family Formicidae; genus Temnothorax; species Temnothorax nylanderi. The sequence goes on along the minus strand of NW_027249168.1, from coordinate 127,825 downwards.
TGTCACGTATGGAGCATTCGCATTGGGTGTGGAACATAAGGATTAATCGATTCCACGATCAGCTCGTTTTAACGTCCAGCAGTGATTCCAGAGTGATATTGTGCAGTATCGCGTCCATATCGTCTGAACCATTCGGACATATGGTGTCAGCGGAAGACGAGACTTCGCAAAATGAAGAATCTTGCGGGAAAAAGAAGTAAATATATCAAGCAACGATACTTTTTTTTAACTAATTTACATGTAAAATACAAAATTTCGTACATTTATGATTCTAGATTAGACGATGGTCTGGTAGGAAGGTACGAGGAACACGAAGACAGTGTGTACGCAGTGGAATGGTCGTCTGCCGATCCTTGGACATTTGCATCTCTCAGTTACGACGGCAGATTAGTTCTCAATAAAGTACCGCGTAAATATAAATATCAAATACTTCTATAAATCCACAATATTTAACGAAAAAGTGGAAGTAATATTACACGCCTCATTTATTGTAAATTTAATTTTGTACCTAAATATCATGTACATTATTATTGACATTGTACATACGTGTATACCTAATATTAGGTATAAAATAATGTTATAATTATTATATAATAAGAGAATGTATATATATTTACACGTATGTATGATACAGATAAATAGAACATATGGATATTAGAACTGTTCCGAGATCTTGCTAGCTATGTTTCTTAATTGTCCGTAAACCTTGGAGGGTGGACTGCCCAAGATTAAATTGCATATCGCTCTGCGAGCTAATTGTATGTTCTGAAAAGAACCGAGTATATGTATCTTGGTATCGGCCAGCACAATTCTGGTCTTTGTTACGTTCTCGATGGTAAACTTCGTTCTTCCACCCTTGCCCGCTAATCTCCCAACCGCCCGAGACCGGTGATCCCCTTTCATTTGTTGCCTGACGTCTTGTATCTCGAACGACTCCACAAACAGGTCGTCCAGGCGTAACAACGCCAAAGCGTCCTCCACCTCGAATCCACAGATGAACGCTTTCACAAAGTCCGCCGCTTTTTGGAGATACGAAATGTCCGGTGTCTCCGGTGCCGTTCTAATTTCTACATTTCTGGTCTTCAGATTGAAACGTATTTGTAGCTTCAGATGTTCAGTGACGGGTGTAAATATTTTTAACCAGTTTTCCTTCAAAGGCGAGTATCTGTGCGCTGGTACCGATATCTGCAATAAAAATAATTTGTGTTAAAATTAAGTTCATATATAAATTTTTGTAATATACTGTACTATTATATTATATCATATAATTACCTTCCTTTGTTCTCCTCCTTGTACGTTCTTAGCTCTCTTTTTAGACGGTTGCTGCTTTACTTTTCCCTTTATTCCACTGACTATCTCTACCTAAAGAAAAAGAAACCTTTATTCGTACTATGATATAACGATAAAAATGAAACATGAAAGACACGATTTTCAGCGGGTATCTTTTACGAAATACAGTTATTCTTCGATCGAAGTTGTCTTCAAGCTTAAAACAACACTACTTAATTCAACAAGTACCTCCATGCGATTATCGTCGGCATGGCGTTTCTTGGACGTTTTCGCCACTTCATCAGTCTTCTGCTGAGGCTGAGGTTGATCCGCGATGCTCATCTCTCGCGTGGTTTCCTCCATTTTCTACGAGTATATCTGAATGTTTTACGAGAATAATCCGTCCTCTCTTGTCGCGTGGCTCGCACGTGGATCAACGATGCCAAGGCGAAGGCGAAATTGTTCTAGGTTAGGTTCGTTTTCAACTTTCTATCTATACCACACCACGTGAAAACAGTGATGTGAATGTGAATCCCAGTGAACGCACACAGAGTGACGCTCGGTCTATCGGTGTGTCGGCAGCGCTCGGCAGTGCCGAGCGAGAGGGAGAATATTATTCCCTCCTTGTCGCTCTTAGGGCTCAGTCACAATGAGAAAAATAAGGAATAAGATAAAGGAATAAGGAATAAGGCATGTTGCATCTCACTTTAATGTACATGTACTGAAGTGAGATGCGACATTCCCTTATTCCTTATTCCTTTATCTTATTCCTTACTTTTATCATTGTGACTGAGCCCTTACTTAGCTCGCGCGATCGACGATGTTTTTACGCTGGAAATGCTTTCTCGGTATCTCGGCGTGAATCTGAGTTGCCGTTGCACGATAATCAAAGAGCGATCTTTGGAATAATGTAGAGATGTAAAAATAATTAATAAACATAAAAAAATTGTAGTAAAAAATTATGTTGATCACTCTTGCAGAAATTTTCATGCTTTGACCTATACTCCTATTATTTTGACAATTTCTTTCCGAAAAAAATTCCGTAGAAGAGAAAACACATATTTTTTTGTTTGGCCTACAATTAATATTTCCGAGTGTAATATTTGTAAGAAATTGAATTTGTCGGTAACTGTTATACTTTTAAGTTAATTAATATCTTGGAAATATTCAATTCTATATATACGTATGAGATATTTTCGTTAACAAATATATTTATATAAATACTATATTTTATATATTTATTTATGTCGAATAACCTGATATATATGTATATATATATATCAGGAATTCCCAAATCCCAAATTCCAAATCCCAAATCCCAAATCCCAAATCCCAATTCCCAAATTTCAATTCCCAATTCCCAAATCCCAAATCCCAAATCCCAATTCCCAAATCCCAATTCCCAAATCCCAATTCCCAAATCCCAATTCCCAAATCCCAAATCCCAATTCCCAAATCCCAATTCCCAAATCCCAAATCCCAAATCCCAAATCCCAAATCACCTGAAGAGGGTCCGAATTTGGACCGAAACGTCGTTTTATCTATTAATAAATTTGCCAGTTATGGTCAAGGAAGTTTGTTCATATTATATTATATATATATATATGTACATATATATATGTTTTCGATGATTGTTTCGGGAATGATTAAATCGACCCTGTCCGTGAGATTATTCTACATCTTTTAGAGAAGAACTTTTTTACATTTTTCACAAATAGTTTACCCTCAACTTTTGAATTTCGATTCTGAATGCAGTATATTCATACGTGACTTGATTTGTACTTGATTTGCGGAGTTGACAAAAATTGCGACCTACGTTAATGACTACAGGCCCGGCGAGATCGAAACCAAATCGTCGGTCGAATCAGTCGAATGTATTAATAGTAATCACTGCTGGAGTCACGCGGCGCGTATTCCTCGTTTCGCGTCGATAGGTCGAAGAAAGGCCTTCCTTTGTCTAATGTAAAGGATAAACAAAAACCATATATATGATTTAACTATTAGGTATAGTTTACCAACAGGTTGGAACAACCGGCCCTTAATATTATAATTTTTTAATTAGCTTTACTCAAAACTCAATTTTGTCGTACTAATGAAATAAAATCAAATTTCTAACATTCATGTCATGGGTAAGTTAATTTGCAATATTTTCTGCATTACAGAGGCCGCCTTCCTCGCGTCGCTTTCCCGCCGCGGATGCTAACGACGCCCGTAGTGGTGGTATGTACCCGGGCCCCTCAGCCAGCTAGCGCCAGCGCCAGGACTCATCGGACCCAGGTAAGTTCGATTATTACACCAAAAACATATGTAATATAACGAAATAATAATTTTATTTGCGTCACATGTATATCTTTTCTGCATTACAGAGGCCGCCTTCCTCGTGTGTTGCTTCGCATCCCGGCGCGGCAAACTTTACCGGCGAGATGGCAAAGTCTTTCTCCTCTCACTTTAATCCTTTCTGGACCAACGGTTTAACGTCTCTTCCGAAAGACGGAGCCCAGTTTACCATCTGGGGCCAGGGATACTGTATCCATTTGGGATCTATCCGCCAGATGGGGGGGGGCAGCGTTTTGCTGAGAAAAATTCTCATCGGCCTAGCGGGATTCGAACCCGGTTCTCCGGATTACGAATCTAGCGCTCTACCCACTAGACCAGCCATCTCCCCACGATTCCCCTATATAGAATATCAGCAAATCGTGGATTGTGTAATTCTGTAATTTTTACGTGGCAATTGTTTTCGATAGACCGAGAACTTTTGGCAGTATCAATTAAAAAATAATCGCTACATAAATGAGTTGCGGTGCATTTGATAAAATAAAAATATTGAATGTAAAAGTACACGTAAATTATATAGCAATCCGCTCGCGTTAAATAATTAGAAATAACGGCGAGCCGCTCGATGAAAATGGGTAGAATGCAATACAAAACAAGCAAACGCATCGTTTTTTTTTATAACACATTTTTCATTGTCTTATAAGTCTATGGTAATTAATAATTAATAACAAGAAAAAAACCTTTTTCATCAATGTGTCTACAATAATTATTAAAAGATACAATTAGCAAATTACTATGTTGTGTATTCACTTTGTGTAATAATAGGTAATAATATAATTGTAATATTTTCTCCATATAATCATAGCGCGATATCTCTCACGTGCTCAATCGTTTCTACAAATATAATATGGTATCTAATTCTTTATTTCATATATATATATATATATATATATATATATATATATATATAGATTTATATCCACTTGGATTATTATCAATCGTTTACTTCCTTTTTTTTACTGCTATTTATATATCGTATAACCAAATACTAAAAATACAAATGTTTTGCATATAGCAGGTTTTAAAGTCATCAAATCACGTATTCATCTGGTGATCTTAAAACGCACATCCATATACATAATATAATAATTTTTTTGCGGCTCTGCCTACAAAATTAAGGAGCTCGTCAAGCACGCGATTATATTATATTATTTATATATATATATATATATATATACACACATATATATAATATATATATATATATATATATATATATATTTATAAACAGACGTAAAAGATCATTTGTTATCGGCATAATTATTGTAGATTGCGATGGTAGCATGTGTAGCATAGACTTTACACCGTTTATACGAACCACGAAATATCAACACCGATTATTTATTGAGCTTCTCACACGTACACCCGCATCTCAAAATCGCTGACGGCGCTGATGCCGACAGTTGCCTGCCACCGTTACTCCGGCATCCGATCTTTGGCGCATTATTTAACCGCTCCCTTTTACATTACATATGCGATTACACGGCAGAGATACTCTTTAGAAGCTCCTTAATTATGCGAGCGCACTAAAAATGTCCGCTTATACTTAAAGATACTTGTATTTACACAAAAGAGCTTACTCTCGTTTATAATCTATACAATCATATAAATGTAATATTCAATGATAAAATTGTAACATAATAATGCCTAGCCTATCTAATGCGAAAGAGAATATTTTTTTTACATCGAAATTACAATCCTTCAATTATTCCTGCATATTCTGCAATTAAATTATTATGTATATTACACTCGATCCTATTTGCGTTATAGGATATGGATGAAATCAAACGCGTGAGTCCTGTACCCATTTTCTTCATATTTTTTATGTACAATATAATCAGGTTGTGTAATTTCCCATCCGAGTAAAATAAGCACGCTATTATATACAATATATGATCCAGTGTATATTTGTATGTGTCTGTCTGTAATGTGTTTCTTGTTTCTACAATAGAAATAAATTCTAATAAACAAGCAATATTCTAACTAAATAATTTAAATCGATATTGAAAATAGGAACAAATTCAACGAAACTACAACCCAAGAAGCAGTCTCTGTCTCTCTTAATTTTCTGGGCATATAGATCGGTGAAATTCTTTCCTATTTTAAATATTATTAAATTCAGTATTTAATCTTAGCGTGAGAAAAGCATTTCTATTAAAGAAGTGTCGCCTGGTAGCCATCGAGCCTTTGGGAAAAGTATTGGAAAATTTCTTTTTTTATGCACACACTACGTAGTTGAGCATTGCGCTTATCGTACTTTGTACATTCTATGCTTGTAACAATTGTTACGACAATCTTTCTTGTATCATATAATAAACGTTTACTTGGTCTGTGACGAGAAATCGGAGATTTATACAAAATCATCTATGTTCAGAAACAAGATTACGATCACATTTTTAATACACAATTTTTAACAGTGTATACATATTGGTATAATTCACAATCACAATCGCAGACAAATACCCTAAGAACGTATTTATCCGTATTGATGTGTCACAGAAAGTTGTCTATAGAGAATTTAACACACATGTAACATCTACAGAAAATTAAAGGGAATCTGGAGGAACGTAGCTAAGATAAATAATTGATTATTGACAAATTATCAACGTACATATATAATTATTGATAATTTATGAAATATTATTTGCTAAATGATATCCTAAATTTGATTTGTTGTGTGAAAAGAAGGATGTCTATTATTAGAACTGGATAAGAAATGCACATTTTCATGAAAAATTTGAACGGTGCTAAGTGATGACTACTGCAGGCTCAGCTAGAACTTTAAAGATCCTCAACTGTGGTGTAAGTTATATTTATACAATATAAAACTAGATTATCTGTTCATGAAAACAATAATCGATATAAATCACATACATAGATTTACATTTGTATATACGTATGCACATATAATTCAATGTGATTTTAAATTTGTATAAGAAGAGTTAGTATCTTAATTACATGAACGCGAGAGAATAATTAATAATAATGACAATTACGACTTCTTGCACGATTTTAATTATTACTAATTTAATAAAAATTTAAACAGTTCCTATATATACAACGGGTAGTGCTTTTTGTCCATCTTTACAAGAAATTATTTACAAAATATATTCATTCATATATTACCTATATCAAATTAACATTTTTTTTGTATTAATTAGTTTTCTTATAATAGTTATTCTTATCATCTTCACATATTCATGCATGTCTTCCAACGTTCACTGTATTTACGTTTCATAAATAAAATAAATCCTTTTTCAAAAGTCCTATATATCCCGGCCTCTGCGATATTATAACTCAAGACGAACCTCTTACTGAAAGACTATGTTTTCTAAGTCTGAAAAACAAAAATATTACAATAATGTAATTACGAACTTAATCGCTAAATTGCTGGTTAAAATATACATTCATCTCTGGAATATAATTACAAATGTGAAAAAACACAGCTTTCACGTTTGTCATTGTCCTTATATATCAATATGTAAATTTATTCCCAATATTTAGATGTAATTGTGGCATAATTGTCCGAATATCGGACCAACGTCTCAAAAACATTTTCACCTTTCGCATAGATAAGTACGAAAGCGTTTTACTGCTTTGTGTCGTGGCGTGGAGCTTACAGCATATGGCAGAAACTAATCGTGCGAAAAATTCATGTATTGTTATTTTATGTATATATACATATATAAATGTATATATATATATGTGCACTTTACCTACATATGTACAGAAAACTTTCATAACAAATAGAGATGACACACAATAAATAAATATGTATACACAGAGACATTGTCTAAACAGAGTCTATCAGCAAAGTCGTCAGAGTAGCAAATCTAAGCTCCACCAGTTAGTAAATTTGTCCACGGTACATATGTATTTTACTTACGGCAGTACAATCGGATTTGCGTTTTTAATGCCTTAAAAATTTGGACTTTCTTTTACCGTTATTACTTTGTACTGATACATACAATGAACGAAAGAAATTATTATGAGAGAAGATGATTCCCGAAACATAAATATAATTTGGGCTTCCTTAAATTTTCTTAAATCTCTATAAAGCTAGCTCTTCGTCTCGTTTACATCTAATAACGACGTTAGAAAATTGCACATCGAAGAATGAAATTTAGTACTTGTCGATAGAATGAAACATTTGACTGGTAAAAGAAAGTTACATACAATATCTCGGCAGTTTTGGGTTAGTTCAGTTACTTAGATCGTAGTGTGATGCATTTGAGCAAGTTATATCTGAGTAACTAAACTTTGCTGTTTATAAGGAGTACGGTATAAACGAGAATGCTAGACGGTGAAAAGATGACTGAAGCAAAATTGCTTTCAGTTCGTTCTTTATATGCGCTCTTCTTAGACACTTAAAGTTATAACAAATAACAAAAAATGGATAGTTCATTAAATATACAAAACTCTTTTCAAACAATATTCCTCTTCAAACTTGCAACAATATAATCCTTATACTCTATACTTTAGAGAAAAGAAACAGACGAAAAAAGAAAAGGAGACAAAGAAAGACGTGAGAGAATGAACAGAAATTCATAGATGCTATCTTTTATGCATGACTAATTTAATATCGAGACCAATAAATGTTTTATAGCACGAGATGCTTTCACACCGTCCAGCACTTCTTTTTAATCTATTATACGATACTCCCGGTACACATACAGCAACGTTGTGCGCTAGTGTGACGCATACAGTTTCACCAGGTGGGATCCAGCCACACGGCAATCAAATACCCGTTTATGTCGGATATACAATCAGACAGATAGGCCTTGACGAGCGGTAGCTAATCACTGTCAAGGTCACTTCCCGAAGGTCATTTGTTTTCTCGGGATATTCGCCTCCGTTTCGCTTGTTCCGCCGTCTCCGCCGTTACTAAAACAATGTTTTCCCGCTGTACGAGGTGTTCTCAGTTAAAATAGTATGCAAAACATACAAAAAACGCTAAAACATCTATGTCTCTCATTAATAATTAATGTGAAACTTCGCTATATTTGACATAATGACATGCCAAGAACTTGGGAGAGAAAAGATAAAAAATAGAATAGAAACTGCAAATTTGAGTGAAACAGACCTTTTGCATATTAACAATAATACTAGAAATAGACATGCTAGTCGACAATAAATTAATAATTGCAAATCTAGAGATTAAGTGCAGTCGTGTACCCTTTAGGTGAGGCTATTCTAAAGAGTAAATCGATTACATACCAGCACCACTACGAGTTTTCCTTCTGTTAATATCGTCCGTGGATTTGGATGCGCCCCTAGTGTTGCTTGCTGGTGTAGCTAGAGGTGAAGCTGTATTCTGCCGTACAGACCTTCTTGTCGTTACTTCGCCCACAGACTCGTTGCTGGATACGGAAGTGCCCCGTAATCTCTCCTTCCCAACAGTAACTGCCGCCGTTGCCGTTGCCGTTGCCGTTGCCACCGTTGCCACCGCCGCCGTAGTCGCAGTCGCAGTCGTGATCGTCGTGATCGTCGTCAATGTCGGCGTCGTCGTTATTGTTGCTGTTGTTATCGTCATCGTCGTCATCGCCGTCGTCGTTGACGTCGTCATCGTCGTCGTCGTCGTCGTCGTCGTCGTCATCACAGTTGCCGTACTCGGTTGCTTGGTGGTTAACAAACGGCTCTCTCTTTGCACTCTATTACTGGCATTGAAATTTGATATATTACTGGAATTAATTTGACTGCCAGAAACAGCTGTTTCTGTTTAAAAAAAAACTGCTTAAAAAAATTCACTTTAAAACAAAAGCTTATCTTACGTAGCGGAACTCTCAAATCTCAAGATATTAGTTTTCTATTACTTTTCTGGCCACCGTTAAAAGAATGCGTTCAGTGTTGCTTACTTTTGATCTTTGGGCTTTGGGGAAGCAGCGGATGTTTCATCTGACAATCGTACTCTTGCTTTTCCTACAGACTCAATCAATGGTTCGTCATCAGACGAATCTACTTCTACCACAATGGGACCTAAAAATATAAAAACGCTTATGTCACATATAAGTCTGGCCCAACAATCGTAAATCAGACAAATCTGTGAGAGAGACAGGCGAATTTAGAATTAGAGGCACGCGCTAGAGTGAGATTGAGAGGTAGCTGTGTGTCGGGTATTAAAAGTATTCAATGTTCTTCAGCCATTGTAGTAATTTAAATTATTACATTTCCATAGAGCCGACCGGCCATTATCATAAGCTTGTATTTTCGTAATAATGATTGGTTCTCGATTACCAATAAATCTTCGGCACGCCCTAACTTACAAACAGTTCTGTTTTTGGCAGTCCTTGTAATTTGCTACGATACAAAGTCTATAATATATACAGGATGTCCACCTACCGCATTAGCTGATAATGAGAAATTCCTTAATGAATTCGGGATTTCCTTAGCGAAAATTTGATGAAGGACTCTATCGTCCGTTACAATATATTATACTACGAGATATATATATCTTTTTGTTTTGAAGAATTCACACACACGCACACACATATGCACATACATATAAAAAGATCGAGTTATAACATTTAAAATTTCAGAAAATTAAGTCATTCATAAAATTTTCGCTATAAAGAGAAATTTTCATGCAACTTGAGATTCGTCAAAAAATCTGTCATTAATATTTGATGCGCTAATAGCTAAACAGCCTGTATATGTAGAAAAATATTGAATAAAAAAGAAAGATATTTGGATATCAAATGTAAGGGAAAAAAAACCAGAAAAAAAAAAGACTCAACTACTAGACAACACACAGAGAAATAGTAGCGTGAAATAAACACCTTTCTTAGCCTTTGCCAATATGTTGAACCCCTTCTTTGATTGCTCTTCCTTGCCAGGTACTTGTTTCTTTATAGAACCAGTCTCTTCTACACCCATGCAAGCTTTAATAAGTTCTGCAGCATTCTCTGAGCATTTCCGTTTACCTGGTCTTGACTGTGGATCATCAGCTGTGCTCGATGCAACGGAACTCTCGCTCTCTTGCCTTTTCCGTTTCCCTATTTTTATTGTCGCGTTAGGAGACAGTTTCGATACTGCCAGTTTTGGACTTGCTTTCGCGTAGGGCGATATACTACGGCGTTCCTCTAATTTGTTAGGACCGTGAGGGCTGCTCTTCGGGGTCTTGGCGATATCCGGACTGTTCAACTTCTGCGATCTGGTTCTCAGCGATCTTTTCTCGTTGCTGTCGTTCGGGATATCGATCAGCAGCTGCTCCAGCAACGACTTCGGCGGCCTCTTGACGTACTCCTCCGAGCTGTTGGAGTTGAGCCTCTCGACAAAGTGTCCCTCATCGTTGTCCTCTATGCATATAACGTCCTGCCGACCCTCGAGCTCCTGCTTTCTCCTACGTTTACGCTTGAGGTGCTCCAGGTCGCTGGAGTCCACTTCGGGATTCTGCGCCGCCGGACTCGGTGTTTCGTCTCGCTGCAGCACCACGGGATTGGAGTACGTGTACAGGGGCGGGGTGATCCTGATCGGCTGCGGATCTTCGCCGAGGGGTGACTGGATACCCGCGTTCAGATCGCTCGTATCGTTAACCATCTTCTTAACCAAATCGTCCGTAACCTTTTGAAGATTTACGGAAGGCTCTTTGAGCGTGACCTGCTGGTGGCTTTGTACATTATACTTCTGGTTCTGTTCGGTGCACGTTTCTAGTTTAACCGACGTTATGCACAGTGGAACGTTACTGCTTTTTGAGACCTCGAACCGATCGATTTGCCTGGTATCGTCCACTTTTACGTTAATTTTAGATTCTACTTTGATTTCTGAATTGCAACTCTCACCGTTCGAGCAAGAATTATCTGTCGCCGCATTAGCATTGTTCGCGACCGCACTACTATCGAGCTTTACAGTTTCAACTTTATTATAAGCAACGTGATTTTGTATTATAGGCACACCATTATTATTATTATTATTATTAATATTATTATTCTGTCCGTGAGGTTCATCGCTTAGTCTAATTGCACTGTTACTTTCTACAACCGCCTTCGCGCTGTCCTCGGATACGCTCTCCGCAGCTCTCGACTCCTCGTGCTTAGAGTTTGCCTTACCCTGATCATTTTGGTTAACAGTACTCTCTAATTTAACGCTAGAACTGTCCTTATCGGAGAAGTCCTTCGCTTGCTGATGCGCACATTGCAATAAGTTATTATCACTATTCATACTGCTGGTTATAGACGCTGTCACAACAGTCACTGTGCCCGTCACCAGGGGACTGGGCATACTTTTGTCATTATTCGCTGTGTCTAATCTAGCAACCAAATCACTATGTCCACCACCAGTTCTCGGAACTGTCGACGATTTTTCGCTAGACACATTCTTCGCGTCGTGCTCACTGGAGTTTGATATATTGCGATTCAACTGACTCTCAAAATAATTCGTTACGGACACAGGACTTAACCTTTGTGGGCCACTGGACTTGAGAAGTTCCGAATGGGAATTTGAACACATATCACTACTACTAGTTGAGGAAGGCACGTTCTTATTGGTGGTTGATAAGGAGGGTACAGGTTCCCCCTGTATTACATTCTTGGCGCCGCTCTGCGTCACCGATTCGGTTGCCGACGCCGGCCTGTGCAGAGGTGACTCCCCTTGGTTCGGTGACTTTTCCGAAAGAGCGTCCATCGACTCGATGCCCGAATCCTCGCCGCCACCACCGCTACCGACTCTCTCGATATTCGCGTCGCCAACGCCGATCCCAATCGGTACCGCTGTATTCTCGAGTAGCTTCTGCTTGACTTTCGCCTCGGTCACGTTTATCTCGCCGATGGGCAAGGTCGGCTTGCTCGCGGCTACGTCGATACTCTGCGACCTGGGGACTTGATCTATCGAGTTGCCGATTACCGAGCCTGGCGCGGTCTTCAACAGGCTGATCCTTTGCGACGCGCTGTCCATCTTGCTCTCCACCGCCGGTTTGTCGACCTGCTTAACATGGTTTTGAATTATCTTCTTATGACTGAAGCTCAACTGCTCGACTGTCTTGTTGTGCCTGTTTATGATGGAATTCGCCTCGCTCTTGACAATCATATGATTCTTTAGCTTCTGACAGTGTTCCCTTTTAACAGCGATATAATTCTCCATGTCGGATTTACTCTTAACGGAGAGCATCCTGGCCATAGGTGGTTGAGAATTTTTCGTCGTAGTCTCTACGTGCACAGGTATCTTAGTCTCAGGATTGTTTGATGGATTTCTTGTGTCGCCCTGTTGCACCGACGAATTTGTCGATTTTAATCCAGAATCGCTCTCGAAGGATAGACTGGCGTTTGCTTTTATACTTGGTACCATATTTGCAGAACTTTCAGAAGCCTTCTGATTATTAAAATGTGTAACTTCTGTATTCGGAGATTCTGTAACATATAAAAGTTAATTACTTAGAGTGTAACTTTGGATATATGAATTATCATTATTAGAATATTGATATAAAAAAATTATTATAAAATTGATATATATATATATTTTTTTTTAAATATCACAAGAGTATATTTAGTTAAATAATATAATAATTTGCACTAGATATTTTTGCATATAATGAAATTACGAATTAATATTCACCTCCTAAATGCAGATCTTTTTCATCCACCAAGCTTAACCGTCTTCTCTTGTCTTGGGTAATCAAGTCTTTCTTCACGCCATTAAGCTCCGTTAATTTAGAAGCAACACTGCTCAATGAATTACTTTTCTCAATGGCTGATTTATTGATGTCGCTATCGCTCGTTCTTCGTATTTCGCCAACCTTCTTGATTGTACTAAAGTCACTTCCGGTTAAAAGTGAATCCGGTTTTCTTATTGTATGAGTTATATCGCCCTTGTAACCGAGCTTTTTCCATTTCGCTTGATTATCTAAAATTCGACCGCCCGACAGCAGATTTTGTTCCCGATGTAAACCATCTCCGGATTCTGTTTTCTTCTTAGAATCCCTTCTCTTCGTTTTACCTGTAATACAATCATTACACATAAATACACATATATAAATATATAACTAGCAAACATATGATATTTATATAGCTATTGAGTAGAATTTCTCACCTCCTCCTATTTTATGTTCCTGCATATGGTTCTGTGCATCGAGATCCACTTGAGTCTTCGTTAAAGCTTGTGGAGTATTTAAAGATTGATTCGCGATCGCAGATTTATGCTTCGAAGGAGACGGTATTCTACTGTTCAACGGTATATCGTCCACGTCGCTGTTTTTACTCGAACTTGGCTTGGTAGTGGTACCAGTTTGTAATCGTACAGCGTCCACCGATAGTTCTTGTTTTAAGGCATTGGATTTGGCTGCAGCGGCTTGCAATATGTTATTACCGACTTTACAAATGGCATTGTTTATTGTGGAAGTAGACAAAGGTAATTTCGATGCAGACGAAGCGCCTATAATCATGTTCAATGATTTTTTCTGCAGCAACTTGTTCCCATCGATGCATTCCTTCATCTTCTTCAATTTACCTCTCCTCTTAATTGCATCACCCTCACTCTCCTTTAGAGACTTCTTAACTTTTTCTCTTTGTACTACTGAAGCGTTACGTCCTCTTAAAGAAATGTGTAACGGAGGCACTCGCAGCGGTTCGTCACCGGTCCCCGTACTCGGGACACCACCGGCGAACATTTTATTCACGGACTTGTCGGCTTTCCGCATGGGCGGCGTGTTCACGAAAGAAACGTCAACTTTATAAGCCGGTGTAACCGGCTCCGATTTTTCCAATTTCAATCGCAGTTTGATTTTCTCTCCCGGCATCGGGCTATGCGCGGTCTCCCTACTGGATTTTATTCTACTGTGTTTTAAGCTTCCTTCGCTGGCCGTAGACTTCGCCGTTGTCTCGGAATCGGACTGATCCGTGTTCGTCGTCGTGTCGTTTCTTCTTGAAAAATTGCTGTCCGCGTCGTCGTCGGAGAATATGGAGTTCGATCTGTCGTTTGACGGAGACGGAAAGGAGAAGAAATCGTCCTGATTATCCACTGCACTCTCGGGCTCTGAATCTGAACTTTCACTGGGCATTGGCTCTAAGTGTCCTGTCAGAGGATTGATCAGAAACTGTCGTATCTTCCCGGTCGAGGTGTACTCTGGTTCCGGTTCCGGCTCCGGGGCCTCCTCTTCCGGTTTCGGAGACTCGAAGGTCTCCGTCTTGTTGACAGACGGAGCAATGCTAGTAGTAGAATTATTTATACGAGAGCCACTTTGAGGAAAGGCACCTGAAACCTGATTCGAGACTGACAGACGTGTGGTGTTGACTTGAGCACCTTGTGGAATAGAATTGCTTTGTGCGTTCCACGTGGTCCCATTAGCATTGCTCGTTGCGGGAGACTGATAATTTCTACTAAGGATATTCTGGCTCTGCCCGTAACGAAAATCAGTAGTCGCGCTGGTATCTGTATTGATGTTCTTCACCTGATTATGATGCAGCTGTTGTTGTACATTGAGAGCCTGATTCTGCTGACTTAAATGCGTTTGTTGCGGTACGGGTTGCCTCGGATAAGGCGGCGGAGTTTGCTGACGTTGACTATTTAAGTAACCTAGCCGTTGTTGTGGGACATTTAAGCCTACCGTCGAATATTGTGTCAGTTGTTGTGTGAGTTGCTGCTGCTGCTGCTGCTGCAATATCGACTGACTAAACGCAGCTTGCAACATTGTTTGTACATTCGTGTTCTGTTGCTGAAGCAGAGTCGGCTGCGCCGCCGGGACTTGCGGGACAATTTGTGTTTGATTTATCTGTTGCGGTTGCGCGAGGAGCTGTTGTTGTTGCTGTTGTTGTTGTTGTTGAATCAGCAACTGCCGTTGTTGTTGCAATGATGTTCTAATCTGCTGTCCATTTACCGGATGCCTGGCGGAGAGTTGATTCTGCAGTTGGACTTGCGAGGTTCTATGAGCCAAATCTTGCCTAATGGGAAACTTTTGCTGCGTTTGTACTTGATTGTGTAAAACTGTCGCTTGCTGCTGCTGCTGTTGCTGTTGCATCTGCCCACCAGCCGGCACTTGATGCACCGCTTGCGGTGGCATCATACTTTGCCCAGCGCTAGTACCAATCACGTTGACTGCGGTATGTTGCTGCGGTGGAAGCGTCGACGGTTGATTAACGTTGACAGTCGCGAACGCCGAAGGCGTAGAAGTCTGTGGCAAGTCGGGAATAACCGGCGTCGTCGTCGCCGTACCTGCGATCGAGTCTTCGCTTCTCAAGGTATCCAAATTCGCTGGTGGCGATTCGCTGGGCGATGGGAGATCTTTCCTTCTAACCGTAGGTTTCTTGGTGGGTCTCATGCGATTGGTAAGTCCGGGATTGTCGATAACAGCCGGCGGTAACATCTTCTGACCGGGTATGACGTTATTCGCGTGCGAACCAGCGTCGTTTTGTAAAAGATTCACGAGCAACGGACTGGACAGGGCGACCTGATTTCCGCTACCGTTCGAACTCCCCGCCAAATTGGTACTGTTGTTTGGTGACAGACTAGATGTTGTAGCAATCGTCGTGGGCTTGTACTGATTCGTTAATTGTCCGACCGTAACGACCGGCTGGGTTGTTGTGTGACCGGTCGTCAATGCCGTGACTGTCGCCAAATTTTCTTGAGATGGATACGGGGGCGGCGGTTGTGCATGGTGTTTGAACTGCATTGTATTCTTGATTGTTGTGGACTGCGATTCGCGACTGTGTATTGCTTGGGCAGCGTGCGTCATACTGGCAAATGGGAAAGGACCGTTGTAGTTGTTCCTGGGCGATGCACTAGGGTTGATTACTTGCTGATTTCCGGAAACGCCAGGATTCCCCGCTGACGTGGACTGTGCCGATTTCGCAAGAAACGGTGGAATAGGATCACAGTCTGTGGGCGCGACTACATTCGGAGAACGAAACTGAGGAGCTTTCTCTGATGATGTTCCTGAAACAAGAAATTTATATAATTTATGTAACTCATTTCGCTATAGGATATTAATTTTTTTATTCTTTTATTCTTTCATAACCCATAAGAACTTACCAGCTGCTATTATCTGAGCAACATTATGTAGCGTCGACGAAATACTGGTGGCGTTACTGGGACCAGGCAAAGCCGTCGAAGGGTTACTGTCAGCAGCAGCTGCGTTACTAGTAGCATCTCCTTGTGATTTTGCTCCGCCATCTTGCGTAGTTCCAGAATGTAGCACAATTTCTTGCGCGTCTCCACCGAAGCGACTGGCTATCCTTAAAGATATTACCTGCAAAAAATATACGACAATGTATCACTTAATCATTCTTTATTTCCTACAGTTCTACAATACACAAAAAAATGATATCATTAAGATATGGTAATGATATATAAATAAAGCTGTAGAAATCCAATCGGATGGGTATTAATTACCTGATCTCCTTCGACTTGTACTGAGAGTATGCCAAGTTGTGTAAGTGTTGGAGAACCCTGAGCTGCTAATTCTCGAAGTCGCAAAGCAGCTTCTCTGGGTATCGAGAATGTTACTCTGACAGAATTCCATGGTTCTATCTTATCTACTCTCAGACCATCTCCCTTTTCTGTAAATTGTATATCATTTGCTTATTAATAATTATTATATTTAAACATAAGATTAATAATTGATATTAATATCAATTATTAATATCCTATAAACTAAACTTGCTTAAGATAAACTGAACTAAAATAAGCTTGCTTTACCTTTGCAAAGCAAAGTATTGAGATGGTCAACAATGATTTCAAACTTTCGGGGGAACTCTGGATCTCCAAGGTCACCCTCACAGGTTACCACCGTCTCGATCAGATCACCATCACTATCTGCCGCCATGACTGTAATATTCATTATTGATATTACCTTAACAATAATACCGAGCAAGAAATAAAGTACAATAGTAATAAATGTAGCAATAATAAACAAAAAATATATTATTTTTGTGTTCTTTATTAAATTTTAAGTGCTTGTCGCGAGTATGTAATGGATAGATTAATAGTAATATAAAAAAATTTAATCTAAGTTATAAAAAAGGAAAGTTAACAGCATTAATAAAAGTTTAAGTAATGTTCATTTTGTTTTCTTTATTAAAAGAATCTCATTTTAAAAAACAAAAGTGTATGTATTTTTCAACTTTTCCTTCAAAGATAATTTCCGAAATAAATTATATAAATTCTAACATATTTATGTATTTAATAGTATTCAACAAGATAAAGTCAATTTAATCCCAATAATCACCTCTTATTTGTAACATAAAAAAGCATAATTACAGGAATCACAGATAATATTTACACAATAATAAAATACGTACCAATCACAAATCACATAACTACCCAGAGAGTGTAGAAACGCCTCGGGGTATTGCTCCAATGTGTGTGATGATGAGATGTCGTGTGTCAGTCGTACACCGACAGCCCCAAATCACACCAGTACCACTAATCTTGTTTACTGTCGAAAAAATCAGAGAATTGGAACAATTAGATCATACAGAAAGCAAATATCATAATATTACATTGTCACTTAACACTGTGCATGTAAATAAGTTAATATTATTACACATCGCTACTTGCGTAATGCGCATGCATATTAACAAAATACCCATGATAACTTGCACAACAATAATACAATAATTTACATATGGAACACATTTGAAACATGTTTGAACATATTCAGTATTCTTATAATAAAGTACACACATACACACATTCAGGCAAAATCACCCTTGTATCTCGAAGATATTACAAAAGTAGAACATATTCTAGTTAAATATATAAATATAGATCAACTGTACAAAGTGCACAGTAAATTAAAAACAGTTCAAAACCTCTAACCTTATTTTTTTTTCTTCAATTTACACACATGACAGTAATGA
Organism: Temnothorax nylanderi; assembly: GCF_030848795.1. Taxonomy (NCBI): domain Eukaryota; kingdom Metazoa; phylum Arthropoda; class Insecta; order Hymenoptera; family Formicidae; genus Temnothorax; species Temnothorax nylanderi. The sequence goes on along the minus strand of NW_027249168.1, from coordinate 109,439 downwards.
CAAGGCGGAGAAAAAAAAATCGTAATTTGCCGGTAAACCTTGGCAAATCATATGCTGGTCAGTATGTACATACACATACATACATACATTCGTACAGTATCCATAGTTTTAATAGTGCAACTAATGGTATTTCGGTTTTATGGAGGAAGCGAGCGCGGAAAAAAAAAAGTTTTCGCGCGAGGATCGCGTATCGCGCGGAGATAATTAAGATCCCATGACAATGAGAGCAAATGAGAGGCGAGAGAGTGCTTTCGATCGGGAAAAGCTGTATTATTCGCCGTACAATCGATAGGCAGCTGGTCGCGCGAGAACGGCGAGAAAATGACAAAAACACACACGACACACAGGCACACGCACGCACGCACACACGTGCGCGCGCGCGCGCGACACACATGCACACATCGTATATGTACACACACGCGCGCGCGCGCGCGCGCGCGCACGCACACGTATATAGGCGCATAAACAAAAAGTGAGGCCCGCTAGGCGTTACTAGGTTATAATTCGGTGCGCGATTTCCGGGAGACACGGGGCGACTCCCGCGGGGAGTCGATTCCGCGGTCGGCGGGGCCGGGGCCGGGGCCCTCCCGCCGTCGCCGTCCTGGCGGGCGTACGTGCCCCCGCTAGGCCACGGCTTTTCCCCCCTGCGCGGAGCGGCGACGTGTTGCCGTCCACCTCGCCGTGGTCCTTCGCGTACGGCAATTAAAGATCCCCTAGGTGCCCGCGAGCGGCCCGCCGCGGGGGCACCGTGCGCGCACCAGCCTCGCGAAATAGGTTATAAGAGCGCATTTTTTCGGCGGGGCGCGAAACGCGGACGGGCGCGTCGACGGGGATCGGCGGCTACGCGGCGCGGGACGCGCGTCCCGACGCGCGCCGTAATGATTTTCGCCGAAATACGGCATCCAGACCATCGGATATCGGGGGGGCCACCATTTTGTCCGTCGGGGGAGGTGTACGTGAAGTGGGCTCAAGCATGCTCAAGATAGACCGTCAAAAGTCGGGAATTATTTTTTTTTTTTCTTCCTCTCCCTCGGCCCCCCCCTCGGGGGCCCCCCCCGACGACGTGGACGTCGCGACGCGGCGCGGCGACCACGGCGGCGGGGCGTACGTAGGCCCCCGCGTATATCCCGTCGACCGCCGACGGCCGCGGCACGTCCAGCGGGCCTCACATCGGACGTCGCGCAGCGCCGATCCGATACCGTATGAACGCAGGAAAATTTCAACGTTACCCCATTTCTTTCCGACACTGTCCGGGATTTCACGCGTCCGTACAGCACGGAGGCACACCGCCCGGGCACTGGTCTTAACCTAAAACACCTCGCGCGGGCCCTACTTGACACTCGGCACACAGCGCGCGGCAGGGATCGCGAAAAAACTCGACATAATCGCTAATATAAAGAGACAAGTCATAAAACGCCATGAACAATAACAAGGTGCCGCCATTTGCAATGCGAGCAACTGACATGCGCAAATCAATCGCGCGGGGCACGCTGGGTAACTTCGTCGGGACGGGGCGCCATCTTGCCCTGGTCGTTTTACGCGACCACGGATCACGGAACTGGGATATACGTGCAGTGCATGTCCCATAACCTCGAACGGGCGAACGGCTCGAATCGCCGCGTCCCCGATAACGATGCCACCGATCCGCCTCGCCGCGCCCGGACGTATCTCGCGGAACGCGAAGCGCTATCGGGGGCCCCGCTGCGCCCTCGCCCTTTATGTCAACCCCCGTCCTTTCGACACGCGCGGAATCGCGTCGTATCCCTTTACACCTAGATAAAGAATGCTTGGACCGTCAAGGTTGCTACAAAGCTGCAATCTAAATTGAATGATGGAATTTGAATACTGACTATATGTGTATATCGCTACGTGCCGCACGCGTAGTAGAGTTAGAATGTATGTAAATGCAGCAAAAAGATCGCAGTTCCTCGTTAAATACGATTTACGAATACAAAGCTGATCATCTAATCAATAGAATGATTTTCGGCAAAAATATATACTACTTGCATTGTAACTGTTTTATAAGACACGTACCGACGCGCCGAAACATAAATCTAATGCAGGACTATACAGATTAACCCTTCGTAGTCACACATGGGTCCATTGGACCCATACTCATTTATCAGCTAAATGCCTAGCTTAAAATGGAGCTTGGTCCGCCATCTACAAGAGTTCGAAGTATCCTCTATAGGTAGAGACCGTTAATCATGTACTCGTTCACGATTTCTTTTCAACATGTTGCCATTTGATTTCTCACAAAACCGCAGTCGTTTTATATTCTAGAATGTTCAAGGTATGTTCCAGAATTATTTGAACCCGATCGGACCGATACCAATAAAATGGCAACCATTCAAAATCGACTGGGTCCATATGACCCAGTACACGACTAACACGGGATTCTAGAGAAGTGTGACTACGATGGGTTAATGTGCAGTCAGCAAGAAACTTAACATACGTAATAATACTATGTTGAATTTATTTATTATACATATAGATATAATATGTAATCCCGAAGAAGACGATCCTTCTCATCCTCTCAAGTTTCTGCTCATCTATTTGTACACGTAGATCTACTTTTGTGGGGGAACGAAGGACTGCATGAGACCGGCGTCATTCATTATCTTCAACTGCTTCTCCGGGTCGTAGGTTCTGCAAAACAACAAAGTTAAAAACGTAGCAGAGACCTTACCACGTGAAGATTGTATATGCATGAATGCAACGGTCGCGGAGTTAGAATGGGATTTAGAATGAATAACGGCGGCGTCTCAGGTATATTTGTCACGTACTTGTAAAAGTCGGCGTATCTCTGTTTCCTCCTATCGGCGACGAGTACCTTGAACACCACCGCCGCACTGATACTAATTATCATCATCCCTACAAGATTCCTCTTGATCTGCGACGTGTGGAGGTTACGGAGCTGCGGTTTATTTTGTATTGTAGACATCTGAAATCCACGAAACACTGTTATCGTAACGTAATAACAATGGCTCTGCTTACATTTATCCATTTATGTCCAGTCTATCCTTTTCTAAGTCTCAGAACTAGAAGATAAAAAGTAAGTTGAATCAGAATTGAAGTTAATCTGCATTGATAGAAATAAACACAGGTAAATGCCACTGAACTGGAACTTTCTAATCGAATAGTTATAGATTTAATAACAGGCAGATCTTTGTGCGTGAAAATAATTTAATAGATCTTGAAGCAGCGACAAAGCTGTCGAACGTCACGCTATCAAATCTTCCGAAATAGGTTACTTAAGCAGTTTATTCTAGTTTGTTTTTTAACAGAAATACGCGCAGGGGATACTTCTTGATCCTCTCGGGGGAACGAGAAAGGTATCCTCGAGACTCGCAGGAGCGTACAAGCGTCGGTCACGAATCCGTGACGAAAATACACAGGTTTATACGATATCTAATCGATGCGGGATTCTATGATGCACGAGATATACCTATATTATATAATGTTTCATTAACGTATACTTAGCGGCTTGTCTCTCGAGAGGAGTATCTCGTGCGAATCGCAGGCTAAAGACAATTTTGCCGAGAGAATATATCTTGCCTTGAACGAACTCGATCGTGCCTATCGCTGTCAAAGCTAGACGCAGTTGAGTCTAAAGAATATCGTTGTAAATCAGACAGGTATATCGACCGCCACAATCACAATACTACGATAAAATAACGTCAAGTGCTGGTGCTGTGCCTCACATCTGTTTCCAAAACGCGACCGAATCCTTAGGTGAAGTGCATACGTACCGAGACGGGAGCGTCGACGATAACTGGGGAAGCTCTGCGTTTATTGGACACCGCGTTGTCTCTATTTCATGTCCGTTTTTAACAATGCAAATTAACTTTAATTTCTGTTTAACTTTATTTTTATTTTTTTTTCTAGTTCTAAGAAGAAAAAGATGAAAAGTAAGTTAATTAAATCGAGATTAAAGTTAATCTACGTTGGCAGAAATGGACATGTAAGTAAATCATATGACTGTTTATGATAACAATCAAGTAAATAGAAAATTTGCCAATATATCAGTCAGGCTGGATTTTCGCGTAAATTTATGTATATATCATATATTAAAACAAAACCGTGCGATATTATTGTCGGGGTCTTGAAACGCAGTCTGAAGCTGAAGCTAGAATAGTACAATCACATATAATTAAATTGATAATCAATTTAACAACACCGATACTAATACGCGTCTTTAGAACCACTGCAAAAAGATGTTGCGAAAAATATCATCCCAGGGTTCGAATCTGTCGACCTCCCTACCATCCGGGATGACGGACGTCTTTTATACCAATTCGATATTTCGACCATTATGTGAGACAATAATAATGTGATGACATTTATCGCAACAATCTATAAATATTAAGGAGAACGTTTTTTAAGGCAAACGTGTATAATAAATTATGTATTAAGTGAGTCATGACCGCTATGATCTTTATAACAAATTACAAAATCAAGTAAATAGGAGAAATATGTTAATATACGGTCAAACTGGATATTTTGTGCCTATAAATAATATTTTTACTTCGCAAACCACGCGCCGTCACTGTCGCGGTCTTGAAACGCAGCTGTCTAAAGCTGAAGCTAGAATAGTACAATATCACATTTGAATTGATAATCAATTTAACAACATTGGTAGAAGTGGACATTATGCGAGTCATTCCTTTTTATTCCTGCATCGAATCTCTTCGTGCGGCCTTTTTGTGCTGAAAATGAAACTAATATACGAAGAGTATACTGTAAGAGAAGAAAAAGAAAGGCTGAATTAAAGATTAACTGAAAGAAAAGGAGAAGTTTGTTGCATAAAAGTATCGGTTTTTGTTCATCGAAATCTGAAGTCGGTGAAGTTCCATCAACATTTGATTCCGAACGAATATTCAGCGCGATTTCAATGAAACTCCGATTAACTTAATACACGCAGATTAAATTCAACTGTTAAAATCGGAGCAAAATTTCTAGCTATGTGTGATCCCTAATCTAATCTCCTTTTTTCCACATGTTAAACAAGAAATTAATGTTTCTATCCATGTTAGCAAAACAGTGTACTTGATAAGTTAATCACTGATTAAATCGCAATTTAGTTGATCATCATCATCACTGTTCTCAAAGAGAGGAACCGAGAGAAAAAATAAGAGACTCGGAGAAGGAGAGAAAGGGAGAGAGAGAGAGGGGAGGGGGAGAAAAAGAGAGAATAAAAGAGAGAAAAGGAAAGAAGAGCATTACTGGACCCGCCATTGGTGGAATCTGGACAAATCGAGCGACGCAACGAAATTGCATCGCATCTACGGCGTTCACGGCGTTTGCGTCATCGCCCATCGGACAATTGTTTCGAGATTTTCTCGAGAATTCGTCGTTGAGGGCAGTTGAGGGGTGTCGAAGCGAAGGGGGGGTCCTCTCGATGAGAGATAGTGCGAAGTGCGAGGGGGACGTTCCTCGTTCCTCGTTGTGTTCCGATGCGGTTACATAATTATTTCGGCATGATTTTTCGGTCCCGCGTATGAATCCTCGGCGGTGATCGCGGTCCCGTTGACGTTGACGTGATCGAGGTCAATGCGTAGGAGCGCGGACTCGTGGAGCGTGTAGGCCTCGCTCGTGGCGCGATGGCAGCGTTGCGTTGCGCAGAAGGGCGAACGGTGACAGCTGACTAATGTGATTCGGTCCGTGGGAACTCAACGTCCTCGGCGTCCTCGCTCCGCGTACATCTGTACTCACTTTGCACCTGCGAGCCCTACATAACGCACGTAGACGCGCTGGCTCGGACAAACGGTCAGTCGACAGGCACGGAGGATATACCCTAGTTTTTCTCCCATTCCCCCCCTCGGAGGAGCCGATTAATCCTGAAAAGCGTGGACTCGTTCCTCGGGACGCCGCGCATCGCTCGTCCGAGCTAAATCTAGAAATCCTAGATACACGATATCGGGGCAATCGATATCGCTCTCGCTCGAATTTGCCTCGCGGGGGGAGGCCAGGTATTTTGCCTCCTAATTATATACTACGCACACGCGAGATACGGTGTACTCGCGGTTTTTATCGTGCGATTGTCCCGTCAGTTAGCGCGAATTGTTCTGTACGTGAGTAATTTGGTGAATCAGTTGCCAAGTTGCACAGACCCGTGTAACATAATGTTCTTGTTTTATTTTTGAAATTTAAATAATCCGTCTCCCCCAGCGATTCTTTGTGTATCGAGAAGTGATCCCCCACCTCGCATGAATTTCCGTATTGCGCATAAATTCTAAAAATGTTAAGAATTCTTGTCCGTCATTTGCATATTAATCGAATGTGTGGTGCGAAGAATAACCCGAGTGATAAGCAATTTGCATTTCAAAACAGAGTTTTCTAGAGGGCTGTACCGGAGCAGTTGCTCTGTATCCAGCGATCATGGAACAGATGATCGCGCTGAGTACACAAAATCCATTGTCCTTATTGGTTAAATTCGGAATGATGGCCTGGAACAACAGCTGCGGGAACGATAACTGTTCCGGCCACGGGGAATGCCACAATGGGACTTGTCTGTGCGAGGTAATACTTCTGTTGACCCCGCTAAATCGTTTCGTGACAATAACGTTGAATTGTCTCGTTTCCAGATCCAGTTTGACGGGCCGGAATGCCACATCCCAAATCTGAGTTATTACATCGCCTTCGCCACGATTTTCTTCATACTCGGTTTCGTCTGCTTGATACAACTTGTCATGTGTATCGTCGCCGAGTGGCAGCGGATGAAGGCGCCGTCGTTTCTGAGAGCTTGCAGGGTCACTACTCAAAAAGTGTTGTACTTCGTGGTTTTCCTCGCGTCGATGATACGAGGGGCATACTTCACCTCACCGGTATATAAAAATATTTACATTTTTTTTAAATTATAACTTTTTGTTTTATTATCTTTTTAATCACACGGTCTTAATTTTCTTGCAGACTGCTTTCAAGGAGGGCTGGTCCAGGAGCTTGCTGTCAGCGTATTACCCGTTGCTCTTGAGTGGATCATCGTTGATCGTCTGTTTCTGGGCCGAAGTGGTTCATCTGAGAGATATTCGCTGGGACAAACCTCAGTTTTTGTCAAAATCTTTTCTGGCCTTTGTTGTCTTCAACATAATAACGTATTCCCTCTTACTAGCGGAGTTTATCACGGCTCAGACCTATTCACAAGTAGATCAAGTAAGTAACAGAATATGGAAAATGTAATTTATATTTATTATAATATCCTATTGATTTGCATATGTATGACATTCTTGATAAAAATAAATTGTTAATAAAATTCTTTTTTTTTTCTAGAGCTTTTATGCACATGTATTCAATGGCTGTTACGCAGTGCTCCTATTCATTGTAGTGATCTTCTTCTTGATCTATGGAGTGGAAGTATTTTTCAAAGTATGCTTCTTTCACATTGTAATACTTTTACTATAGCATTTATACATTGTCGAGTTTTCTTATGGGTTTTTTTTTTATTATTAGGTTCGTGGTGGATTCTTAAATGAATGTCAAGTTGCTTCCATTGCAACGAATAAACGTGTAGCTGATACAACGAAAGTCCCTGCCGAGGATCAAGTAACGGCGAAGTTGTTCGATCCAGGTCCGTCTACATCTACAGCAGAGCCTGTGCATATGCAGCAAGTGAATACGTCTCAATTACATCAGTCAAGATTTGGATTACTCTCTCAAGCTTTTATGCTGTTTATAGTAGTTGGTTTTCTGTTCAGCGAGACCCTCAGTGAATTTTGGAAAACAAAGTAAGGAAACGAAAGAACAAATATAAGTTGTAAGTTATAACAGAATTTTTAGACTTTTCCTAACGTATATTCTTATTCTAGGGTGCCACTGTACAGCAGGAATTGGCATGACGTTGTGTTTCGTGTTATTGAAGTTGGCGTCGCACTATGGTTTCCTTGTGTTCTTTGGAATTGTATGAGGTATGTTCATACTTTTTTATCTATCTTATAAAATTTCTTTTATAAATATATTTTTTTATAATATGCTCTTCTGCAATATCATTTCGTCATTTCCGTTTCAGTCCAGAGCAATTATGGATCCTAAATCCGAAGCGTTTATTGAAGAGACTGGATCTGGATCAAGGGAAACACATAAAGGAAATTGAGTTGCAAGAAAAGGGCGCGTCTCAAGATACCGCGTTTCTCTCTGCAGATACAGCATCGATTAACAGCAAAGATTGCTGGATCTGTTATGACAGTGAGAGACAAGATGCTGGTCCATTGATACAACCATGCTTTTGTAGGGGTGATGTAAGTGCTGTACATCACGACTGTTTGCGTCGCTGGCTCGTTGAGGTAAAGTGGTTACGATGTTTTATTTTGAATATTGCTTGTCGGATCATCTGTGTGTTTGTCACCTTGTCGATCGTGATTTTTTTTCTTTCAGAGTTCTGTAAATGCTGACAGTCTCGTTTGTAAAGTTTGCAATACGAAATACAATGTTGAACATGCTAGCCGATTGGATTGGCAAAACAGTTTGACCCCACGCCATTGTCTACAAACTATTGCTATTGTTACCACGATGTGTGGATCTTCTGCTGCTGCCTGGATAGTTATCCAACTTGTAGAAGGACCCATCATTAGAATGCTCGCAGCCGGAACTGCATTACTGATTATGTATGTCTGCATAAGGTAAGTAAATGTTAACTTTTTTTTAGAACAATTAATATTAATACGTCCAGTTTATTCATTATTGAAATTGTTTGTTCTAGATTCTTGAGCTTGAATACCGTTGTAGCGTATCAACGGGCCAAAATTTCATCGTTAAATATTGTTAACAGTGGTAGTGACAATAGTGGGACTGCACATGTTGCTACAATTAGTCATACGATTTCGGTGGACTTGACGAAATCGGACATGGCTTCGATATAATCTATACTTGCCATTGTGTGTTACGAGAACACAAGTATCTTCCTACTTGAAGTAGAAAGATTCAAAATAGGATAACTAGGTACTAGAGTAATGCGGATGTGTACGCTTTTCAAGCGTATGTAACGATAATGTACAAAGCGACGATGATTAAGGTACGGTATGTTTCCGTTCAAGGTTTTTATATGCTTCTTGTAAAATAATGAAGTTGTTTTATAGAACGCGAATGAGAAAACTAAGAAGAGACATACTGTATCTACATTTTCACGATAGATTTAAACCAGTTGCCAAACTTCCATATTTTACTCCTCCTGATTATTTCATTATATGACATTCATGTATTCATGTTTTCATTATATTCATATATTCGTTACATCGCGTATAACATATATATGTATATATATATAATTTACATACTTGTAAGGTATTATCCACAAAATGTGGACGAGATATGTTGTAATTACTTTAATTACTTCATTTTGTTGGAGATATTACGTTATTAATAAATTGTATCTCATATTTATATATATAAGCAGTAAAAATTTGAATATCAAGTTTTAAAATTGCCATGAAGATTGTATTATAAAAAGTATATCAGTAGTATCAGTAAGCAATCGCTGTTCAAAAAGATAATACAATTTTCACATAGATATGAGTAAAATATAATTTCACTGGTGCAATTTATCCATTTAGTATTTATAATTACGTTAATTTTATAATTTACTAGTAAGTATTGAATATTTAAAAGGAATGTTATATAGAAATATAATATATAGTCATATATAGATTATTAAGACATATACATGTATACAAGATAGATTCTTCAGTAACTAAATACCAATAAGAAAAAGATTGGCAATTTTTCAAACTGCTTTACGGATTACCTTACATTTTCATCATCATTTTTTATATCAAAAAGCGTGTCAAATTCAGTAAATCTCCATCTCATTGATAAGTTCATAATAAAAGAAGAACTGCGTTATTACAGACTGTATTAACAATTAAATCAGTATATTAAACATTTCTGTTGTATTAACAAATGATGTATTAAGATATAATTAAGAAAACTGAAAAAGCAACAGGTGGTAACATTGTATAAATCATATCTTAAATAATTGCATTAATAATTTAGCTTTTATAAAAGTGTATAACAATTACGAATACCTTTTTACAGAGTGCTAAAATTTGCATTATTTCTAGAAGCATCTTTAAAATAGTAGATAATATATTTCTTAACTCATATATGTTTCTAAAATTTTGAAGTTTTGAGTGTCATAAGGATTATTTTCTTTAGGATGTTTTATATAAAAATAATTATGATACGCATTATTAATGCAATTATATCCTATATAATTCTGAAGTTGTCATGATATGTCATATATATGATAGTTACTTTAATGTCTTAACAAGTATTCAATTTTAGAAAGTATTCAACCATTAGATTTCCAATAATGGTTAAAGACTCCATACATATTAAATAGATTTTAATGAAAAAGAATTGATCTTAATTGTATCTGATAATAATCCGTATCGTAAATGAAAATTTTAAAAGCTCAAGAAGTATAGTAGATATACAGTGTTACAGTTACATCCCTATATTGTGCAGCAATAGTACGCTTATCTCATGCAATAAGTAAACGAACAAAATTCGTGTTACTGTATACTTCGTTATAGCACAACGTTAATTATATTATAACGTTATAGAACAACGTTAATTATATTAATTATATTATAACTTACTTATTGATCGCATTTTTGGTTTAAATCCAATTATATTAAATTATTATTTGCATATAATTGAAAAAGGTAGTTTTATTTTATTTGAAGTGGAAAAGGAGCAAAATCACTTTTTTAATTTACTTTCATAGATATAAATAACTGATTTTAGTTTCTTATTATGTGGATAAAACTTAGAAATGCTTACAATAAGTGATAAACGTCTTCATAATATCGGTATATTCATAATATCGAGTATTAAGTTTAATAAATATATATCGTAAACTTATTAAACAATAATAGTGATAAGCTGTGATAATATCATGTTATGTAAGATGTTCATATTAATGGCTATGTAATAAAATATAACACAAAAATATAACTGATTCTTGTTTTTTTGAAAATAATACATATATCAAGACATGAGATTATTAAAGCTTTTGATTGGAAAAACGGATGTGTAATTAATTAATAACTGGGTATTTTGTTTGTAGGAATGATTCAGAGACACTTTTTTTATTATCGTTATATTATTTTTTTAAGACAATTACTTAAATATGTATGAGAAATACATGTTACCAATTAAATCGAATATTGTACTCATTACTGTAATTATAGATATACAAATACAACATAACTTAAAGTACGGTTTAATAATAATCTACTAATTAGAATTTGTATGTCTTCTCGCCAAAATTTACCTTGACTGTGCATAATATTACCTGTTGCCATGTGTTTATAAGTGAAACATATTGTGGCATGTTATTTCTCTCTCTCAAATTTAAGTTGAATATTATTGGATAAGTGATAAATGCACTGTGTCGTTCAACCTACGCTGAAACGTCATCATAATTAAATGTAATCAAATCATAATCAAATGTAATTAAGGAATCAAAAAGAAATTAGCGTGTTATAAAGTACTTATCATAACGAGACAAGCTTGAAATGCATGCATATATACACGTTCAGACATATTGATTATTCATTCATTACACCTTAATAAAAGATACATAAAATATATATTTATAATAAAATATAGCGATATGTTTACCTGCAATGCCAGCAATGGCTTCCGAAGCAAAGTATTTCACATCTACGTCGCTGTCAGTATTAAGTTTATCGAGGATAGGTTTTACTTGAGTTTGGACAGCTGAGGGTTCTAGGAAAGGTCCAATTCGCTGTAGAGTCTTGGCGACATTAAACCTTACATTCGCAACGTTATCAGTTGCCATTGTCAATACAGTTGGAAGCATCACCTTTGTCGTTATCTCTGGACCACATACTTCAGCCAGAACCTATTATAGAAATTGTGTAAATTTACATGTTAGAGTACATACTATTACTATTGCCATCGTACAGCATAATGATGTAGCTTACATTAATGCAGAACAAACATGTCATTCTATGAAGATAATTCTGATCCCTGGACATAGCCAAGACCTTAGGTATCACTGTATTCTGTGCCCAATCGGGTCCAAACTTCTCTACCAGTTTCTTCAGATTTAACGTAGCTGCTTCCCGAATCGCATAAACATGATCCACCAACCAAGTCATGCACAGAGAATTTAATTTCTCATCAAAGAATTCCACGCCAAGCTGTCCAGCTAGTAATGGCATATACCTGAAATTTAAGCTATTAACACAAGCGCACTACTTTTTAAATTCAATTTAGATGAAAGCAAATATAATTACTCGATAATAGCTAGTCGCACACGCCATTTAGAGTCCTCGGCTAATTCCACGATGGCAGGTAAGAGGGACTGCGAAAGTTGTTGTATGCCAATAACTTCATTAACACATTCTAGATTACTAATGATATTGAGTCGCACTTCGGGACATTCATCTCTGAGCTGGGATAGGAATAGGGGTAACAAGTGTTCGATTGTGCTGCAAAAATATTAAACAATTATCAATCGATTGTTGTACTTTTTAATATTGTATTAAAATTATTATTTTATTTGTCCTTACTTGTGCTTGCCAAGAATGGGGCTTAGTCCCATTATTACGCTTGCCAAAGCTGACTTTACATGCTGATTAGGATCTGCTACAAGTTCTTTAACAATGGGCAATATATTTGTCATTATTATAGACTCCTGATTAAACTGATCAAGATTCTGGCAGAAATCGCGGACTTTATCGGCAGCTGCGGCCCGCACCTCTGCTTCGATATCTTTCAATAATACTTGAAATGCTGGCACAAGATCCGTTTTCGTTATTTCTGGACCAACAGCCTTTTGGAGCTGCAGAAAAAATATATTTAGATGGTATTTTTAATACAAAATTTTCTCGGAATAAATCTCTATATTAAATCTTAAATAATGATACGTACGTCTGTAAATTTATCTGCCACCATGTAACGAACGCGCCATGATTGATCGCTAGCGCACTGCCGAAGCGTAGGCATGACCAATTGTTCAACATCCTCTTGTTGTAACAACGCTGCAATACTGACACAAGCTTCAACAGCCAAAAGACGAACTGAATCCTGTAAAATTATAAGTTACTGTATAATAAACTGGCTGACAAGATAGAACATTTATCAAGTTTCATCGTTTTAATGCACCTACTTGTTCGTCCTGAGCGAGTATAACAAACATAGGTATTAAATCAGATTTGAGGTACTCGATCTCCACAACTTTTGCAAACTCGCCTAATTTCGAAGCAGCTGATCGTCGCGCCATAGGTGTATCATCCTGGCACAAGCTGCGAAAGTGATTTCGCAATTCCGCTACAACATTCGAGTTCGCAAAACGTTAGGATTATCAATTTTGTTTACTTAGAAACTGATCTGCAAAAAAAATATAAGATTATTATACAATTACCTTTAATGGCTGGGCTCACCCTCGGATAACAAACGCTGAACAAGCCACATGCCGATGTTCTTGACGTGAACCAGTCTCCTGAAGCCAAGCGTTGCACTAATGGAACAAAGTGCTCCTCCAAATCTGCAGGACTGTGCTGGCTCGCGATATTTCTTAAGGATTCCACAGCTTTGTCGCGGACCACGGTTTCTTCCACAGTGGCCAGAGATTCCAGTGGTGGCTAAATCAGAAATTTGTACATATAGTTATTTCTTCAATAGACAGAACGAATATATTGAAACTGATATTAAAGCAGTATTCATAGCCCAATATTATATTTAAGATCGTCTTAAGTACAATCTTTGGTATGTGTGAAAGCGATCGACTCACAATTGGCGATCTTATTACCACTTAAAATCAGACTTGAGATAATTTTAAATATAGAGTCCGATTATAAATATCATTCTTAGAGACTTGTATTAATTATTTTATTATCTAAAACAGATCTGTCATTACCAATAGACAATGCACGAATTCTGGCCCACCGACGAGAGGAGTAAACGTGCCGAGCTGTTCGGCCAGTGCAAGGAGGACTTCATCCTCGTCGTAAATCGTCTCTGTTAAAAACGGTATCAGCTCGCTCCGCGTTCGTTCGACGCCTAGCGCCAGCGCGATCGTCGATAACTTCTTGATAGAATTGAGACGTAGCTGTAACGAAAAGGACAACACACGATGATTTCTGTAACAAGTGTTAACTGTGATAAAAGTAGCGATGGAAGCTGTTGCTTTATATACGCTGAATACGTAAAATTTTAGCTCCAACCGGGTATCTTTCTCACAATGACGTGTTCTAACACTATCTTATACTATAACAAGCACTAGTATCTCCGTGATCTTTTTAGCAAGTTCAAAAAAACGCTGTTTAGAGTACCGCTATCTCGGTATTGTCTCCAGCGAACGGGTAGTAACGGAAAAGAGAAAAGAGGAGGAGGAGACAAGGAAGCGGAAAGCTCACTCGACGCGACTGTTGTCGCGGCGATTACCTGGACGTCCTCATTTTTCAGCTCGTCGATCAGAACCGCGATCGGATAGAGGCTGTCGTCCGTGTTGGAGTCGCTCGCTGCCATTTTGCTGCCGGACAACACTGGTGATTCGGTAAACGCTCGTGAGGATTCCTCGTGGCCGCGTCAGATGCGCCTACGTCGATGCTCGCGTCTCCGGGGGATGTGTATCGGACACCGTTCTCGGGCACGCGCGCGTAGTTACAGCATAATTGCGGAACGCCGTTTAGTAATTTAGGAGCTCGCTCGAAATCCACCTCGCAGCCCCATGCGACTCCATGAATCACTGACGGTAGTGATGGGTAGTGATGACTCGCGCCGCCATCAGATGGCGACTCCCTACGCTCTTCTCGGCCCGTCGTGGACGAGGGACGAGGACGTCGAGGACGCGAGCTGCAGCTGCGCGGCGCGATAATGCAACTGCGTCCTGCCGGTTCTGCCATTTTTAAGCGTATGGCGAGATAAAGCTGTAATATAGCTAGAGATCGCGCCTAGAAATGTTTGTTAATGTTAAATGATCGTTTATCTCTTTTTAGATTATATTTATATAAATTGAAATAACTTTCACTTAGATTTTTATAGCGTTTTCCAAGAAAAACTCACTGGCAGCACTGAGTGCTTGAAGCGTATTTCATTGGTAGAATTAGTGAGCATGTTTCTGAAAAACTCAAAAACTGAGACACTGAGTGCCAGTGAGTTTTTCCCAATGGAAGACGCCTAGATTCTTAGAACTTATAATTAGATTCTAATAAAAAAAGTAATTTCGCGATTTTTTATTCACCGTTCTTTTCAAGATAAGTGCTAAAAAATAGCAACATGAGCAATATACTCCTGGAGTCATATAGTCCCGGTCCTCTCTAATATTTAGATTGAAAATTATACATGAAAAAAAATTAATGAAAAATTTAAACGCATGGAATAATAATTTATTTTAATTTAATATTATTTTAATTTAATTAAATAAGTTAAAATGCAATTAAAAAATAGAAAATATTCAAATTTTCTCTTTATTTGTAGATCGAAATTTTGAGGATTGCGGTCTATAAATTTATCAAATTTTTTGATAGCCATCGGTAGAGTCTATCTTATTTAAAAAAAATTATTTTCGAAAAAAAAAGGAAAAGTCCCTTAAAAAATCGAACTTATTAAAATCCCATCTTCATCAATGGCTTAAAAATTTCGAAACTAAGTCTAGGATTTGTGAGATTTTTTTGAAAATATCAAAACGGTTGCATTGAGAAAAAAAAATATTTTTTACTTAAATCCTAAAAAAAAACAGTCATATTGTCCATTAAAAATTTTTTCGATATTTTCTTCGAAAAGTACAGTAAAGAACGAAAAAAAAGATTACCTCATTTTTTATAATATCTTTTTTCTTCTTAAAGTTACAGGCATTTGAAATTTTAAACTGCATTTTTTTTTTAAATCCATAACTTAAGTATGGGTAGAGATAAAAATCTAAAAAAATCATGGAAGCTACTTTCACTATAAAAACACAAAAAAATTTCCGCCGAATAAAAAATGATCGAGGAAAATCCTCGGTGATTTGGCATGGAATGCCCTATGTATATATATATCATAGATACGTTAAGTACTCGTAAAAATTAAAATGGAAAAGAGGAAAACTATAATGCACAGAGTGTTACACTAAGAAACTAAAAAAACTGCGTTCCAACAAATATTTTACACGGTGTAGCACGGTATAACACAGCGTATCCTTGCTGGAAAGTACCAATTATTTGTTATTAATGTCTCTTCGGCGGAACTTCGGAACCTCGTTCCAGGTAAAAAATTATAAAATTTCTATTAAAAAACTTGTTTTAAAAAAAAGTTTAATTTTTCGTTATATTTTGGTACGTTCTTTGTTAAAAAAAAGTTTATTATTAACTTTTTATTGGTTTTATAGGTTTACGCGAAAGCCATAACAGTTATTTTGAATCAATCATAAGCTGAAGCCGATCCGATTCGAAGTTTTGGAGTTCTGATGTTAACGGACTTAACGAACATGGTTTCGAGAAAAACGCGTTTAAACTTTCGGGTACTGTGACACAATATTTTCTCATATTTACAGTTAATTGCTGACTGCTATTCCTGTTTCTGGTCCATAATCAGACCTTCTTCAATAAATTCATGTTCTTCTCTAAGTTGCTTCGGCCGACAATACAAACTTCTTTTCGTGGCTTTAGCGTTCCCTATACTTGAGCGTGCCGAACGCTCAGAACGACCATCTGCGCTAAATCGCTTACAAATTTCGTCAATTCTTTGAATTTCGAAATAACACTATAGGAACATATTATTCTTGAGATGTAGTATAAGAATATATATTAGGTATATAATTTTTTTCGATTTTTTAAAAGTTAGTAGACCAGGATCCCCCTTTAACCAAGAGCATTCATTTGAGCTATCAAATGAATTGTCCATGCGTAATTAGTACACTATTATTGCACTATTAGTGCGCTATTAGCGCTATTGCGTCATTCTATTCTTGTCTTATCTTGGAAAAGGATTGTCAATTTTCAATGTCATTGCATTTGCGCAATGATGAAATTAGTCATCTCGATACGCGTTGTGCATTACTTACACTAAAAAAAATAATTGTGTAAAATTACACGATTATGCTGGGTTTTTTCCGACCTAGATAATCATGCAATATTACTATTTATATTGAAAATTGCAGATTATATGTAATTTCTCACGGAATAAAACTGTTTTCTCTTCGTTCATTGTTGTGAAAATACCGCTAAATTTAAAACTATAACAAGTGATTTTTATAAAAATAGTAATTTCACCTATATTTTACCATTAATATGTATTTTCTATTTAAAAAATCTGAGGAAAAAATTACAGTAATAATTAGATAATTTTCCGATTTCAAACATGTAGTTTCCATGTAAAAGTACATGGATTTGTTTCCGTGTATGTTAGTATTATCGAGCGGCTATTATTGCGAAGGTTGCATATTTTCAGTGCGTTTGCGGAGCGCGCTATTAGCGATATTGCGTTAATGTTCCTAGAAGACACGCGCGTAAAAGACATATACATACGTGTCTTCCAAGGATATTAACGCGATATCGATCGCTAATAGCGCGCTCCGCGAACGCACTCAAAATATGCGCAACCTTTTCGCAACGATAATCGCTCGATATATATTTGCACGAGGTAACGCACAATGCGCATCGAGATAACCAATCAACATCGCGGAAAAGCGATGACAATGGAAATTTACCTTTTTTAAGACAGGGTCGTAGATAGCATCGTAAACTACAGGGTGGTGGTGATTTACTTAAGTGCTTGAGTCACCCTCTGGGTGGTGGCAGGCACGTGGCAAAATTAATTGAGACTTAACAACGCTGTTTTTGTGACAATTATTTGTTCAAATGCAACAATTTATATTAATTTATATCTTTGTATTTATCCTTCAACCAACTTTGATGTAATGCATAAAAAACATATAGGTTGATTTAAAAAATTAAAATGGGAGCTAAATAATTAATAGGTATATATATATATATATATATATATCAGATTTAAAAAATCATTGGAACTAAAACTTTTTAGATTTCGTAATATTGAAATCTTGAAAAATGTCCTTATAAATTTTGTAGCCAAGGGTTCACTCTTTACCACGTTATACCACATTTTACTAAAATTATTTGTTTTGTTGTTAAAAATCGACACCGAAAAAATAGTGACGACTTCGCTCCGGTCTCCCCTACCAATGCCGAGACACTTAAAACCCATGTCTGCACACCTTTATCATTTTAGTTTTTAAATAAATATAACGCGAATTAAAATCAAAGATAAAAATATAATACAAGAAAAATATTCTTATCTTTGATTCTTTGATTTTAATTCGCGTTATAACTTATTTAAGGACTAGAATGATCAAAATGTCCAGACATATAGTTACGTGTCCAGGCACATTGGTACATTTATTACTTTAGTATATACTATAATTTTCAATTTATATATTATATAATAATTTCAATCAAGTGCCAGGCAATTTCCTCGCAGAAATTAAAAAAACCCGTTTGTATATAGATGCTTCCGTGCCTTTGATTTTTCTCCGTTTTTTCCATTTTGACGTCACAAGGATATCATCTTGACTTTTTGTTCTCCTTGCCTTGGGAATCTTTAAGCGGGAAATCCTTAGTCGATTACAAGACGTTGTGTGGGATTTTTCAAAAGAATTTGCATCTAATGTTTTTTTCCAACACTTAAATGTAGCAATGAAGCATTTAATTTTAATAATACATTTTTTTATAATAGTGCATTAAGATATCATTAAGATAGCATAATAGCATTAAGATAGCAGAATAATTAGATAGCACATATAGGGTGTCCCAAGTTTTTACGGCCAATTAAAGAACAGTCGACATTTTAAAATGCAACATTAAAATCATATTGTACTCTATTAATAATAGAAGCAAATTTTTTCATTTGCGACACATTTTATTTTTTTTTCTTATATCACACTTTTTAATAAGGACCTAGCATAGACCTGTGTAGTAGTGACCCGTTTCAGTTGCGTTTGCAATTTGAATGAACCGCTGGTGTTTTGGTCACTAATTTTGTCACTAGTTGACGAACTCTTGATTTGATACTCGGTACGTTATTTCGATCGAAATCTTAACGTAACTTGTGTAAAGTCACAGTCATCGACGAATTGCCGGCTTATTTAAATCAGTCAGTTATATTATACATATATTGCTCGCCCTGTATAACATTTTTTTCTTATTGTTACCCAAAAATAAGTGATCTTGTTTGGTCGTCAAAACCGCGCAAATATCTTGTAGTAATTACGTGTAATTGACCTAAAGTCAGTAGATAAGTATCTGTAGGTACAGGGTGAGGAAAAAGTCTGGAACCGGTGAAATATCTCGAAAACAAGACATTTTAGGAAAAAATGTGTTATACATAAGTTGTAGGGCTTCAACAAATGCATCAAACGGTGGTACTTATTTGACCTTGAGCGTAAGTATGGAGGAGCTTTCAAGGTCAACTTTAAAATTTTTAATGGAAACCCCCACTTTTTATTTAATATTCTTGTAACTGACATCGAGAGCTTTTTAAAACACTATCAATAAACTTCTTTCGGTTGAGTATTTTTCGAGATATGTTGACAAAGTTCAAGTGCCGCCGGCATTAGCATTAGCCAAGGTGTACCGCGTGGAGGTTGCACGGTCGGATTTACATCTCATTGTGTGTGTGTGTGTGTGTGTTATATCAACATATCAACGGTTATTAAACTACAAAAGCTTGAAAGAGAAAAAGCCCCTGAGCGTGGAGTTCAACTGCTTATCGCCAGAGATGTCGACGCTTGTCTTTATCAAGCGTATCCTTATCAACAGCGTATTGCTGGCGCTTGCTAGCGTGAGTTTATGGGGCTTCTTAAAAGATCACGTTTATAAAACAAAACCTGCGAGCGTTGAAGAATTGAGGAGCAGAGAATAACTAACGAAATGAGTTTAATAACCGTTGATATGTTGATATAAGACACACACACACACACACACACACACACACACACACACACACACACACACACACACACACACGCACACACACACGCATACACACACACACAAAATGAGGTGTAAATCCGATCGTGCAACCTCCACGCGGTACATCTTAGCTAATGCTAATGCCAGCGGTACTTGAACTTTGTCAACATATCTCGAAAAGTATTGAACCGAAAGAAGTTTATTGATAGTGTTTTAAAAAGCTCTCGATGTCAGCTACAAGAATATTAAATAAAAAGTGGGGGTTTCCATTTAAAATTTTAAAGTTGACCTTAAAAGCTCCTCCATACTTACGCTCAAGTTCAAATAAGTACCACCGTTTGATGCATTTGTTGAAGCCCTATACTTTATGTATAACACATTTTTTCCTAAAATGTCTTGTTTTCGAGATATTTCATCGGTTTCAGACTTTTTCCTCACCCGGTATAAGTATAAAGCGGGGAGCACACACTTCTGTATAACGCATAATGCGTAAGCATAAGAAAATTGATGCATATACATGTGCATAAGGAAATAGACCAATCCATTTTCTTATGTTTATGCATTATGCGTTATGCAAAAGTCTGTGTTTTCCGCTTAAATGTTGATCAAGAGATACGGTAGTGTCTCGCGCCAAGTACTTATAGTATATACCTAACTTTAACGTCATTTGCATTACAGTTTACAATATATTCGAATATCTATTTTAACATAGAAAGAATACAATCGGCAGATAACATTAAAGCTGTACTCGAAGAAGACGGTTTCTACATCGTGGATATTGATAATATTATTAATATCATCACGAATAAATTATCAAAATCTTTTTACGAATTTATATTGTTATGTTATATCGTATCATTGTATCTTATACATATTATTAGATACCACACACACACACACACACACACACACACACACACACACACACACACACACGCGCGCGCGCGCGTGTGTGTATGCGCGTAAGTATGTGTTAAACAAAGAGAAAGAGAAAGAAGAAGCATGAAAGATGCAAGCAAGAGAAGACAATAAATGACTCAAAAGCATTACGTCCTCTGTAAGAAGACATCGGTTCTCAAGTTTCCACGTAAGGTGAATGCACCACTATGGGGGATTTTTCCGTTCTCTTCTCAGAACAGCATATCTTTCTTGCTTCCATAGACGGAAATAAATCTTTCCCACCTGATAAAATTTCCACACGCATATATTGTTACCGCAACTCAATATCTCACGTATTTACGATTTTTGTTTCTAAAATTCTTACACAATAATTTATCCAGACAAATACCTAAAAACTAAACCCTAATGAACCTAAGTCCCGCTAATTTGTCTAGACCCCCTTACGTGACTCACTTACTTACTTTAATCTGAAATTCTTTTTCTGTATCGCCTAATCAGCTATAAACGACTAGTCCTAACAGATTCTTGCGTTATATACAAAACTTTCAGTTTTATTTGTTCTTTTAATAAGTCGCTTCAATCGCTACTTCCAATATTAGAACGCGTTATCGCTACTTTCAATACTAGAACGGTTAAAACATATCAACGAAAAATCCTAGCCTCTTGAACTTTAGTTTAGTTTTTGGTCAGTTCTTAGTCGTCTCTCAAAGTGATCACACCTTCGACTCATCACTTGCTCTGTGCCAATTGAAGTGTTATTTATATTAGTGGTACGATCGCCTACTTTCATTTTATTTCAACATTACGTTGCGTCTCGCTCGTAACAATATACGTACATGCAAATCGTCTAATTTTCCACGGTAAGTAAGGCTGTTTACCTGCCCGACGAAAATAACAGAATGTACCCCTTTCGTAATTTGCGTCATCGTAAAAAAAGATTCCATCAATAGAGGAACGTGCATTAACTTCCACGAATCTTATCGTTGAGCAAACGCGCGAGGAGGTGGACTGCGATCGTATTCAAGCAATGCTTCTTATCATAATATCTCGGACCGCTTATAAGTAGTCAACAGTTACACTTCTTCGGACAGCCGCATTTCGTGCTTTGTTACTCCCGGCTCGCGAGTCGCGCCAGTACCTGGAGATACCGAGATCGCGAATATGTCTCCCTGTGATTTCAACGAAATTAAAGTCTTCGACGATCCGGTGGATAATATGGACGTTATTAAAACTATAATCGACATGGAAAATCAAGAAGACGGTTTCTACATCGTGGATATTGGTGATATTATTAACAAGCACCGCGAGTGGATTACCAAGATTCCGAGGGTCGCTCCGCACTACGGTACGTCGGCTTTAAGGACATACAAGGCAATGTCGCTTAAATTTGCGAAAGAATTGAGCTTTCTCACCCTCTTTTAAATTGATTTCAGCGGTTAAATGCAATCCTGATCCGAATGTGATCAAGATATTGGCAGCTTTAAATACTGGCTTCGACTGCGCGTCCGAGGTAATTCACTGTGCCTTTTACCACGATCATATTATAGTCTTCAGTATTTTAAACATTAAAATTTCTATGTGACTCGCTCAATCACGAAATCTTCGCCCTTAATACTTTAAAGCACAACTTAATTATTATTTTTCTCGTCAAACTTTTTCTTTAAATTAATTTTTTCAAATTATATAAGTTGCAAACTTAAGGACGTTCTCCGGTCCTTATACTAGAGAAAATCGATTTTCTTAGGATTTTCTTGAAACTGTGAATATACGTTAATTTAGGTGTGCTTTATGCGTGGTATAAATTTCAGTACCTCTTCCGGTATAAAAAATAAAGATACTGAGCCTCAAAGTTTCAACTTTTACTAATGAAAAGGTTTTCCAGGCCAAACGGTAAGAGATACGAGGTTGGCCAAGAGGACCAAAGTTGCTCCTCTCGTCGAGTTCTATAAGGAAAAAATGCCAAAACTAAAAAAAAATTAAAATTAAATTTTTTTTTTAAACTTTGAGGCTCAGTATTTTTATTTTTTATACCGGAAGAGGTACTGAAATTTATACCACGCATAAAGCACACCTAAATTAACGTATATTCACAGTTTCAAGAAAATCCTAAGAAAATCGATTTTCTCTAGTATAAGGACCGGAGAACGTCCTTAATAAAGAAATCATTTTTTAATATAACATCTTTATTGCTTCTCAAATCGTGGGACAGAGTAAGCTTAATTTTAACGTGCATATAATGTGTCGTAATAGCAAGAAATCAGGCAAGTGATGCAGTACGGCGTGCAAGCCGATCGGATCATATTCGCGAATCCGTACAAGTGCCCGTCTCACATCAAATACGCCAAGAAAATGAACGTCGACCAGATAACCGCCGACAGCGAGCTGGAGCTTTTGAAGATAAAGGATCTTTATCCCGAGGCCAAGTGAGTGTGCGAAATCATTGCTATTATTCGCCGTTGTAGCTACAAGCAGCATCCCGGTTCTTTTTTATCCTTTTATTCTTCCGTATACGATCGTGCAATATTTTTACAATCTAATCGTGCAACGGTCTAACAGGATAATAATACGCATACGATGCGACGCGAAAAACTCGGATTGCGATCTCGGACTGAAGTTCGGCTGCGAGCCGGACGAGGATGCTGTGCGACTGATACAGCTCACGATGGACCTCGGGCTCACCTTGCACGGGTTCAGTTTTCACGTCGGTAGCCCGTGCGGGGAGCTAAACGCGTTCAGCAGAGGCATCGGGATATGCAGACGATTGATCGCGATCGCTAAATCGATGGGCTGCAAGGACGTGCAGCTGCTCGACATCGGTGGTGGCTTCCCCGGTGAAAAAGGAACGGATATCGACAAGGTACGTGTTTTTCTCTCACGTCTTCTGCGTATTCCTGCATCGACATGATTCATCGCATCGACATCGTAGCGACATTCAAAATATAGCCTTTTAATTCATTTTTAAATTCCTTCAGCTCGCCAATATTGTCAATGATGCAATTCGAGATCTCGATCCCATCATAAGAGTTATCAGCGAGCCTGGGAGATATTACGTCGACTCGGCGTTTACCTTGGCATCGTATTTACATTCCAAGAGAATCGTTCATAAAAACGGTAAAACTATGAGAATGTACTACGCGAACGTCGGGACGTACAATTCGTTTCTGGACGAAATAGTGGGCATAAAGTCTAGATACCCGCAAATTCTCTTTGAGGTACCATATATAATCATATATAATATGAATATTGTGTATGCAAGATATCTTTCTGTTGGTGTAAAATAACTTATTATTAATTTATATAGCCGGTGAGCGATGAGAAATTTGTTTCGACTTTATGGGGGCCGACTTGCGATTCGTACGATGTAATTGTCAAAGATGTATTGATGCCGGAACTTCACATTGGCGACTGGCTGGTTTGGGAGGACATTGGCGCTTACTCTTTATGTCTCTGTACCGAATTCAATGGATTTCCAATCCCAAAAGTCATACCGTTTATCAGGAGAAGTCAGTGGTTCGTATAATATTAATTCACTGATATCTTTTTCGCACATGTGCGCTATCCTGTTTTTATCTTGCATTTTTTAATATAAAAATTATTTGAACGAGACGTTTGTAAGTTTATGCAAATTATTCCATCTAGGGCATCTTGTATTAATATCAGCGTGACTTAATCTAATTTTGTATCAATTTTGTTTAACTTGATGAAACATTAATATTTTTACACACACAGGAAAAATTTGATGCTGGATATCAAACTGATGCAAAGACCCACGGAATTCATAGAGTGGTTCAAATCAATGGAACGGGAACATTACATTGAAAATCGCTGACAAATAAAATTAGTTAAATACTGAATTAAAATAAAATTAAGATAATATAAGTGTTTTGTTTTCAATTAAATTAGATTTTTAATTACTTATTATCTCAATATTTATCTAATCGTTCTCGTTACATAGATGTGAATATATTGATAATTTTGGAATAACAACATGGATACTGCCTATTTTTAATAGTAATAAGCAATAGTAATGTTAATAGTAATAAGCAATGAGTAATATTGAAGTAATTATTCTTTATGATTTTATATTTAATACAAAATTGTGTAAGATTGTTGTTGTCTTTTATTTGTATGTACATAATTATAAGCGTGAAGTCAGATGATGTAATGTTGACTATTTTTAAGTTTATATTACTTTATATTATTTTTGAAAAAAGAAAAATATATATATAATATGTTCGATAGAAAAATGGAATGTTTCACGAAAATAAAAACGTTATTTATTATTTATACGTTGTTATAATTGATTATTACCAAAATCTACTTAATAGTTTAAATGCAAAAATATCTTTCATCAGTCATTTTCGATAAGTTTTCAATTCGTATGATTATATCTTATTCACACTTCGAGATGGAAAAATACCAAATATCAAAATACTTAAAAATATATAAAATAATCCTAAGAGAGATATCTTCAGAAAACAAGTACATCTTAATTTATATTTCGCAGATAAATATATTATCATCACAGAGAAAAAGAGTTCTTTACATTTAGTATTTCTATTTGTTTGATTGAAATTTCTGTGCACATATGCTTAGACGAAATAATATTTTTTTGAAAAAAAAATTTTTGTTTTTATTCAAGAAAACCCTATTATTTAACGGAAAAGACACTATCATTTGAAAAGTAATATCTCCCAACCAAATAATATATTATTTGGTTACAATAAATGTGATAAGCGTTTTCACCGCTAGGCGGCTGCTAAACTCGTACGTCAAATTCGGCCCCACGGCGAAAGCGTCTATCACTCGCAGTTGTACACATCATTAGAATCCATCACCGGTCACTCGTGATGACACAGTGATGCAGATATGACAATTATTTATTATTTATTTATTTATATATGTGGCAGTCAACCGACTACCACATATATAAATAAATAAATAATAAATAAATGTTTAAGACATTTTTTATGAAGCATTGATATTGTTTGAATGAAACAACAGTATCATTAAAGCAATAGAGAATGTCTTTCGTTTCAAACAATTTTTTTATTTAAGACGAAGATATATATTCTTTGAAAAATCAAACAATCGTAATCATTGATCGAAACATTAGTTTGTTTGAACCATTCCAATCATCAAATTTGTTTGGATGCAATAAAATTTATTAAATCCAAAGAATCCTTTTTCTCTGTATATTATATTAAAAAAATTATTTACCTATCGTTTGTAATATCGCGATCATCTTAATTGTAATCACCTTAGCAAGGATATTTTTAGAAATCTTCCAAAATTAGTACATTATCTTTATACTCTGCCAAATATTTTATAATATTTTTTATTTATATTGGAATCGAGATCGAGTGAAGGAGACTAAAGGGTATTGCCATAATATTATCCAATATTTTTATACTTTGCCTTTTAATGTTAATTATTTGTTAATAAAGTATCACATATCATATGTTTTACACATGTTTTTACATAATCTCTGTTGTTTTAACAACCGTCCACCTCGAGTCTTTTGTACACCGATCTAGTTTTAATAGTATTTAAGTTAACAGATTGTTCAATATCTGTTGCATTTACATTGTCCCATCTAAAACAACAATAAAAGAACTTTGAATATCAAATATTATAAAAAAGCTGCCACTTTTTTCTGCGACAAATTAAATTAACAAAATAACGTTTATGCAAGACAGCACTTACTCGATTGCACTTTGGCATGAGCCTGGAGTGAGCCCTTCTCTTTTTTGCGCGATATATAATTCTTTTCCCGTTATAACATCTTCTCGAGGCGATTCAGACGACAACAAAACTCGCACCTTTTATAAAAACATAATTAAAAGAAAATAAAAAATGTGTCATCTGACTTGTATATTTTTTATAATCTTTGTACCTACCGTTTCCACAGCTTGGAAAACTCGAATAAGATTTCTTCCGGCCAATTTTTCTAAATCCTCCTTAGTCCACGTTGGCTCTCCCTCTCGACTCTCATACAAACGGTCGAATAGATCGGGGTACTTTGAGACATCTTCCAATCCCACCGGCATTCTAGTTAATTTCATCAAATATATTTCGCCCGCATTAATTTATTGGCTCATCATGTACTAATCGCGTTTTTAGAGCTGATGTAATTACTTACGAGTTTACACCGTCGTAATCTCCACCAATACCCACATAGTCCGTCCCGATAAGATTTCGAATGTAATTTATA
The DNA here is from genome assembly GCF_030848795.1 of Temnothorax nylanderi. NCBI lineage: Eukaryota > Metazoa > Arthropoda > Insecta > Hymenoptera > Formicidae > Temnothorax > Temnothorax nylanderi. The sequence continues at coordinate 82,391 of NW_027249168.1, read as the reverse complement.
TGTCCTGAAAATGTATCAATCTATAATTAATCAAAGCTGATACCGAATAGAAGATTAATAATGTGTTAAACACGTATTTTGATTGACTAGATAATCTAGATATATTAAAGATTGATCAACAAGATAATAAAAATTTGAAAATTGCAATAGACCATATTCATACGTATATCATTTCGTTGTATATACACTGAGAAAAAAAGTTGTTAATGTTAACTTAATTAAATATTTTCAACTGATAATTTTTTAAATTAAAATATTTATGTATTTAAATTAAATACGACATATTAAATCTAACATGACGTAATTTGACTCAAATACTTAAATATTTCAATTAAAAAGATAATAATCAATTGAAAATATTTAGTCAAGTTAACAACTTTATTTTCTCAGTGTGCTTTGTTATCATTTGTTAACTTTAGAGATTGCCATGCGGAGAATTTACAAGAGTAATCTTCATCTTTTTAATTTTACGATTGTTATATAAATTATAAATCATATGCTGCGTTCCCCGATTAAAGACAGTACTTATGACATCCTCCAGCGTTGCGTTCCTCGAAGAGTTGCAGTTCACGAACTCGCTGTAGAAGTTCACCATAACGATACCGTTGTTCTTTTTCTGAAAGAAAGAATGCTCTTGTAATTTACGCGGTCCTTCCGGGGAAAATTTTTGCGACATGTCGACGACACTCACGACCAAATGCAGAACATCGTCGGGGACGTTTCTGTAGTGGTTGCATACGCTGAAAGCGGACGAATGCGAGAATATGACGGGAGCCCTCGTTACCGCGAGCACTTCTCGCATGACGTTGTGAGAGACGTGAGACAGATCAATCAGCATCCCAATTCGATTCATCTCGTGAACCACCGTCTATAATTCATAAAATACCATTGTTACTTACATTGAAATTTTCAATAATTGGGCTATTCCGTTTGATACGACACGTGAATAATAAGTGATAAAAAAGTTATACAGCTCTCGAAAGTTATGTAACACAAGTAGCAATCGTGCGTATATTCTATTTTTATTTAATCAATCATTGACGTTTTCGCCTAATCGGTTTTAATGTATCTCATCGATCTTGACGATGCGCGATGTGCCCACGTTTCGCGATTACTGTGAGTGCCAATAAATTCGTATCAATAAATCGTTACCATCTCAATTATCAAGATACGCTATACATACTAATAATAATTTAAGATTTTTCATTATTTGATGATATAAAATGAGAACTAATGCGTTACATGCGTTAAAACAACAGGAATTGCAAGAATTCTCACCTGCCCGAATTCCGTCAGATTGTATACATATCCATCATTCACAGGCGATGCATCGGCCCTGTCAAGATGAAGATACACTATTAAAATTGCAGGGTCAAATTATACTCAATTTAATTGAATCATTTTTAACCATTTCTATATAGGTCGCTATTGTTTCTACTAAATATGTCGTTAATTTAACTAAATGGATTTAAAATAATACTGTTTTGTGTTAAAATAATATTTTTCGACACATGGTAGTTAAAATAATAGTTAAAAATAACAAAATGTTATTTAACGTAAGGCATTGGTTTAAATTTCATTCTTTAATATTTAACAGTGTAAAACTCATAGTAAAAAATTAAAGTTTAATCTTATTAATCTTATTTAGGATAGCCGAGAGATAAAATGTTTCTGACCGAAAAACGCTTCTATCAAAAATTTCACTATCGGTTATTTGAGCAGAGATAAGGAAATTTGTAAAGTTTGCGTGTGGAATAGGACCGAAAGTCGCATCATGCAATTTGCATCTTCAGGAATGCGCGCCTAAATAGCATAGGCATTAATGCATTTAATTGTGATAAACGAAAGGATTCTGTGCGTTCGTATGCACGTCGTACCCGTGCGACGTACCACGGTGTGTTGCAGTTGTGGGTCATGGTCAGATAACGAACCCCGAGGTCGTAGTAGAGCCTCAGAACCGCCAGGCTCGAATCGAGAGAGTGACCACCCTCGACGCCTATCATGGACGCTATTTTGCCGCTCCTCCACGTGGTCTCGATGTCCCCCGCGGCGGTGACCAATTGCAGGTTGTTCGGATATCGCTGAATGAATCGCCGAATCACATCGATCTGTCGTAACGTCAGCTGTAGCGAATCCTTGTATTGCGATGCGCACGATACGTACGCCACCCAGAACTGAAAAATCGCGTGATTGGCACGTTATCGCGTAAACAACAGGTAAGATTAGCTCCTCGGCAGGGAATCCCGCGATAGGGGCTTCTTCGCGGGGGGGAGTTGAGATAATGATCTTCTTGCGGGTACGCAGCGAGAAATGAAGTGGCGGACAACAACACGAGGAAAAGATGGTGGTAAAAGGAAAATTTCTTGCAGCGAAGAAAAGCTCGAGATAAAAAATGGCTAATCTATTAATTGCGAAGCAAATAGGTTGCGCGGTTCTTAGATAATAATTAATCTCGTATGACGGTCTCATGCGGGGTTTCGTGACCGAGCTCGTGACTCACCTGTCCACCCACTTTTCCCTCAATCAAACGAGGCAGATCGGTGAAGCACGAGGCACAAGCGGTTTTTCCCCAGATGTCGTCGTTGCTTAGATTGCTCTCGAAACGAAAGTCCGATAAGCGATTGTTCAAAATCTTATAAAAATTGTACGGTAAATCGTTGTGGCTGCAAATATAATAATTGTACATAAATTAACTGATCGAAAGAAGGAGAAGAGAGACAAGGTGCAGATGAGATAAGAACACCTGTTACATGATAATATTAATCGCATTTTATGAAAAATTATCAGAAATAATTATTTTCAGATGTTGACGTAATATTTAAGTCAAGGAATAAAGAAGTATAAAGAAGATCATGAATGTGAAAAAAATATTAACGCGTAGAAGAATGAGCTTTTTTGAGTGTCAACCAATTGAAGAATCAATCAACTTTAATTCAGTCATTGATCTTCGATTGACGTAACTCTCACTGTGAGTTCCGGAATTACCAACATCACTATGTCGAATGATATCGATCGAATAATAATATGTCAAAGTCACTTGTGTTTTCTTATCGGCACGCCTCTACGATTGTACTATTAAATTACCCATCGATAAGAGGCGCCGAGTCGAGAGCATCTCGCCCTTTAAAGGTGTTTATGCTTAGCCCCACGGATAATCCGATCACAAGCAGAAGAACTGACAGGCAAACGGCGACGTTAATGTACACCATTTTCCCCGTGCAATATTTATAAATTTTGCCTGAAAAAGCGACGAAAAAGTTAGAACCCCGATTTAACAGTAGTAATAGTAACGAAGACTGAGCAGCATTACTCAATAGTTGATGTAAATAAAATAGAAAATAAAATATAAAAATATCAGTTTTAATAATGCGTATTATTTACGTAAAAGCACGTAAGACGAAAAATAAATAATATTTACATAAACAAAATGCGCGCCTCATTATCATAAATTAAAATCTCTGAAATTTTTTAATATCTGTATTTATTGATAAGTTACTGAAATACAAAGGAAACGAAATTTTTCCAAAGATATGCGCTTACACACGTTTCAATAACGTTTATCTTTAGTCGTAATACGTAAAAGCACGTAAGACGAAAAATAAAAAATATTTACATAAACAAAATGCGCGCCTCATTATCATAAATTAAAATCTCTGAAATTTTTTATTATCTGTATTTATTGATAAATTACTGAAATACAAAGGAAACGGAATTTTTCCAAAGATATGCGCTCACACACGTTTCAATAACGTTTATCTTTAGTCGTAATTCTTCGTGGAGTATTCACTCGACGGATGAATGACAAACGCTTTTAACTCGTTTAGAGCACTTATGTTGGATAAGTGTTAGTTATTGACGCTATTGATAATACATGAAAGCACAGCGCGGTCGTCGTTTGAAACATGCTCTCGTAATATGATGCTTGATAATTGCTGATATAACAAAATAACACAATAAAATATAAATCCGAAAAGTGTATAGATATAATTTAATTTGTTAGATAATGTTAAGAATTTTGTTATGTATGGATTTATATATATATTTCCTTAAAAATCTCTATATACATAACAACAAACAACTTCTTATTGTTATTAAATTAGATTTTTAATCATTAAATATTTTCTCGTTGACTTATAAATGTAATAAAGTTTGTAAAAAATGAGAGTACATAACCGAAGAGTGAAGAATCATTTGTCGATATAAGTAACACCGGAAATATATATCAAAGAAAAACCATTAGGCATCGTAACGGAAATATTTATCACTGATAATTATTTGAAATCTCATGCAAGCACGTGCCGTGATCTTTGATAAGCCTGATAGGCGAGAAAAAAATTACGGCGATTACTCCAGCAAAATCAGTGATACATATTTATCGCGATACAGCTTGTTATAATTATTGTTTGTCATCTATTTCTTTCTTTTTCTAATTCGGTTATTTCTTTTTTCTCCAATCTGAAGAGAATAACTTTTTGAAGATTGCTAATTAAAAAGTCAAATTTGATTTTTATAACACAATATCATCAATAACACAATATCATCAATAAAATCGAACAGCCCAAAATCGTAAGAAACTAGATTGATTTTTATTATTATATGCACAATTTGTGATTATATAAATTTAAGCTTATCTCCTACAGCAAAAAACTTACAATATAAGAAAACAAATTTACCAGTATTTCTGTTGTTATCACGTTGTCCAACTGGAGAGACAAATCGAAGCCTGCTAAGACTTTATATATACATTTGTATACATATATACATATCATATTGGTACTCATTGCGATTAGATTATTAATCGTAATTAAACGTATCGGGACAAACGTCTCATTAATTAAATGCATTTATTTGAAAGGTAGCGTAATGAAGTCCATTCGCTCCAAAGTCGCGTAAAAAGTTAATCGTCCGAATTAATCGAAATTCGGATACATCGAGTCGACAGTAAGAAGCGAGATAAGAAAATTTACAAATACCGACGTATCAGTTGTATCGTCAGTTTGTCGCACTACAGCATCAGAAATTTCCATTTGCGCGTTTTCACACTTTTTCACTTCAATGAGAGTGCAAAATCGCATAATAAATGCATTAATTAACAAGTCAAATTCGAAGCGGCGCGGCATCGCTGACGAAGCGAGATCTGTGAAGTTAAGCATTTCTTTTAATATCAAAGATTATATATTGTATACATACGATTACGTTATTACAATTCCCTTTATTACATCAAGATAAAACCGATAAGCTACAATGACGCGGCGAATTTTTAATGATGAAAATCCGCCTCTCAATATCTTTAGCTATCGTTATCACGCGTTCCAAATTTTTTATATCTGTCAAAATACGTTTATCGGACACTATGGATCAATGTGATAAGTACTAGATTTACTAGATTCACCCATGGCGAACGTAGCGAAGAATTCCCCCGACGGTGATGAGATCAAGATGTGTACTGTTGCGAGACGGCATCGCCTTGAAACGCGTTTAACGCGTGTTTCTACCATTATACATACATATCTACGTGATGGAGCGATGGTACATAATACATTAGCTCATAATAGGTACCTGCTGCGTTTGATGTCTCGCTCTAAGAGCGATAAAGCTCAGTTGCGTTTGCCGCTGCAGCTACAGCAACATCACGAAATCTCTCTCTCTCTTCTTCCGTCTCTATTTGTCTTACTGTAATCCCTCGGTACACGCTACAATTTGATATCAACGATAAAACACTGAAATTTTCTAATTATGTAACGCGCACAGAGAATAAATGCGCTGCTTTCGCGTTTTTATCGACCGCCTACGTTTCTCAACGTATGACGTCTTTGATGCAGCCGTCCACTGAATCTTTCTCCTATCGGTCAGTCTAGATAAAATGTTATCTTTTACTTTTTCAATTTTTAAGATACAAAATAACGCATCATGGAAATGTTATAATTAGCATATAAGATACGGTTTTTTATATCTCCAATATCAAAGATTGAATTTATATGGAGCTGTTATTATAATTTCTATTTTTATTTTTCATGCAATTTATCACTCAAATATATTTATATGAAAGGCAAATATAGTCCGTTGCTTTTATTCTGGATGTATTAAAACGCAAAAGTTTTTCAAGTAAGAGATATTTTTTTATAAGTATATTACGCTAATTTCTTGATTTAGAGATTTTACGATAAATATAATTTTGTATCATATCCATTTAAGCTATTAAAAAAATGTATGAAAATTTATTTGTGTGTTTTTATTCAGTAAGAATTAAATAAAATATCAAAATTAAAAAAAAGGATAAATAAAATAGGTTAGCAACTAGTGCTAAGATATCGACGATATTCTTTTCAAGTGAATATAGACCCATAACGTTTGCAAGTCATGGATAACAGTAAGTTACTGAAGTATCCACTTTATCGTTAAATGATAATTTACTTTTGTATAAAGCCTAGAGATGTCATTGAGTGTGTTGCTTAGGAGATGCTACCATCTGATGAGCCATAAGCTAAAATTCCTCATTCATAGCCAATTTCTATTCTCCAATACATCTTAATAATTACTATAATTATTATGTTATAAAACGTAAAATAAGATTTTAATCATCTCTAATAAATCATAGGAAATATCTGTATAAGCCAAAAATGTAAATATCAGAATGTGCACGTAAGATTTTGTGGAAATAATTCTTTAACAAATTTGAAAAGTACGATGATAATAAATAGTTAAAACTTCAAGAGTAATTTTTGTACATAAAATACATATGAAATACTTTAAGATCAATATTTCTGTTATACACTCGTTTAAAATGCAATATCAAAATAATTGGGTCAAATAAATATTCCTCGAAATTTTCTCAGAGAGAAGTTTGCTCCGGGCTTAAAGCAAAAATAAGATTAGAGAAGATTATGATCTCCGGCACTTTAATACACTCTGTATAAAAGTTTCCTCGAAATTGACACACATTTTGCACACGATTTACCGCATGTTGTACACTTTTTTGGGGTCAACTAATATAGATAGAAAAAAAGCGCGAAGTTTGCCGCACGAAAAACGGAGATCCATCAAGATTAATGTCGCTACCTTACACGCTGGATGGCGTGTTTATTAATTCTACGCCAGATGACAATTTCGCGGCAATGTCGGAATATTCCTTGGACTCTTTGGACAGCGTCGAGGATGATTCCCTGGAGAAACGTGTTTTGATCAATAGCGATAACGACGATAACCTGGGAACAGTCAGATCCGATGACAGATCCATCAAGAACGCTTCGTTTCAATTGAATTCTGCATTAACATCGTTACCCCGGATTAAAGGTACGAGAGATCACCTGATTTCAATTTTAGATAATCGAAAGAAAAGGATTAAATATAATGATTGTAATATGCGATAAATTATTCAATATATTTTCGACAAAAAACTTTCCCTTTTGAAAACGACGATATTCTCAGAAGATTAACAAACTAAAATAAATTCCGTCTCATACGTTAATTAAAAGAAAGCCGCGAATTGAAAGGCAAAAGAAAAGCCTATGACGTATAATGTCGATATTAATAAACAACGTGAGATTTGGTTGAAATAAATACCTTTTCAAGATCTCCCGAAGGTAATGCTCCAGGATTAAAATTTTATATTTCTGTATCATATTGTATTGGAAACGGCTCTCGGTTTTCCTCGTTAACGAGAGATAATTGCGCGCGGGAGCGCGCATACGCGGCGCGTAAACAATAAAAAGGACGGGGACATCAGTGACGAGAGACGATCCGCGTAATGCGATTCGATTCGCCGTAATCCGGGAAGTCGCGGTTTTAGTCGACGTGAACGGACGGATAACGCGGGCTAATTAATTAATGATTGGCGCATAGTACCGTCGACGTGGCGGTGGCGGCGGTCGTCGGGAAGTCGATCGAAAGTTCGACGATAGTCTGAGAGCTCGCGAAGCCGGGCGATCGATCGCCTCGTTAACGACAGTACCAATTATATAATATAAAGTAATATATCTGTGGCTGATTTCCCCTGGCCGTTCGCGGTAATATAAAACTCTGCGGGATAATTAAAGCGACGGACAAAGTTAGGTGGGATAAAGTAGCGTGGGTAACGTGAATGGCAAGGAAATCCGCTATTGATTCCAGCAGGAAAGATGGGGGGAGGGATGGAATAAGAGAATTTTATTATGTTCCGGGTGAAAATATATGCTGGAAACGTTAAACGGTAGAATGTTGAAGAGAGAACCTTTATGAAAAAAGTTACTGTAGTTGCGGGAAATGCACACAAAACTATAGCAATTACTGTAATATTTACTATAGTTTCGTGTACTTTTTTCGCGACTACAGTAGTCTTTTCTGTAGTATTTTTCCGTAAGGGAAGAGTCGTTAGAGGAAAAGAAGATACGTTACACGTTACTACCGCACAGAACAGAATTCTAGTGCAATGCACGCAAATTGTGTAAATTAATAAATAGAAAAATTAGACGGATATAAATTGCTAATTGTACAATGTTGAGAAAAGCATCCTGTTTCACGATGACATGGACATTGGACTTATTTAGTTTTTATGCAAATACGGCTGCGAGAAAGAGCGCATTCGCATTCTAACCACGCATTCTGTCGACAATCTTTTTAGACAGTACGGAGGCCAACTGCACCGTACGTGAGGACAGGTGCACGAGCACAACCAGCTGCAGGAATTCGATAATTACGAGCGGAAGAGGATTCGCCCGACGACAACAGGAATGCCGCGCGACTCGAGAAGAACCGTGGCTTTGCATAAGAAAGAGGAATGACGTCGGGGAACGGCGAGAAGGCGACGCAAATCGCCGTCGTTGTCGTCGTACGTCGTCGAGACCGACGACGACGGCAACGACGACGGCAACGACGACGACGACGACGGAGACGGAGACGGAGACGAAGCGACGTTCCCCGGGGGCGCGAAATTCTTCGTCAAAATGTAGTCTACACGACAGCGGGGGTGGCATGAGAGCCGACAAAAAACTCGGCAACGTTCTCACACTGCGCACCCGGGGAGGACCGTCCAGGACCACATCGTATTCGGAGCTTTACCGCCGCAGATTCAGTTAGTTAACGAGATCAGATTCCTCCTTCAGACGTGGAACAATGCCGAAACGCGTCACCACCCCCTGCCCCGTCGCATCCTTCGCCGTCGCCGGGCTCCGATAAAAAAGACGAGGCGAAGCGATGCAATTTTCCACCGAGAACGTTTACTTTCTTTCGCGATTAGAAGCGGAGTGCGTTTCTGCGTCGTGAGAGAGATTTGGACGAAAGGGACAATGAGATTCCCAATCCGGCGGACGAATCTCGTCGGATAGCTTGACGTTGTCATTTCGTTTCCTAAAATGGCAAGATTTTTAAATTGCGAGAGAGCGAGAGGCCAACCGGAATTCTAGGCTACGTGTTATCTACGTTTACCGTTTTGATCCGGCATGAGAAAAGCATAGCGACAAATGTACTAATTTAAGAGTCCAATTTTCATGAATACAAAAGTTAAAATTATCATTTCAAATACAATGCAAAAAACGATTCGTTTTTCTCCTCCCTGAACTTTTAAATTAAAGTAAGCTTTTTAACTGAATTATTTTCCCGCTCAGAGGAACTATTGACATTGAATAATAAATGTGAATGTGCTCTCTCTCTCTCTCTCTCTCTCTCTCTCTCTCTCTCTCTCTCTCTATCGCTCTATCTTTTGGAAAAGGGAAGCTTTTTTTTATGTAATTTGCAGGAGTCTCACATTGTGTCGAATTGGCCAGAAATTTTCTCTTCGTTGTGCGCATGAATCGACTATCTGCTAATGTACCGTCATACATCGTGTCCGACCGACACGGTGAGGTTGGGAATATTAAATCATACGTTTGAGTTTTATTCAACCGCGTTATTGTAAGACATGGAGTTTTATTTTGTCAGATGCTCGCCGCGAAGGGAGATTTTACCGCGGCGCGATGCAGGCATAGCTGCCACAGTTTCTACATGTTACGGCGCAGTAAAGTTGCACGATGAAAAAAGTTATATTTTTGCGAAAGGGGATTAAGCGTCTGCCCCCCCTGTAAAATATTTGAAACTTTCGCCAGAAATGTTCTAACCGCTCTATGTTTCTTTTTTTTTTTTGCGATGCGTAGGTCTGTCTCCTAATTGCAGAGATAAACTAATTTTATGCACGAAAAAGAGGACAAGTTCATAGTTGTAAAAAAGAATATTTTTTTGTCAAATATATACTATTTTTTATTCAAAGAGAAACTTTAATTATCATAAAAGATAATCAGGAAAATAGAATAAAATTAACTATGTTGTTTTAAATTCTTTCTCAAATAAAATTAATTGGAGTAAAGAAATATTTTTTTAACCAAAATTGAAATTTAGTATCACATTTTTAAATATTTTGCCAATTCAATATTTTTTTAAAGAGACAGAATTTTCCAGACGACAGCTAAAAAATATGACGGCATCTCGTCCCTTTGCTTCTAAAAATCCTGTCATTCTATGAGAGAAGTACGACGCGCGAACTTTTCAAGCGCTATTCTCTTCAACGAAGAACCGCCGCTGCCTCGAGAAGTCGACAGCGTCATTTTTCACGTCGCTGTCCGCCACTTTTCACATCACTTTTCCTTTCTGCGCGGAATTCGTGCCCCTCGACTTCGCCAATAGGCGTAAGCCCATGGTTAAACTAATTAAGGCACCTCGTGTGCGCGGTCGTTACCGCGCGATGACAAGCGAACAATTGTTCTCCTCGTCAGGGTCGCCGGAGCTAATTTCGTGTCGCCGACGGGAAGTTAGGGTTGCCACGCTCTTCTTTTTTTCCAGACATTCCGAGGTACCCGCGGATCCAGTCCCCGGAGGGTTCCACCCTGTCGATTTGTGGCGACAGTCAGCTCGAGGAGCTCAGCCTGGATGAGGGTCGCTCGTCCCTCCCGGGCACCTCGAGGGACGACAGCAGCGAGCTCAGCTTCTATCGTCGCTTTGTCGAAGGTCACGCCGTTCACGCGACGCGTACTAGACGATCCTGCGAGATATTGCGTCGAGGAATACCTTCAGATACCGTCTCTCCGAGTGCGCAGCGCGAACGTAGCGTGTCGGACAGCAAGCTGAGGAAACCGACGTATCGTCCGTATACGATCGAGGAATACAGAAGTTTATCGGTACCGAGACCTGATCGATCTCTGGGTCCTGATAAAGATGAGGTGCAGATAAAGGTGCGTTTTCGCGATAAAGTAATAATTTTTAATATTACTGTTTCCTTTTTCTCCTCTTCCGAGATTAGATGATATTAGTTGAGCGATACAAAAAGAAGATATAGTGCGAAATAGCAAATTAAGCACAAAAAAGTAAAAATAGTTTAATTAAAAAAAAATACAATTTTAGCAATATGTAAAAAATTGTTAAAATATATTAATTTTTGTTATGTGTGACATAGAATATAGAGAAACACATTTTTCTTAAGGTATGTTTTATTGTATATTAAGAATTTTGACGCGCTTCGTTTGTCGAGAGAATCAGATTTTGTTGAAGCAAAATTCAGAGATGCGGCACGCAATTCTCATTTCCGAAAACTTATCTGTCGCGCGCGCGTTCGATCAAAGTTTCCGGGACAAGGAAAGTTCCCTCGCTTCGATAATTCACGTGTTCTATATTGCTCTCCCTCTTGATAATGAGTATAAAAGTATTTTATATTACTCGGGAACGTCATTAAAACTTGGCGTGCCGAGTTCTCTTGTGCTTTTATCGCGAGAATTTATCTTCGCCTCGTTTCTTTTATCCTTATCCTTTTATCTCGCTAGATGTTTATTGCTGCGTCTTCCCCGTTAGTGTCCTCAATGTGAGGTAATTACGTTACGGACTGGATCGCACCGAGAGTACGTACGTTAATAAACAACGTTCTCTTGGCCCGACGAAGTTACACCGTTACGGCGCAGGAACGTAACGCCGTGATTCGATTAATGCCGGTAATTCGATTACTTCTTCAGCATCATCGATGCTCATCGTCGACCGATGCAGCTCGTTGCAGGCCGTCTTAATTGCAGCGCTTCGCAGTCGCACGCAAAGCGGCATCAGTTTCGACAGTAAAATGTAGAATAAAGCACACTCATTTACAATACCGCGGTACAGCGAGAGAAAATTCGAGCGGTATCGGATCCGACGAAATAATACGGAAATATGAACATAGAGAGAACTTTTTCGCGCGAAGTAGCAGAAAGTTCGATTTGCGAAATGAGAACTTTTACCGTGTGATTTTATTTCGCGCCGAGCCGGCCTTGTCGATAAGTCGCCACAGTCGGGAAAGGCTTCCCATGCCGGAAAAGCGAAACGAAGGAAACTCCGTCGAGTCGTATACTGCCGAGGATCCGGCGATGCAGTTAACCCTTTCACATTGGAAGACCTAGCGGGCTAGCGCTCCTTCGCTGAAGGAGTTGCGTCGACGGCGACGCGCACGGCTTCAATCTAATAAGCACGCAACTCGTTTCCGGGATCGAGCGGGCCATTTCCGCTCGCGTCTGTTCTCTAGTTTCCCCCGACGTGGGTATACAATATCAAATTAAGGGGCTGCGTACGGCAAATTGCAGCCCCGACAATCGCGCGTGACGATGAGCGCGTCACGACGACGAATCTTCCTCGTCTGTCTCCGGAGGACGACGCGCGCGGACGCGCAAGAAGCGCGTCGCAGTTTGTCGCCGAAGCGAAAAATTCAATTCACGAAGTACTTTAATCCGCTAATTGCGATAATCGTTTCTCCGATGTAAAAGCCGAGAGCACGTTACGCTCCCCGCATGTGTCTCTCTCTCTCTCTCTCTCTCTCTCTCTCTCTCTCTCTCTCTCTCTCTCTCTCTCTCTCTCTCTCTCTCTCGGCAACTGTCTGGGGGGTAAACTGTTGCAGCTTTAACGAAATTTTGAATTGTTCCTCGCAAGACTCGTAAATTATTCCTCGCGCGAGTTTTCATAAACTCCTGGGCCTCGCGTGTACCTTTTCTCCCGTAAAATATAATTTTTCGTCAATTTTGCCAGACGTAGAAGGTAGAAAACGTCAGGTTCTGATGTTTCTAAGATACACGTAATTCGTGCCTTCGCAGGCTTCTTTAGCCTCAAAGCTCTCCTACATGCTACTTCTTTAATATATGCTTTTTATACGGTCTCAGAGGGCCCGCTCTAAGCCCCCGTCAATAATCGCAAGTATTACGTGCTATACGGAACTGTATCTGAATCTTAATATTTTTTACAGAAAGAATGTCTGTCTCTTGCGTCTCTCCACCGTCGCTAACGCAAATTTCGTAAATCAGATATGCAATAAGTAAACGAGGAATACTGTCAATGACATCTGTAGATTCGCGAAATGACATTCCGCAGCGTCGTTCCAGTTGTTCTTCAGGACCCGCTGCCGCGATGTCGCGAAATTCCGCGCACGGAGTCCTCCCGTTGCGGATCGCCGCCGTGCGGCGGCAGGTGCGCAACGCAGGAAAATAGCTGTCGCTCTCATAGTTGGAGGGAAATGCACTACATTCCCGTGGCCTTTGAGCGTCTCGGCCCGGCTCGGCTCGCGAGAACGGGCGTTCTGTGAATTTTTCAGGGCGCTCCCAGCGCGCGACCGGCGAAATACACAGTACGAAATACACGGAAAACAGCGAAGACTTTTCTTACACGTGCCACACGCCAGCAGCCGCGCTGCGCGCCGATCGATGTGTTTGTTCGCTCGTGTGTCTGGAAGGAAGCGGAATTCCAAGTGCTCTGTCGTGGCCCCCTGTCGTGCCGTTTTCGCGGAAACAATTTTAGCAGATTGGAAATTAAAATTTCACGCGACTCCGTCGCGGTAGCGCCAGCCCCATCGCCCTTCCCGAGACGTCGGGAGCCCCTTTCTCTTTAAACGCGCCTCGGGATAAGCGGAAGTGCTTCGTTATTGCGTCACGGAGAGGCGTTCCCCAACATCGTTTCCGTGAACCACGCGGGCGGGGATGCCGAGCCCGCCGCGATGAAAAGTTTCAAGGTGCTTCGCCTCCGTCGCGGACGAGAAAGAACGAAGATGTCGGGCGTCATTTTCCTTCTCTAAGCGCCGCGAGCAGTTGGAAAACGAACTTGATAAAACTCATTTGCGTATGCATATTGGTTCGCATTACATAAATTGTCTTGAGTTACCTTTTTTAATTTAAAATTTACATATGTAATACATGCATAAATATTTTGATTTTAATTAATTGTAAGAAAGACTAAACTATTCAAAGAGAGCTTCAACTTTTGGACTTTTTGCTATAGGATAATTTAGAAATAATTTTTGGATATGTGTTAAAAGTTTGATAGAATTATAAATGAATGCACGACGAAGTTTTTTGGGATATATTAATTGAAGGGAACATTAAGATATAAGAGCGAATGTAATACCTGTCCATAAAAAGACACGAGATGGTTTCGTTAAATGCTAATATTTCGTTAAATCAAGCACATCATTTATAAATCTAAAAAAATTATAAATTTACTATCTATAATGATTTTAGGTTAAACATCAAGAGACACGGTAGTGTCTCGCGCCAAGTACGCGCGGAGCGAGACCGACCGTGACTCATTTACGCGACGCGACGAGTTGCGAGTACTCGAGATGTTGAGATCTCAATAACGAGTGAACGGATCAAGAGAGGCTTGATCGATTAGATTAACATAAGGTAGAAATAGCTAAGTAAGTTTAACTCCTCAATCAATCCGAAATTGACTTTAATTCAATGGAATTTGAATTCCATTTTAATTAGGAAGATTTTTATAAAATCAACGAGTTCAATTAAACCGCCGTTGATTAAAAATTGACTTCGAGTTGATCAAAGAATCTTATCAGACGAAAGAGCGGAGTGCGCTCTATATGTAAGGTATCGCAAAAGGGCGGCGTCACGCCAATACGTTGTCCGCAATTAGACGCTGTAGAGAATCGCGACACGTAAAGCCGTAAAAAGCTTCAATTGCGCAATCGAACTTCGCCGATACCACGTCCAAGTACAGGCGAACAGGAATTTCCGCTCTAACGGCGAACACCGTGAAGAAAGAGAAAGAAGGGGAGAGAAAGAGAGAGAAAGAAAGAGAGAGAGAGAAAAAAAGGAAAACCAGGCGGGGACTTTTATCCAGGTGTTTCTTATAAGCGCGGGCGCTCGTTGTACACTCGCAGGCTATTATCCGGGATTACCGGGCCCGCCCGGGTACGAGAGGAGATAAGTACAGCAATATACGGGAGCAAATTTGTTCCCGACGAAGCCGCCACTGGCATCGCCATCGCCGTCGAGGGTAGTTTAAATGAAACGCCGGCAAGGTAAAGCCGGACGAGGTGTCCGCGGATGACAGCGGCGGCTAAGGCGCGAGACCGGCATGTTCATAATTATAGCGACTCCCGAAAGCTTTGCGTTAATATCGCACCCGGTAATTGCGCGCGGCATTAATTGCCCTCGGCATTAACGTTGTAGATGTCACCGCTGAATTGGAGAATGTCGTCGAATGTTGATATGAGTTCGTACAAATGGCCATTAATTTTCAGCAAGCAATTATTTTAATTAGTTATTATAATCTATTGCATATATAATATTGTTATTATTAGTATTATTATATATACACGGAGAGAATTTTTTGTTATATTTTACCCTTAAATTCACTACAAACTTGGGACAACTTGGCAACACCAAGGAATTTTTAAAATATACAAAAGACATTTTACAAACAACGTGATAAAAATTACCAAGCAGATTGGTAAATTTTGAAAAATTATTGAAATTTCCTAGATATATTTTAGTAAAATTAATCAAACATATTTTATATTTTAATGTAATAGATATTAATATCTTTTATTATGGTAGATATTAATCAGAATAGCTCGCATAAAATTCTTGGTGGTACATGTTGTCCCACAACTACCATGATTTCAGGGTAAATTTTAAGAGAAAATTCTCTCCGTGTAGTGTTATATCTATGTAAAATGTAATTTTACTGGTGTGACATGTTTAATACAGCTATGTTGTTATATTATAATAATATTACTATATATGATATTAAATGTATAGAAACGGAAGTCATGTAACCTCCCCTCTCCCCCCGGGAGAGCATATAAAGCTAATTGACTATATGTAAATAATATTACCTTGTAGATTAGTAAATAGTAATATTATTTTACTTAACGTTAACTATATATGTATAACAATATTACCATGTAGATTAGTAAATAGTAATGTTATTTTACTTAAAGTTATACGTGTGATTATGATATAATTATGCCATTTTATGATCATACGGTAATAAAGGTAGATTCAGTGATCAATCATTCAGTGATCACTTATCGGTACTTTAAATGCTAGGCAAGAAGAGATGCAACGTGCTCGTATCGCGTATTTCATAAAATACGAAAAGTTGTACGTTCGACTTATCTATTTTTCAAGGGTGGTGCCGTTCGATCCGTCGTGACTGATCCGTTCCCTCTGCCAGATGCAATTTCTTCTTGCGTTTCCTTTTCCTTCTATCCGTCTCGCACGATCGTCACGTTTATCTTTTCTCCCGTTCGCCCATTCGGTCCATCCTGTTTCTGTATTTCTTTTCGCTGTCCCACCCCGAGCCTGCCTGTCGGTTTCTCCGTCATCGACCCCGCTCGATGAGAATTTGCATAATCTACTTTGTATCGGATTCGAGTGGGTCGAGTTGGTAGCCGGCGATTTTCGGTACGACCCGCTCGATCGATCTCATTGCGTCTGCAAAGACCGAGTTCGAGCGCGATAGTTTGCAACCAAGATGAGTAATATTTAACTGCAATATATCCAGCACTAAATGTGACTTTCTAAATTTTTAACATTTTTCGCTAATATGTATATCATCGTATTATCATATCGATTATAATAACAAATTAAGTTACACATTAATATTTCTACATTTATGTGTTCACACGAACAAAAAATGGTATATTGCGGTTTTTGAAATTTTTATAAGTTCTAACATTTAGGAATACTTCTCTCTAATAAAGAAATCAAAGCATATTAAATATTCAATTTGTTAAGTCATTATCTTTTAATTTTGTTGTGTTCAGACTTTATTTAAAACATAAAACATAATATTTTATGTATCAGTCTAATTATCTATAATTTATTATTATTAAGTAATACTTAATATTAATAATTAAATATTTATTAGTAATTTTTTTATTAAAACACGACCAGTAATATACTGTTTATGCGAACTGTCACAGAAATGTATAAGCGTACGAATGATGATATATATGTATATCAGTATTACACCCCCAACTTCGTTATATGCCGAAAGATATTACCCGTGCGTTGGATTTACTCGCACTTTTGTCGACGTATGCCTCTTCATGGCAAACAGCAATCTACAACCACATCTGTCCGCAAAGCGGGCGCCGGTATACTTGCGCGCGTGCATACAAGTGCAGGCATATGCGCGCGATTCGAAGGGGCTACCCCCTTGTTGCTGAACTCGGGCAAAAAGTAAATAAAGCCCTTAGTCAGACGTAACGTCGGCGTGTTTAGCTTGAAAGTTTCGCCAGACCAGGCTGGTGATGTTAGTACTAGTATAGTCATAGTCTCTCCAGCAGTGGTGTTAGTAATGGAAGTAGTAGTAGTTATAGTAGTAGTAGTAGTAGTAGTAGTAGTAGTAGTAGTAGTAGCAGCAGTAGCTTCAGGGGTTGTTTGTTGTTGCAGAGAGAATGGCTGATGCGCCGGAGATCGTATGGGGATTCGGTTAGCGCGCGCAATCGCGAGCAGATACTGCAGCGAACGAGAAGATTCAAGGTACGAGACGATGCGATCCGCGCGTCCGGATGGATTACCGATCGCGGTTTATCTTAAACATGAGAGGCTAAATCGATAGCTTCGACAGTTACGCCGTTGCTGCGCCAAACTACAGCGTTATCTGTGTGATGTTTATGCATGGCTGATCGCGAATTATGTTGTTTTTTAACGCAAAGACGGTAGCAAAACTACAAGTTCTTTACTTATTTTCTTTGAATTTTTGTTTTACGTCTCCCCATTTCCACTCATATCTATCGATCGTACAAATTACACATGTCGATCCGTGCGAAAGGAAATACAAAGACTTCGCTAAATAAATAAATTTTATTACTTTACATTATAAAATAAATTTTAAGGGAATGTTATTTTCTATTATTTTCTATTCTATTCTCCCACAGAGGAGAATTTATTTAATAATAATATCATTTATTTAATGTGTTAATTGATAATAATTTGTATTATTTACTTATTTATTTAGTATAATGGTCCGTCAGTTTTAAGGAAAATAAATGATGTTATCAGGAATGAACTTACACATTCCCCGCGTCCGCTTAACTCTTATGCGCGAAGTGTCGGACCTTCGATCGCAATCACGCGACCCTCGGTTAGCGAAGGCATCTTATTCCACGTCCAATCGTATACCCGTCTGAGGAATCTGGGCATTATCGGAAACGAAATTCTAGAGAGTTTTCGTCCATCGTCCGGTCGCGCATTGTGCATGTCTGAGAATCCGTAATTGCGTTTCCGCGGCCGCGCGTTGTCTCTTTTCCGCGAGTCGCGACGGATCGCTAATCACGATCGAGTTGCCGGGTAGCCCAGCGGAATATAATGCTGTAAAAAATAATGGGCGAGGCGAGAGCCGCGGCTCGTGTTTGATAAATTAGCATCGATGGCATTCGGTCCCGTTACGGTCGATATTTAATTGCCAATTAGAGGACGCAAAAGAGGCATTGCTGACGGGTGCTGGCTCGTTTTACCCGGCGCACTCGTGAAAGTCAAGCCTCGTAATGACCGGCCGCAAGATTTATAAACGAAATTAATTACGTACGTACCGCCTCCGCGTTAACAATGCCGCGATCGTATTTTTTTTCTATTTCTCTCTTTCTCTCTCTCTTCCCCTTTATCTTCTATCTCGTTGCTCGTTCTATCTTTCCACGATAGCGTATCTTGTCCCATCTGTCATTATCCATTCGCTTTCGCTGTCATATCAATTTCTCGTTTAATTTCACGATAGCATTCTAACTATTAAATATTGATAAATATTATTCTATTTATTCGCGTGGTCAGAGCTGGGTCATGATAGATAAATGACATTATAATTTATACACTGACAGGTTAAAAGCATCAATTTTGCCTTTTATTGCTCGGCCTATTAATCAATGCACATTAAGTTAAATATGCGTCTGGTTCGAACTTTTATAAAATGTCTATCGAATTAGATATGTCTCCACTGCAAGAAGGTAAATATTAATATACGACTATATTTTTATTTATACGCAGAACTTTTTCCTCTCAGTCCGCCAATCTCATCTATATTATGGCTCGATATTTTCAATTCATGCAGCAACGGCGTCGGCGCGCGGCACAATTGCAGTACTCTTATGTATGAAGTTTATTATGCATCGAACAGAGAACGGGGTAGAACGTTAGGAGACGCGTTGCGATTCGCAAGATGAAAGATAACGCGGGCGCGCCGCGGAAAGTCTCGCCGGGACAAAATATTCATAACGGTAGAATGAAATTCTGCCGGGTCGGGGAGGATCCCTCCATTCACGCTTCACTCCCGGGACAACAATTCCGAGAATAACTTAGTTTCGTATCGGCCGCGGCTAAGTCAATTGCACTTCGGCAACTTGTATTCAATTATTCCATTTCAACCGGGAATGCGCTCACGACCTGATCTCGCGAGATTACAAAGGTTCGAGCTTAACGATTATTCGCGCGGAACGCCGCGCCGTGCCGCGCCGTGCCGCGCCGCGCTACGCCGTTCCTGTTACGTCTGCTTCCACTTGGCCGACCCAATGCCGGAAGAATCTACTGTGTGTACACGACGGTAGCGTAGCGTTACGGCGCCCGTTACGTTAAAAATCTATTTTGCTTAAACTTCGCAAATTATAAAAGTAATGGAAATTTTACGTCGCATTGAGTCGCGAATACATGACGCAGCGTTGCATCCCATCGCCCGTTACGTCAAGATAGCTTCTCAAGTTTTGCATGTTATAAAAATAATGCCAATTTTACGCTACATCGATTCGCAGATATGGGCGATGTAAGTGCGATTACGAATCCGTGCAATTTCCTCATGCAAATACCGAATCTTGATCAACGCTGCGAAAGCGATTCGCAATACTGTTTTAATATCTAGAAGCTCCGTTAACGAACCTAACGCTGCAACGTTTGTTTACGAGAATGTTTCTTGTCGCTCTAATGAATCGCGCGCTAAATTAGAAACAATATTTGACGAGAGTGGAAAAAATTTCAATTTAATCCAATTCCGATTGCAAATACATTTTCGGATTGTTCGAAATTACATTTTCAGCTTTGCGGCAAAAGCTCAACGATTTACATACGATTTACATAAAATGTAAACATTCACAAATTATTATATGCAGAAAAAATCGTAGCACAACGAGAGAGAGTGTTGGTAAAAAATTCGGCATTGCAGCATATGAAATTTATACACATAAAATTTTTTCGCGATTTTATCGCGGCTGTCTAACACATTACGTTACGATTTTCATATGCCTGTACATTATATACATATATTTCATTATCTGCGGATAATTATGTGCCAAATTCTCTTAGTATCCGCGCATCGTTCACCGACGAGTCGGTGTTCTGACGATTAGGTTCGCATACGAAATGTAAGACGGGCTGGCCTCGCTGCGGAGCTAACAGATGAGCAGTTCGTGTAGAAGTGGCCCATGCCAAAGTACCGTTATCCGCACGTAAATTCAGTTATACGTACAAAGCTACTACTGCGAACCGCAACGGTACCACGAGCGTAGGCAGAAATTGAGGGTATGAGGGGCGAACGAGCGGGAGCGGGGGTATAGGAGAGTGGCTCTACACGCAGGGATGAACCTATGTTACGCCTCTCACAAGGAGAAGCAGCCTCGTGATTCGCATATACTACGGCAGAAATTCCATTTGTCTGTTTCCTATACACGAGTATACGTATATATGATACGCATCTCTCATTTCGTCGATCGGTTGACATCGATCTTCGCCTGATATGAAGTGGACAGCGATATTTAACTGTATTTACAAAGATCTAGTGTCACTGAACTTTAATCGCAGTTTAATTTACGCTTTGCCATTCTTAATCTTGATTTTGGAAAGAATTACACTATTATAAACTTTAATCGCAATTTAATTTGTGCTTCGCCTTTCTTAATTTCGATTTTGGAAAAGAACAAAAGGTTGACTTAAGTACGTCAATGTACTTAATTTATAATCGAGTAATATTCAAAGTCTCTCTCCCTTCCTCCCTCTTACATTTTTTAATAAAAAAGATATTAAAAGTTAATTTAGATTATAAAAAGTATAGTAATTTTTTTAAAAACATCCACGTTATATTATTTATTTTATTTTTTTTTCATTATGCGATATTGTTATTGTATTCCTCTCGTCGCCGCAAATTCGTATACTCCTTTTGAAGTAAAATATATTTGATCTATGTCGTTCCCGCTGGAAAAGACTTGCGAGGTTATCGACGACGGCGTGGAACAAAATGTAAAATCACGAACCGTGAATATCATTTGATTCTTCCGTCTTTTCTTCCTATTTATCTGATCAAAGCGACTCGCCCATTCGTCCCGCGAGCACTTATCTTCTTTGTGTTCACAGTCGAGACGCGCCATCGCTCAAAAATGTTTCTTGCCCCCTTTGACGGATTGGAATGCCGCCGCATCAAAGGTAAATTGAGCCCTTTTGCGACCTCGCCTTCTTGTACTCCGGCTGGCTTTCCGCCGGAGGACGTTGCGCAATTATTCGCGCATCTCCGTAATGGAGCGGAGAGACCGAAGGAGATCGCGAGAGCAACAGCGATTCGATGATCATCGCCAATGGGTAACATCTCTCGTTTATCGCAGAACCGTGAAAGCTCGAGGATCTCTGAGACGAATAACGCGACACAGGAGAGTCTCTTGAAACGTCCCGTCGGGTGCCCGAAGGAAAGGATCGCCACGGACGAAGCATCGCCGTCCCGAAAGAGTGAAACGTTCGAGGAAACAGCGAATTTCGGCTCGTCTCTCGTTTTATACGCCTCCCAAAAAGACTCGTATTTAGAGACATTGCAACAACGTCATTCGCAGGAAAAAGAATTGGCGGAACGTCTTATGCGTCAAGCATTAAACTCTTGATCGAGACTGCATTCGTTTGAGAAAAGCAGCATAAAAGTCTCTCCAATTTTTGGATGTTTGCTCTCGTGAATTATATTACCATTCTGTCTATTTTTATAATTTACTGATCGATATTTTATCGCGGTTTGCTTTCCGTTTGTTATCAGATGCTCGTTTGCTATATACGGCTTGTTTACGCCTATACTTTATACTTACACTTATAAAGTGCATATGCCAGTCGATACGTTGATACGAAATATTTAATGCTTTATACAATGCTTCATTTCAAATAATTTTCTTATACATTTCTAATTAAATCAAATAGACTATATTTATATAAATTAATTTATTATTATACTAGTTTAAGCCAAATTTTTGCGTTTCAAAACGAGTAAAATTATGTAATTATAATAAATAAAAAATGCTTGAAATGCAGTGAAAAATGTAGCTATTCATTCCTTCTCGATTAACATCAAGCAAGTTTATTTTATTCGTAAAATTTGAAAAGGGAAAACATTGATTCACTTAATCTTTATTTTTCTATTACAAAACGAAGATAAATTTTATTCTTCAATTTTGAAACTTCTCAAAATGAAGCTGTTTATCGGTGTAGCGTGTCCACATGCGGATTTCATAGTTTAATTTATCTTAAGCAATTATGTTAAATAGATTACTTCTTGGAATAAATATTATTGTTTTATTGCAATATATATAGTTGCGGATGGATATAATCAATCTGTTTAATGTTGCATAAATCTGGGCACATTTCTTATCGCACGTTGAATTTTCCAGTAATTTAAATATAATTTGTCTGCTATCTTTCAATCGCGAAAGCGAATTCAACTAGATCGAATGATTCAGCTAACAACAAGCTCTGATAAATCGACCGACATCGATACGATGTTTATTAATGATATGTGCGTGAAATTTGTGTATTTGAAATGTATTACATATGCAATAATTCCATTGCGTATTTTTGGATGATAAATTCTATCCTTATCAGCCATTAACTTGATTCGAGTCGTGTTGCCTGGTTTTAGGACGAAGTTACCGTCGTTTTTTTTTTATCATAAACGCAACTCGGATACAGAACAGATTAATTCCAAGTCGAGTAGGTGTGACGCAGTTTATCAGTAAGTATAGCCGTTATTAACTCCTTCTTTAATCGTATTCCAATATTATGCAATTGTATAAATTTGTGATTTTTACATTGGTGACATGCTAAAATATATTTCATCGACATTTTTCGATCGAGCAACCGGCAAAGAAACGATCATATTTTTGGATGTTGCATTCCGCGGATTTATTTCTAAATCTAACTCAAATATTTATTTATTCATGTTATAGTATAAAATAATAACAGCAAGATGCTGTTATTATTTTATTGTCAGCGAATATTATTTGATATGTAAAATTTGAAAAATGCAATTAAAAGCAACAAGTATTTGCGTGACAATCGTTCTTGTATAAAATTGACCGCGCGACCTACGAAATCTTCGTCGTTATCTTAATTAGATGCGCTTCGTTGCGTCCGTGCTTCATTTGCGAAATGTTCGCGAGTATCGAACGTGTCGTAGTTTTAAGGTGCCTTTTCACGTTGTCGCTCGACGCTCGTTTTTAGCAAGCAAAAATCTTCAGAAATAATATCTTTTATTTACATATGTATATATATATATATATATATATCCATAAAATATTTTATTACTTAAAGATATTACTTGAAAATAATTAATATTTTACGTATTTCGAAGTCTATGTTTAATTGTACTGGGACGATTAACGACGATTCAGCGACGACGCTGCATATTAAACAAATTCAATTTCATTTCTTTGACGCTAGCGTCAAAGCGAAATCACCTTGTTGACGCTCATTTTCAGCGTCTCATGAATTGGCACCTTTATGCAGCTTTATCTTTTTACTGTTGCATGTGCGATTAATATTGAAAGTGTCGTACAAAGTGTCGCGGTCGTTGTATTCTAGTGATTAATGCATGCCTAATCGTAATTAACGTATTTTCGCGAACAGATGTTGTGTGAAGGCCATGAAGAAGCAATAATGGAGAAAGGAGGAGGCCAGGAGAGGAGAAGGAGGCCAGGGAAGCATCGGGTGACGGCGGAGCAACCACGAGGTGAGATTTCATAATGTATCCCATTATCCGTTGTTGGTGGAAGTAATTGTTTGTTTACGCAGTAGTGTGTTTCAAATTTAAATATAATAATATATACTGCGCATAACTTATCGTGTAATATAAAATAGAAAACATTTTGAGTATATTAAGATTCTCAAAATATTTAGTTACATGTTTGTAAAATATTTATAAAATAATTTAACAAATATAAGTAAATAAAAAAATATATAATATAAAATATAAAATATTTCACAAAATGTTCAAGATTTATAATTATTCAAATTACATCAAGATTATATTTTTTCTAATCAAATTTTATGAAATTAATAAAAAATTAGAAAATTATGTAATTTTTTAATTAAATATTTGTTAACATTACGAATAAAAATCTCTTAGTACGGGATAATTATGAATCGACGAATTTATTTTAGACATTATTTTAAATTTGATAGATTTGAATTTGTTATAGATCAACGTTGTATGTATTATATAACTTCGCTGCTACGCATCGTACCGGTGAGTAACTAATTATTTTCTGCTTTATTCTTGAGGTAATAGATTTATAAAAAAAGATTATGCTAGATATATAGGTATAAAGCAACCTTCTTCAACTATTATTAGAATATAAATGTTTAAGTTTTCAAAAACAATAAGTGCAGCAGTAAAATATCCAGTAATATATGTTTCTTTAATGTCGAAATATATTACCTATTTCTACGGTTATAAATACAGAGAAGATTAAA
This sequence comes from Temnothorax nylanderi, assembly GCF_030848795.1. Taxonomy (NCBI): domain Eukaryota; kingdom Metazoa; phylum Arthropoda; class Insecta; order Hymenoptera; family Formicidae; genus Temnothorax; species Temnothorax nylanderi. The sequence continues at coordinate 57,444 of NW_027249168.1, read as the reverse complement.
ATTCTATATTACGCACGTACGAATATTATAAATAATTATGATATCTCATAGATCCATTGTTTTGTAATGGATGAGCTACAACGGATTATGGTAGATATTTAATTATAGACTTTCCTTTCATTATTGTATTGAAATCGATGTGTTATTATGCTTGAGGCTACATTTGCATAAATATGTATACACGAAGTACAAATATGAGATAAAGCTCGTCAATGTTCATTGAAATATGAATATTATATCTAAAAAAGGTATTATGAAAAAAAGTAAAAATAAAAACTTGAAACACGTTTTAATATTATTTAATCATTATTTGTCTCAATATATTAAAATTAATTAAGTTTCTCAACCTAAAAGAGTAATTGTAAGTTCCTTCTTTCTACATGGGTAATAGCAGTTAGAACAAAATAGTTAAATATAGAATTTGAGCTTAATAAAACTAAACAGTTCTGTGAATATTAGAGAAAGATTATTAAAACAATTTTCTTAGAATAACATTGCTTAAAAAAGGAACAAGAAAGAAATAAAATTATAATGCAAATAAAATATTAACGTTCTAAAAGTATAAAGCAGTGGAGCTCGATGGTGCAAGAAAGTGGTATATTTAGATATTCTTCAAATATACATGTATAATATATAAGTACAAGCATAATTAAAAAAGAATTATTTCAGTAATGCCATATTGCACATAATTAATTTTATTAAAAACGCATTAATGGATATTAATAATTAATATTTGTTCTGATCATTTTTTTATTCTCATTAATATTTATTCTCATAAAGCGCCAATTTTAATATAATTTTTTGTAGCCCATCCATCTAATTGATTGACAATATAATTTTAATAGTTTTACTGACCCCGAACGCATTTGTTAACGTCTATCTGTCGCGAAGGACAGGTGAACAATTGATAAAGCCCGTTTGTCGAAATAGCGATCGTGCATAGAAACGCGGAAAATACACGCTATTATGCGTACAACAAATGTCTAATGCGAGCTGCAACGCGAAATTAGTGAATAAATTCGTGATAAATAAGTTAAAATATTTGATAATAATATAAATCTTTTTTAATAGCAGATATTTATATATATATATATACACACACATATCTGTGTGTGTGTGTGTGTGTGTGTGTGTGTGTGTGTGCATATATTGCTTGAGAATTAAATATTTTAATATAAATAATATAAAATTGCTATTAATTCTAAAATAACCTGTATACAAAAATATTTCTTTATTCTATGACAAAATAATTATAAATCACATCATTTTACTTAGCTTTGTTATAAAGCCAAGTTATTATTATAAACTGTAAAAATTAGGATATAAAATTTGGATACTGTACCAAGAAGTACACTGAAAAAAAAATATTTAGATCCAAGAAAATATTTATTTAAATAGTACCAATGACTTATTTACTTAATATAATCACATATTTATCTAGAATTAGATATTTTTACTTAATTTAAGTAAAGATATCTAATTTTAAATAAATATGTGGTTATATTAAGTAAATAAGTTATTGGTACTATTTAAATAAATATTTTCTTGGATCTAAATATTTTTTTTTCCAGTGTACAAATGAAAACTATTAGCGCGGTTTTCATTAATCGGTACAATAATGTACGTAAGTAAAATATTTCGTCTGCTAGAATTTATATAGTACTCACTTTACTTTTATTTATAACTGTAAGAAATACCTATATATGCACTGCAAGAATCTCTGTATATATTGTCTTATTACACCGATTAATATCTGTCGATTAATACTGTCACTATTATTCAGCCAAAGGCAGTTGACGTAGCCCTACGTCTACTTTCCTTCGCTGAATACTTTAACATGAAATAGTGACAGTTGACGTAGTTCTACGTTGTTGCTTGCGGCACAGTTGTTACTGTGCTTGTTTCTTTTTTAGCTCATAAATTTTTTATTTATTTTATTTATCTTTTTATTTATTTATTTTAATTATCTTCATGGATTTACTTTTATTTCAAATAAATGTATAGAAAAATATCATGTCGTAATATTCATTGTTTGTAAAATGTGATACCGTAAGGCGTAAGGAAATTCAAATAAAAGTTTCATGTTTCAAAAAAACAATATTTTATTCGTTAGTTTTATTTTATCTTAAAAAAGTCAATTATTCGTTAAAAGTCATTTTATTCGTTAATTTTATTTTATCTTAAAAAAAATCAATATTTTATTTGTTAGTTTTATTTTATCTCCTATATTTTAATCTTACTTTTCAATGTTTAATTAAATTCTTTGTAATTAAAAATTTCTGAACAAAAAGCTCAAAAAATCAATTGCTGTTATGTACTTGACATTAATATGATTCTAAAATAACTTTATATACGTTATATCCTCATAATGTTCATAATTTTGATAAAAATCTTATCATAATGTACTCAACAAAAAATGTAATAAAATATAAAATGCAACAGCTTTATCAGATTTAAAAATTACAATATCTCTTTTGTAAATTAAAATTCTATTATTTGTGACTTTTTACCAAAGTTATACAAATACACACTATCTGTAACATACATTTTATTTTTATTATTTATATTTATGAGATTGCTTTATAAATTGCCTCAGACAATTAGTAATTCATGACATATATGAAAATGTGTCACCAGACAAATAATACATTGATGCAGTGAACTCTCATTTCTCTGCGTATGCGAGAATGCGAATGCATCGATCCGGGATCAAATATTCTTTCTAATTCTATTTTGGCCCGTCCATTTTAAGGCACCGAATGTCTACGAGATATATCATAATTTTTTATATTTGCGTTAACTGTGGATGCATATTCATACATGCACATATATTATTGGATACAATTTTTTTAAATAAATTTATCTCCGTTATCTCAAAATAAAACAAATATTACTTTATCACTCAACGATCGATACGTAATAGCGAAATTATTGACTAGATCGATAATAATCCTGGGTTAATCCCGTAACATATAAGAACCACATATAAGATTTCAAATTATAGTAATGATCACAATAATCAATATTTCAAAAAATAATTGCATATATCGAATTATATATTCGTTCTTCAAATAAATTCTTAAATAATTGTACAATTTCTTAGAAAAGTTTTATTTTCAGGTAGAACCTTTTACAAAATTTCATATATGTATATATATATAAATCTTTTTCTCTGTTTCTTTTTTAAATTATCTAAATAAACGAATCAAACAATCAAACAGATTAAACAGATAACACAAGGAACATAAAAATATTATAATACTTGCCTCAATGTTGTTCCACCGGCATTCAATGCCTCCTTTTGTTCCCAAAACGAGATAGAGTTGTTAGGTTCGTCGTACTCGCGAAAACACTCACGAAAATACTCGCGAAAATACTCATGGCTAATTATGATGGTGAAGTAATTATCAAAAAACTCTTTTGCGCGACCTTTTGTACGGCAGTCTCGCTTATAATATGACAGAATATCTCGTTCTGTAATTTTGTAAAATAATAGTTCATTGTAATAATTGTAAGATATGAAAGCATTTGGTATCTTTATCCTTGTCATGTCTCAGGAAGTAATATAATGACATTAATGACACATGGAACATGTAAGTACCGCTACCTGCTTGCTCAAATGTCAGCGAGAGAATGGTGTGGCGACTTTGTGTACGTAACAACGTGCTGAATGTCGCAAGACAAAGACCAAGACCAAGACCGTACGTTAACCAGCTTGTTGACATAACAATATATTCAAACTACAAATTTATTTAAATTATTTTGTCTTTTGGTTACATTTCTAGTCAATTTAAACGAGCTGTTATTATAGATTAAATTCATTAAATTTAATGCTTATTTGGAAAAGAAAGTTTATTATTTTGATCGGAAAAGATATCTATATACATGCATACTTAAAAAGTTAAATTTAAAAACTTTATACATGTATATGTATCACAAAAATATTAGTACATACCTATATACATATATTACAATTGTTATAATTTTATTCTTTTAGCAGGTTTTTTAATGTACATTGTGTGCAAAATATAATTAATTCTTTTCTTTAGAAGTATGATTGATTACTCCGCTTTAAAAAATTATTTTTATTAATTATTTTACTTTGAAATGCCAAAATATTGATTATCTGTTTCCGCGGATGGACAGTTTTATTTTTGATTGGGTCGCGATATCGTTAGTTTATTGGCAAGCTATAACTGGGTAGCGAATCCTACCAAGAACTCACACTCACATACTTTGTCGCACGAACGTTTATGTTGTCGAGACTCGGTTGGCGGGTCGACGAGGTACCAGTAAATAAATTGCGCCCGTACCCAGGAGATTAGTTTGAGGATAAAATATTTAAACTTAATTCCATCCAAATAAATAATTCACTTAATATCCGGCGATTCGTATGCCTGCCATATCGTTACCCCCTTGATGCCGCGACGAGAGTAATATATCTGAGCGTAAACATGAATACGTACATTATACGCGACTGATACAAAATATTTCCAAAGTTGGAATTGCCCTAATACGTTATTATTGAAGATTGAAATTTTAACAGTGTCGAAAGGAAAAAGTGAATCACTTTAATTTATACATCATAATCCTTCTTTTTAAGCCAAGGAGAGTAAAATGTTCTGAAAAAATTATTACAAGTAAGTTATATATGAGTATTGCTTAAAACTCTAATAAAACTCGTTTATTTTTCTCATTTTAATTCTCCATATTTGCTTTTAAGTATTTTCTATATCTTTGTAACGTGTGCGTTTTTATATGCAAATGGATACGTGTGGTATACATAATCGTTACGTACAGCAAACTTGTCTTCCACACGATTCTGAAATTATTCAAAGTTCTTTCTACTTAGCCGACGACGATCGTGGAAAACGCTTGCCAAGAACAGAGAGATGACTGGAGCCGACGAGCGTCGAAAGAGCATTTTTATCGGCCATGATAAAATGGTGTTCTAGTCGAGTTAAAGTTAAAGATCTGGAAAATCAGCGACAGCGACTGTAAAGTTCGTCCCCTCCGTGTTGCGGTTGTTCTCCTGAATATGTAAACGCGCTACGGTTATTCGGGAAGATGATTCCGCCGCTACGGTCATGGCTAAATCCGTTATTACGCTTCTATAATCATGCGCTGTTCCTGAACAATTCATCGCCCGCGGCCAAAATTATTTTCACAGATTTCATAGAAGCGCCAGCGTTGCTTGTTTTTCAATTTGCCGATGCTGAAATATTTTTAATATTTTTCTCATTTTGCGTTGCTCTGGGTGTTTTTGACTTTTAAACTTTTTATTTATAAAAATTGATAAATAATTGATGCAATAGAGAAATATGCATATAAGTGTGTGAAATTTGGTAGGACATACATACAAAACCATTTTTGTTATTTCTGAAGTTATAAATTATATAAAGTTAATCACACATTATATGCTGTGTACTCTGAGAAAATAATCAATTAGCCTACTTTACGCTGTCAAGAGCCCTCAAATAAAGAGATAATTTATAATTTGCATTAGATTTCAGAATAGAATTTTACTCATAATTTTACACGCTGTATATTTTAATTTAATATATGCGTACATTATTATATATATCTTACACTGTTAAATATTAAAGAATGAAATTTAAACCAGTACCTTGAGTTAAATAACATTTTGTTATTTTTAATTGCCACGTGTCGAAATTTATTATTTTAACACAAAAACAGTATTATTTTAACTCCATTGGTTTAATTAAATTAATGGCATGTTAAGTAGGAGTAGTGGCTACCTATAGGAATGGTTAAAAATGACTCAAATTGAGTATAATTTGATACTACGAATTTAACAGTCATATCTTTTAATATATCTTAAATATATCTTTTAATATATATATATATTTATAACTTAATCTAAAAAAAAAAGAAAAAAAAATTTAAATATTTTAATTACTGTAAAAATATATTTGCTGTGATATAGATTTTTCATTTCTCTTAAAAATTAATCTTTTTCCCAAATTTATTTTCTATTTTTGAATGCGGTTGCCGGTTGTCCTACATTTGGTCTAACCATCCAAATTGACCAGTCAATAGAAATCGAAGATATCCAAACTTTTACTTGGGAACCTCTATAGCTGTCCTGCTCTATTCGACCCCTATCGCGGCGGTGAATCTCTATATATATATATTCTCTATCTAACATTCTAACTGAATAACAAGAGAACGGCGCGTTACCAACCGTGAGGGTTGATCGATCCACCGGTTGCGCGCGCGCTCGCCGCATGCGCGGAATTAACCCGCCGACACGCCACGAGTCGCGCGAGCGAGAGAAAGAGAGAAAGCCGCTGCCGACCGATAACTCTCGCGAGGGCGCCCGGGATCCGTAAATAAACGCACGAGTCTTTCCCCTTTTTTTTTGTCACCCTTTCGGGTATCTCTCTGACGTGTCGCGCGCGGCAAGGAAAGACGCGCGGGCGTGGCCGCGCGAGGGGTGCGTGCGTGCGTGCGGACGTGCGGTTAGCTCGCGTCAGCGCGCGACGTGTGCGCGTCGTCGCCCATCGTGCGGACGTACCCGGAGTCGATGATACCATCGACGGCGACGGCGGATGTACGGTGAACGTCGATCGGCTAACTACGCCATCAGGCTGCCGCCAGCAAGAGGGGAGGACGTCTGTCTCGCGTGCCAGCACACATCAATGGTTCAGGTGAGTGCGCGAGAGTAGCACTCGGTGCGACGGCAAGGGGGTGTACTCGTCGCTGCCCGGGGGACTCCCGGAGCATGACGATGGCACGCGCGAGTGCGCGTCGTGGGGGCTCGCGGTGACGTTGGAGGAGTTGCTGCTTGCCTTGTTTGTTGTGTTGTCGTTGCTGGCAAACATCAGCTGTGCCCGACGACGAGTAGACCGCGAGAGAGATGTCGCCACTTGAGACGAAACCACCCCTCACGTGGTGGTGGTGGTAGCTTTCGGTTGCTTTTGCTTTCCGTTTCAATTTTTTATCTCTCCCCCCCACCCCCCGTTTGATATAGCGTCGAGTTATCGACGCGTTGCTAAGGGCTAGATAGTCTAGCCTGATTTTTAATTGATGTAACAAGTTCGTGCAATCCATAACGTCGGCAGCTACGCTGCTATCCTGCTGCCTTATTCATAATTTATGACATTGATGTACAGCTTTCCTGCGCGCGCGGATATACGCTTCGTCCGTGATGGATGCACGTATTTGCGCGCGATGCGTTATTATTTGTATCCGCTGTCATCGATGGTGGCTAAGATATCCGGCGTCGATAGGTACGCTTATGAGTTTTCATATCGAGCTATGATATTTTGGAGAAACTTTATTTGCAGCTGTAGGAAATCACGTATTGATAAACAATAAAAACGTTATAATATCATACGTGATATTAAATCTATATTTTACCCGGGGAATTCAAATACATCGTGTGCAAATAGATTTTTTTATCAAATAAATGTGGAATGAAATAAAAAATCTCGATAAATTTATACCTGTACTTGCTTGTAATAAAAAAATCGTATATACCAAATATCATTTTAAACTCTTTTAAATTCCGAACAGCATTAATTGACGAATCACTTCGTCAGTCGCTTCGTAATCCTTAATTTCTGCGATAAAATCGTACGCATGGAACAGAAGTGAAGAGAGGGAGACGGTTTTGAGCACAATGAGTACCAACACACACGAATCGCCTCGTAATCACATAGTTCCCGTAACAGTGTTCAGCATCTTGCGATCGCGCGAGTGCAGGACCATGACAATCGCGCAGCATTCAATACAACTATTAATCCGCGATCCGTGATGGGGGAGGGGAGGCAGATGTTGGAGAAAGGGAGAGAGAGGGAGCGAGAGGTGCGCGGCTTAAATCCTGTATAATCAGTTCCGGTTCTGTGGCGGTCCTTTATGTAAATGGATAATGGTTCTACAGCGGTTGGCTGGGTTCCTAGACGGCGAGTACGTTGCTACTGCCGAAGGGCAGTTCATTAACTGCCAGACCGGGTTCGATGAGAGAGTTACGATTCGACAGGGAGAGCGAGAGAGAAAGAGAGAAGGGCAGAGCAAGAGAAACGAATGGGCGCGCGCGCGGTGTGGCTTTGAAGTGGTAGGCGCCTCGCGGGCGTCCAGCGCAGAACAACGAGAATTATCTTCTATTTCTCTACGTTCGCTCTTCTCCCTCGGCATCCGTTTATGCCCCGTCCATCCCTTGACACGCGCGCATCTATACAAGAATACGCTCCGTTGATTGGGACGCTTTAGGCGAGGCAATAATCGTGCCGATTATCTGGCCCTGTAAAAGCTGTCTTAATGAGTTGACGGCGAACGAGGGGTGTTAATACACGGTGCTTTCGTATTCATTTCGTATTAGGTTTCACGATCTCGCGATGGAAAATTGTTGGCTCATATATTAATTACGTGAAGAAACAGGGCGATTCGATTTCCGTCCGAATAATGAATATATTGCAAGTAAATGGATTAAAAGAGATGAATATTGCCGAGCGAGCAGTTCGTATGTTGCTTATCTAACAAAATATACAATATACAATTACTCGATATATACTTCGTCACAGTTTATATCAATCGCTTGAGAAGTCTCGCGACGGTTTAATTTCTTTATGTGCATGTAATTAAGGACTGCTCCAAGTTATAACGGATATAGAAATAGATTATAGTATTTGTGTCACGCTTCCAGAATGAGCAATTAATGTTTGAGGGTACATTACTCGCTATTGCATCGCAACTGATTTCGCGTAATCTAATTTCTGTATTTTCTGAGAACGGCGATCTCTTTGAGAGTGTAAAATGCACCTAATATTTTATTTCAATACAGTTTTCTACAGAAATTTATATAACGTGGCTTAAGATAGGAACGCCAATGCATGCGTGCGTAATTGTTCGTAATCTAAAAGCAGATTATAATGATAGCAGCTTATTTAATGACTCCCTATCGAAATAATCTTTAACGGCGTAATCACTGTCCGCCTAGGGCGTAAACAAAGTTTCTCAAACACGCGAGCGATGATTTTATCCATATTTTACGCTTCCATAAGCCTGTATATTGCATGAATGCCCGTGTGGAATCGACGGCGGTTTTTTCCTAATTGCGGATTCATCGCGCGTTAATTCGTCCACTCTGCTACGTTGTCCCGTTAATTATCGGCTCGGCTCATCACTCCGCTTGGCAATTATTAACGAATAAATCTAATAATTAACAGCGTTTCATTAACGGCCACATCGATACCGACGATTATTTATGTAAACTGTTATTATTTATGTTTTAATTGCGGCACGTTTATTATTCTACTTCGGGTACATTAAAGCCCTTTTTCCCACGGTGCTAGTCGACGAGCTCGTAATGGTTTACGCCAATGGTTTTTACGCAAGTAACAATAGGAGCGTTAAGTTTGACATGTTAAATGATAATAATTATTACGCTCGCAAATATTAAAGAAGATTATTATTCATTGGAAGTATAATCATTTCTGGCATTGATTAACGGAATTTATTATTGTTCTGTGTTCTCTATGTACATAAATACGAATGCACATTCAGCAGAAGAGATTAAAAAGTTCTACATTTCGTGTTTTTTTTTTAATATGTGGTGCAATTTCTCTCACTGCTTTCACCTTCTCATTCTGTTCATCGATATTCCCACAATAACTCGCTGCCGATGAACGTTTGATAAAATATTCCGGTCATCTCAAAGCTTTCCACATATTTCCACAATGAATAATTAAAACATGTGGTGCACAAACAATACTCAAAAATTTAAAAATAAAAGAATAGATCAAGATATTTGCAATATGGCAGTTTTTATTAGATCAGTGCAAATTTTCAATTTTTAAGTAGTTGGCAAAAATGTTACGATTCTAAAATAGGATCAATATAATTCTTTAACGCTATCGGTATTGATTTCAAATAGGTATTGATCATCAATGCACGACTGACGGGCTGAAATGGATTTAGAATTACGGTGCTCAGGTGTGCGCGCCCAGAAATATAGATGTATCGTCGAACGTTCGTAACTGGTTTTTTGCTTCGCGTTACGTCACGTCGTCGAATGAGCTGACGAAAATCAGCGTCCGTATAATCCGCCGGATGCTTGATCGGCCAGCCCGGAGCGAAAATATAGAGTACTCGACGATATACCGACCTCGAAACGACCAATTTATTCGCGGTCGAGTTACCCTTCTGTGCCACTGCTCTCGTTGATAGTATCTCCTGCCAGCGAGCAGCGTCCGAAATCATCGGTCTGAACTATCGACCTCCCGTGTATTTGGGATGCGAGGATGTCCGATAGAGTCCTCTTTTTCATCCCCTCCTCTCGTCCATCCAATCTCTCGCTCTTTCGCTCGTCAACCTCGTAACTTGTTTGATTTCAATCATTTTCGAGTGTTTTCAATACATTTTCCAAGTGTTTTCGATGCGAGGCTCGCGAGAGCGCGACCAGGTATATTGTTTTATCGTTTCCGGCTGTTTTCAATGGGCTCGGGGATGCGTGCCGGATATGCGAATCGAAAACGTTTGCATTATAGTGGATGCCGAATACCGACACCGTCCGTCTGAAGTCCCTCGGCGCTCTGGACGAAATATTTTTATTTGTTTATTTATTTATTTATTTTTTTCGACATCCACGCTTCCGTTTTGCACGCTTACACTCCCCGTCATTTTTCACATGATACACAGCGCTGATTCTGTATGATGAAGTACGATCTTGGAATACGCGCTGCCGTACCGTGCTGAATTTGATGAAGGGCCCTTATTAGAGAACGAACACACGTATTTTCGCATTCCAATCGCCGAATATAATATTTACAGATTCCGAAATAAGAGATATGCGAGAGAGTAATTTAATTTCATCGTTCATAACAACGCGGGGAAAAATTCTCGAAAAATTTTTTCCCGCGTTGTTACGCATTGTTATATGTCAGAGAGTATGAATTAAAGTAATCCAGGTCATTCGGCATTATTTAATTTATTTTTCCCAGAGAAGTATGCAGCTGAATTTATCACTCTATTAAACGCGAGTTTGTCGAAGATTTTTTTTCTTTGCTTAATTAAGATTCGGCATATTTGCTCGGGAATTTAAAGTAAATTATTGTATAGGAAGTAAATCGTTTCCAATTAATTAAAATTTTGTGCGTATCTCTTTACATTTAGAGGCAATATATTATTAAATTACACCGCTAAATGTATTCCTACGGGTATACGTATGCGTATTTCAACAAATTAAAAACCGTATTCACAATTTACATTTCACGTTTAACGTTTTTAGGATATCATTTTTTATTCGTTACACCGACGCATATTTAATCAGTCCTGGCTGATTTTCAGCGTTAGCACACTGAGAAACCCATTTCGCTGAATCAACTAAATCCTTGTTTGGATATGGGCAAACAAATTCTTTAGTTAATATAACAAAAATTTTTGTTATGTTAACCAAATTGTTGTTATATTAACTAAAGAATTTGTTTGCCCATATCCAAACAAGGATTTAGTTGATTCAACGAAATGGGTTCTCAGTGCAATGGCGCTTCGTGCATGAGATGCAATAATTACTCGCCGAGACGACTCCGGGTGACGTAATTTACATGTCTGAGAAACAGAAAACTCGACGAAGTAGGCTTGACTGCCTGTCGCGTCTTCCATGTTTCCCAAGTCGTCGTGGACCACTGTTTGCATCGTCGCGTCGCCGCGCCGGCTGCCAGTGACACGTCTTAGAATCACAGCTTGTTTAATTATCTCAGAAGTTATGCAAAGCAAATACGTGCAACGGCAGGAAAATTGAAGATGCGCTAATTATCGCGTAAAGACGCAAAAAGATGGGTTCGCGAGTAAGACAGGGGGCGAGGAGGAGGAGAAAGAAGAAAGAAGAGGGCGAAAGGGAAAAGGTAGTTGCTTAATTGCAGTGGTTTCGCGACTCGACGAGGATAACTCTCGTCTTTAACTCCTGCGGCGGTGATATACTTCTGCTCCCTGCGCGACTTTGCCGTAAGATTCCCTTTCCAAGCACTCCCATCGAAAGCGACTAACTAGCTTTTGCACTCATATGCAGTCGGTAATTACACGGGTAACGTTTCTGGATGACAGATTAAAAGGGTTCCTTGATATTGGAGCGCTATCGCAACGGTCTTTAAATACGATACAAGACAACAAATTAAAAAAAAAATACTTTTAGTCACGTTAGAACGTTTGTAATTCTCGTCTTTCTATCTTTAAAGTATCCCTTAAAGTATTTTATTTCATTGTTATCCGACGTTGTTATCCATAAAAAAAATCAGGCGAATTAAAAGAAAGTAATAAAAATTTAACTTGTGAAGTTACAAGTAAGAAATTGATTTTGCAGAGCGAATTTCTATCAATTCCCCTTTTAATCCACTTATTTTCCGCCGATGGAAGATGAAGTAGAAATTTATTAGCAGATAACGAAGTCTGGCATACATTTTCATGAGCAAGCACACCGGAAGCGCTGGAGACAGACTTAAGAGCAAAAGCAAATGAACGAATAACACCAAAAGAGTGGCGCCCGAATGATAGAGTGATTTTTGCTTCCTCATAGAGGAAGCTTTGTTTTTGTGAAAATTTTATCAGCGTCTGCTTAGTATAAAACGACTCAACGAGATATCGAACGTTCTAACGCTGCTCCCGGTTTCGAGAGATACCGCTCTCGAGAGTTCGATAATACGCACGTCGGCCTATCGTCTCGGCCAGGGGAATGGGCGAGATTCGTTTATTATCGCAGACCGCATCTCTCTCGAATGGCCCTTTTCAGCCGTTGTATCCGATGGTTGGCGGTAAGGGAGCGAGAATAGAGGGAGGTGAGGGACGAGTTTCAAAGAATTTCCAATTCTCAGCTTTTCAGTGGCGCCTTCGACGTTGGCGTCCGTGCACGAGATGGGTTACCGTAATGAATGGTATTCAGTTTATTCTCGAGCTAAGTTACGTTGCAGCGCGCCGACGTTGCACCGGCGCGGCGCGGCGGCGGCGTAGCGTGGCGCGGCGCGGCGAGGCGAGGCGCATCCAGGCACTGAACCAGAAGTAAAATGGGACTGCGGCGAAATTGAAAGGCGGAATTTAGTCTTTATCCGTTATCTGCACGCGAAACTCCGCGCTCTCTCTTTCTCCCTTTTCTTTCCTCCCGTTATACTTCGGCATTCGCGGCCTTTCTTTCATGCCATTTCGCAGCAGCATACTCCGATACGGAATAGAATTTATCGTATGTTTTTAGGACGGCGGAATACAAAATATACGAAATAAAAGCAGGCACGTAAAAAAAATGTATCATTAGCAGAGAACGTGGATTAGCGTACTAGGAGATAACAAATCAAGATTGATATCGGGCAAAGTGAATGGAAGCAGTCTGTAGCGAAAAAAAGCAATAAATGTGAAAAAACTGTTCATGCTAGATAAACCAATAATTTGATAAATAACAATGAATACATGAATATTGTGCAACAAGAAAAGACTTATTGTATGTAACGTATACCTACTTTTCACAAATGAATGATAATTAAAAATATCTGAAACGTAAATGTGTTATTGAAATATGTATAAAGAACTTAATTGAAATATGTATAAAGAATTTAATTGGAGGAAAGCAGCAACATAGGCTAGAAATACATTACTGTATTTTATATATACATATGTCGAAAATATCTCCATGTATTTCCACGTTAAATAATAAAGAAAATTATTTAAAGAACGAATAGCGGATGTGAATAATTAGCAATAAAAGTACGGCAAATATATCCGTCCGATAAGAAAATTATTTAAAGAATGAATAGCGGATGTAAATAATTAGTAATAAAAGTCCGTCAAATATATATCTTTCTTTCATTCCCTTAATTTATTAACAATAGGAGATATTGTATCCGGATTTTCTCGTCAATCTAACATACGTGGTACGCGGATCTCCCATCAAAAACTGCGAAATCGCGCGTCAGCTCGCGGTTTTCGGACAGTGTCATGCATAGAACATGCGTCCGTTATCGAAGCCGTCCGGATGGCATCCGGAACGTCGGGATATGAGAGAAAAAAATACACGAGAGTCATCCTGGATCTCTTGTGGTGGTTGAGCGTGCGGAAATGTGATCGCGCTGCACGTGTAGCTGCGTTGCAAAAGTAATTTCGCACGGATGTGCGAAGGCCGCGCGCTATCACGCGCTGTGGAGCAGAATAAACAATCGGCACTCTCGTAATCTCCTGTCGCCCGCTGAATTACAGAACATTATTGATGAGCGTATAAATGCGGGATTCCGGCAGTCATCGCGTGCCGGTCTATCGCTTCGCGCGGAACCAAGAACGTAAAGCTCTAAGTTTTCAAGAGATTCGTTTTCAAGATGTATTATTGTTCTTTAACACGTTGACTGCCAAATACGAGTTAACTCGTACTGCCCCGATTTGCATTTAAATCGTAGTTACGAAGAGATTCGTAGGAAATATTTAATAAAATTGACAGTGGGCTTCTGGGGTAAGAATGAAAAATTAATTATGGCGTCAAAAAAGTTATTCACAAATAAATTTGATTCTCAAGTCCATAAAAAAAACTGTAAGGGATTTTTTCCCAAATATGGCTTGATAGTCAACGTGTTAATTACCATGATTTTAGTAACAAGATTTTGATACTTAGTTTAAACCATGGTGCCAGTTTTTTTTGTGCTTATATATAGAGAACCGTGTATTGCATACGCGAGTGTGTAATTGCCAACGTAAAAAGTCAACGAATTAAAACGCAGCCGAAGGAATTTAGTTCCTGGATGTCTAATTTTCTAAATTGGACGGGAGATTTTCGCAGACGGGTTCGATCCGGGGTTTTATCTCCGCCCGAAGCAATACGGTCGTTCCGCGATCCGTGAGCGCGAGCGAGAACCGCAGCCCAAATACACAATTTGATAATGGATTAGTTGTGTAATGTGCACACATTCGACGGTCGATTCCAGCCGGTACACGCGCGCTACACGCTGCAGACTGAATCAGTGATAACAGCGTGTTCGCATAATCAATCATGCCGTGACTCCACCTTCCGTACACATCGGCACCGTCGCCGCGCCTCCGTTAGAGTACTTCACGTACCTATCGTTAGTGTCTATACCGTCGGGTCCTCGTGTACCGTGTAGAGACGTGTAGAGCTGTACATTGGCAAGCAGCTACCTGGGTGCGCACGTGAGTTTCCATCCTGTTCGAATTACCCATAGGTCGTCGGAACTTCGTACGACTATCGATGTCCGTGTGTTCTGACAGCTTTTGGCTATTTGACTATAATCGATATGTTCGATCGTTCGTAAGAACGCGGAAAATGTGCGCGACAATTAGATGCAAGGACGGTTTGAGATTTCCGATCAGGCTCAATATTATTAGCGATCCGTGCTCGCTATCGCTGTATTTTGCCGCATCGAAAATACATGCTCTCGTTTTTTATTTTTCTTTTTACCCCCCTTTTTTCCTTTTTTTTTAGTTACATCGCTGTTTCTGAGCCTGTTACACATTTGCGTAAATGCTCTTTGCCTCGGGAATGAATATCGACTAACCGCGCGCGCCCTCGACAGTTGTGTTGTCCGACCGACGTTGATCGGCTTCGGCTACGCAAAGCGCAGATCCGCCTATCGATCTTCCTCTTTCATCTCCTTCACGTGGATCATAGTTGCCGTTACCGCCGCGCCGCAATCGCCGCGTATTTGCAAGCGACGTCCGCACGAGCTCCCATTGCTTACCAATGGGAGGCGCGGCATTTATCGGAGAAACGATGCTATTTTGTGGTGGACTCGATTGACGAACGTTTGATGTCACTGTGCGACGTCGAACGCCGACCGGATTCTGCAAGCAAGCATGATGAGATCAGAGAAAGATCATCCGTATTCAAACAGTTTGAAATTCAAAATCTCACGGACGAAAGGGAGAAAGTGTATTATATACACTTTTCAAATAGTACACACGTACACATATCAATCTAGAATCGTAATAAATATCTCATACGAATTCGAAACGCTCTTCCGCAAATTCAGCTGGTTTAATTAAACTCCCCTCTCCTCCAAATCTTTAAATATCAATCGATACAGAGACTGATCGCACGAGGTCGCTCAGTTATGTACATGATCTCGTGCCGTGGTTCATCTTTAATGAACTTGAAGAGAGTTTCCCCTCGAGCTCGAAAATATTAAATTTCTCCCTCTTTATGCGGCGGCTGCGTCGCCGGTCGCGCGCCGCCGGGAGGGAAAAGCGGATAAGAGGGGTTGGATGGCCATTCCTCGAAGAATCGCGGAATCGAGACACTTCCGAATGCACATCCCAATGCATTCTGATATTACTCTGCGACGAGAGCGAGAGAGCCTCGAAGCGCGCGCCCGGTCCTCTCTTGCAATTGTAATGAGCGTCCGCTGCGCGCGACGTAGGGGATTTGCCGACAGTAATAGTATGCAAACATCCTTGCGCGGAGGGAACGACGGAGGACGTCTCTCGTCCCTCTTTTACCCTCTTTTCCCGCCACAGCCGTGCGCGACGTCACGACGAGTTAATATATCTGCCCACCAGACACGGAGGACACACCAGGACACCGGTAGTTGTCCTCTCCGGGGCGGGACGTCGACGGCGGCAGGAATTTTCTCGCGTTTTACACCGGCGTGCACGGATGCACTCGGGGGTTTCCGCACTGGGTTGTAAAAATACCTGCAACTGATGTTCCTTCTCAACGGCGACGCTCCGCGTCCTTTCGCGGAGCGTTAGCGACGTGTGCAACGAAGGGCATCACGTAAACGAGAAGGAACGCCTGGAAGTTTCGCAATAACACGCGGAAGCTTTTCAGTAACCTTTTATCTTGATATTCATAATGTGAATGTTGAGAGGTATTTATTAATTTGTTTAACGGACACGTATATTTGTTTTTTTTTAAATTCCTATTTGCTTACTTATCTCTGGCTGTAATCTCTTTTACCACTTCAGTTTTTGTCACGTTGTTGCTTAAACTTTGTGCGATGCTTTCGTTTTGAGAAACATTTTACCGGAACGGAATAATCTTTCGCAAACATGGACATTTATGAAAAATCCTTCTATTTACAGCTTGCATTTGAAATATTCCAAGTATCATCTTGTATTTTTCTTCGTCGTATATTGACTTACGTGACCATGATTAAAACATATGTCTTAACGGAGGATCGCTGGTATTCTATTACCTAACAAAAGCACCCTGCAAGTGTACTCTCACTTCATTGCGCGACATTTCCATAGGTTTTTGCGCACGTTGCAACGTCGCTTCCACGTTTTTCTTTATGCAAAACAAAGATGATTGCGCCGTCGAGGTACTCGTCCGCACTTTTTTTTTGTAATAATGATACGACAAGCAGCGAAATGGAACGAAAACATGATGGTGGAAAAACCGCGTTTGTCGAACAGATTATAAGAAAATAGTTATGACGAAGTTGGTTGGTTTACGTACCGCCGCGGTGTGTAATGGCAGTCTTTCTCGGCGCGCACTAAGAAAAATATAGTACGGAATTTTTTCGCCAGCTTCGCGGTTCGCCGTCGTCGTTGCTTTAAACAATTTCGCCAAACGGCACCGTTTCCCGTATTTTTTTTTTTTTTACAGCGGTACGTTTAATAGCTGTCTGGGGCTTTATATGTAACGCTGTCGTTTTCAAATATTATCTGTGAAAACGCGCGGTAAACGTGCCAAACAAGCGCAACTGTGTACGTTACTGCTTTGTGGGCGTGTTACAAACGAAAAGCTCGATAGCATAATAAAACTGCACCGGCCGTTCGCCGGTATTGAGGCAACGGTATTAAGCAATTAATTCGCATGTTAACATTTTGTTTTCTCAATAGTGCAGCCGCGCGGTACTTATAATTGGATAATTTCATTGGCAGCTGGTAATTTTAAATTAGAACGCGCGCGCGGTCTGTCTGCAATCTACGTTGAAAATTGAAACTATTTCACTCAATTATTACATCAGATGTAAACGTGTCGGGTGAAATCCGTTAAATTTATAATCGACGGAGTTAAAAGAGCTAAGGAAAACGACAGAAACTTCGTTCTTATTCATGATTCCACACCTGCTCGCTGAGATAACACACGGAATATCGTCGAAAATGTCGTCGTTCCCGCCGGTTTCCCGTCGATGCGACGTCGTCGGGTTGACGTACCGCGCTGGATGCGCCTTCGAATCGTCAAACATTTGCGCTTGCCATACCCATCGAGTATAGCTTGTCCCGCGAGAGGAACGGCGTGTAATGCGTTGCGGTGTGCATACATGCGTTACACATACATACACGCGGGGGGCGCGCGCGTTCCGCATACAAGCTGTAACTCGCGGGAGCGTAACATCGCGCGAGTGAGTACATTATGCGAGCGACTCGTTTCGCACCCTAATGCATTCGATATCCGCTTCCTCAAAGTCGGTCAAGGCTCCTCCAGAAGATGCATTTCCACTCGAGATTTCCCCGCGCTCGCGCTCGAAAAGACGACCACCGCACGTCCCGAATAGCCAACGTTTGTCCGTCGGTGAGGCCGCAGGTCGATGCGGGATGGTTGAGGGGGCCCGGAGAGAACGGGGGAAGGAAATGGAGAAGGAGGAATGATTTATATCCCTCGGGCGCGAAGATCTTACCTCGGGTGTTAGTTCCGCCGGTTGAACATCCAGATGGAAAGCGGGTGAGCACGTGGGGCGGTGCGAGGAAGGGTTGCCCCGCGAAGTTCTTATCGGTGTGTATATATATAATTTTCGGTGGGTTTGCAGTTAGTAGGTAACGCCATGGCCGCCCTTTGCCCTCGGCGCGGAACTTGCTGCGGCGGGATACTTATGACCGACGTTTATGCCCGCGATGCACATTGTTCCCCCAAGGCGCATTAGGGCGGATTTCCCGCGTCGAGTGGTTCGCCGCGGTTTAGCAATTTTTGCCGAGGGCCGGTATTGGAGCGTTCGATATTCCAGGGTGGGTAACTCGATACGCACCAAGTTTCAGCATCGCGTTTCATCTCGGAATCCTTACTAGAACGGTAGGGCAAGTCTCAGCTGGGTTCTTAAATTATTCATTACAAAGATAAAAATATAAAGAGAAATACGAAACTCGGTTTATATTAAAATGACGATTCTAAACAGGAAAGAATTTTTGGATTATTTTAAAAGCAACTTAAAAAGTTAAGGTTCCCATCAGGGCCTCTCGTATTGCTTTATCCGCGGCAAATTGAGAACGAAATATTGGAGATTTCACTTGCTCTGAGGAAAAGCAAGTCGACGTCTGTTCTACGAGAGCTGTACAGTGATTGCATTTTTCTACCTGATTAGATAAGATGTTACATCAGTTTACAATTGTGATTATGATATAGAAATAAAAATTCATTCCTTGGACATTTTATAATTCTTATTTTATGTTATTTTTGTATTGATTGGTGTTGAAAATATTTTATATCAAGACAGTAACTAAACAAAAAAAAAAACAGATATTTCTCGTTCGCTTTTGTCTTTTTCATTGTTTTCGGTAGTAATGGGATTAAGTATTTTACAGGTTCGAATCTGTTGGCATATTATAGTTTCGAACTTTCTATGATTACTTCGAAAAATAAAAACAATACTTCAAGTATACTCAAACTTGGACGAAAGGGTTCGAACTCTTTATGAGTTCCTCGAAAAACAAGAGTGTTAATTCTAAATAAACTCGAACCGGATATATGTTCGAACTTTTTACGAGTACTTTACTAGAAATTAAATGTGTGAAACATAATGTGTGTGTGTATATTACAATTTTATATGGTAACTTATATATTACCTATATTAAAATATATTTGAACTGCTTTACTACTTGTAAAAGATTCAGTTCTTTACGATAGAAATTACTTATAAGTACATTTCGAATCCTGCGGGCACTTATTCTAAAATTTGAAACTAACTAATCGGGATTCGATTACTTCGCAAGAACAATGAAATATTATTTCTTATAAATATTACTCAAATTCAAAAAAATGAAACTTGATTTAATCTTGATCCCATACCTAGTTTTCGACGTTCGATGCTGTCGTCCCTGTTATCTTGTTATAGGACTGACACTGATTTTTACAAAGGGTTTTGTCGGATAACAGACTCACGATAATTAGGACGGTAAAGCGGTCCTTGCTCTGCACTCGACAGTCACAACAGACTGTTGTCAGTAAGTTGTTCGGCAGTTCGGCACTTTCGCCGGTGACCGAACCACTTCCATGAGTTTGTTTAAAAACAACTTCAGCCGTTGCAATGTTATCGTAAGTTCCTCACTTAGAACGTCGCACAGTGAGGTATTTTTGTAAAAACTTTCTAAAAATATTTGGCTAAGAGCCAAAATATGAAGTTGCGAATTTTGTGTTTTTGAAATTGCGTTTCTATTTCATGAATTTAATTAGTAAAGTTATGTAACTGTATTGTATTATTATTTAAAAATGACCTATTATAGATCTGTAGGATTATTCGCACAAGTGATTCGAATGTATAATTTATAAAAAGAAAATATTTTATTTTATACGTAGGAAAAGATCTTTTATCTCTCTATATAGATAAAAAATATACTTTCGAACGTTTTCGAAGTTTATGTGAGAGTATATTGTAGACTTTTAATCATAGATCACTATAAGGATGTCTTGTATTTGTATCTTTTATGATAGTATAATTACATTAATTCCGATATATGTAATTAATTCTTCCAGTATATATATCATAAATATTAAAGTTTTTATTTTTATGCAATCTTTTTTTATTTAAATTTAGTGCATATTATAAAATGACATCCATAAAATATTTAGTTGTAATTTTAAGAAGATAATGAATAATGAATAATGTTTCTTATAGTCTCACCATTATTTAAATTCAAAATACTTTGAAAGTAAAATATTCGAATACATATTGCATCTTCTTTTCCTTACTTTTGAACAAAAACTATGCTTTTGACCATGTTTTTCTGAAATTACCCCAATGCGTGCGACGGTAATCTCCCTATTTATAGAAGAGAGCGAAATATCCCCAGTTTAAACGCACCTTGCTTGACTTTCTTGACTTCCCTCGCAAATACGCGCGAAGGATATAATCCGATTACACATTTTGATACGTTCAGAGAAGGTGTAGAACAATGCGTGCGTGCTTGACTGCATTTTACCAGGTGTTATTTTCCTGCTGTTTGCTTTAGTCTTGTATTCTAGTCACACGAGCGATTTTTTTTAGTTTCAAAGCTAATCATTTTTCGAAATTATAGCAGCTGCACAACTAAACAACAAAATGCTGAATTGTACTTTTTCTTATTTTGTATCTGATTAAAAAAATTCATATCTTTAATTAAATTATTCCGCGAAGTGAACTGTGTTTTTTTGAGCGAACGAACATACGAGGGTGGTTCAAATATAAACGGAAATGTAAGTTGAAAAGTTCACTTTCCCGGTCTAATCAATCTGTGTCGCCTTGCATGTTGTAATGCGTTCTGACAGGCCTTACCTTGCAGGTCGTAACAATCCGCGTCTTCACAAAGTCATCAGTCAGATGCTGTCACAATGATTGAGCGAGCAATGCCAAATAATGTTGCGCGAATAATTATCAAATTTCTCTCGAATGAAGGGATCAATCCTTTTGAAATTTTAATCAGACTTTAAGCACAGTTTGATAATGAATGTTTGTCACAGACAAGAGTGTACGATTGAACAAAATTAGTTTGAGAAGGGAGAAATCGTGTGGAAAAAAAATAAACCTTATGCTCGGCGACCAAGCTACTGATTTGACAAGCTGCCTAAAACCTTCTTTGATTGAGGAATCAGGAAGCTTTTAAAACGATGAAACAATGTATTGCACTCGAGGGGGATTATATTGAAAAATAGTATATGAAACATTCTGGTGGTGTTGCACATAACATGTATAGAAACAAATTCCCATTTATATTTGAACCATCCTCGCGTATTTTACGTACAAATTATCTGCTACAAATAAATAACAAACTTTACACGTGCTCCGACTGTTTTTATAAAGGATTCGCTTTATTCGGAGTAATCTTTCTCGAGGCGTTAGTCCGCCACCGGGGACTAATGCAAGATTCGTCGTTATACGCCGGCCTCATCTCGCCACGGTCCGTTTTATTCCGCTCACGTATCTCTATGAAATTATTCACGCTAGCCGGCGACACATTGTGCCTCGCGGTTCTGGAAGAATAAATGGCGAAAATAAAACGCGCCACGGCGAAGGGAGCTACTCCTTGGTCTTAACGCGAACACGTTATGACGAGAGAACACACGATATTCGCCTCACGATTATTTTCTATGTCATGTTTTCAGCGACTTCGTCCCGTTCCTCGAGCACGAAAATGGTAATTCGACGATAACTTACGTCTCGTGGCAGAGCTTATATAATTATCGTCGCATATATTATCATTTTGTTTTATATATCATTGCTATATTATCGAGACTAATATCATTCTGGTGAGTTTAATTCTTGATACATGGAAGATACGTAAAATGTATTAATCTTAATTTTCTTGTTTCCAAAAATGTGGACACATTACATTGCTGATCCACCAAACTGTCTAATCATCAGTCAGAAATCACTCTTGCATATTTTTGAAGTCGAAATCTGAACTTTAAGATGATATCCGCGCAAAACGACGCGAGCGATACACGATCAGAGCCCGTATGTTCGTCTTTTTCTTCTAGCTGGGATGCCGGCCATGGAATCTCAGTTTGACGAGCGTGATCATCCTGGCGCTGTCGAACATGCTGCTGACGTTTTTGCTGCTGCAATCGGAGACCTGCGCGCCGGAAGCGATCCCGCGGGAAGTGGAGGTGAGCGCCGTCACCGAATGGAATCTCGGCACCCTCGTCAAGCACGAGCAACAGTCGGAATGCATCACCCAGGATTACCAGCCCACGTCACCTGACGCTAACAGTCTCAAGCTGGATATTAAGCTCGGCAGATGGGACGCCCGGCGAATATTCCGGACGTTCGACTCGGTGCTGGTCGGCAACAGATTCACCGAGCTCTCGCAAACTTATCGGGTATGTCTGGCTACCCAGAGCTCCGTGGAGAAGTTACACTCGCTGGTACAGGTCGCCCTGCACTGGACCGGGCCGATGTCCGTGGCGCTCTATGCCGCCGGCGACGAAGAGTTCGAGGTGTTGCAGCGTTACCTGGTGTACCTGAGGAGATGCTACGAGTCTATCAGAGAGAGAGTGGTCTTCTCCCTAGCCGTGCCAAGGATGCGAACGCCCAAGAAGCAACCGCGCGTCTTCGAACTACCGGACATCGTCGACTGTGCCAAACCGGAAGCCACGCTCAACGAGCTCATGACCCGCGTGCCCAACGAGCAGACCAATTGGCGGATACGGAACGTCTATCCGCAGAACCACATGCGGAACCTAGCGCGCAAAAACTGCCAGACGGACTACGTGTTTCTAACGGACGTCGACATCGTGCCGAGCTTCAATCTGACGATCGTACTCGACGAGTTCCTCAGAAATGACAACTGTGATAAGTGCGCCTATGTAATACCCACGTACGAGTTGGACACGCGCGTGAGGTTTCCCCAAAATAAGACGGAGCTGATCAGGCTCGCCAGGAAAGGCTTGGCCAGACCATTCCACCAGAAAGTCTTCATACATAATCAGTTTGCCACGAATTTTACAAGGTAAATGACATTTTATATTAAATACATTGTTTAATAACAATAATAACCTATTAATTTTTTATAAAGTTCTTGAAATTATGTTAGCTTTAATTAATTGGAAACAATTAAAATACTAATCGATTTGGTACTCGTTGATTGAAATTGATTGAATGCCAACGTGACAATTCATGAATTCATAATGGTTTTTTTTACAAGTTATATTATTTGTACGATTTCAATAATAATTTGTTAATAATAAATTGACAATTTTGCCGTTATTCAGAGATTATGTTTTTAATTTCATATATACAACCTCGTAATTTTGTATGTATAAGATATAAAGTTAATCAAAAATATAAAATTTTGGACGGTACGTAGCGCATAGATGTTTAAAGTCTTTTTATTTTATAGGTGGCTGCAGGACGTGTCACCGAACCATCTACATCATGAAAATGTAAAGACGGGCAAGGTCTACATTAGTCACGATGTGACGAATTTCGAATTTCTTTATGAGCCATTTTACGTGGCAAAGGATATCGTGCCGCCTCACGATGAAAGGTTTATGGGATATGGATATACGAGGAATACCCAGGTACGCGATATTTCTTAAGATACGTAGTTTTTCTTTCTAGTAGTTTGCACTTGCCATCCGCGTGACGAATATGTTAGTGGCGGCGTGGAATCGAAAATGCAATTTCGCCGCCGAGCGCGAGATAACATAAAATGATACAATATGAAAGTTTACGTTCGATCCGAGGAGGTTGATGATATACGAACGCAATTCCTTCCGCTAATGTGTGAAAATACTCGTATTCGGGAAGATAAGCGCGGCGAATGTAGTATCAATGTTACCAAAAAGAAAAAAAAACCGGTGCTTATGGCTATTATTTATGAAATGTATCGAATCAATTAGCAGCGATATCATAGAACAGTTTAAATTAAAAATGCTCCCGCGGCAACGTTGCCATTAATACCCTCGATGGAAAAGCGCAAATGAACGATAAAGAACATAAATGGCTCAGATCCGAATGTATCCATGATAATTGCACGCGTGTGTATCGCATATGAGCGTGTATTTCATCAAGCGTGACCGGGTTTAAATCCAACGTCGGGGAGAGATAAAAAGTATTACATCGAAAATTAATATACCTTTCGGGGTATTAATGGGATTAGTGGATAAATGGCAATAATGGAACCGGCAGCTACCGGCCATTACTACGTTTCTACGCTTCTGTAAATAGTCAGCATAAATTACACTAAAAGATGTACATTTTGGGATATTAACGGTAAAAGCGGGATACTCTGTGTACACATATTTCCGTGTTTCACCAACCGAAAGAGGGAGAAAGACAGAGAAACGTGTTTCGGATTACGATATTTTGCTAACTCGCCGACGCGGTAAAACGCGTGCTACGGGAAAATCATCAATGTGGATGTAGCGGCCATAAAGTTACACGCGCCGGCAAGGGAGTATTAGCGAGATCATGATGCGAGCCAGGAAAAAACAACTGAAGAGGGTACCAACATGCGGCGAGAGTAGCAAACTAGAATGAACGTATTCCGTCGCGCACGGGACATTAATTGAATTATATATTATCATTGCCGAGGTGTTATCGGACGATGGAGGCTCATTTTGCGGAACGGAACATTATTCAATTTAAACTTAATGCATCTCCGGTGTAATCGAACGTTTGCATATCGCGCGACAGCGTCGCGCAGCTAGGTCGTAAATTGCGTTCGTTAATGTACTTTTCAGGCGCGTCATCCTCGCGCGAATTACGAAGATTCGCAAATTTCTTAGATCGATAATGCCGAACTTCGAAACTTCGTCACGTAACTCATGGCGAATCATGTGGCGAGACTCCGATATCCTTGGAATGGGGAGAATCGATCTCAGTCTAAAACTTGAAAGTGCAGGAAACAGGAAAAATGATACGCTTCGATGTTCACTCTTTTCGAAATCTAATCGTTTAAAGTTATCTAATCGTAAAGATTTTTCCCCTCATTCATTTAAACAACTAAATTATTTAAACGGCCGCGAGGAAAAAGGTCGCGGTGACTAAAATTGCAGCGATCCTTAAAATGTTATTTGTGCCGAAAGCCACAAAACGAGCGCGAGGACCTTTCTACTTCCAGTCCATATACGGAGCATTGTATTCCCCTGAACGTATAAATGTTCTTTCGTGGCATGCGGATCCCGCATTGTTTTGACAAGAAAGTACGACGGTACTGCTTCCGACTCTGCAGCGGATATAGCGAAATTCCATCGCGCGGCAAAAATCCGAGCGCGACGAACGTGCACAGCTGCAATTCGTAAAACGAACACGCGAAGTATATGCGACGGCAATAAAACAGGCGTAAAATCTACGTATGCATGATATCGGCACAACTGCATTCGCAAGGAAATTTCACGATCTATGAGATTCACCGGTCCTCTCGTCCTTCTTCAGATGGGATAGTTAACACATTCACCGCCAGGCGTATTTTTGACTTTCCATTATTCACGTCAGTTAGATGATTTTATATTAACAAGAACAATGAAATATTTAATTAATTGAGTTGCACAAAAATGTGATATTTGATATTTATTAGACTTCTTCTATAACGGTCACCGGTGATCGACAAAGCGTAAGAAATTCAGTGTCGGTTACCAGTGGCCGTCATGGCGGTGAATGTGTCAAATCATACTATTTTAATAGTATTATTTAAGTGAAAAGTTACGTTTTTTAAACATTACATACAAGTTTCACCAAACACTTCAACTTCGCCACCAAACAATCCTTGATGGTGGTGGCGATTGTGCGGCCGGCATTACACACCGACGGATATCGGAAGTACGTATTCCTACATTGGTACTCGCGTCTCTCCCCTGCGGTTTCCGTCGCACAACATCTATTCCCTCCGCGAAGGAGAATGGGTATCGTTCGTTTACTCTCTCTTTACCATCTCTGTAACCAGTCGCCAAACATTCATTTCCGTTTTGTACGCAACACTCAAGCTCAGTTATCTCGTTCTCTCAGGAAAGCAACATCTTCCACTCGCTTTAAAAATTTTCCTTGCCTCCTGTTTTTTTCTCTTTTATTTTCATTACAAGGGATTCTCTTACACTGTCGTACAGCAAATTTTAAAATGGATTTCATTTAACTATGTATATCTTGGTTTCTGAATATCAGTTGCTGTTTCCAAAATTGATTTCCGCGCATTCTACCCGATGTCAAATTTGAAACCGTAGCCGATGTCTTTTTTATTACTCCGCAGTGCTCCGCATATATAGATTGCGTTCTTTTCGAGAACGCAGCGTCGCCGGCCCGATTTTATTTTGCGTTAATTAATCTTCAGCTGTTTATGTATACAATGCGCGAGGACAATGCGGTATGCGCCATAATTACGATGCAATTACGTCGGTTCCCCGATTCGCCTCGATTGCCCGGTAAAATGAGCATGTTAATTGCCGATCGATTCGTTAATTCTCCGTGCCGGCCCCCGCGTAGCCTTTGTCCGACCGCGAGCGGGCTTATAACGTTTCTCTCCGTCCTCCCCCTCATATACAACCTTCAATTACCCGTCGATGCACCGGGCGATTGTCGACGTGGTCAATATAAAGGATTTGGCCCCCGACGATGTACGGCACGCGCTGCTCTCGGCGCGCTCGCAACTCTACATCCGCGATCGATTCTGTCATCGTCGATTCGACACGCCAACGTAGTCGGACCTGGCGGGATTCTTTATTGTCGTGTTTATCGAGTGCGCCGATCGCGCCGGCACGAACCGCCCCGGCTTGATATCTCATCAGACCGGCGTTATCGGATTGATTCCGGCACCCGGGGCTGGCGCACCGCGATAAGCGAGATAAGCCTGGCGTGGAAGGCGTTGAAGTGTAAAGGAACAGAAATAAAAGTCATCGGGAAATGAGCACATTTTGCGATGTATTTTGAAAGCGTATATCTCGGATCGTAATTAGTTCGGGACGATTTTTGTAAAACTTGATAATTTGAGAACCGTACGAAAATTATCAGAGAAATTATTATTACAGCAAATGACATTTCGAGGAAAAATGTCAATTCGTAAATATATTCGTGAAAAATACATTGATTATGATATAGGATATTAATATTACGATATAGAATATATTTTTTGATATTATATTATTGATACAATGAGGAAAAAATGCCGATTTACATTAGGAGGAGTTAAATATTCCAACGCCGGTATTATCGGCTTTGCGAAGTGACTTTCGGTCGCTCTATGTATAAGAAATGGCATCGATTTCGTTTTATCTAGCGTTTTATTTCTCGATCTATTATTCATTAGTAGCTCAAATTAATCCATAGTGGCAATACGATCGATTCGGGGACGCCGCCGCGCCGTTGCGAGTGCAGTAAGCAGTGTCGTTGTCGCGAGAGAAGCGACATCAAAGTGGCGCACGCGAACACACCTCGCAGGTCACTACGATCAAGTCGGAAACGAGATAGTCCGTTCTAGACGCTTCAGCGTAGCAGTCATTCCGCGGTGATTGAGCGATTCCGTCGGCCCGGGGTCGTAAATCAAAGGCGGACCGGCACGAATAGAACGAGCCCCGATTGCCTGAATCGGTTGCGAGTGGACGAGTGACTCTGTCGAACGTTCGCGATTCGCCGGAAATCACGGGGCACGAAGTTGAAACTCGCTGCAGATGTAAAAGTGCGAATGAGGGAACAAAGATGCGAGTAAAACGAATCGAATCTAATTTTTCGCAAAACGGAATTTGGATTCACAGAAGAGAGTGTTATTTCAAGCCTGGCGCGCTCGCTTTGCCTGATATTTTCCACTGATTAAAATGATCAGCGTATTTGCAGAATTATGCAACGTGCGTTGACGAATTATTTTGCAATGCGATTCGTTAATGCTTGATCCGGCTTTCGACATAATTTATTTTAGCTTAATTCGTCCGATAGCACGCTGCTAATTTTTGACGTAACGCACTTTTGCGTCAGATATGATCCGCCGCATTTCGTAAATATATTTAATACGGGATTAAACGATGCTGAATAAGTAAATTTTATTTTATTTCACATTACGCGTATTTAAATTTGCATTTTGCTGCAAAGTACCGAGCAAATTAACCTGCGAATTCAAATTATCTGCGCATATATCAAATGCTATGTAGCGCGCAGTGGCTGCATTTCATAATGCAAATTCGATAATGGAGCAACAAAAATCTTACTCGACTTCCGAATATGCGGACGTGTCTCTGTATCGGTGTTATTTTAATGCCTCCATGCGTTTAATTATTTCCACCCATCTCCGGCGCGATCTTTTTCCGCTAACCATTTTATCATAATTGAATTGGGGTGAAAGTGATTTTCAATTAGGCTGTTCGGGTATTCCGCGCAGCATGTCGGTAGTCAACGATCCAATTCGATCCAAAGGGTGTCCGTAATTTAGCGGCTAATTCTCTCGTGGAAGATCAATGGCTCGCGGCTCGCAGGCACTGTGTAACAAGCGGCAATTTAAGTGTCTCGCAGGATAATGCAAGTTCTCTCTCTCTCTCTCTCTCTCTCTCTCTCTCTCTCGTACGAGAGGATCGATCGGGTTTAACCGTATCGTACGAAGTTCATGCAACCGGGGTTGTTGCCGTATCTAACCGACGAAAAAGGACGGTTTTTATAAACTTTTTTAATATCGCGCGTATATCACGAAAATATCTTTGATTTCAATTCTCAGGAAATAACATCAAAATCTGTGAATTAATCTAAAGTTAAACCGGCGTCCGATTTCTCCACCTCCACCTAAGCGTCGTCGAGATGAACGAAAGAGGCTTCGCGCTCTCTTTGGCCTCTCTTGCATAGGATGCCCCCTTAATGCTGAGAAGATATGTGGAGGCGCCGTACGAGACGGCGACGGGACACGCCGTATTCGCGGGGATTTACGTCGACGTGCGATGGCATAAAACTCAATTATCAGATTTAGCTCGCGGCTTACTGCCGCGTAGCCGGCATATTACTCGACAATGCCATTCGGAAAAATTATACGACCCTGTTTACCCGTCGCCTATCCCTGCTTTATGCCGACATGCGCCGGCACGTCTTCATTTTAATGCGTGTCACTTCTTTGCCGCGCTTCGTTCGACGAAACACACACGTTTTCTGCACAGCGAGAGATTCGACGTTATCCGAAAAGTGCCACTCGCGGCTTTACCGTTCTGCGACGGATATTATTCAGCGTTTCGAATCCCGGCTATGGATGTACCGTCGCAGAAATATGGAATATCCGACTGTCGAGCTGTCGAAGTTGCCATGGTATTATATTGGCGTCATATCTAAATCGAGCGAGAGGTCTTGATAAAGGGAATTTGGGGAAAAAGCGTATTATAATTATAATTAAATGAATATACAATGATGGTATAGTTGACAAATTGTAATGGGCCATTTAAGTGCATTTGAGTTTATATCGTTGAATATTTTTGTCATAAATTTTTCTCAAAAAAACATTTATATAGTACAACTGTGCTAATTTGATTTGATATATGTATAACATATTACAAGGAGAATCATATTACAAAAGAGATATATGAAAAATACCGCGCTAGACATGTAATAAATAATTATTTTAGGAATATATATATCACACCCCGAAAAGAATATTGTCACGGTATTGATTGCTCAAAAATTTCAATTTTGAGTTAAGCCCATAAAAAGCCTAAGATGTTCTTCTCGGGGTGCGATATATATATTTAAGCGTATCGTTCAAATCATGTTGAATATTGAAACTCGCACACTTGAGCAATTTTTATAAAATATTATTTTTATTTTACTCGTCGAGAATAATAAACATTTCAATATTATTTTTATAAAATAATATGTCAAAGATTGTTCTGCGGAACGGAATCTCACGAACAAACGGGTGACCAAATTGAAGAGAGCCGTTGCGGTTTACGCCAACTAGAGAAATTGGCACGGGTCTCTCGATGAGATTGCGTCAACAAAGCTAAACCGTTGGTACGCAATGATTTCGCTGAACCGCCCGAAACACGTCGGTACGTAAGGAATTCGCAGCGAGCTATGGGGGGTTCTTGAATATCAAAGGGACACTCTGTCTTTGAATTTCGAGCATCGGGATGCCACGAGATCCTTCCGCAAACGGTGAGGATTGAGTCGCGTAGCATGCGCCGGCGCTGATTTTAGTCAATATAACAACACGGTAATTACGTCACGTCTAATTTGCGAGATGCATAACGTGGCGCAACCCGGTATGCATTCCGTTGCTTAGGCTGTGACACGTAATGCATTGTGCGCGGCAATACGGAGGCAAACTAAACCTAAACTTAATACTTCAATCATAACGAAGAAACATTTGTATTACGTACAGTATGTTTCATCCATAAATGATTAGGTATCGCGTATTTTCGAAAGCCTTCAATATGGAGAAACTAGAAAGGGGTCAAGTAATGTCTATCATGAAAATGTAACGGTAATACGTTTAAAAATACGCGATTTTAGAAGTCGCGTAATACATTCAATGCTCTTGATTTCTTTCGAGCAATTTAATACGATCCCAATTTTCATCGCGTTGTCCAAACTGTCTAATATCGGCGATCCATTTCGATTAGCAGACGAGAAAGGTAATAAAATATGTTGGATATTACATACGTAACGCTGCATGGCCTGTCATCTGGCCGGGCGGCGACTTTTTCGAGCGAAATCGAACAGGAGCTACCGTGACGGTGGAATGAAATAAAGAGCGTGAACTGTCAGTGTGGTGTCAGGATCGTAATGGTCCGCAGCGATGATAGTGACACCGTCCATTCGATACCGAAGCGTGAAATTAACCCGAGTGCATTTCCCCCAGGTACCAGGAACGTAAGCTTGTCGTCCGCGCGACATGCAATTCCATTTTTGCGAGAGAGCGAGATGTACCACGCTCATGTTTCCGCTAGTTGTAAAATTTTAACTCGCTGCCGTGTGTTTGAACGTACCTCTTTGGGTCCGGACGTGGCGATGCCTCCGACGTGAAATAAATAAAACGCCAAATAAAAGTCACGAGGCACGTTATGAGTTTATTAATCAGCGCGAGCGACTGCCATAAATTACACTTTTTTCATGGACAAAATTATGCGAGTTATATATGGGATCAACGTAATTGATTTTATAATATAAAAGATGCATGTTGAATAAATCATTTTTATTTTTTTTTTCTGAAATAAGAATTTGTTATTTCAGAATTAATTGCGTACTATTTAGATGTAAGATATCATATTTTATTCATCGTGATTGTAAAATATAATAGCGGTAATACGTTCTCTGTATGCAATCGCACGTACTTACAAGCATGTAGCCCGATTATCTGACGTGTTATGCAGATGCATACACGGAAACGCATACTCACGATTAACGCAAATACAAACCGCGCCGCGTTAGTGACTCACTGCAATATTCTGCGTTATCGTTCGAAAGCTGCAAACGGTTGCCTTATCTCTCTATTAAAGCGACAAGCGGTATATCATCTCTAGTCTTAAAAACACGATTTCTCTCTGCATCATTATAACGGTATAAATTTAT
This sequence comes from Temnothorax nylanderi, assembly GCF_030848795.1. Classification (NCBI taxonomy): domain Eukaryota; kingdom Metazoa; phylum Arthropoda; class Insecta; order Hymenoptera; family Formicidae; genus Temnothorax; species Temnothorax nylanderi. Next base: position 25,339 of record NW_027249168.1, on the reverse strand, counting down.
ACGATAGAATAGGTAACAGTTTTATATAGTAAATGTTTTTATATGTAAATAAAGCTCATTTTCTCAAGTTTTGCTATTTGTTACTGGCTTTTTGCAACAGCTTTCCGCGGTGCTTTACCATTTGCATGTACTATTCTCTATCTCACTTTTCTTGCATCTTTTATAGCTATGAAACTTATTGCTTTTTTACATTAGGAATAAAAATTATTATTATTAAACCATAAATTTCTAATAATTAGAAAGCGATTGTAAAATTGTTACATTCTCTTTTCGTTCCTTTTATTTCCTAATTATTAATTTCGTTCATAGAAAAGATGCATGAAGAGTAACGAATATTTCGAGAGAAAGAGCTAAACGCTCTTTTCATACTCGTTAAAAGGGCCATTATGAAACACAGAGCAGAAGATAGATTTATGTGGATAATATATTCCCCCTGCTTCTTCTTGCATAATACTTCTCCGCCTCCCGTGTACTCTCTCATTATTTATTTTTTTACGCACATACGGTGCCGTCGCGACCGCCCTTTGAGTCCTTTGAGCCGCGTTGGAAGAGAGATCGCGCGTCGAGTTCCGCAAATTGTTCATCCCGCCGCAGAAAAGTTTCAACGGGCCGCTTCGCCGCGCACTATTTTCGCATCCTCCCGGGAGCTTTGACGTGCATTATGCGTTATCGCGCGTTCGCGATTCGCGGAATGTTTTCTACGTGGCCACGACGGTTAGTCGTCGATATTACGCGCGGTGGTTCGAAAGGTTCGCGTCTGCGGAATTCAGGGGAGCAAGTTTTACGGAAAGCACGTCGAGCTCGCGTCGCGCGTTTTCCCTCCGTTTTCGTATTGTAGCTTACGTCGGCGCGCACTATCGCGTACTATACGCCCATTAATGCCCGCGGTGGCCGTTGTACATTATGCATTACCCAATAATCGTCGCGATGACGAAAGTTTCGCGTGCAAACAGAGAGCGCGCGCCACAGCACGACGTGCTGGTATGCATTCGCGAGCGGTATCATGGCGCGCATAAGTTCAGCAAACATCATTACGCCCCGCGACTCTGTAACGAATGTGAGGCCGCGGGGTTTGTTAATTAAGAAGATACGTCAGCCTGCCCGTGTTGTTTAATGCAATCTGTTCCCCGGGAAACCCTCGACAAACAGTTGGCCGTCCTCTCTCTCTCTCTCCCTCTCCGCAACTCGGGGCTTGCGCGAGATGTGGACTTTAGCCGCCCCCGCAAGAATGTGATCTGCGCGCGAAACTGAAAGGAATTTATTATCTGTCCAATTAAGACGGATAATTATGCAGCGGTGTCCACCGCGCGCTGGGCTGCGCTAGCTTGTTAGTCGTATAATTCATGCGGGAATGTCATGCATTCCGTGTTGAAACCATCACGGATCAGACTTGTATCATTTCTCATTCAAATCGCGTGCTCTTGAAAACGTGGCGCCCTAATTACGTTTTTATCTCGAACTTTTTTCTCGCCATTATTACGCTGTCGTACCTCGGTGGAATTTCCATCCTTAAACGTATACTGTTCTCGTATGTATCTTTTATCAAGAAAACATTATTTTTACACATTATTCCAATCATATTTGTTATAATTATATTCCTACAGTGAAATTCTCATCAACAGGCGGAACGATTGATAATTCCTCATTAATATTAATCATTCGAAATGTTTCCGAGAATACAATTTCGATTCTCGTTACGCACTACCTCGTTACGTTACACGAGCGCTCCGTCACCCTTCTGTCAGGTTCGCGGCGTATCATGTTAGAAGCTTTCATGGCAATTGTGACGGGACCGGACTCGACCAAGGAAGGAAATCGATGGGGGTTATAAATGAGAGCCGGTCCCGCCAATCGCGCGACGGCGGCGTATATATGTTTTGGCAGTGTCAGCACTGTAGTAACGTGACGAATTGTGTGCATCCATTGCGACACGTACTGCGGAGACAATCCCGGGGCGTCGCGACGCCTGTCACACGCATGTCGCGCCGTCGTTACGTATAATTATTCACGGAGCCACGTCTCCAAGATCTAGAACACGGCAGATTAGATTCTGTCTATCAATTTCATCCGACGATGTAATCCGCGTGCACTGCTATCCTCGTGGGTTACTGCTTCGTCGCGTTAACTAACAATATCCCCGCTTAGCCTGTCCTATTATTATCCAATTAATACCATTATTTGTCATCCGCTCAATGTGTTCCAATTTTGATCTGTCATTTAGTTTCTAATGCGATGAGGATCTAATTTAGTGCTAAGTCCGCTGTATATTCTGCCTCTTTGAATTAACGTGATATATTTTGATCGCTTTGTACTCACGATGAATAATGATATTAGTACGTTCGACATAATATACCTATAATAACAAATGTAATATACTTTGATCGTTTTGTACTTACAATGAATAATGATATTGATATTGTTAACGATATTAATAATTCAAAATTCTTATACATCTCTTCTATTATTATTAGATCTCTATAGATTAAAAAAAAACTGTGAAATTATTAACTATTTCATTGAAGTAAATATAAAAAGTAGAATCTTAACAGGTAGAATCTTATAAATAATCATGATTCATTATTTTATAATAAGCACCGAGTATAGTTCTTAGAGTAATATCTGTTAACATAAAATAAGAAAGCAAATCGAAGCGACTTTACGGTACTTGTGCCGTACGCAGCTCTCGACAGCAAGATGCGTCGTTACGCGTTAAATTGGGAGGCGGAGAAGGGTCACTTGATGCGAGGTCAATCGTTTCCGACGAGGATGCATCTCGGTTGGATGAACAGAACATATACACAGACATATTCGCCGTACATTGTTACGTGCGATTATTCACGAAGACGTATTCAGACCGGAGGAGAACGGGCGGACCGGATCTCGTCCGTTAGGTCTGTCTGGCTTGTCCCGGATGGCAAACCGAGGAGGGCGAGATTACGACGCCATACGCTTTTCTCCTTGCTGTCGCGCTGCTTACGCTGTCGGAAACACAGAGCTTCCCGCGAAGATGTCACTATCCGGACGAATATCAGCGGCATGTTCCGAAAGCCACTTCCGCCGAAATGGAACGCACGTTCGAAAGTTTGGCGCGGGACTCGCGCTCATCCGGAAATCTCGCAATGTCATACTTTCGCGGAAATACGTTCGCCGGTTGTATGACTCGTCGGTGTCTGATACGTCGTAAAGATCTATTTGGACGAAATAAGTCTCGACACAATGCCACATCTACCTATCGTGCCAAAGTTCTATCACTTTTTATGCGCGCGTAGCTCTAGCGTTTGTTATACGACTTTATATAAACTAATTCCCTTACTAAAGTAATTATTTCTCCTCTAATAATTTGACTGCTTCAGCTTTTCTCTTATTTTCAGAAACTTTGATGAAAGATTTTTCAGAAAAACTGTGATGAAAGATATTAAAGATCGTGTAAAATTAATCAGAAGATAATGTGATTTTATTTATTTGCGATTGTGCATTCTTGCGTACTAAATCGATATTTTGGATAAAGGAGAGCCATCTCGGTTCTCGACAGGTAATAATGCCCCGTTCATCAAACGTGTCTCTACTATCGAACGTCCCTTATAAGAGACAATACCGATATATCACCGAGTATTCTCGCACATATTCACAGGCGAGACGCATTGCGACACGTGCTCGTATTAAGATTGTCGTTTGCGCCGACCTAAACGTCATTCCCCCGGCCCGGGTCGTCGTATTCCACAGGAATGACGGGCATGCATGTCGCTCGTTTCGCACACATGCACGCGCACGCAGATGCGCGGCAGGTGCACGGCGGCTTTACGTAGACGCCCCGCGTTTATTACGTCGCGCGCGCGGCGGCGGCGGCGGCGGCGGCGGAATCTCCGCCCGTCGGAGTTTCGAACCCAGAAACACTCGGGGCTTCGAAGCTCGAAGCGGGCTCGTAAAGAATCCGGGCGCACTCGTTCCGCCGTTCGTCTCCTCCGCCCGCAGTTGCCGCAGATCGACGCAGAATTTCTCCGTTGTTGCACGGCTGTTCCGGGACGCGCGGGTCTCGCCCGTATATATAGGAAACTGGATTGGCGAACGAATCCCGCCACCGCACACACCTCGCAGCTCCACGACCACATGACGTATTCTTGTTTTCCCAATGTTGCTTTCGGTCGAGATGTAATTGGACAACGGATAAATTAAGTCGACTAATATCTAAACGTGGACGATCGATTAAACCGCGTTCGGTTCTCTCGGTACGATATATATTTCAATTTTCAACGTTAATTTTATTTCAGACGGTAAATTTGTCTCGTGTAACACCGGGCCGCTCGTTTTTCTTGCAGGTTTACGAGATGTACGTGACGGGTTATCAGTTCAAGGTGCTATCGCCGGTATTTACGGTCCACTGGGGACTGCAGACCAGGAAGACCAGGCCCGGTTGGCGCGAGCGTCAAAACAGTGCCAACAGAAAGCAATTCGAGACGTTCAAGAAGGAGGTGTTCGCTCGTTACATGCGAGATCCGTTGAAAATGATGAAGAACACTAACTGACGCAAGGCTCATCGAGGGGTCTCATTGACTTGAGACTCCTCCGTCGTTCACGTTCGTCCTTAGGCTCAACATCGAGGTACCCAGAGTAGAATTAGGCCTCTGACTACTGTCAGTGCTCATCACGTAATGTAGTTAATAGATTCGAAATGTTTCACATGATCGAACAAGTCAACGAAGAATTCGCCCGTCTAACGTTTCTTTCTTTATCTTCTACTATTATTTCATGTAACGTTACAGTGTATCATATAGATCTTGTAATTTTTCTCTCTCACTCAGCTTTACACTTAATTTTATATGAATTTGACTTAAGGAATCACTTTTCTATTTAATGATATTCCATTTATATGTTATATAAATTTAAGAAGTATTAATACATTCGAATATTCTAAAGCACGTTTACGCAGAATGGATAGAAATTTTTTGCCGAAGGCTGGTCGATCTTATCCTTCGGAGCGGGAACAATAGTGAAACCGTATTAAGCGCAACGATGGAGTGCTCCGGTATGCTCGAGAGAACAGATGCCAGATCGAGTAACCGCGATCGGCGGATTCGCGCTACTTATCGAACCTTCCGGTTCAGCGATTCCGCTAGACGGAATCAACCGCGAGAGCTCTTGTTACTTCCACTCACGATTTCCCAAAGTCATCAGAGACCCGCCATGCGGGGATCGCGGAATAAATATCTCGTCGTGAGTTTCGCGGCACGTACTCGCGCACGACGAGCGGGAAAACGAGGGCAGGGGATCTTAAGTGAGCGTACCTCGTTAGCTGTCTGGGGCTTAAGAGGGTGGCGTTTAAATCCAAAATCGATACTCCGCTTGACGCTACTGGCGTAGCACCCCGAACGTAAAATAAACAAATGGCATAAACTATCACCATGGCGTATCGTCTCGGATTTGTATTGAGAGAAGGAAGACGCGAATTGTAATTTATGTATGAGGTGTCTCAAGTCGCAGTTCCTTCGATCGATGGATTCTTTGACTAATATCCAAGTTAATTTCTTTTCCTAACAAAAACTAGCACCAATAATCTTTTAATTATAGAATTTTTACGGTTTAGGAAACTTTATGAATTAAAGATTAGGATGAAAATAGACAATAAAAATTTTCAGAAGGTATACTTTGGCCGAATTTTAATTTAAGGTACGATTAGACTAGACACTTTCACGTAATTATTAAGTCGACTTGAAATAATTCGTAGATAACGGGAAATAAAAAGAATTTGAGATACTACCGTGTATAATCGAGTGGAGAATAGCAAATATGGAGTGAATGGAAAGTAATAATTTTACATCGTCGAAACACATCGCGCCCAACGAGTCAAAGGATCGACGATATACGTGTGACATATCGAGGCGTAATGCACGCGTTTCATTTAGCAATAATATAATCAAGCCGCTTCGCAGGATGCGCGCTATGTCTTTACGTTAATATCGCCATATTTGCTTTACGTTACGAACTTACAGGATTAATTATGTTAAACGAGATGTCACGAGATTTGCGGGCACGTATGCGCGGATGTGGTCTCCATTTGCTCGCGCGTTGTGTAAGCTCAACAGCGACAACGATTGCTCAATAAATATCACCGTTGACAACGTTTTATCCGATTGATCCTTAGATAACATGCTCTCATTCACTCTTTTAACTGACATGGTATGTTTTTTTTTCAGATTTTTGTAAGTTTTTTTGTTCTAATAACGACTTAAATAAAATTTCATTTCATTGTTCATGCTTAAGAAAGCTTGCAATAAAAAACGTATAAAGAGGAATATATATAATTTATATAAATATAAATAAAATATATATATTTCAAGTGTATAAGATTTTTTTAAATTTATTTTAACTTTCAAAACTACAAGATGAAACTGCCGATGTCAGTTAAGAGTCGAAATGTCAACGTTTAATTTAAGACACAGAGTTATCTTTATATTGTAATGTTTTTACTGATAAATGTATAAAATATAGTGTATAGATGGTGTTGTGAAATAATAAAATATAAGAGAATTACAAAACTATATACTGTTGTCTTTCTGGTCGTTACGATGAATTCGGTGATGAGAAACGTAATATATATACTCTTAAACTAATCGAAAGATAATTTTAAAATCCTACTTTTTTATATCGATGCTTCACGAGATAATAATATTCCATGAAATCTGAATATATAAAATAATTGATTGAGCTATTATTACAGGCAAAGTAATTAAGCTAATATTACAGGCAAATAAATTTTGTTTTCTATTTCATTACATTCTGTCAAGCATTTCTGTTATATAATTATTTGTAACATATTTTCCCTCTATATATTTTTTCTTCGGTATAAAAAAATTAGATAATAGAAGAAGTAACTTTTATTTATATCAAAACTTCTTTTCGGCTTTGAGGCTTAAAATGAAATTGTATTACGAGATGAATACGAAATCTCGTTTTTCACACATCAACATGTGATGTCTCGAAGACAATAGCACCGCTCTCGTATTATGCGGTGTTGTTCCGTAAGACAACATTTGACTCTCTCGTTCATCCCCTAATCCCAAGAGCTATATCCTCTACGCAAATAATCCGATTAAGTATGGCGCTATTGCGCTTTGCGAGCTAAAACGCGTCAGTTTTTTTTTTCACGGTTATCTGGAACAATCCCGTGAACGTTCTGAACGTTCGGCAGTTAACTCGAATCGCGGATACAATAGCTGACAATAAAAAGTATCTATATATAGTGAAACTTCACCGAATGTGTGGGATGAAAATGCTAACGATCGGGCGATTTCAGGGTACATTCCGACGCGGCTCTATGGCGCCAGGTTGCGGCGCGTAGGTACATTTTATCGTGTTACCGCAGTTGCATCGCGTGTCATAGGTGTCGGCTTCGAGTGCATGAGACTTTCGAGTATACCGTGAAGAGATATCGAGAACACGTGCGCGTTTAATACATAAGGAAGCTATAAAAATGCGCGGATATCTTCGGGGATAGATTCTTCGACGGATCTGGAGTCGATTTTTTCATAATAAAAATATCGAAAGACTATTGACACAATTCTCTAAAAAATTTTATATTAGAGAAAAGAGAGAGAAAGGAGATACCTTAATTAAAACCCATTGCGAGTTAAAGTTTTATTTCCTCAGAGTTTTTCATTGCTGATAGCCTTCAACTTGAAAATTATTAGCTTTCTAATATTTTTACAAATAAATGCTCGAGCTTTGTCAGATCTATCTCTAAAATATTAGTCGGACTTTCTGACACATCTTGTGTACATAGAGATAAACGATTCCGTGGCTTGCTTTGGGCGCATATGACTTCCGCGGAGATTATTTATTTTCGATTTCTATAATCATATTTGTAAGGCCATTTTGATGCGAGGGAAAGCATTACGTATATCACGAAATCTTTCCTCCTGACAGTTTTTCGCACGTCAGGAGAGTTTTCGTAGTCGCAGTTACGTCTATGCACTCGGTGACGTAACTTAACGTTTACGCTCGAGATATAAACCATTTTCCCGGCTTTCCCCGCGATCGTTTCGGTTTAGTAAAGTTTGTTTACGACTATCGTATCTCGTTATGGAAGATCGGGAAGGATGCGCGCGAGAATCCATAGTCGTAGTCGTAGTCGTCGTCGTCGTCGTCGTCGTCGCTGTTATCGTCGTTATCGCTTCTTGTTGGACCAACGTACGCGCTATCCTTGCTGTTGTAAAGGATTACCGTGCACGAGAAAGCGGAAGTCCTTTAAAGGGAAAAAATGCGGATTTACTTACTTCGCAGCGCGCCGAACGCAAGGAAGAAGGAGATTCTACCACACCGCATGCGCGATATTAGCAACGTACCCTCGCGTATACCTCGCCACTTGTGTGTATCGTTAATCCTGGGACGAATTTCTTGAAAGAGCACGCGTCGCACACCACGGTTTAAGTATAATATATTCCGGCGCAAATGTTAAAGCTCTCGTTGTATATTCAACGCCGTATATACGGGTATATATATGCTCATTAATAATCATAAGAACGTAGAAGCGCATCTCTAATTGCGTAATAGTGATCATGGTGATTAGAATTTGAAGAGAATATTCAGTTTGGCTGATGAAGAGACGAGATCGCTTCTCGCAAAACGAAACGACAAAAGATGAGAATAATTGTCTATCATCTGAAATTTATTATTCGCGTCTCGCTATCGAAATAAAGATTTTATTTTCTAATACACATTTTATTGAGATAAACTTTCCATTATTATTTAAAATGTTAATGTAGATATATGTATGTCTTATACAACCTTTTGCATTTAAATTAATAAGAAACAAAGAAAAAATGGACTTTGAGTACGGCTTGCTTAACGTTATGTAACATTTAATTAACATTTCAATACAAAGTTGCATTTAATATTTTCTATTCGTTCTTTTTCCATTGTGTTTTCATATAACGACAACTTAAGCGACATAATAGTCATACTTATAAGCAGCGACGATCTCTTACACTTTTCATGCCGCCCGCGGCGCGCCGATTCGATTCGAGATGGCTTAATTTTCTAACACATATCTTCTTGAAATAAACTTTTTTTTAATTACTATTTTAAATGTTAATGTAGATATATGTGTATCTTTATGTGATGGTTTGCACTTGTATTTAGCGTTTAAAACGTTTCCTTCTCCGCTGCGTTTTTATACTACGACAGTAATTATGCAACGTAACAGTTTTACTTAAGGAGCGATGATTTCCCTTACAATTTTCATGTCGTCGACTCGATTCGGGAATGGTTTAATTTTTTAACACATGTCTTCTTGAGATAAATGCTTTTTTTAATTATTATTTTTAATGTTAGTGTAGATATATGTGTATCTTTGTACAATGGTTTGCACTTATATTTAGCGTTTAAAACGCTTTTTTCGCCGCTACGTTTTCAAATTATAACAGCTTAGTTAGACAATGTAATAGTTTTACTTACTCTCTAAATTTCTTGGAGTGGGAATACTGCCACTCCGGTGAGATTTCACTCTTTTGGAGTAAGATTTCACTCTTTTGGAGTGAGATCTCACTCCAAGAAATTTAGAGAGTAAGCAGCGACGGCCCCTTACACTTTTCATGCCGCCGACTCGTTTCGAGAATGGCTTAATTTTCTACACGTTGCCGGCTATTTAGCTAGTTCTCTGCCAGTTTGCACGAGTCTGAGGGAAAAAGGGGATGTTGGATGATGTGTGCGCGAAAGGGATTCGCCGCGGGGCACGAAGGATGCAGACAGAACGGCAGATAGGACGCGTGTATGTGTACCTGTAGATACCATGTAGTTGCGCGTCGTATAGGTAGATATTACGCGATACACCCACCTACCCCTGTATCTGACTAAATTATTAGATTCACTCTCTCGACTCCTCGTCTCCCGTTTTTCTTGTCGTAGTCGACTTGGCTGGTAACTTTTTTCCCTCCTCCGCCACGCCGTTTCTCTCTTATCCGCGTCTGGATTTTTCTATTAGACCCCTCAAAGCGGCTCGAAAAGGTACGCAAAAAAGAGTCGCCCCGTGAGAGAAAAAGCTACCGAGGAATGTAACGGGGATATTAAAATGGAGTTTTGAAACGGTTTGCGTGTCGACCTGCTGCTGCTCAGAAGACTAGCGGTTTTAAGATTAAACTATTTTGCAGGATGGTGGCGAAGTGGTGGAGCGTAAATAGATTTTTCGTTGCATTCGGTGTTATGCCTGATTAATTCATCACCGAAAGCCGTTCACACAATTTATCTGTGTTGCCGAGTAATATTAATCTTAGAATACTGATATGAAATTAGTTTCCAGATTACGACGTTATGTTTCATTTACATAATTAAGAAAGAAATTATTTAACATTTAGTCTATTACAGATCTATTAGTATTAAATGCGCTCTACGTAGAGCAATGAATTGACATCGGAGGAAATGACAGATAAGTGAAAAGAATCTCCGAGAGAACGTATGGAAGGAACGTCACGCGCTCGGGAGAGCGAAACTCGTCTTCAAGCGCTCTCGCGATTCAATTCTATTTCGCCCCGTCAGATGTTTGACGCTTGGTTAAATTCGCTTATCGGCACTGTCGCGAATTTTTCGTTGCCGGTTCCGAGGACAAGTTCCGGGCGCACAGATTGCACCATCCTCGCGACTCGCTAAGTTCCATCTCGAAGAAGCGGAAATTCTCGCTCGCTGGCAGATAGAATTCCAGTTGTCCAGTTCTGCCTCGAGAAGTTTAAAATTTGTTACAATAGTTCGCGCGTTGCATTAACGTTATCTGTCAGCAATTTTTTAAGTATCGAGAGTATCTCGTCGAGAATGATGAAAGTGTAGGAACAATCGGGTTGTTAACTTGATGTTGTTGTAATCGCAGTTTTTAAGTAATTAAGAGATCCCGGTAGCAGCACACGGTAAGCGAAATAGCCGTATAACGTTAAGCGAACGGATCGCTAACGGGTAACACCGGTAGCCGGTGTTCCTATCTAACGTCGCCTAATACGGGGACGACTCTAATCCCGTCTGATCTTGAATAATCTGAACTAATCTCGTGCAATCTAACGGCAGCTTTCGGCGCCGGGTATGAGCGTCGGTGGAATAGGTCCGTTTTCAATTAGAGGGAACATTTTGCTGATGGCACCTTCCCCCGCCCGCGCCGCCCCTACCGGCTTGGATGTCTGCCGAAACTTCGTCCGGATACGGAAGGAAGGTTTACGGATACGGATGCCGGTGGGAATCTGTCAGTAGGAGCAATCCCCATAGATAATCGCCGGATTATGCAACCGGATTAGGATTTTCTACAATGCGCGGGTGCGTGCAACTTTCTTACGGACACGTATCTTACCTTGATTAAATTTTAAGCGCGATCAGTCGAGAGGTAGTCTCGCGTAATCTTTCACTTTAATAAAATTTCTCGCGTATTTTCAATGTTCTCTCTTCGCTCTCTGTCAGATATAGACATGAATAGTGCAAACTTCGCGAAAAAGCTGTGTCCATTTGGAAATTGCCGTTCATCAATTGTACCTTTCTCGGTAGAACCGCCGAGATCGAAATGGAATGTCAAGCTGATGTTTCGACATATACTGCGTGCATTGTTTGAGCAAGTTTTTGTTTGCTAGCGACTGTTCCTGATTGCTAACGGTATATACAACGGGGCTGCATACGCTACTTTTTTCTGAATTCACGGCGCATTTCAGTAGCATTGCAATCAATCTCGGATTTTTATAAAATATCGCGAATGAAGTGAAATTTAACGATTTTCTAAAACTCCTCACTTTGTTCACTTGTTCCTTTTATAAACGAGAATGACAACTTACGTAGAAGATGCTATATTTTTGCAATAATCTCATTTCCGCATATCAAATATAATTTTCCTCGTTACCTACATCCATAAAAAATTCATTTATGCACAATAACATTCAAGAGCTAGCAAAACTGATAATTCACTGTAAAATGTACGAAGCTTTCAACACGGTTGTTAGCGGTAATATCTTGGCGATGTCGGTTAAGGATTCCGATAGGCGACGCCCTTCGACGTCAGATGATGAAGAATGGTAAAGGCGAAGTCGCAGCATAATACGACACTTCGTTATTCGTCGTCGACGTGATGTCGGTTCCCCGCGCGCTATCAACAGCCGCTCCGGGTTGACTTCGGCGTGCGTTAAACTTGCACGGCACCGTCGGATCGTCGGAAATTTTGGAGATCTGACGCGGACACCCGACGGAACTTTTTGAAGTCGCAGTAGCGATAGCAGTCACGAAACTTGGTACTTCATGTCTCGGGAGAGAAGTTCGGTTGTTCTTCTATACGCGATCCGGGGCGAAGCACGTGCGTGCTATCTCGCCGCGTCTTCTTAATCGAAATATATTTTCGCACTGTGTTGCCGTTAGCGTTTATAGTAGAAAATACACTCAACGTTATAGATGCCTTCACATCTTTCTAGATAACAACTATTTTCAAGAATAAACACATACATAAATATATGCAATCGCGTCTATTATAGATATGCATGCATTTGTAATCAAATTATGCGTTCGTTCTATCTAGAAAGTAAAATGATAAAGCAATATTCAATTATTGCAATTAATTATTAATAAATAATAAATGTATATATGTACACATATATCACATCAATAATTAATTGATATTGTAATTATTACAATGTATGCTAATTTAATTTTAACAAATGAAAAAAACTCCAACGACTCTGCAACTCCAATATAAAAATTAATTTCAATTTTCTTTATTTTTCATTTAGAAAACAATTATTTCTCTGCTAATTTTTTTCAAATTATTTTTTTTCAGACACGTTTTTAACTCGAGGCATTTCCTAGAAATTATCAATTTTTAACACGATCGCGAAGATATGGATGGTTATTGTTATATGCTCCAAATTTAATTATTTTTAAAGTTTTGCTTAAAATACTTTTCATTTAAAATTACAATATTTGTCACATTGTAAATAAATTTTGCGTTACAACCGCATTACGTTTTAATATGTGTATGAATCAAATTCTGCAACTCCAAGTTTTTTGTATTATTTTTGGGCTGCTATAACATATGTCATATTTTCGTTTGCTTTTTTAATAGATGGTAAAGCATTTCTCTGGCAGCTTGTGACATGAGTTACGGGTACTTTTCACAACGTACATTGCATAATTGTATATTGTAGTGGAGAAGAAAGTATTTTTCCCTTAACAGCTGAGTATACGGAAAATGATATAAGCAAAAAAAAATGCTTTAATCTATCTTCGTAATCCATTTTCCAACTGTGACTTATTTTCTACGGATAGCACCTGCTCCCTGCAATCGTGCACGTCGGATTCTTCCCGAGTCTTCCTCACTCTTCCACATTAATTTACCGCATCCACCTTCTTACGATTTGATTTCACAACGACAGAATCGTCTCCTCGTGATTCGCGCGGATCGTAACTTCGCCGTCTTTTTCCTCATTGGATTTTGAGTGTCAAATATTTGCGGAGTCTGACGGGGGGGGGAGGCAGAAGGGGACGGAGAAAGGGACGGGCGATCACGAGATCGTCCTCTAGATTGCACGGGGATGCGGGTGATCAAAAGTTCAGGACAGTTGAGGCGGAGAGGATGCGAAGAGGACGGCGTCGTACGACGTCGCGACGACGGGAATCGTCCTGCAGAGCCGGTAGACGCTTTGGGCGCCTGCAGGACGAGAATCGTTTTGTAATTGATAGGAGTGTTTGTTCGCGTTTGTAAATACCATTCCATTAGTGCCGCCGCGAGCACGAACTACACGAACTTTGGCGCGCACGCCAAAGTTTCGCGTTTCCCGGAGCCGGAAGTACGACTAATCGTGCCGCTGCTGTCTGCCTTCCCTCTGCAACTCTCGCGAGTACATGGTAACTATACGCATAATTCGATGCATCATGCACTTTCTTTTGTACGCGTACGAAGACTGCATGCAAGAAATGACCGAAGTGACAAGAAGTGACCGAATCGCATTTATCATTTTGAAGCTAATTGGATAATTTTCTAATTGGATATCTAATGAAAATTAAATAGTTAAATTGCATTTTCATAAATGTCAATTAATGTTAGGTAACATTTAACTACTTTTAGAGAGAAACGGTCCTAAGTAACTAATTTAAATTAAAATTTGATTTAATTTTATATAAAATGTAAGTCGTTTTAAAAATGAGCAAGTTTTATTTCATTTTCTCTCGCTACGATTTTCGAAGTTATTATGAAAGACGTAAATTGTATATTCTATATATAATATATGTAATTATATTGTATATAATATTCAACATCATAACTGTATCATATAGGAGAGGCTAGACGCATTACGGTAATCATAGTCCAATGAACATGACGCTAAACGTGAGCGCAAGCTGAAAATGCAGTCTATTACGAGTGACCTAAATTGATTATGACTTTTAAAGCGCTTTATGTAAATGAAATAAATAATAAATCGATAATAGATCGAAATAAAAAGGCATATTTTTGCACCGCAAAATAATACTCATTTACGATCTTGTAATTATATATAATAAATGGAAATGGAATTCCCTATAATATATATATATATATATATATATATATATATAGATATAAATTATATACTAGGTTGAAAGATTCTATATATACATATGTATCAAATTGTATTTATCCTTCATTCTACCGTGAAATAAATATTTTACAAAATGAAGGATAAATATAACCTAATATATAAGGAAAAAGTGGACATAAATACCGATCGCTCGTTTCAACTGAACAATGTCTCTGGTTGGTCGTTGGCTTTCGTCGAGTAGCAACGAATGCGCAATTTCGTCCGCACAATTTCGGGCTAGCTCAGCCGAGAACGTCATCCCGACGCGAATTTTACGACTGATCACTCGCGGAGCCTCCTCTTTTGTCACGTTCTGCGCCGTGGTTTTCCCGAAAGAAAAACGGATCCTCGGATACGGGTTCTTTCGATTGGAACGGATGAAATTCCATTTCCACGGAATTTCGCGTAATTTCTTCGAAGCACTGTCGCGTATATGTCCTGAAAAAGGCGCTATTCTCCCCGTTTCAGTCATCTTTTCGAGATGATGCGAGATACGGGGTGGTATCTATTGGATATTATTAATCTTCTAATATATCAACATTTTCTGAGGGATTTGGAAATATTCGGATCGAGTCTGTGACAAAAATACTTTTGCCTTTTTAACTTTAATATTTTAAATTTCGAAGATTTTTAGTATCAAATATTAATATGTGAAAAATGTAATTTAAAGTAAATTATCCGAATTTCTATGGATTAAATTGTTTTTAGTCGCTGATAAATTGGATTACACAAGTTATTATAGAAGTTCTATCTCTATTGTAAATCATAGATCGCAAACGGCGATTAGAAATTACGCCAATTCTGAAAAATGTCAAGAAAATGCGAGCTGGCTGGCTGGATCTATTCGCGAATTCTCGTCCACCGGAAATTCATTCTAGGCCGTGCATCATATAAACTCGCGATACTTGACTCGGCAGTGAGTAATTAAAATGTAAATTATGCGATGTGAGTAAACATGTTTGCACGCATTGCAGCCAAGTGCAGCCGGCGTCGGAAGGATTATCCTTTTAATGAAACTCGACAATGCGCGTGTTAATGTCGCGATGGGTTTATGGATGTCGTGCCTGAAAATCACGCGCCAAAGAGGTATGACCTACTAATAAGGGAAAAAAATTCACCTGTTCGATTAAAATCTTTAAAATCTATATGAATCAATAACAATATCTCATTTTTTACGTATAATTTATTTTATACGTGTGTAATTTCTAAAACTACCTTTAAAACGATTGCGCGATGCACAAAGCGAGAATTATTTTACTTTTCAGCGAACTTACACACTGACAGCGTTTTTGACGATTGGCGTTCTACGTTACGTCTGCGCTATCAAAAGATCCATGGCCGTATTCCACGCGTTTTGCCCTTTTCGTGACCCAGAAAAAAATTCTCGACACGTTCACCTCTACGTTTGCGCTCACATCTGTACGCGATATAAATCGCGCGATGGTTTTTTTCATAACCCTCGTGCACTCTTGCCGTTCTCTCCCTGCGCATTTCCGCGCGGTCCTGCCCGCTTTTCATCGCCACTCGGTTTGCCTCGTGGTTCCTCTTGTTCCCACCACTACAGTCAAATAGGCTATTCCGCCGGTTTTCGTACTTCACCGGGACGTAATTGCCATGCTCAGGGGGAGACGAAGGAGTTGGCTGTAGGACGAACGATCGCGTAAAACGCGCTCGCGACGATATTCGCGACGATAATAATTCTGCGTTTGGCGCAAGTAAATGCTTTCTCCCTCTCCATCCCTTACATCGCTCTCTCCCCTCTCGTCCTTCTCTTCCTCCTAAGGTACTAAGATGTGTCTCGGTTATAGTGCCTTCCTCCCGCTTCCCAAGTTCGGCGTCGAAACCCTCCTTTGTTTTCGCCACCGTCTTCACCTCGGGGCGACAGGAGCTGCGGTGCTTGCTCTCGTGCGCACAACACAATGATAATCCTGTTATATGGTAGCGTGTCAGTGACGGACGTTCCTTTGGCGCAACCAGTATACTGCTTCCGGCTCGTCAAAGTGCAAGAACCAGGAAAGGGCTGTGTCAATATCAGGATTGTTTGATGTGGACGCTGTCTCTCAGCTATATGTGTTGCTGTCAGAGCGTTACTCCAGTTTGATATTTTATTTACGTAGAAAATTCTGTATTGTTTTTATTAAGTTAGTCCGAATTCGATAAACTCGCCGTTTTCCTCTATTACTGTAATTACGCGTCTCGAAGCTAAAGAATTTTTCTCTAACTGAAAACCGTGATAAACGATAATAAGTAAAATGGAATGAGCTTCACAAAACGCTTGGCAAAAATTTGAGAAATGGTAAAGTTAGATTTATATCCGACTTTTTCAGCTCTCTTTCAAATCGATATTTTAGTTTTATTTCCCGAGAGCGACAAAAATCAGTTACACCGAGGCCAAAATTAATTAACGCTGGCGGAACCGACTCTTCGTCGCTTCAACCAGCTTCCAACGTTTCAAGCTCGAACACGCTTCACGTATCGATTCGCGTCCTCTCTGCTCTGCGCACGTTATTAGAAGTGCACCGTACCGAGACGCAGTTTGCTTAAATTCATTCGGCAGTTACTGATAGAAAATGCCGGGGTGAATTTGGTAGCGGCACGTAGCGGCTTATCGGTAGGAGACCGGCTCAACCGGATGCGAGAGCTGGGAGTTCGCGGCCGGCCATCCGGTTCCACGAGGTTGGGGGCCAACCGAGCGGTCATCTCCCAGAGGCCTTGTACTCGGAAATAGACTGGGTTATGTATATATAGGTCCTGCGCCGTAACTCTGCCCGGAATACCGGCATAGTATTGATAATGCACGGCCCATGCCCCTTTGCGTTTACGCCGCGGGTGCATGACCCGGCCCGGTCCACCCCCGTTCGGCACTGGCGATTCTTCATATCTCCCCGGGCCGCATATCTCCCGATTTTTGCCCGGCGTCCCTGATCGCGGTTAAAGTGCCGATTGCCATTCGTGCCGGGAAAATCGATCGCTTAGTTAAAATATTTATTCGCTTTACCGTTCTGTTACGTAGGCGATATTTATGATGTTAGAATGGCTGGCCATTCTCTGACCGCAAAGCTTTTGTACGACACTTTTATAAATTTTTAATTAACGCCACAACGCGAGAGATGGGAAAATATAGCGCGAGGAAAAAGATTATATTGTAAAAGAGCCAATAAAAGGTCGTTATACAATTACATCTACTCGATTGTTTCCAAAGATATTTCTGGCACAAATAATGGAATAATTAGTACCTACATGTATATTTTTTATACGGAGCTTGTATGAGCTTATGAATGCTCCCGCCGGTGTATGGTCCATTATACGTTTCCGTAGCGCCTTCCTTCCCTTCATTTTATTTCTTTTTTTTTATACGGCCGTTCGTCACGACAATACGAGCGCGCCGTATTTCTCTCGAGTGTTTTTCGCAGCCGTAGTAGGTAATTGTTTACTACCGTCGTATCGTACCGGCCGTATGATGGTGATCGTGAAGTCAATTTTTCTCCGCGCGCTCAATGCCAGTGTTCAGCAGCTTCGACGTCTTAGCCACGAAGCTTACAACAATAAAATTCCGTATCAAACCTTGATCACTTGTCCGAACGATAAGACGATAGTCTTCACTGAACGGTCATATCTCTTTAATTAATAGATAATAAGAGTACACATCTGGCACAATTGTCGTCGTAAAACCAGAGATAACGGAGATCGCGATTCTTCGTATATAATGTATTGATAATCATTAATTTATAAAATATATTAATGATTATTACTAATGTGTATTCGTACATTATATCAATTCTCGTAATTAAACATTAAATATATTTTTAAAATTTTTTATACACATATGTAAACTCTATTAGATGGAATATTATGGAATATATTAATAATCATTAATAATAAGTAATATTATATTTGTAATTATTAATTAAAAAGTACAAAATATACTCAATTTGAGCCATTTTTAACCATTCCATACGTAGTAGTTAAAAAAAATAAAATGTTATCTAATTCAAGGTATTGGTTTAAATCATCCTTTAAATATTTCATTCTTTAATATTTAACAGTGTATATATGTATATATTTTATTTTTTATACGCATCTGTAAGTTCTATTAGAAAGCAAATGTATCTCGCGGACGTTAATGCTAATTCCGACAGATAGGTACAATCAACATGTACGGCATGCTTGGATATATCAAAGGGGGGGCATACGCAGGCGTCGAAACAATTAAACCATACGAGCCAATTTAAGGGCGTGTTTATTCGGCGCGGTAATTCCCGTATGCGGTCGGGATATGCGATACAGACGCGGGAGAGAGTTAATCCCCTGTCCATTTGCGTCGGGCAAGAATCTCACTTACGGCCATCGGCGCGGACCTCGGCATCGTCGCGTGAGGAATTCCGTATTAAAAGTTTACCCGTCCTACCCCCTTCGGATAGGGCGAGAACGGGCGCTCTCCCTCTCGCTTGCGGGAAAGGGTCCCGGAATTCCGTTGCTGCGCGGCAGCGCCGAGGTATCAGGAATTCTGTAGTTACCTACGTACATACGTTAGTCGCCTCCTGTTTCGCTTCCCCGTTCCAACCCTCCGTTCCGGACCCGCCAGCCCGTTGTCGCCGTAGTGTAAACCGGACCTTCTGACTACCGTCGATGGAAATCGAGACCCTTTGACACCGTACACCGCCCAGGCGTCCACGGGAATATTTTTCCGCGCTTGACTTTTATCCGACGCTGTTCCGGGGAAAATACCGTCGGCACAACGATGACGCGGACGCCGTTGCATTCTCCGCCGGAACGACCGATCGCCGTTCTCTCTTTTTCTCCCTTTTGCTTTACATCTATCCGCCGTGAAAATACATGATAATTAAAAAAATTCTGTTGCTCGAGTCACTTTGATGGAGAAGATCGATCGTTCGGCAGACATCGATTTAACTCTGTTGCCGTGTAGAATATCTTTCTGAGATATGCGCTTTTTTTATCTTCGAATGTGGGTGGATTTAATTTTATCTCTAGAGATAGATTAATATTAGAGTATCTGATTTAATAAAGTCACGTCTTGAAATCTTTGCTACTCACATTTGTCACGAAGGCGAAACCGGGCTAGAAGTTTCGTATATAATTGCGTTACGAGACGATTTAAGTTTGGAGCTGTCAGATGAATAGATATGGATGTGAAAACGGCGTTTCGCGACATAAAATTTCCCAAAGTGTCAGATTAGTGTCGCTTTAGAGAAGGTAAATAGGATCAGGAAATCGCGAGGGTAATTCGATTTCATTGGACAAGCAGCGTGCATTTACATCGCGCGTCTCGCCAAGTCTGGCCGCTGGTCCGCGTTCGTTTGCATTCTTTTTACGGCATTACAAACGAGGGCGTTATATTCCAGGCATCCGTATCGCTTCCGAAAGCGCGCGCTTCGCTGTATTCATCGAAGCATGGAATGCATGCTACTGGTACAGGTATCTATCGTAATAATTCCGCGAGCGTGCACGCGCGGGCATATGCGCGCGTCCGAATACTCGCGGCGTTCGTATGCTATCGCTGTCGAACCGTAAATCATCGCGGAATAACGGGCGTATATGACGGTAACTATTACATTTCTCGCGACGAGATACACGCGCGACCCTTTTCCTCGACACATTACGACTGTCGTCCCAAGTAAACCGCTCGATGCTCGACGTATCACGGCGCGATGCGATTGGACGTTCGCCCGTGTTTGCCTCTTGTTATTGCGATCGACTCAGTTTACTTAAATCAAATCGGTTTCTACGACGTGTTTACGTTCTTTCGGTGTATCTATGTCGATCAAATTCTACCCGTACGTTTTGCTCAATGGGGGAAAAGGAAGATAGAATATTGTCGCACCTTCGACAGAAAGAAGTTGCAATTGCTATATAGAAGTTGATTTTTCAAAAATAGGAATTAAATGAAAAAAGTAAAATTATACACAATATATAAAATAAATAAATATGCTTTTTCGGAGGGATGTATTTCTAGTCAAATGATAATAATAAAAAAAAGAAATGTGGGATTTGTGCATATTTTTTTTTATATGG
Source organism: Temnothorax nylanderi (assembly GCF_030848795.1). Classification (NCBI taxonomy): domain Eukaryota; kingdom Metazoa; phylum Arthropoda; class Insecta; order Hymenoptera; family Formicidae; genus Temnothorax; species Temnothorax nylanderi. The sequence goes on along the minus strand of NW_027249168.1, from coordinate 4,748 downwards.
AGGAAAAACAACACAATATGACATGAGTGCCGATCGTACTCGATTTAAAATAAAGTATTAAACTATCCCGATGAGTCGGGCATTCTTGACGGAAATTCCGTCTGCTTTATTTATGTATATTCTCATCGAATTCCCCGCGCTCCTGCAGCCGGCAGCAAACCACTCTCGTCTCGGGAATTGTACGGCGTATACGAGCAAGATGGTAGAAAATTTCCCAGCCCGAGACGAGAACGAGGCACAACCGCCCGAAGTCATTATCCAATGCATACGTTGGATGGAGTTAAACGCTGCGTACGTGCCTTCTTTTTTTATGTATGTATGTATATGTACGTATCCTGCGTAGAATATACACGCAATCTATGCATTTCTCGATCACTCGTTAAATTCGCGAGATATTGTGATGCAATCATTTCACTTTTTTCGTTTTCTCGTCAATCACAGTGTTGATCATAGTATAAAAAATTTTGTTCGTACACACGTTCGGGATGCGTGTCTAATCAACGTTCGAATATATTGGCTCGCATGTTTACGTCGGGGACAACCGGCGAAACGTTAATAAACATTTGTCGTTTGTAACGATATTGATAACGAACATATTTCTTTGTACCAGATGGAAAAGTGTGCCTGGATTGAGTTGCAGGATTCAGGATTGAAGTTTCAGGATATTTTATTCATATCGATAATTCGGGATCGACCTTTTAATAAAATTTTTAGGGGTCTTCATGTTCCTCACTTAACGCGCGATGCGAATTTAACATAATGGTAGATAAACAGCATTTTGTCGTTTTATTCATGCGTATTCTTATCAAATTTTCCCTGTGTTCTCTCTCTCTCTCCCTCTCTCCTTCCCTCCCTCCCTCTCTCCCTTTCTCCCTCTCTCATTCTCTCTCTCGCTCTCTCTCACTCTCTCATTTTTATCATGCCGGGGATTGTACTGCGCATATAATAAAGCTGGCGGAAAATGTTCGTGGAGGGTGGCGAGGGAGCCTGCCGGAAGGTCCCTATGTAACACGGGTACGTACGTTACGGCGTTTTATCCCGTCATTGTTTCCCCGGAAACTTTTTCGCCCGTTGGCGCGGACCGTAAACTTACTATTTTTCCTCGATGTAAACTCCTTGGCGTACAGGTGACACACTTCCCGATCCTCTCATTTTTCGATGTTCCATAAAGCGGCCAATAAAACATCTTTCGCGCTCTTCCCCTTACGTATTCGCCGTGGCGGCTTTGCCATAAATGTTTTACGGCCGGTATAGATATTGAATTCTTCTTAACCGTCTCTTCGACACACTATACATTTGCCAAGAACCCGGAAATTTGTTATCGATGATTCTTGACTTCATGAATGTGTGAAGATCTCTCTCTCTCGATACGCGCTATTAACCCTTTCATACACCTAAGAACGTTTCTCGCGAGACATTTCATATTTTTTAATGAAATATTTCGAAAGTATTAAGTCGTAATCGTCTTAATCCTATATCCATTTACAGTTACAGCGAGATATTTAATTTCACACATATATATTTCTTGCGTAAATACTGCTACAAACTCTTACACGGTAAATATTGCCGTTGTAACAATCTGCTTGCACAAAGGATTGCGCATTGCGACAGATATTTATCATCGCGGTAAACTTTGAAACGTGTCTCGCGTGTGTCGATCTCTCAAGCTCGTTGTCACTGCGATTCCGCCGTTTTGTTTAAACGACCCTTCAAAAAACGACACCGGTGCGGTCGACCGGCGATCGTCGTTGGCAAGAAACGCGTCCCCGTGTACCCCGTAGGTTAATGGAACTCTTTTATCGGAGCCATTCGGAGGCTCGACTTCGCAGGACGGTCGATACTTTATATTCGCACGGATGAGCCACGGGCGTCATATTTTCGAGGCAGCAGCGTCAGGAAAAGAGGGACAGGACGAAATGGAATCCCGGTCTATGGACTCGTCACGCGCGACAGGAGCTACGAAACGACCGGGATTTCGCGCGAGGGTCGATGAGGAGGATCGGGGTGTCCGGGAAGGGGCGGCGGGAGACACGCAAAGGCCTGTTGGGATTATTTGCACATCGCTGGGACGGAGATGGCTCCGCTTGGTCGGAACTTGCGCTAATGCATGCCATATAGTGCACTGATCGCGCGCAGTCGATTCGCAGGATTATGAATTTTTCCGACGAACACGCGATTTAACTGTTTCTACACTTGTTTTTATTAGATGAGAATACTGGAATTTAATAAAGTCAGATAAAGAAGTTTTTTTATTTTCTTAATAATTTCAGATAAAAATCAGTCTTTTTAATTATCCTACATAATGCTAGAGAAAGAGATGAGTTTTTGACAAGAGAATAACAGAGTTTTTTCGAATCCATTTCAAGCAAAGAAATGCCATTTTTCGAACAAAAGCTGTACTACCTACCCTACAGAATATCTATATTCCTCTCTCGTTGCTATTGTTCGAAAAGTGGCAATTTCCAACTTGAATCCTACACGAACGATATTATTCCTTTTCTTTCCTCTATATGAAAAAATAATAGAGTAATATTTTTTTCATTTGGAGAATGTATTGTGCATTTTTTCTTGATTTCTTCAAACTCTGAGCGATTGCCCGTCCCTAACTTCGATCAACCCCGCTGCGTGTCAAAAGGCCTGACGACGACGTATTTTGCCGGACAAACGGCACGATTCCGGCGGTGATCGATCGATGTTTAAAACGTTCCTAGTGATGGAGGATATTTTTGTAAAACGCCTGATATCGTGCGTATGTTTCCTGAGATCGATATACACGCGGCGCAACGTCGCGCTATCGAGCGAAAATGAGGAATGGAAATGTTAAGGGATACGCGTTCGGCCAGCCTTCCGCTCGCGTATCACAAATCGATGTCAGCATTAAGCGTAAGGTCAACGGATAGCAAATACGGATCCCGCGATTTTCATAAAGCGTCAGACTTCGACTTTTCCTCGACGGATTCGCCGAGTGTGTCGCACGAGGAGACGCCCGGACATGTGCCCCTCGCAGTTTTAATACCGTGCTTATGATTTATGTATCGGAATACATATTGCATCGAATCCTCTCTCGCATTAATGTTGACACTGCGAGCAAAGCGTTTCTCGTTCTCTGCACGGAAGAGATTTTTACGTTCCGCGCGAAGGTTCGTTCACATAAAAAAATCCAACGATTTTCGACATGTTATAATATATCGATGTTTTAAACATGCCATATTCTACTTTATGGATATTGCTTTAGGTAACGTAAAACTAATTATAAACAAAATTCTAAAACTTTTAGGACAATGAATGAATACAACTCTTTAACAAAAGGATTAAAGACAGACAATGCGATGTGCAATTTCTTATATCGAAAAGAATCCTATTTAGTAAATAAGAGTTTTAATAAGATTATATTTATGCATTGTGTTTAGAGATGTTACACACCGTGTACAAGTGTATATACCTACATATTTTTACGCTTCATCGATGTTTTTTAAGCGTGATGATTATATGGCACGAGACAGCATCGAATTACGATCGTAATTCGAGGTGATCGAAACGAAAGGCCTAAATGCGCCATCCTGCCGGAGTCGAGTTTATCGTAGAGGATGTTACAAAAGCTACTCAACGGAAGAGCTTTAAAAATGAGGGGTTCTACGCCGGAATACAGAGGAAATTTCAGGAAAGCCGAAGCGGTCATAATCTTGACTGATGCGAGCATTCGTCACTCGTTAAATTCCACCCCCGTACACGAACCTGACGAATATCCCGACGGAATAGAGTTGCAAATTAGGACTCTGTTACGTCGTTCCTTCTCTTTCTTTTAAAGGAGGTCAGGGAGGTCTCCGTCGGCATCTGGCGGGGGAACGGAGCTCGGGCTCGAGGCTGCTTGATAATGCTTCTAAATTTTCGTTACCGCGCGATGGAAGGCGGCCTGGAATGCCGGTGTGTAAACGAGTTAAAGTAAGAGAAACGGTCATACGGAGAAGAAGTCGCGTGTAGACAGTCGTCCATTGTGCCTGGTAATTTGCTACGTCTCCGTCTTTCTACCGGCGGAGAGTCCTAACAAATGCGTCACCTTAAGCACTGCTAAGGCTACTCGTGACTATGATCTATCGCTCGCAACGCAGACGTTAGAAGTGGCGGCGTGCATTCTACGGCTGACTCTGCCGCTTAAGTTTATTGAGCGTAAAACATAATTCTAATAAACATTTTAATATCAGCATAGAAATGGGAACGCTCTCTAAAATTCACGCTCGCTGAGTCGCGGAGGATTTCGAGGGATGGATTTTAACAAAGACTTTCAAGGATTACCTCTAAAGACGCGACCATTCTTATTACTTCGTGTACGGTAATTCATCCCATTTAGCGTCGTCGGATGCTGCCTCGCGACTCGAACAAGGCGACTTGAAGGGAAAAGGAAATCAAAGCCGCCTTTACACAATACGCCCTCTTACCGAGCGTAAATCCGGTTTATTCTACGGTAAGGAGGATACAATGCGGCGAGCGCGCCGAATCCATTCCGCGCACATTCGGTAGACAAACAATAATTACAGAGACCTCAGTCCCTCGGATGGCACTCCGGGAAAATACTGATGCAATCTCGAGTGCAGCACCCAGGCCAGCCTCAACCCCGAAGCGAAGGAGGAGCAGCGCTTTTATTTCCTCGGAAAACGGAAAACGACGTTAAGTCGGGGACGGCCGCCGGTGCGGTGGTGCATGTGCCACCGTCCGCCACCCTTCTCGAGTCCCCCTTTCTTCGCGCATTT